>NW_017728931.1:14742726-14749935 GCF_001723895.1 Crocodylus porosus | reverse complement strand
AATCAAAAGTGAATGTCTATTCACCTGCTTCTCAGTTCAATCTACACAGGTTAGACTAACCTGCAAAGATTGAATCAATTCAGCCTCAGGCTTTTTGACTGTCTGTACTTAGCATAGGTAATAAAATGTCTCTGAGGATATGTATACATCACATGTCTAGCACTCCAGAGTAGGGCCCCTGTTTAACATACCTCACCTACCCACTCTTGCTTGCCCACACCAAACCTGGAAATGAGATGATGATGTCTTTTGGAGAGAAAACCCCAGTAGCAGATCTCAAGCATGCTGAGATGTATCAGGGAATCACAGTAGCAGGGAATCACTCCTGGGCCACTTTCACTACATGGGTGGGTTCGACCCACATGAGCAGAAGCATGTGGCAATCATGCATGAGAATGGCCCTTCTTGGATGTGCTGGGGATGTCCTTATTCAAACAGGTTTACACAAGAAATCCCCATCAAGTCAGAGGTTATATATGGGAACACTTGTTTTCTAGTGTGAATAAATGGTTCAGGATTAGAGCAATGAGTTGGAACTAGCACTCCTCTCTTCCTTTAACACTCATACCCATCATTCTTTTAGAACGTCGTCTTGAAAAGCCAACAATTTTCAACTTATTCAGCAAAAATTACATTAAATGCAAGAGGCAGACTAGAAATCCCTATAAGAATCCCAAATCTTCAAACACTTAAGATCAGTGCTCATTTAAAATCCCTCAAGGAAAGCATTATTGTACACAGCTGCTGGAGGCCCTTGACTTGCTAGTTCCTTTTGTTTTATTTCTCTCAGTCCAAACTTAGTATTCTTTTGTTTGGATGAGTACTTGGATTAGCAGGAATGCATGTAGGAAGACATTTTAAAAATGTATTTATATATTTTTAGAGAAAGAATTTTGTTCTGGTTTACAGTTTACCTTGTGAGCCCTGGACTAAAATCAATTGCAGAAGCAGCAGAATCTTATGTTCTTGCATTTATTTTAAGAATTTGAGGGAAATCATTTGTTTTTGAAGTTCTGTCCCATGACTACGTTTTGTGCATCAACTTCATTTGTAAAAGCAAAAAAGTTATCTTAAATACTAAGACTAAGAATTGTATTAAAATTTTTTAAACACTTTGTCTGTGATTTTTAAAGAGGCTGTTTCCTTTTTGATTTTTTTTTGCTTGTTTATATTTTATTCTACTGAGTGATATACCAGGAAACCCCTTTGTAAAAATAATACACTAACAAACTAATACTATTGTTTTGGTGTGTCTAAGTCTCAAAAATCCCCTTACCTTTCCTCAGATTAAAAAGAAATAAACAGTTTCTACTTGCAGCCCAAGTGTTATTTTCTATTCTGAATTTTAAATCTCCTTAAGTCAAAGTTTGCAACAAACAGGCAGGTGCATCCTTAAATGTAGTGGTTACTATAATACTATGTTGTTCATTGGCAATACTGCTTCTGGGAGAAATAAGAGGGGTAAGAAATATACCACAGAAAGTCATAATTAGCTAAAATAGTTTTGGCCATGGTTCTAGGTCCACCACTCTTTACCCCCGCAGTGGGCACCCTTTATACTGTGGAATGTATAGCTCTGTTTGGGACATTTTGGTGACATTTAAAACGTTTGGATAAACAGGGCATGGGATAATTAGCAAGGGACATAATTGATCTTTGGATAATAGAGAGTTTTGGTAAGAGAGAATTATTTAAGTGGAATTCCATTATATTACATGTTAATCTGCAAGTCTGTTTATTCCTAGCTAAACATGTGGACCCAGAAATCTTTATACTTGAGCTGTTGACACTACTTTCCCCATCAATAAAACTATTAAGTAAACACAATGAAAATAAAGTTATACACACATTTACAAATGCCACAATATATACAGTCTGTTTACATGTATTTTCTGATTGAAGCACAAGCCATAAAAAGAACCCCATTAAACAAACACATTGAATCAATAAAGGCAGTCAAGTTTTTTTAAAAGACACTGGTAAGGACATTAATAATTTGCCTTGCTTGTGAGTTCATTCACAGCAATATTAAAAAGGAACAGTCATTGCCAAAGAAAAGCTTTCCGGTACATCTTTTCATTATACTTTTGGATTTAATTTGACTCTCTATGAATATGGATGTCGGTATATATGATAAAATACAAACATCTGTAAACATGACTTTTGATTTATTTTGCTTCTTTATGATACATAGTTTGATATTAAATCATGTTCATTATTTTATTTTACCAATACCAAAAACATTACGCCTAATTTTCCTGGGTTTTACTAGTGAACCTCTTATTGGTTTTACTAATGAATATTCCAGCTCTATCACCTTAAAAAGCATTTATGTGGATCCTTAAAAAAGATTTCCTTTCTCTTAAATGTTTATTAGGCATTGGTGTGAAATAAGGAGTTATGTTGTGTGACTAAAAATATTGTGCCTCTGATGCACTCATTTTACAATCTTTCATAATGTTGATTTCACTAGTTATCATAAACACGCTGAAAATGGGAAGGAAGGAAGGACCCCTTTTGACAAAACCCATTGAAGCCTCTTTCCTCCATCATAAATAGCATATAAAGGATACATAACAATATTACTTATATTGGAGCAAAACCCCCAGATTTTCTTTTTTTCCTTTTCAAATGCATTCCCTCCCCTTGCCCAACCATTCTTGACTTGTCTCTCCCTCTTATTCCCTATAGATAAGTATAAGTAAGCTAAGTTGTAGGATAAGCTTTAACATTTTATTTTAGGTAGTAAGTTTTATTTCTCTCCCTTCGGCAAATAAGTGCCCTGCTCTTTTGATATAGATATCCACAGTTTTATAAGTAATAATTATTAGGTTTGTATTGATTTGTTACTGCTTTTATATTGTGTGATTACTGTTTTAGGCCTATATAAGTAAGTTAGCATAAGTTATGTCAAGTTTCTATCTTGTAATGTCAAGCCTCCATCTTATCCCCATGCCTGGTTGTGTAACCTATGACTCATACTACCCCTCCTACGTAACTTGGTTCCTGAATGAATGGGGATGAATGAGAGTGCTTGAGAGACAATGGCAGTAGGTCTAAAAATAGCTCCTTCTGAATGACCGAACTATCAACCCCAATACCTGGACCAATGACCCAGCCACTGGAACCACGCTCAGCATTCAAGAAACAAAAGATGAGGCAAACCACCATTGTGCCAAGCTGCACATGCTCAGTAAGAACAGCTGGAGCCCTCTGGAACAGAACTGACCTTGCCTGGACAGGCCCTCCCCATAGGAGATCAGAGGTAGTCCGCCCCATAAAAACAGGTAGTGAAGACTGACTCCTTGGGAGCGCCATTTCCATCTGGACCAAACCAGCTCCACATCACACCACCTATCCACCCCAGAGGCCTGGCCAGTGACCCCACTCTGGACAACACCGAGCTGAAGAAGACCCTGACTGGCCATCGAGGACCCACTTTCAGCCTGGGATAGGTAGGTATCATCTGCATATTTCCTTCTCCAATTTGGACTCTCTCCCTCTCTCCTCCTGGACTTCAGCTCCTGCACCAAGCCTCTTTAACCCCTGCTGCCATTGTCTGTGTGCATGTGTGTGTATGTGTGTGTGTGCGTGCGCGCGCGCAAAGGAACCAATAAAATTTCATGTCACCATCTCCCCTGTTCAATAAAACCACTATAATTTGCAACCCTGACTTGGGTTGTGTTTTACTGAGCCCCGGTCCCTTCCCTATCTTAAATTCTGGTCTCTGTCTCTCTCTCTCCCTGTTGCTTTCTTCAGCCTCTCAGCCCTGTTCCTGACACTTTTTGCTTCCTCTCTGTCCCTTTTCTGCAGGCTCTCAGCCCTGAGTCCCACCACGTTTTGCCTCCTGCTGCCTCTCCCCAAGCCCCATCTTTCTCTGCCTTCTCTTTCACTCTCTCTCTCTCTCTCCCCGTGTTCTCCAGCCTTCCCCCCCCACTCCCAGTTTTCCTCTCCCCATGTACCTCTCAGCTCCCCTGTAGCCTTCTTGCTCTGGGTCCAGCCTCCAGGCTTCTCCTCGGCATTGCTCCTTTGCTCTGCTGGCTTTCTGCTTTCAATTAACGCCAATTAACCTTAAGTTACCCCAACTTCCCTCCAGTCTACCGGTTCTAATCCTGGCACCAGCAACTTTCATCTCAGTCTCCACCAGCAGTAACCTAAAGTAACCCCCAAGCCTCAGCTCAGCTCTCTTTCTAGTCTAACACCACAACACCCAAGTTAGGAACTCGCTTGCGTGTATGTGTAGGTGAGTGGCATGTATGTGAACTGATATGTATGTGAACACATATGTCACTGTGTGCATGATATACGAATTAGTGATCCATGTATGTGTATTGGGTATGCAGGTATTGGTAATTGATTCTGGTCTAATTTCTTTTGGTCTGTATAGTGTGTGTAGGTGCTTGAATTGGTGATGGGTGTGCATTTGCCTAGGCTGGTAATTTTGGATGTTTATGTGCCTGAATTGGTAGCGTGTGCATGCCTGGTGGGGGTGCATGCACCTAGAGTGTATGCATGCACCTAGTATGCGTGTGTATGCACCTAATTTATTTTTGAGCATGTGCATGTGCAATTGTATACCATGCCCTCCTGTTTGACAGCACAATACTGAGATCCTGAGAGCTGGCCTGACCCCACAGAGCAACAATACCAGTGTTTCTTAAAGTGTGATGCCAGCTATTTTTCTGTCAGTATTAGATTTCTTTTTTTAAGTCTTCATGAAACTAAGTTTCCTGATACAGAAGAGTCCAAACCAGGGCTCTCTTAGAATGGTACTGAAAGTAAAATTCTACAACCTTTCTTAAAAATTCTCCCTTAAAACAGGTTCATACATTTATATTCTGTCACCAAAATGAGTGCCACATTTTTCTGACAAGGTTCTTTGGATTAATCTGATCTCTTTTATTAGACCAAGTTAAATAGTTGGAAAAAAAATTTCTTAGCAAGCTTCAAGGTTTAAAAACCCTTCATCACACTGAGGAACCATTCAAACGTTTTTCTGAATCATTGAAAATCCAGGAATTTTGCACAGTTTAAGGCATCCATTTATTTAAAAAAACTTAACTACAGAGGACTTAGCAATGTTTGATCAACTAACAAATATAAATCTTCCACTGCTCTGTTTCTGGCTCTATTTTTAAAACTCTAAAAATTAAATAATGAGACTATTCCCCCCCTTTTCCTCACAAACTATGAAGGTCATTGCTGTATCAAAAGAGGCTTAAACATCTGTTATGCATAACTAGAACGTCCAGAGTTACAGTTGTTAAAGAACAGTGCAGGGTTTTGGAACTCAAAACTCATAATTGGGGGCCTCTCTCTCATTTGGGGCAATATAAGGAAGTTTTCCCTGGGGTTGATTATTTTGTTACTGACCACATAACTGGTAGGCCTGTGTGAAGCAGCTAGAATTCACTTCAGATTCAGATTCAGCTGATTCAGGGAACAGTGATTCGAATCACTGTCCCAAATCAATTTAGCTGAATCTGATTTGGAGGCCCATCCCCTGTCCACTCTCCCAGCCCAGCAATGGCTTTCCTGCCCACCCCAGCTCCTGGCACTTTGAAAAACAAGCCCTGACTCACCAGGTGCTGCGGGGCGGGGCAGGGGGGCATGATCCCCACTGCTCCAGGCTGCATGGGGGGCTCTGCACAAGCCCCCTACCCCACCCACCCCAGCTCCAGCCCTTTAAGAAACACCCCCCAAACTCAATAGTTCCTGCCCAGCAGGGGGCAATTCCCGCTGCCCCCCACTGTGACAGGGGGCAGCTCTCAGGGGCCGGGTTTCCCAGTGGCCTACCCAGCTGATGGGCAGTCTGACCAGTCTCTCCTGCCACGACTTTGCTGTTCCTACAAACAGATGGTAAAATACAGGAGACTGCCCATTACATGCCTCAATGCCAGGGGACGCTATCTGCAGTACCAAACCTACCCTACACTGCAGCCCATGCCTCACAGTTGGCATCTAGGTCAATATTACTCCCAGCCTGAGACTGAAGCAAGCTGAGTCCAAAGTTGGGCTACACACACACACACACACACACACACACACACACACACACACACACACTCATACCACCTCCCCTCTCACAGGAGGCCTCTTCCACTCTGCCCCTCTCTCTCTGGGGCCCCTGGCATACTGTCCATTACCAGGCCACACTCCACCACCCTGCTCCTCCTTGAGCAACCTCTCTGCACCATCAGGCTTTGCTACTCACATACTGGCCTTGCCACACAGTCCCTTTGGCTTCTGCAAGTTCCCCTACTCTGTGTGGTCTGACCCTGGGATAATTCTGTCCCAAGCCCCTCACCAGGCACAACTTCTCCCAGGGCTGGCCCTTGTGGTGTCCTTCAAGCCTACTCCCCCTTCAGCCCTATTCAGCATGCCCCTTGGGCTGTCCTTAAGGCCTACTCTGACTTCAGCCCTACTCAGTCCCCACCACACCCACAGCCCTTCAGCCCTACTCTGTGCAGGACCTCCCAAAGCTCTCTACCCACCTCTGGGGTCTCCCATCCCTGTTGGGCTCAGGTGGCACTCAGCTGGCTGTGCCTGGCCCTACTACTCCCACTCCTTAGGGTCCCCTGAGGGCATGGGATCAGGTGGCTGCAGCCATGCTTGCCTCCTACTGCCTCCAAAGTCCACCCAAAGATGGGGGCTGGGGTTAAGGCACCCCTCCTTGCCTTTCACCAGGGAGGTAACTGGCCTGATATTTTCTGGGAACTCCCACACCACCAGGAGCCCCACCAGGTCACCCTTCCCTGACAGGGTGCAGTTTTGCCTCATGCCCAGGACCAGGAGCCTCCAACCCATCCCCATAAGCTGCTGCCCTTACCTCCAAAATGTACCCATGCAG
Organism: Crocodylus porosus; assembly: GCF_001723895.1. NCBI lineage: Eukaryota > Metazoa > Chordata > Crocodylia > Crocodylidae > Crocodylus > Crocodylus porosus. Next base: position 14,743,085 of record NW_017728931.1, on the reverse strand, counting down.
CAGCACAGCCAGGAGATGTTTCTTGCCTACCTCCCAGTAGCAAATTGCTCTTGTTTATATAGGTGGCCAGAGTTCTAAAATGGCTGCCGCAATCAAACACCTGCTGGAGGTTTGGTCTCAGTCCTTAAAGTGGCAGCCACCAGCAGTGCCCTACCACACCTGATCTGTGGGGGGGGGCTCTTCCATGAGCCCCCTGAAGTCCTGGGGCCTCTGCAGGACCTGGTGAGTCCCAGGGGTTTTGTTCAGTTTTTTTTCTTAAAGGGCCAGAGCTGGGGTGCGTGGGGCAGCCACGGTGGGGGAAGAGCAAGGCGAGAGGTAGCGGGGCTTGTGCAGAGCCCCCCATGCAGCATGGGCAGTGG
>NW_017728931.1:14734102-14742531 GCF_001723895.1 Crocodylus porosus | reverse complement strand
CAGGGGATGGGACCTGGCAGGTAAAAATAATGAATGTATGGTGAAGGAAAATAAAGCAGCAGTAGCACTCATGCTACTGAAGTCAACATATTTTAACCTTTTATCCTTAATACTCCTGTAACACTACCCATATAACTGACCACTCTGGTTTCCACAGAAAAGGTGTGGAATGAAGATGCCTGAGAGGGAGAAATCTGCTTTATCCTTAAGAACCAGTCCATGGGACAAAATATTCAGGAAATACCAGTTTGAATGGCCAACTCTCAAAAAGGTAATGTTTCACCAGCACAAGAAAAAGTATCCATTTCTTTGTTCACATGTTGTTGTATAGCTCTTTACAAAGCAGGACTGCATATTGCACACACATCAGGAAGAGGTGGCATGACTACCAGATGGTTAAGGCCCATTTTAGTAATCAGACTCCATGCAGATTTGAATAGGTAAAGAACCCCCTTTTGCACAATGACATGGGCTTTCTTGAAAGAAGACAGATCAGTTCAAGTGTGGTAAAAGTGATTCATCACTTGGTAATGACAAAGTAGAAACCACATGAGAAATATTCAGCTTGCCCTTTTACTTATTTTTCCATGCGTAAAAGATAAAGTGGCATCAATTAATTATTAATTACAAGTATCCTCTTACATGCAAGATGGGCATTTATTGTGCTTTGCTAACAATAGTTAATTTGTTTCTGAGCAAAGTTCTTGCAATATTTGAGTAATTTTTTCATGTTATATACAAAGATTTGAGAGATTAATTGTCCAGATGTTTCCTTGGGTTTTGTTCTCTCTTTCTCACATAATAAAAATCTTTCAGCACATTTTTTCCCAATAAACCCACAGTCAATCTGTTATACTTTGCTGGAGACATAAAACAGTATACATGTGTGTTACAATCATGCTAAAAGTAAATCTTTAACATTTTCTTTTACAAATAAGGTGAAAGATTCCATTTTTATTTGTTGGTTAATGCCTTGATATAGTGCCCTGTAAGGCTCAAACACACTACATTCCTCTTGTTTCCAAAGGCCAGGGAGTGCAATCTCAAAAACCCAAATCTGACTGAGAGATCAGCATATCAAATATACTCAAACTTTAAAAAACAACAAAATGGGAGTTTAATAATTATCTAATAATTACTGAAGATGTAACCTCCCCACACAACAAAAAAATAAAACCCAACCTACGTTAGAAGTTATCTAGCTCTGGATGATGTCATTTGAGTAAAATATATACACAGTGATACGAAACATTGTTGGTTTTGTATACATCACAAGTACAATGTGTTCTGTCAGCTGTACGGTGCTGAAAACAGCAGTTAAATAATGCAAAATGCAACAAAATGCACTTCATAGATTACTGCTACTGAACTGCAACTCTGAAATCCAGAATGGATAAACAGCTTCTTATCTAGGCTAATGGGAAAATAACTGCAGTTTTTAAAGCATATTGAATGGAAAGGAAATTAAATAAATTTGAATAGAAAAATCATTATTGATCTGGTAGACAGGATTAGCATAAGGGGAACCAGATAAAATAGTATGAAAGTAATCCTATGATCCCTTAAACAGATTTGTCTCAATAATCTTGCTCCACTGAAGAGCTTCATAGATTTTTACAGGGTTTTGCATGATAACAACAATCTGACCAGGCAGAGACATTTGTGAAAGTACAGTCAAATTATTGGAGGGATTTCTCAGCACCCTGGAGGAGTTTACTATTTACTTTACTTCAAACAGGTTAGAGCTTCAAAAAACTTTTTTTACAGTTACTTGAGCAATGAAGTTTTGGGGGGTTTTTTAGGGGTGAAACTCAGGGTTTCTCAGCTCCTATGCAAGCCAAAGATCTCTCTGTGAAACTAGGTATGAATTGAACCCACTAGTGGAAGCAAGGGCTCCACAAGACTTGGCCAACCTGTCCAGTTGAACAGCTGTCACTAGGCAGAAGATCCAGCACCCAGTGAAGTTAATGGAAAGATCCTCTTTGATTTCAGATTGCTTTATATTGGGCCCAAAGCTAAGACAGCCACCAATATAACACTGGTTGATAAAAACCAATATCAACATAACCAAGAACACCACAATAATAACACATCATAGCATCTGACAAAGTAGGCTGTATACTATGAGAGCTTTACTGCCTGGCCTTCAGCTACCAATGGTATCCATTACCCCTTCTCCAGGAAGAAAGCATTCATTGTATCTTCCTGATTTCAAGCTCAGCCCCATGTCGGGGATGCCAGTCAGTGGAATGATGAGCTGGAAGCAGTTATGGGTGAACTTATAGGGCAGTATTTTCGTTGTGGAGACAGAGACTGCTAATACTGAAGAGTGAAGACAAAACTCATTCAAAGAGTCTACCTGAAATGGTAGGCTACCATCGATCCTCCTGGATCACTGTGTATGTGTGAGAGGTCGTGTAGACCTTCAATCTGTACACCTAGGCAGGATTATGGAGGAGTAGAGGCTAACTATCCCACTTTTAGACCACTGAGTCAGAATCCAAAGGCCAGCAAGACTGAATCTGGATGTTCAGTGCCTTGATGGCTGTAGTTATATGTACATCTGGGAATCAAATCTGGGTCTCCCACATGGCAGACAATAATTCTACCACTAAATCACAACAGCAGTTTGTCTAATTTAGCATATACTTTAAAAAGTTCTATAACATTCATGTTGCAATGCAAAATTCAATAGCATCATGCCCTCATGGCCTGCACATCTTTTTGTTACCCAGAATTCTTGTCAGCAGTGCTGGGGCAATTTTTAATGGTGGTCAGTCCTCTCTGTCCAAATGGCCACCACATATTAGATCAGCAAAACGCACCATTTTCCACAACCATAAAGAATACGACCACTTCAAAGAATGCCTACAGTATTTTTGTGAAACAGGACAAAGTGAAATGATCTAAATATGATAAAAATGTGTGTATTGATTTAAAAATATATCTAACAGAAGACAGAGAAAGATATGTAAAGAAAAGAGATTAGTTGTGAAAAACTTTCTGAATAAGGGCTATAGAAATGACAACATATGAGATCAACATGTTAGATCCTGGAGTTAATATTTATGCAGCACTCTGAATGTAAAGTGTTTGAAATTGTTTTTATTTTTTCATCTTATGTACAAGTCTAAAAGCGTACCCATGTTGACTCAAGTTTGGTTCCTTTCCTTCAAGATTAAATGTTAGTGACAAATGTTTAATCCTGACTGCTCCATTCTCAGACAATGGAGGGTGCTGTCCTGTCTATAGCCAATTATCATTCACATTTATTTTGCAGATTTTGAGCCTACAGGGTCCTTAAGCCATATTCTCATTTTCTTAAGGTACCTCCTCTCATTGCTCAATGCCAACATTTGGGTTTTAATCCTTGCTATCAAATATAAGAGTGGTGAGTGCCTCATTTAGCTGAAGTAAGTGAAAAACTCCCCCTGATTTCAGTACAATCAGGGTTTCACTCATGATTCTCACTGAATCTATTGTTTGAACTATCATTTATCAGATAAAAAAAAAGTGTTGATTTGTGTCTCCTTCAAAGGCATTGAACAGCTCTGGGGGTTAACTCTTGACATCATTTGATAGGAAGTTACTTCTTTTATTTGTTAGTTGTCACTTCTTTAAGCATTCAAGGGGCATAGAGGTACTCATAGTTTAATGACAAATCTCCTCCCTCCTTGCACAGCAGCTGAATCAAGTTATAATTTTAGGAGACAATTATAACTGAATAAAATGACCTATTACCCTGCCTATGCTTACATCCATTAAAAGCTGATAAGCGAGACATTGTATTTAAAAGTAAAAAAAAATATGAACAAAAACCCAAACAAAGCAAACATATTTTTCTCAACTGCTGTTAATTGCTTTCAACACCAGTTTTTTTTTAAAGTCTATTTCAGTGTTGCTGAATTTTAACCTATATATCTTTTTATTTGAGAGAAGGCAAAAAAGGGTAGGAGAAGACACATTTTGTTCCCTGCTGGTCAGCAAGCAGCAAAATCCTTACCTCTTAAGAGTCAAAAGAGAAAGAGGAATGGGGACAGGAGAGAGAAAGAGAAAGCAAAAAATAAAGATGAACCTGAGTCAAAGTTTAGATCACAAGTTTCCGGGTTACTCTATTGTCAGGGACTGAGGACCTTGTTAAACTTTATGCTGGGAGCTGCACAAATATTGATTGGCTTAGTGTTAGCTTAGAGTTTGTGGCCACACCTTAATGGAACAGGAGTTGAGTTGTGTGGATCAAGAGATAATTCTGCCCAGGAGTGGCGTAACTTTGAACTGCATAACAAGTGCTTTAACCCACTTTAAAGTGTTAATGTGTGGACAATCCAGGGGCTTAAGAGCCCCAGGAGCATGCAACAAGGCCCTGATATCCATTTCCTCACTCCCTCCCTTCATCCCCCCTCCCAAAGAAAGAGCAACTCCTTTTTTAATTCATTATGATATTGTATTTTGAACAGTATCTCAACACACTATATTCACTTCATGTCGGAACATTATACCGTTTCAAGACAAAGTCACAATGCAAATGTTACCGCACAGCATCAGGACAGCAGCCCAGCTGCAATTACTGATCCTCTCTGTTTTTCAAGGCTGGGTATTGCTACACCCAAATAAAATGTTGCTGAACAATTTAAGTATATTATATAAATTTATTGCAACAAAGTATGTACTCTATATTATCACTGTGAGCTAGCTAATCTCCAAATGTTCTGTGTTGAAATCAAATTATTCCCTTTCTTGTTTTGCAGTCACAAAGGAAAGATAAGAAAAAAAAGAAAAGTATTTTTGTGATAAAGGAGCTCAGAGTGGCACATGCAGCCTTTCTGTTAATGGCCCTAGAGCTGCCAGACTTTTTCTGTTGGTGTAGAATTCTTTTCTGGGAATATTGACATGATCTTGCTCAACTTCTTTTTATTACCAATGCATACAACTGAGCCGATATAAAAGCTTAAAATTACCAAGACAGCAGCTGAAATCTGGATGATACTGTCTATGTAATCTAATCCTGACAAGGTGCCTATGAAGGGACGCTGTAGCATTAGCTTTTTAATAATGCTTAGTAAACATGTAACAACATCTATTATAAATGGTGGGTAACATATGCAGGACTGGGTGAGACGTTTCTATAAGGCAGCTTACCATATGGTGTCCCAGCAATTGTGGTCCTGATAGATATAACATGCTGATACCTCTGTGAACTTGCACTGCTGCTGGAGTTTTAAATTACACTTTCCTGCCCATTCATTTGCTAGAGGGGTTAACTTAATTCACCTGCCTACCTCCCTTTTACAGCTACTAGGTTCTCCAGCTGTTTGCCTTGCCAGGCAGGTAGCCATATTTCCTGCTGAAGTATTTAATAGTCTTTGATACATCATTCTACTTGCATTTGGCAAAGACATGCATTGCATTGCAGTACAGAAACCAGGAAGGTTCTTATTATGAGTCCTTACTCAGACTCAGCTACCCTCAAAAGCTACAAGACCTTTCCCTGTCAGACTTTAATAATGAAAAGGCCCAGTTCACTATGATATTACTTTACTTTTTGCCTATGTAATTCAACTGATTCTAAAGAAGTTCTGCTGGCAAAAAACCAGAAGTGATGAATCAGACTCAGGGCCTTGCTGCACATTAATTTTAGGTGGCTCCTAGAGCTCTTAACCCTTGGATTGTCCACATATCAAACCTGAAACTAGTTTTAAGCACATTTTAGGCTACTTAAAGTTATGCCATTCCATGGCAGGTTTCTCTCTGATCCATGTTACTCAGCCCGTGTTCCATTAATGCGTAGCCACTCCCCACAGATAAGCCAACCAGTCTGCAATGCTCCAGCATCCCAGGATGCAGTGTCCCCTCCTCCACACCCCTATTTTATGTGGACAAACTTTCTACTGCCCAGGAGGTGCTTCTGGCACAAAGACAACCCCCCTCCCACCCCTGAGAGTTTGACCTTCCCACCCCCAGGAGTGCAACCCCATGCAAATAGCCTGCAGAGCACATTCCAGCTATCCAGGTTACAGGGCATGGACAGATCTAGAAGTGGGATCTGGGGGGAGGGGGAGTGGAACAAGTTTGGGCACTTGACTGGATACCCATAAGCTGGGGCTCCCTTCCCAGGGCAGGGACAGTAGCTCACCCCAAAGCACCTTCTCTTACCACTTTCAGCACCCAACCATCTTGGGAAGCTTGACCAGCAAGCACACCACACACTGCATTCCCAAATCCCAATTTATTAAAACATGAGACCTCCTTTAATTTACTTCCCCTATATTTCTTTTTTAAATGTTTTCCCTTCTTTTTATTTTATCCTTCAGTGCCTGGCTGACTTCATTTTATACTTCCTTCAACCCCATTTCCTTTCCACTTCCTGTTTCATTACCCACCCCTATCTCATTAACTCCCTACCTCTTGTTCCTGCTCCTCCCTTCCTGCTCCTCCTCTCTTCATGTTCCTGCTCCTCCCTTAACTCATCTCTCACACCCTCTCACCTACAGCAGGGATAGAAGCCTGTCTTGGTTCACCAGCCCTGTAGTGGCAACTCACAGCTATAGCTCCTAGTTTGGCTCCTGCTCACAGCCCTCTAGAGGCAAGTCAAAATTGTGCAGGTTGGGGACAGTCAGAAAAGGTTTTTAGCCTTAATGTGTGGCTGCTCCAAACTCAATCTAGCATCAACACCAATCAACATTTAAGCAGCTCAACATGCAACACATAACAAGGCCTTCAATATCAGCTAAAAACCAAAAACTCTTCAATAAAGACAATCTTTGCTTCCAGGCCAAGAAACTTTTTTCATATTAAATGGGAATTTAAAACAATATTAAAAAACGATTACCCAAATTATGCCCCAGGTTATTCTTCTGTGTATGTATTGTCCTCCCCATCCCTGCTGCCTAAATCCAGTTTTCATAACATAAAATTTACAACAAAAGCAGATAAATAACTGCTTTTAATAAATAGAGGTACTTCCTCAAAATAATATATAATACTTGTAACCAGGTTTCTCAGATCTTCATGAAATGCTCTTTAGAGATTAAAGACAAAGTGGGAATTCCCCAAGATTAAAGGCTTTTGTAAATGATGAGAAAAAATTTAAACCACAAAAAGGTGAAAATGATCAAATACTTCATTCTGTGTTTTATTACTAATAAAAGGAGCAGAGATAAATGACAAAGCATGTATGCAGTTCCCCATGCCACAGTTGCTTCATCCCACAAAACTAAACTACGCCACGTGCAGTCTAAGAACTCACTCTAACAAACATTTCAGCACGTGTGTAACTTCATCTTCATTGAAGAACTCATTGAAGTCAATGGAATTACTCACAAGAGTAAATTTATGCTTGTACTTAAAATGCTTACAAGATCAGGCCCATGGACTGTAAACTTCTTAGGTCCATATTGTGCAAATTTGCTACAGTTGGGTGCCTTTTGTATTTCTGGCTACTAGAAAGATAATCATTTAGATACAAGCTAAAAATAGATTAGGAAACATGATGCTTTGTATGAGAGAATTTCAGATAAGGGTGGTTCCCGTAACAGACATTTTCAGCCATCACATACTGCTTATATGGCTTATGCCTCTCTTCTAATGAGCAAGGTCTTTGGGGAAGGGATCATCTTTTACTCTTTTTGCATGGTAACACAGTCTATTTAGTTCACTCCTGAACACAGCTGTAGTAAATATAATTAATGTCCTGCACAATAAGTTACTCTGTAATTACAGTACTATGGAAAAACAAATCTATAGGAAGCATTTATACAAACTATCTTTACACAATCTGATAGAGAAATTTTATACTTCATCACCATCATCATCACTTTTGTTAGGCCTGTGCGAAGTGGCTAGTATTTGCTTTGGATTCAGCTGATTTGGGGGATAGCGATTAAATTCGGTGATTCAAATGACTGTCCCAAATCCATTTGGTTGAATCTGATTCGGCGATTCGGCCACTGCTGAATCAGCCAAATCTCTGAATTAGGCAGGCTCCACCCCCCGCCTGCTCTCCCAGCCCCATCAATGGCTGCCCCACCTGGCCCCAGCTCCTGGCTCTTAAAAAAGAAAAGCCTCAAACTCACCAGCTCCTGCCAGGTGGGAGGGGCGATCCATGCTGGCCCCCCCCACTGCCCTGTGCAGTGGGGGGTGCTCTGTCACAAGCCCCTACCCACTCTCCCAGCCCCAGCTCCTGGCTCTTTAAAAAAAACCAAAAAGCCCCAAACTCACTGGCAGCTGCCAGGTGGGGGGGGCCATCCCTGCTGCCCCCACTTGCATGGGGGGCTCTGCCAGAAGCCCCAACAGTCACTGCAGCAGCTGGTGAGTGACCACTAGCGTTGAGTCTGGGGCTTTTCTTTTTTAAGAGCCAGGAGCTGGGGCCAGGTGGGGCAGCCATTGATGGGGCTGGGAGAGTGGGCAGGGGTCTGGGCACTCATGGCAGA
>NW_017728931.1:14666912-14733873 GCF_001723895.1 Crocodylus porosus | reverse complement strand
GGGAGTTCCCCCATGGTTCTTTCCTCCCTCCTCCAGCCTCCCTCCTCTCCTGCCCCCTACTTACCAGCACAGAGTCCAGGTCCCGCTCCCTGTGGCAGTGAATGGGGACTGCCCGAATCTCCAAAGCTCTCCAAAACATTTCTGAATCGATTCAGAGAGCTTCGAATAGATTTAGACCTTTTTATTGGTCTCCTGTTTGGATTCGGAGATTCAGCCACTGAATCAGGCCAAATCTCCTCAAAATCGAATCAGCACTCAAAGCCTTGCACAGCCCTAATTCAGGTATGTCTTACAGCTTGCCTTCCTGGGGGCACTTTGGAATATTAATCTGAATTAACCAAGGACATAAATTTGAAGTGAACAAGTTATACTGCATTAAGCCTCTATGCAGAAACTTACTTTGAAGTGGCTCTTGTTTGGTTCCCAAACAGAAGTAAGCTAAATTTGATGGAGACCACTTTCATTCTGAATATAAGTATCTATCTATGCAGGGGCTTACTATAGTTTAACTAATACCCTTTCATTTTAATGAGTGCCTTAGTGTAGACAAGCCCCCCATTAGACTTTAAATCTTTTGGGACTGGAAATACATTTTCATACTTGTGTCTGGGCTCTGTATAACTGGCAGAATAAATAATAAAAGCTAGGACAACTTCTTACAGAGTTAGAACAAGCCTCCCAGTTAAAACACATAAGGTATGAGGGCTAAGCAGAGGGGGAAAATCTCAGCCCCACCAAGATCAATAGCCAAACTCCCATGTCTTCTCTTGAGACAGAATTTTATCCAAAGACTTTGGCAGAAGCCCCTCATGATGTCCAAAGAATGCAATAGATCACTTTGTACCTGAGGAAGCACAAGTGCCATTGGAACACCTCCTCCTTTTTCAGGAGGAAAATACACAGAGAATTCAGTGAAGAGGTGTGAAAAAAACTAACTCTCTCAGGTCCCAGAGGTAGTTGGCTGACACCATATGGAGGCAATGATTCCTGAGAGAATCCCAACACTCTGCACTGTCTTTTTGATGGAGTTGGGAGATGGAACATTAAAACAGTGGCAGAAATGCTGGCAGTTACTGGAGATTTGTCTATACTGGTGACCCTGTGACTGAACGAATAGAAGCAGTGGTGGGAATATTTTCTCCTTTAATTCCCTAGTGTAGACCCAGCCAGAGATAGACACATAGTAGAAATGAAGACAGCACATGCATGGGAAACAGACAGAGAGGCTGCCGCTGGGGAAAATATGCTGAGACACAGCTGTTTTAGCCGGTGCTCTGAAAGCAGAATTGTCTATGGGAAGCCTGACTGCTATTTTTGCTCTCTTTGTGCATGGCAAGTAGGAACGGTGTATACTGTATCATATTCAGGGTAACAGCTAGATGATCCATGTTGGATGGATGGCGCCCTAAAGACACCACATTGATTCCTCTGCACAGATGAACAAAAGGGAAAATGACACAAATGCTGGATGTGCATTTACAGACATTGGTTGCCTGCTTCATCCTCTTCTGGCAGCACATAAGACAGCTTATGCCAATGGGGCTGCACTGTGTGGCAACGGTTGTGGACAGAATAAAATGATGTTAAAAAGTTCCTCAGCTGTTGCAGATTACATACACAGCATGCGTTCCCTACAAAATGATGTGCTTTGTTTGTATATCAAAGAAAGTGGCAAGAATGACAATTCAAGGTCATGATGGCCAAATTAGCCATGAAGAGATTTTCACTCCCTGAAGAAATTACTGGACAGATCATCCCATTTATCATTTTTTCCCCATTTTTTTTCACAGACCCTTTCTAACACTCCCAGTGGTGCTGGATGTATTGCAAGGCAAAACTTTAGCGTCTTTTCTGTTCAATATGACTAAAAATCTACTGCTTTTGTTTACTGAGGCCTGCTAATGTGCTTGGTGGTGGATAAAACAAACCTGAGAAAGAATTGGCCTTTGTACTAAAGAAAAGCCTAATTTCGCAATTACTCATACTCATAGGCACATAGGTAGCACATGCATACTGTTTGAAGGATTGGAGCCTCAGTTGAGTAGATAATAAAGTTTGAGCACAATAAAGGAGATATGGATGAGGTGACGGTCCAGCCCTAAATGGTTCATGAAACTGTTTTGATGCAGCATGTCCAAGTGAGTGCTTGATTTTTTTTTGTTGCCTTTGCTAGGCAATTCTAAACAGAAAAGCTGCCCAAGAACCTCTGATCCTTTCTTGTGACTCAGTGTCCTGCCTATCCTGGATGTCTCCCCTCTCTCCCCTGCTTGCATTCAGGGACAAACAGAAGTTAATGAAGGTGTTCCACTTTGGGGCACCTTCATCTGAACCCTCATTAAATGAGGGTTAATTTGTCATGCAATCAGGCACTTTTGAACCAATCTGCAGCCATGCATTTCTATTAGGGAATGGCTCCAGAGTGTTTTCAGAGGGCTGATCATGTGAAAAATACCACCTCTGTCAGCACCCTCTGTCACTTAGCTTTCAGTATTCCTTGTTTTTAATACAAACATGGTATAAAGTCTTCATTTTACAGTTCTCTGCATAGTAAACTGTTATCTAGCCAGGCGGTTAAGGATTTTCTTTGATGATCCAATACCAAAAAAGCAATCAAAATGGAGTCATAAAGGGCATTTTTACACATGCTTCAGGGGTGGGGGAGGGTGCTTTAATGCGAGCAGTTCCAACCACCGCTCTAATTAAAGCACCTGAAGCATCTCTCTTTTCAGTGTCCCCGCATTTCAAAATTGCAGTGGGAGCATTTCAAATAAAGTTTGTCAAATGAGCTTTAATTAAAGTTCCCCCACTGCCATTTTGAAGCATAAGGACAAGATGTGGAGGCTGCTGGAGTGCAATAATTAGCAATCAAGTCTGCTCCAGTTAAACAAGTCTGTGCTGTAAGTACAGCATGTCAGAGCAGCCTCCCCACATGTTTACAGACACCCCACCTTGGCTAATAGGATGTAAACTGAACAATTAGAATCCAAAAACTTTGAAAAGTCACCCAAGGCTAGCCAGAGTTCATTTTGTTTTCAATCACTTCATTTTTAAATAACTTTTTGCCTATTTCAGGTGTCTCCACTTAGTGACTGATATTCTGTTTTTGCTAGTTAGAAACTAGCCAGAGTAATGCTAATTCATAGGCTTTATTTCTCTAAGGTTGCTGCTATGATGTGAGACTTGCCTGTGAGTTCCAGAAAGGAACTGAAAAAGCACCTCATTCTCATCAAGAACATGTGTGAGAGCAGTTCTACTTGCATCAGATACTGGCACTGGTAGGTACAGGGCTAATGAACTAATGCCTATATCATAAAACAGCCATGAAAAGTACTGCTGAAAATTACAGAGGAAAAAAATAGTATTTTAAATTAATTTTTAAAAGATAAACACCCAAAATGAAAGAAAAAAAACAATATCTGAAGAGAGACCTCCAGGCAGAATTAGAAAAACATTAGTCTGCAGCCAACAAGCCCTGGGAGAAACAAACTGTCTCCCTCCGAAAAACAAATAGATTGCTTTTTAATGGAGTGTAATGCCTAGTAGAATTTTTAAGGGTCAAAATCATAAGTATACAGTATTGTTTTGAAGGCTCTGCTTGACTTAAGTCACTTTACAAGAAGTTAAAAATCTCCATGTTCAAATGCTGCTGCTGCTTAGTAATCTTTCCACCTTTGCAAAAAAAACCCAAAACCCCTAAAAGGGGAATTCTCACCATCTCAGTTCCTTAGCTGTAACTCATTTAAAGGCTTTCAGTGATTACTAGATATAACCCTTAGTGTGAAAACCAACAAGACATTACTTCTTAAGTAGTTACAATTTGCAAAATATTGTTCCAAAGATACCATCAGAATTTCTCTTTTTTAGTGAGACAAGATATACTCCAACCAGTACTTTAATCCCATTGGCTGACATCATTATGAAAGGAAAGGGAAAAAAACCAAAAGGAAACTAATATCATGTATAGTTTGCACTATGTACAACCCTTTGTGGCAGGGCACTGGTGGTGCTGCCACTTTAAGGACTGTGCTAGGCCAGGGCAGGTGCCTGATTGGGGTGGCCGTTTTAAGGCCCAGCTCCCTGAGCTGGGGGAAGTTTGTGATCAGTCAGCAGAGGAGAAGCACATCTCTCCTGAGCTCTGCCAGGAATACTGCAGAGGACAGGGTGAGGTGATGGGGGTGGAGGAGGCCTCATTTGTCCTGGTTAAGACATGAAACTGAACCCTGATGGGCCAGGGGGTTCTGGTGGGGCTCCCTGTGGCAGGGGAGTCCCCAAGAAATACCAGGCCAATCGCCTTCCCAGTGAAAGGCAAGTGTAGGGCACCTTATAACACCAGCCCCTACATCCCTGGTGGGTTCAACCAGTCCAGGGGGAGCCCAGGCTCATGGGAGTCCTGAGGCAGGGCCCAGGTTGGCAGAGGGACCTGGAGCAGCACCCTGGCCCTTCATGAGTCCTGTGGCTACAGAGACCCTGAGGGGGCCAGGCATAGCTACAGCCACCTGAGCCTCACAGGACGCAAAACCCCAGGGCAAAGGGCCAGGCAGGGCTATAGCCACATCAGCCAGACAGCGTGGCAGACCCCAGTGAGGGTGGAGGGAGTGCTGAGCCCCAGTAAGGGGGCTGAGGGCTGGGAGCTCAGTATGTGTTTGTTTGTCTGCTTGTGTATATGTTTTATAAAAGACCCAGTGCAAACTGCTGGTGGATGCCATCTGCGACACTTGGGCCACAGTGTAGGGATGGATATGCCCCTAAACATCAGGGTTCAAAATGGGCAGCCTCCTGCCTGAGTAACATCCTATTACTATTACATCAAGGCATAGCAGGAAGGGGAGATGGGTGGCTGGCCCATAAACAGCAAGTAGACCAGTGCTTGCACTGGGTGTAAAAGCTTGCCCGTCACACCCTTCAAAAATCCTGTTCACTGAAGGAAATAGGGAAGACAGAGACATCAAAGCACAGCAGAGCTACGTTAGAAATACATGGGTTATCATTAGGAATAAACCACGTCCAAAAACTGACTTGATATCTGCAGTGTTCAATTACACTAACTGCTTCAAGTTTCAACTATTATCTGGCCAAAACAATTGGCATCTTCTTCCATCAATTAAAGTTCATCACTAAGCAGGGAACATTAATCTGCCAGTAACCCCCATGTGATGCATAAAGTAGAAAAAAGTTAAGAATTAAATTTTTAAACAAAAATACCAATTTAATCTTTTAGAAGCAGATTGAGATAGTCTCATTACCATTTTCAGCCCAGAACAATAGAAAAGCAAACTTCTAGCTACCTAAAGCCTTAAGCTGACCATTTAGTAAGTAACCATCGATCATTCTGGATCATGATGTATGTGTGAGAAATTACCACAGGGGCAGGCAAAGTCCAGCCCACAGGCTGGATTTGGCCTGCAGCAGACTCAATTTCCCAGTAGTTCTTGCCCACATCACTGCAGTAGTTTCCATGGAGACCCTAGGCAGGGGTGCGCAGGCAGTGGATTGCAACTCTGGTCAAGCTCCAGACCACACTCTCACTGCTATAAATTCCTGGCCCCAGCCCCAGAGCAGCTCTCCACCCAGCCAAATGCCCTGCCAGCACAGCTTGGGCTGGTCTCCATGGAAACCTCAGCCTCATGCTGTCACAGCCCTAGCTCTCCTGGGGTCTCCATAGAAGCTAGCTGCAGCAACATGGGCAGGGACTGCTGGGAAATGGAGACCAGCCACCATCCAGATCCACCATTTTGCCTACTGCTGGCTTACCAGGACTTTCAACACATATGCCTAGGCAGGAGTATGGAGTGGAGGCTACCCAGACCTTCCATCCCTCTATAGAAGATTAAGACAGTTTCCAAAGGCCAGACTAAGTCCAGATGTTTGGTGACTCAATGGCTGTAGTTGCATGCATGTTCAGGAATCAAACTAGGATGTCCCACATGACAGATAAGGAATCTATCACTGAACCACAACAGTGGGTAACAGCTGACCATTTAACCAGTACTAGGTTTTGGAAAAGGGAGGGAGGGAAGTATCACCAGAGATGGGCGGGGGATGTCAGAAGATGCAGATAGGGGATGTCAGATAATAACTATTATGTGGAAAATGGATACAACGTTATCTTGACCCATGTTCCTGATCTGCTTGTGGATCCTGCCACCCTTTTAACTTCAAAAGGGCTTCCCCTGAAGATAAGAGACAGCAGACTAGAAGCTATATCCTTTGACCTCCTGCTGGCAAAAGGTTGAGCTAGTTGGAACATGGGAACAAGAATTTCATGAAAAATACCCTAATTTTTTTCCATATCACAGATTTCAATATGGAATATTATACAAAGACTTTTATTTTCACTACATGTAATTTAAAAAAAAACCAAAACCTTCAATTTTTTGAATTCACAATTTTTACTTTTCTCCCTTTTCTATATTGAGAGCAACAACATGAACAATATCCAAGTCAGGACCCCACATTCCTCCCAGTCTCCTTTTTTTCCACTCTAATTTTTCAAAATTTCTTCAACTAAGGTATATTATTGCAGGCTTAAGCTTCTCTGTATGCCTAGGAAATATCTAACAACTCTGGATAGGAGCCATATGCAATGAATCTGTGGTGATATATATTTGTAAAAAAAAGACAGCATTATCCAGTTTGTTTAAAATTTCTATGAGCAGATGAGCAGAAAAGAAGTGACTGCAGTCAAGAGCTTCATCTCTGAGATTCTTACTCAAAGTGACTTTCCAAAAATCAACATTCAAGTTTTAAGCAAATCTTTAGCATGCTAGTCAGGGGGATCCGACTATCAGGCTATATCTTGTCTGTCATAAATATTGAGAAGAAACAACACAGCTGAGTGCTCTGGGCATCTGTGATGCATGGAGGCAGTGGTGCAACTGCATAGCTGAGGCAGCAGTTATTTCTTTACACCCCTCCCCACCCCCAATTCAGCACCCCAAGACAGCTGTCCCAGTCACCTTGCCCTAGTTATACTACTAGGAAGAAATAAGATTTGTATAGGAGTATATACAATGGGAAGTAAGTAGACTTGAGCATTAGTGTAGGGGGTAGAAGTAACTTCTAGTTGCCATGTCACTTTATGGGTGCTGGCAGTGGCCACTTTTCTCGCCCCCTCCAAGTTAGTGCCCAGAATGGTTGGCTTGTTCATCCCACCCTAGTTATGCCACTGGACCAGAGTGGTTTCCTGTTTTCACTACCAGCTTCCTGTAATCTATTGGTCACCAGTATTCCCACTTTGGATAGAAACTGCTACTAAAATGTAAAATATTCTTATACCAAACATGGTATAAATAAAATCACTAATATAGATATAACCTTAGAAGCAAGCAGTAGTCTTTCTTTGCTTCTTTAGACTTACAGTGATCGGCAATAAGGCATAATTTACTAACATATTGTAATATGAGATACTTATGAATAGATCCAGCTTTATTTACCAACCAGATTTATGACAAATGCTTAATTGTTTAAAGAAGCCCTCTCCGGATTCTGTATCCAAGATCAACATATGTCTCCACATGAGAAATAAAATGGTTTGGGTTTGTTGTATGCCCTACTCAAAAATTTGAGAAAGGCAGATAAAAGTAGAAAGAGACTAAAGAAATAAAGCTGACTACCAAGCCATAACATCCATTTACAGAATCCAAATACACATAGAAGTTAGTGGTGAAAGAGCTACTAAAATTATACACTTCCATTCCTGACCAGTTCAGGATTGCTTCCTCCTACAGAACTCTACTCCATCAAGTCCAAGCTTTAAATATAAGAAACATAGTTCTAATATAATAAAAGCCATAGTCTGCCTGTCCATAATGCTTTATTTGCCCTCCCATTTGTCGTCTCGGCAGTCAGTCAAAATTCTGACTGAAACAACCAATCAGAGTGATCCAAAAGCATTCTGGACAGGAGGCAGCTGTGGTGGCACGGTGGAGCACTGCCATGATGGTGGGGACGGAGTGTGTGTGGCGGAGGGAGGGCGATGCCAGTGCTGCTAGCTTCAACCCCCCCCCACACACACACACACCCCGGCCCTGCTCCCTGGAGGCAGCAGTGACAGAGAGCATGGAGCTCTGGGAGGACTAGGCCAGTGGTGTTGAAGGGGGACGGTGGGGGCAGCAGGCCAATTTCCCCCCCCCACACTCCTGGGAGGCAGTGGTGATGCAGGGTGGTGGGTGCCAGCACTCTGTCCCTGCCCCCGCTCCCCCCCCCGATCATTCCTGAAGGGAAATTGGCTAGTAGTTCTACATTCTTCTTCAGGAGGCTGTTCCACAATGTTGAAGGAAATACTCCAAATATGCACCCCAAATTTCCCCTTTTAAATTTAATCCCATTTCTTTTCACTGTTAATCCTTGTTTTACCTAATTTTACATTCAATCAAATACCAGTATATTTATGTCTTTTAATCTTTTCTCTTAACAAAATTGTATGTCTCCAACTCCCTCATCATTTTTGCTGCTCTTCTTTGACCTCCCTGCAACTGTCAATATATTTTCAATAATTTAGTTGCTGAGAGGGACTTGCTATTCCTGCTAAAAGTGACCTACAGAATGTCACTGCCACACTGCTTTGTGACCAAAAGTTTCCATTGACATAGGGAGAATAAGCTTGTTTAGGCTTCCACTTTGCACTGCATATGAAGGTCTAATTCAGTAGCTATTATTTCAAAGATTCCCCAGAATTCCTACTTCTTTTTTTATTGAATATCTATAATTTTATGGAATATTTGCATTCTGGATTAATTATCCCAGCTAGTTCATATAAGGTTCATTGCTGCCGAAAATACCATAGTCAAAAACAGTATCTGGAAAATGTCATAAGGAACAGTACTAAAATAAGATTCCATCTAAATACAGCCACACCTATGGTTGTACATGACCAGGTAATAAAATGTAACTTAACCAATTATAGCAAACCCAGATTAGCAGCAATCAGATTTCTTTTCACAATACAAGGCAATAAAGTTTTGCATCCTCATCTACTTGACAACCTATTTGTGTAGGACCTATCACAGATCTGGGAGAAAGGAGCAGCTCCTAAACATAGACATGGTTAAAGGATCCAAATCTACAATGGAGAAATAGCACTTAGGTAGACAACCATATAACATTGTAAGCCACTACAAGGATGACATGATTGATTACCTACTGCAGCTTTGTCATTGTATTTAGTCAAAACCACACCACGTTGAGCCAGGGCAGCACAGCCCTGGCTGGCACAGGACCCGGGGAGTCAGTCTGCCAGCCCAGGGCTGTTCCTGCCCAGCTCAACATGCTGCAAAGAGACTGGCTGAGGCACAAGGGTGCTACAGGGTGGAGCTAGCTGGTAAGCAGGCCCACACTGTAGCACCCTCATGCTCCAACCAGCCCTGGTCACCATCTACACTTGCGTTGTCATTGTGTAAATAACTCCATCCTAGAATAGTACTTGTGTTGGGCAGTACTATCCTACAGTGGAGTTATTTAGTTTACTCCTAGCACCACTTGTGTAGGCCAGTGATGCTTTACTGCAGAGCCAATTAGGCAACTCTCCAGTAAGCATCTCATATAGATGCACCCACTATGCATGACATTAATTCAAAACCAAAAGTTTGCAGTTTACCATACAGTTCATTGGGCTGGGCCCCAGAGACCACAGCATTTCAAGCCATGCTGACCCCACAGCTCAGCACTGCTTAGTATGTGCATTTACTCCAGATACCTCCCACAAAGGATCCATGTACTAATTAGCCCCCCACTCATGGAACCAGGTGTTCTTGTCAGGAATTCTGGGATCCTCCAAAAATGTATATGCTGATAAGGTGCACTTTCTGGCCAAATTACTATAGGACAGTTGTGGGAAGGAATATCCACATGGCCAGTAGTAACATGGAACATGTCACAAAGCCATTTTCTCCCTCTCATGCTGCAGCTCTGCTACCTTCTGCTCCCTCAAGCAGAGAGGATTTTTTTGGTCCTAAGAAAGGCTGAAAGGAGAAGAAAATCGAATCAACAGCAGTGCTCTTAGTAGGAAATAATTCCTTCTGTCAGGAATATATTTCAATCAACTTCATATTAGTCAAGGACTAAAGAAATCAAAATAAAGATACAGTTATGAGGGCACATAAAATATGCCATAAACTAACAGGGGCATATAATTAGACAAGACTAAACCTGTAATTTTAGCTAGTAATGTTCTGTCTCCTTGAAATTAAAGTTTAGATCCTAGAATAACTTTTGGGGGTGAGTTATACAGTCTGAATTTTACAATGAATAGCATGAGTTAAAAATACTCAAAGATCTTATTACGTGCTTGGGTCAAAAATGGAGGCTACACCTCTGTCTTGTTTTGTTTTAATACACCAGCCACTCTTCATTCTACCAAGAGCTAATATGCAAAGCATACTGGTTTCATACTTTGCTTACTGCAGTACATGTGAGAGTGTGACCTATTGCTTTGCAAGCCATACTAGATTTGTATAAGCTACTGATGTTGGATGGTTTTTCACAGGATTTCAGAACAGAACCTGGTGACTTTAACTTATATCATTATAAACCCAACACAGCTCTTATTCCTAAACAAATGGTAGTTTTATTCTGGAGGGAACAGAAAACTACCATATGGTCAGACTTGAGTTCCCTTGGCACAAAGCCTCGAAGTCATTGGTGAGTAGGCATTAAATTGGCAAACTTAGTCTTGAGCAGCCCCAGCAGCAAGAACTCCAAGAATAAAAATGTATGTCCTGGAACAGTGCCAGATTAGGCTGGGTCCAAGCTGGCATGGAAACAAGGAGAAAGAAATTTTGCAATGTCTAAAGGTGCTTTAGTTAAGGAAAAAAAAACCCATTTACCACATTGTAAAATAATTTTATATAAATGAACACTGAAAACTATCTTGATGTATGCAGTATGTTAAAAATAATTCTTCTTTTCATGGACTGTAAATATTAAAGCTTTATTTGGGATTCACAGTGCGTAAATGGACAAAAATAAAATGTTGACAGAAAATGGAGTGTTCTCAATGTTCTTGCATGTGCATCAAGCTATAGTATTATAATTTTGGAGCAGGCCTAATGTTTTACATATATTGGTTTTAGTTCTATCTGCAGGTGTTTTGGTAGTCTGATTAATCATCCCTACCTAGTAAGTACTAAAGGCATTTTTTAAATAAATTCTAACAGAATTTACCAGCAAGCACTTTATTTTGTCAATGACTTCATTTCCAGAAGCAAAGACTAACGTTTAAAAGCAGAGCATGCTTACAGAACACACAAATCAATCTAACAAGAATAATGTGTATAAAGACCTTTATCAGATATGACAAAGGGTCTGATCCAAGCTGTTGCTTCCTTTCCATTCTCAGGTTTGGCTCCAGCAAGCTGTGGTTTGCATACATGGATTACCAACATTTTTACTGCTTTCTTCTTTGTCAGTGCCAACTGTAAGCTATTTGCTTTGGTCAGTTAGGGTCTGTCTGTATTAGCATTATAGGCCCTGGAGGTACTCTGACCAATACTTAGGGGACTTTGACCAATGCTTGACTTCCTTTCTGACATGTGAGATAGCTGTCAGTTATTCCTCTGGGATGGTTAGGACTGACTGCTTAAGATCCCAGAAAAATAAAAGATGGAGAGACAGGCCCATAAATCATAGGGAGAAAGAAAACATTTGTATTATACTGGGAGCACAACAGTATCACCAAACTGAAGAAGCTGGCATCCCCTGTGTTATAATAGATTCTTTTTAAAACCATACAACTCCACACTGGACTGAAACTTGGAATGAAATGATGCCATTGGACTGATCTACATTTTATCCTAAAACTTAGTTTCTCATTTGAAATCAGTGATGGGCTACAGCCCACCTAGCTCATAGAAAATTCAGAAGGTGTGTGCCACTGCTACAGCAAACTGTAAACATCGAATCTTCAAAAAGGATTTCTGAAACAAGACTTGTGTTCATGAAAGAAAAAATGCTGGGGTTTAGAGAAAATTGGTCTTCCCATACACAGGACTTGCCAGATACCATTGTCTGTCCTCTTCTGGGGATGTCTTGTTATATTTTATTCCCCATACTTTGGAGCAGTAAACTGTACTGTGTTTTTGGTTTTTTTTAATTCATTGCTGAAGATGCAAGTGCCCCTCTGACAGGCAGGGCATCACACTCAAGTTTACATACGTTTATTACTTCCATGGAATTGAATCCAGGCCTTTAGTATAAGATATCTGGCAGAAACCTACTTTGCATTACAATAACTTTCAAGTATATCAAGGCACAGAGTTATAGGCTCCTGGATCTTGCAAACTGACTGGAAAAAAATAAATTGCAAGCTAATGTAGAATCTTCCTTTATGCTAGGAAAAAAATGTGTAGTTTCACATTTTTTCATTTGAGGCTCTTTTAGTCTTTAGGGGAGTCTGTTTGGATCAGTCTTTAGGGGAGTCTATTATGGAATAGACAAACCTATTTTAATAGTCAACAGACCAACATGCAACTTGGCTCGTCCAAAAGCAACACCACTGATTTCACTGAAATTCTACCTGTTTATGCCTGATCTGAATTCAGATTCCTTGAAGAGAGATCAGATCTAATCTAAGGCAAAATGTGCCTCAGTTTTTAAGAGCATGTTTTCCATAAGTCTTCCCTATTTCTGATTGTGGAGATTATTTTCAATTTCTCTTATTTAAAAGTAAGAGTGTTTACTGGTATCAGGGCCAAATCCCTGATGGTTAGGAGCTCTTAAATTAAAAAGTGACTGATGATTTATTTGCAACAAGTTATTTTGCTGTTGTGTGCTGCTAAAAGATCAGCTTGGTAGTGACAGGGTAGGATCCCCAAAGATGACTGAAGAGTGGAGAGTCAGACTGAAATCCAGAAACTAAAAATACCTTTTCCTCTACCAGTTCTTTATGGTGATTAATCATCCTTCTTGCAGTGCAGCAGGTACTTGGAATTACTGGCTTCTTTCCTTCTTTCTTTCCTTCCTTCTTTAAAGCTATGTCTTGATCAATTATGTATGAGGTTGACTTTGTTTGGTAATTTTGTTTTTTATTGGATCAACTATATAGTTGGAAGAGATGGTGAACAGGTGTAAAGTGTCCTTCCATAGGTCTGGGAAAGAAACAGATACAGCCTAAGCTAAAAACAACTAATTTTGTCCTAATTATGTATTTTTACACAATTAGATCTATATATTTCAATTCCTCCTTACTTAACCTACTCTACTCTACATATAGTTTACTACTTTCAATTATATAAATGTTACTTGCTTATATAAATTCTTTAAATATCATATAGTTCATTTATAACCATAACTATTATGTTTGCTTCATGGGTTAATTGCCCCCTTCCCTTCCTAAGTGATCATTTCTATTTACATAATGGGGTAAGCAAGTAATTGTTCTACCTTCTTGTATTTAGTTTAGGATGCATCTTCTTCTTTCCAAGACTGAGGATGGGCATTCTGGCCCCCAAATCTCTCCAACAATATAGTTGCTAGAATTAGATATTACCAAACAACTCCTGCTTCTCAAATATTTCCTGGACCACAATGGCTAAAATGATACTAAAACCCTTGATCAAGGATGTCATCTGGCCAAATAAGAGAAATGTAGAAGCTTGATTATTGTTTCATCAAGCTATGGATCTACCTTCATCTCTTGCAGCCAAGAATGAAAGGGTGCTGTTTTGAAGATGGATAGAAATTTAGTCAGGCAGAAGCTGTCTTTGCTTCAATGCTAAATTAAAATTTGAAATAAACCAGAGATCTGGTCTATTTTTTAATGTGTTGGAGGTCAGAATTTTATAAATGGCAAATGTTGCTATTGGCCAAAGTAGCCTTTTGATAACTACACCATAATGACATTTGCCAACACTGGGTTCAAGACATCTTTTGATATAGAACAGGGGTGTAAAACGTATGACCTACAGGATAGAGACAGCTTGCAGAAGTGGGTCATGTGGCCCGCCATCTTTTCCTGAAATTTACTCTTGGGATTCTCAGAACCCCACGCAAGCTTAACATTAAAGAAGAGTTGAAGGTGGCCTCATTCTCCTTCACCACTGTAGGTCAGATAATAGCGTTCTGTGGAATTGTCTTCACTTTTGTCTCTTCTCAGGTTTGTTTTTGCTTCTACTTTTGTTTTGTCTTAGTAAGTACTTTCTAATTAGCACAGTTTGTCTTTGTGTTAGTCATCCCATCTCTCTGTCTTACTCTCCGCCCCTTCCATTCTTTATTCTATTCCTTGCTAATGTAGCTAAAAAGGAAACCACCAGAGATCCAGAACCACCAGACAACCACCACATGGTCATAAACTTGAATGCCATTTTGAAAGTGGCCTTGGCACAGTCCTTAGAACCAAACATTGAGAAGCAGGTGTTCAGGAGTAGTACTAAATGCTTTTAAGATGTTAGTATGTATAAAAGGGGGGGAGGTTGTTTCGTTCTGAATGCAGTATCTGTTCTCTTCATTTTTCTTATGAGCTGTCACAAATACTTTTTGAAAAGGAATATATCCTCCTATTTGCTGAAAACTGCTACTGATGCAGGGAAAAATGGTGTGTTAAAGTGTAAACTGAGATGAGTGAATAATAAATTTCAATGAAAAATTATCAGTGTGGTCCATAGGCACCTGTAAGGCAGGAAATATGGCCCTCTGATCATTTCAGTTTGACATGCCCAATGTAGCATATGTTTTTGTCGGATTTGAAAACCCAGGCCTTTGCTTTGGACTCTAGGAACAAAGATTTCCTCTCCCCACGTATAAAGAATATATTTTTTAAAATACACAAGGCTTGGTGCTGATTTGTTTCATGGGTATTCACACACACACACACACACACACACACACACACACACACACACACACACACACACAGCTATTACCTTAGTCTAACTCCAAATTGGTTAACTGATTATCATATATTATTTCTATTTTCTACTGAAATTTAGGCCCAAACATATTTTACTACTTACTGAAGATCATTAAACTGAACAATAATAATAAAAACATACTAGCAATGTTGTCAATAGCTTACAGAGAATCCTGTACAGTTAAAAATAGCTTTGGAAAAGAAAAAATCTTTTACATTAGTTTGAACAGACAACAAAAAAGTTTTCAGCTTAAAGCTCAATAAAAAATTACCATAGTTGAATTTTTCTGAGCAAAGCAAGTTTGAGCTAATGCCACAGATTAACAAAACCAAGCAGAAAATTAAAATAAAGGGTGCAACATTTGATACAAACACATGACCCACACTGGCCATGTGATAAAGAAGTGCTGACAGCTTAGATTCCCAGACACCAGACATTTTCTGCCATACTGCAAATAATAAGTCTCATACCTACTTAGCTCTACTTATTTAGAAGGTGAGCAGACATATATTACTTCTTCCTGAAAAAAAATCCTTCTGTTTTTCTAGTGTGAGAAAAAAAAATACAATTTGATTTTTAAGCAACTCTGAGTACTTTCAGTTAGTGTCATTCATTAGGTGGCACTTTGGAGAATAACTAAGTATGTTCAGGAAAGAAAGAGTTATAAGCAAGTGATCTGAGAACAAAATCATAGGAAAAAGAGGTTTCTTATCTGCCCTCTACTCAATGTCTCAAGAGAACCGGGTTAAATTATTGAATTCACTTGGAAAGCCAAATAACTGGAAGTCTGACTACAATGTTATGTTGACAAAACAATATATTTAATAGAATTGAGTAAAATTATTATATATAAATGGTGGTGCTTAATCTATGGCCCATGGGCCAGATCTGTTCCCCAAAGTGGCCCATGATACAGGGGACTAGCAACAAGCAGCTTGGCTCAGCACCTGCCCTACACCATGCTGATGACCCCCTTTGCAGACTGAAGTAAATTTGATTGCTCCCCTCCTTGGGACACTTGGAGCCACCTCCCTCGCCATTTTCTCTCCATCCCAGCCCTTCCCCACACACCAGAGGGGAGTGGTACATCTAGGTTGCAAGCACCTAGACACTGCTCTAAAAGGCTGAGCTCCACTGATACATGAAAGACCTTAAAGACACAAATCTATAAAATACCAAGCTTTTGCAATGAGAAAGGTTTCTAAGATGAAATACAAAAGGCAGAATTTTCCTTCATTACACTACCTTTGTGAAGGTACCTGATAGGGCTGTTTTCACTGAATCATGAAAATAAACCATCAGTGACTGGTAATGGCAGGTGTCTGCTACACTAGAGAGAGCTGCTGGAGAAATGGGTCCTCTCCACTCCCACTGAGGGAGGGGATCCAGTCTGACGGTGGAGGGTGAGTGAGAAAATGGAATATTAAAAGAGTGACAACCCTCATCAGCATCAGGAAGCAAGACCTGGATAAGTCAGATGTTTTCTGCCTCTGAAAGAGGGAAAACATTACTTTTAATACTGAAAGAGTAACACATATGGGGATGCAAAGTGTGCAGATAGTAAAGTGTATTTCCTACATATTTCAAGATATTTATGGTCTGACCTCCAGCTGTTTAAGTTTGACACTGCTTTGCCATAAGTGGCAGGAAATCTGTTGGCACAAACACTTACATTGTAGTAGTTTTCACGTGTATTTCAGGAAGAAACAATACTGTACAAACAAGTTCACTACTGCAGAAAATTGGTCTACAGCTCTTCAGCTGTTCTATGTGTAGCCAGCAATTTGTCATGTAGTATGTATTACATCATTGAGTAGGGTAATGAAGTCTGACAACATGACAAACTTTAAAGACTAGCAGCTGGCTGAAGATTTAAATCAATACACACCTATTTGTGAAAAGCACAGCTGTTGTTGGCTCTTATTGAAGTTTTTTCAGCTGCACTGAACATGAAAGCTGGTTTTGGTGGTGTTTAAAAACAGGTCAGGATTGCAGTGGTTTTAATCGGTACAAAGCCTGAACATCAAAACTACCAACACTATGAAAATACCAAATTTACCAAATATCTGTCACTGAAAATTTGCTATCCAAAAAGGCAGCAGATATCAGATTAGAACTCTGTGGTTATCTTTTACACCTCAGTTTAATTTCATTTGTCAAGACACTCTCAATTCATTCTGTCACCTCACACTGCATGCCAACCATGACATAATGTCACTTGGCATGAAGAGTCAACAGGTAAACAGAGATTGAGAAAAACAAATTAGAGGAATAGTGGCAGTATGAGGTAAGAGCTGATTCTGTTGCCATGTTCAGTAGGGCTGTGTGAAACAGCACCACTGTGCTTTGACTTCCGTTTTGATGTTTCAGAAGAACAGGGTTTTGTTTTGAGTTTTGTTTCATTTTGAAAGCACTGTTCCATTCAGTTTCATTGAAACTGTTTTGCTGTTTCAATGCTCTTTCAACGTTTCACCCATAGACTATCCTGCACCTGGTGCCAGGAAGAACGGTGCTGCCACTGGCCCCAGCCAGCAGCACCAGCCTCCTGTGATCCGGCAGGAAGACTGGGGGCTCACACCCCCGGGAAGAGTCTGGCATAACCCCCATAGCCCACCCGAGGGTGCGGAAAAGCCCATGGTCTGCTGGCTGGATTGGGTTGGCTCTCGTGTGGGGCCCAGGGCAAATCAGCTTGTGCAGGGACCCACCCATGCCCTGATCCTGCACACACTGGATAAGAAGCAGCCACTGCTGCCACTGGTGGTGGCAAGCGGCGCGTTGTGGGGGTAGTGAGTGGCTAGATGCAAAGCTGACGGCAGTGGTGCAGTGACCATGGCCACTCTGCCTGGCTCCACAGGGCCCCCCCAAGGCACAAGGTCCAGGGCAGTCACCCTGATTTGCCACCCGCTCTTCCCCCCCAGGGAGGGCCCTGGCTGCCGCTGGCCCCAGATTGCATAACTAGCCTCCTGTCATCCAGCAGGCAGATCAGGACTACACCCCCAGGAGTAGTCCAGCACAGCCACACAGATGTCCTAGGGGTGCGGGTGGGTCCCCAATCTGCTTGCTGGATGACAGGAGGCTGTTGCTGCCAGCCGGGACTGGTGCTGAAGCCAAGTAAGCCTGGCTTCGAAACTCAAAACATTTTGAAACTTTGAGTGGCCTTGTTTTATTTAGAAGCTGTTTCAAAGGCTTTTGTTTCTTTTAGCTTTCACTGTTTTGAGCTCAAAACGCATTGAAACAGCTTCGAAACGAAACCCTGGGCGAATTTTTGCACAGCCCTAATGTTCAGTAGTGTGAACCCTATATAACTTTAACTATCATCACTAGACATATATCTAAGTTACAATGGTATTAGAACAGAATCAGGCCCCAAAAGAATTGTGAACACTGTAGAGAAATGTATGTATATTTATTTATCTACATAAGGAACATAAAGAAACATAATGAAAATCCTTGACCACAGAGAATCTGTGCTGGGAACTGAAATGCTGTAGGTACTATAAGGAAACCTGAACACCATCATTTGCTTTATGGACTCTTAGGTTTTATGCAGGATGCAACCCGCTATTCTCTTTGTATGGTTTGGGCTGTTGTGGGGGCATGATCCTCACAGACATGCCTTCAGCTTGCCCACAGTCCTACGGAAGTCAACAGCATCCAGGAGAAGTGGAGATCCAGTGTGTGATTTTTCTTTGAAGTGTGGATTCAAATCACAGAGGCAATGCTGTTTTCTAATGCTGTTAGCATAACACACTTTCAAAATGTGGGCCTCAGACCTGAGTAAAGGTTAAGTGCTTTTTCAGATTCTTTTAAGTAACAAAATATTTGGGCGCTACTTTGCAATTTTCCTTAAATTCATCTTCTATACCTAAATTCAGGTCCTGCATCCTTCCTGTTCTTTGAGCTTGTGCTAGTTTACCCGTTCTTACTCTGCACCATCACTGCTATTTCCCCCTCCTCTTCCATTTATAAATGGAAGCTCAAAACACCAGACATTTTTCTGTTGGGTCTTCTCTGCTGAGTTGAAACTAAAGTTTTCTGCAACTCTCAGACTGCTAGACTGTAACTACAAGGAATATCACAATCTAGTAGAGAGACTAGATAGGAGACAGCATCTGCTGTTGATTGTGGGGCTTGAATACAAGTTTTAAAGGAAGGGAAAAAAATCACCTTGAACTATTAAACTCATACATAGGATCCTGGGGAAATGTCTGTTGATACAGTCATTTCTTTCACCACTGCTCTTAATGCAAGGGAGTGACTCATATAGTCCAGACAGGGGTCATGTCACATTTTGTTTTTAAGGAACACTTTTAAAGCACTACAAAAATATAATGCCATACACATGGACAGACAACACCCCTCTGCAGAGCCCCCTAGCTGAAGCAAAATCACTATGAAAGGATGCAGCGATATGAGCAGGTGGTGCCAGAGAGGATCACTTGGTCTTGAGGCTTTGCTCCCCCAGACCCCACCAAGGGAGGAAAGCCTGTTGGTAAGTATGCTGCAGCCCCCACTGATAGCCTGCTGCCCTGCACCGCATGGCAGGGTGAGGAACAGAGCTGCAGCCCCTAGGTGTCTCCCAGGGGCTGCAACAAGTCCACTAACATCCTGCTACCCCTCGCAGAAGATTCCTGGGAGCTGAAGCTCTGCTCTGTACCTCAGACTGGGAGACCACTGGTGGAAGGGATTACAAGAACTCATCCTTTTCATCCCTGCTGATTATCAAAACAGACCTCATTAATTTTTCCCTTGGGAAGGAGATAGTTCATTGCCCACATATAACCTGTAGTGCTATAGACAAATTGCTCTTTCATCCAGCAACACTTTTGTAGCCCTTCCAATAGTTTTGTAGCATTGAAGGAAGTCTTTATGTCTGCCCCTCAATTTTTGTAGCACTACAATGGTGCTTACAGCATTACAAACATTACATTTCTCCATGCTCTGAGACTTCTAGAAGAATTCTGACTCGAGTCCTCTACTTCCACCACTCCATAAGCCAAGTGTCATTGCTATAATCGAAGCCTTCATGTTTTAGTCATCTCAACAAAAATACCATTCCAACAAGGTCCAAACAAGGCATTAGATTTTTTGCTGACATTTTACCAGTCTTTTGGTTTTGAAATTGAGAATGGGTTTCCTTCTGTTCTAATTGTTTAAACAGCTTTGACATTGCAGGGCAATGAAGTTACCATTGACTACAGCTTTCAGTTCTGGATTGCTCAAAATTTGACTCTGAATACCTTATAAGGAACTAAATGAAAGTGGCCTCAAACTCAGTTCAAGTGTAATGGATTGGCAATGGAAAGATGATAAAATGGTAGGGGGGTTGAACACAATACACACCAGTGAGAATGTAGCTACTCAGCAAATGGGCACAGAGAACATATTTCTATTTGTTATTAAAAAATAATTACAGTATGAGTACTGGTATTTTATGGTGGTCACAAATATATACTCATATTTATTCTAATAAAAGTGAAAATGAAGCTACACCGTATTTTGTGACTAAGTGTGCAAAAAGATACAATTTTGTTTGTTAAATGAGATTCAATATTTTCTTAAGACTTCAGTCCTGAACCTGCCAAATCCAAAATGTAGAAACAGATTTTACAATATATGGCTAAGCACTAAAAGAAATACATTACAAAGATGGTAAACAAACACACTAGAAAACACAAGTTCAACTACTCGCTCAGTTTTTCTATAGCCTAACTTAATCAATCATGTTTTAATAGACATAAAAATGATAATGCTTAAGTTTAAAACATATTTAGATTCAACTTTTATAATTAATTCAAGTGATGAACTTATGACCAGGAAGAATAGTATATAACACTACTGCCTGCTGCAAAGTAGTATAGATTAAATGTAAATTTTAGACAACACCTTGAAAGCATAAACTTATTAAACACTCAAAAGTCAGGATATGACAAAGTTAAGATTTTATGTGCAATATCAAATCAGTTCTTTGCATATGTTTCTGGAACAATTTTTATTTGCATAACAAATTATTTCTTAAATAATACAATAGCATATTTATTTTCAACAATGGAGGCCCTGTCTACACATGCAGAAGATGTGATTGGATCTAATGCAATCCACACAATCACACTTCCTGCCATACTGCACATACATGGCAGGAGGCATGATTGTGAGAATGCATATGAGATTGAATCGCACCTTATTCCTGGTGTAGGGGGAGCCTGGTCCTGAGCTCCTCCTTCTGGTGTATGACTTCAGAAAGTGAATTCCTCCAACCATTTCTCCTACCAGAGTAGATCCATCTATATTACTGCAATCTTTCAGACTGTTCGCTCCCTCTGGTGGACCATATAGAGGGCAGTCAGTATATGCTGGGCTGTCTAATCCGCTTTGCCACAGGGACACAATGGTGAGTTTGTATGGCCCATTTTACTTTTGATTTTGTTGAAGGCTCTATAGCTCGACTGCAGTCAATTCAGATTTATCCATGACATACGTGAGAGTTTATGACTAAGAGGGTGTGAGGATAGTAATTGTATGTAGTTGCGTAGTGGGGTGTGGTGGTTATTCCATTGCTCTTCCCACCTTCCCTGGGGCCAAGATGACAGGATTCCTGCTTCCCCTATGTTGTTTCTGGGAGATACTGGTAGGGGTTTTCTGCTTCTTAGATGTTTCTGCATTGGGTATGTTTCAATCATGTCATGTAATGGATGGTCTTCCTATTGGGCTTTGATTGCCAGGTCAAGCTGTATTCCAGACCTCTTGATACTATAAGGGGGTATTCCTGCCAAGATGAACACGTTTTCTCGTTCCATGTATACCAGGCAGCCACTTATTATTCATAGTGCAGAATTCAGGGCATTGTCCAGTTTGCAGGTATGTGCACTATTTGCCCACACAGGGAGGCAGTATTCTGCTGATGCATAAACCATGGCTAGTGTAGTTGTTCTCAAGGTAGAGAAGTTGTACTGGATAGTTTCTTAATGGCTGCTGGCTTTGAGGTTACCTTGTTCCTTGACTTCTCCGGGTGGTGGCAGAAGGTTAGACTTCTGTCTAGTGTGACACCCAAGTAGGTTGGTGTCTTCTCAAAAGGCAAAACTCTTTTCCCTCCACAACAACTCTTATCTTGGCATTCATGGCATGATTGTTCAGGTAAAAAAGTGTTGAGGTGGTCTTCTGTGTATTCAGCTTCAAATCACCACTATTTTAGGTAGGAAGCTATGAGTTCCATGTCACAGTTCAGTTTGGCCTTTATTGATGAAGTTAGTGCTGGCAGCAACAAGTGCTAGCTCATCTGCATACATATATTTGGTCGATGTGGTACTTACATAGTCTGCCATGTAGATGTTAAACAGGGTGGGAACTAGGACAGAGCCTTGTGGTACTTGATCCCTGAGTCTCTTGTGATGACTTGTCTTTCTGCATGATGTACTCAAAGCAAAGGACCAATTTGAGATCCTCCTGCACTGGCAAGAAGCAAGCTCCCATGGCTGGGAGACCCCTTTTCTGAAGGGGCTCCTAGCTGTGGAGGCCATGCACAGTTGGTACCTAGAGCCCTATGAGGTCCCAGCTGCACATGTGGGCCTGTGAATTTCACATATCCCTGAGCCTTGGGGATCACAGGTGGCAGGATTCCTGAGGCCTGGGGGTTTTACACTGGGCATGGTGCAACCCTACAGCTGAGAGCCCTGTGAGACCCTACCACTTGAAAATTAAAGCTTGATAGCAACCTCCTATAAAGTTAGAACACATTGTCAAGGTCTAGCTTTATAGCTGGTTGGAACTTTTTATCATGTGATAAGTACTTTACACATGTATCTGGCCTTAAGGTAACTGTGCAATTTACCAGTTAATTGCATGATACCTGTAAGGTATAGAGGGGACCTAAGATGCACTGTTATAGGAAAATTAATTCTGAAGGGCTAGAAAGGGTGTAAGAAAAAGCAAACAACTGTTTGCTTCTCCAACTACAACTTACACTTCCATCTACTTGGCATATAACTTACGTTCATATATGCATATTTGACTGAAATTATAACACCTCTACATTAACTCCAAGCTGCAACTGGGAGCTGATCAAATTCAGTGTCAGGCATCTGAAAAATTTGGTTGCCTTTTCTGTCCCGGAATATTTGCAAGCTAACTACAATTTCTTTAAGTATATTCTTTTAAAATTAATTGTAAAATAGTCTTTAAATTCAGACAGCCTTGTCATTTGGCTGAAATTTTCCATCTTAGTTTGTGACCAAAAGTGAATATTTCTTGAAAATATTATTTTAAGTGGGAAGAGGGGAAGAGAGTCAACCCCATACCTTTTTCTTCTTCTTCCTTCCAAAAAAATGAGATTTTTTAAAAGCCTAAATAGAAGTTTGAAATTCATATTTTAATGTAGGTACAGGCGTACCAGAGATGCAGGACACAGCCTTTATCTTCAGGAAAATGGTATTGATCACATTACTATACAACGTTTCTTGAATGCAATATTTCAGATTACTTTAATGCAATTATAGCAATGTATTTAGCACCTTTTAAGACTACACGTGTATATATGCTAGATTTAAAGCGTACAATCAATTGTACTTTGATAAATAATATTAATGAAATACTGCTACATAAAAGCAATAGTATAAAGATAAGTCTGAAAGCAAGTATTGTCCAGAGCCATAAACAATTGACCCATGGGCAAAAATGCTTCTATTGCAGTACATTTTAATCATACATACCTACTTTACTGTTAATGTGCACACAGGTCCTCTGGAACTGAGTTTATCCAACAAATATATGACAAGCATAGTTATGAGCAAGATGCATGTATTATTTCATTACCATGCTCGCCTACAATGACAGGCTACTAAGTAATATTTTGTAATATTTTTCCTCACTAACCCTAGTTTCATGTGCATATACACACCAATTTCCTCATTTCTTTTAGTTTGATGAGTTTTGATTTGTAGTGGATTAGTCATGATTATGACAGAATCTAATTGACTAAATTTCTTCCAAAGAGGAGAATGGAAACGGCATTAGGAGGAGGAGAAAAGGCAAGCACATCATAGCTACATCAGCTTTCAAATGATTTGTGAGATGCTTTCCCTTTTTGAATGTCAGGCTTCTATAGCTTTGTATCCAGCTCTGAAAAAGATTGCTCAGGATTTGCAGGCAAGGAACAGATTTTATCTGGGTAGTCTAAAACTTTAACAAGAGATAAGCACAGTATACACACACCCCACGTGACACAAGCCAGGCATTTAACTAGGTTCAAAGAGGAGTTATAGGATTCCTCTTCTTAGCCTACCCTTAGCAGGTGTCTCCTCACTTTCGAGGCTTTAACCTTCAACCCCCATAGATGATGAGGACAGAAAATAGCATGGGGCAGTTTGATTTGCAACCTTGTCCTTGCAGGGACAGGATCTACCAGTGAAATTGAAGTAAAATTGATTATTGGTCTTTATCTACACTGAACACAAATTATGTCAAATTAAAGGTTCCCACATCATCTTCTGATATTAGTAGGGCTGTCAATTAATTGCTGTCAATTGGTTCTTGCATGAAATTTTAACGCATTAATCGTGAATGTGGTTTTGGAGCTCTGCTCCATCACTGTCACTGCCACCTCCGGGCCAGCCTGCAGGCTCTGGCCTGCTGCAGAGAACCAGGCTCTGGCCTGCTGCAGCAGAAAAGTAATGGTGGGGGAAGGAGCGGGGGGGAGGGGGAGAGGGCGAGGCTGTGCACAGACACCCAGAAAACACACACAAACACACATAAGCAGCTGCAGCATGCATGAGGCCAGGAATTCAGCCTGGTGGTGGTGTAAAGCAGTGCCCAGCAGATAAGCCTGTGGAGGGAAAGGGGGGTGTGTGTGTGGGGGGGGGGGAGATAGGAGTGGCTGCGGGAGTGCAGATTGAGATCACCATGGTGAGGGAGGGAGACGGGGGAAGGGGCAGGAGCAGTGGCTGGTGTGAATGGGGCCCCAGGGCCAGGGTGTACAAATCTGAGGGGCACATGTCTCCCTCAGGTGGTGTGCTCAGTGGCAGGGAGCTGTGCCCCCTCCCATGCTCCTGGATGAGCTGCCCATGATTCCATCCCATGACTCACTGGGCCCTGGGGCCCCATTTACCCCAGCTCCTTCCCCACTCCCTACCTCACCGTAGGGGCCTCAATCTTCCTCCCTGCCTCTTCCCTCTCCTCCTTCCCCTTTTCATCCACAGACTTACCTGCTGGGCACCGCTCTGTATGCCAGTTGGTTACATTCCTGTAGGGTTACCATATTTCCAGTTTTTAAAAAAAGGACACTGGGCGGGGGGTAATATAATTATGGCTGGGGCAGTGATATGCCCATGCCCTACCCCTGCCCCTTAATCCCAAGCCAAAGCTCCCCGCCACCAGCCCTGCGGCTCTCTCTCACTCTTGACCCACAGTACACTGCATCCTGCTGGAGTGTGCAGGGACCGCTCTCCTCAGGCTTCAAAGCCCACATACACTTACCCACAGCCCCCCACACCTTCATAAATTCCCCCCACACAAACCCACACCTATCCCAACCATATAAAATACATGCATAATTTTGAGTTTTTAGCTGTGTGATTAAAATCATGATTAATTGCAACTAATTTTTTAATCATGCAACTTACTGCGATCAATTTTTTAAATTGTTTAACAGCCCTAGATATTAGCCATCTACGTCCTCATAGTTTATCTCAGCTGTGCCTCCATGATGATTTAAAGAATGTGAATCCCCTGGAACTTCATCAGTTTGTCTAAAAGGTAAAATTCTGATTCCAAAAGAGTTGATTGGTCCAACCTAGAGCATCCTGGAAACACAGTTCACTAGCTCCACATACTTAGAGGGAAGATGGGACAACTGGAAAGGAAAACAGCTGCAGAAGCTCAGGTAAAAGTTTAAATGGGTGTGGGGAGCAAAATGGTATAAAAGCCAATTGGTTACCACTCCCACCTCCCTGGTCAAGCAGATGCAGAAAACTTGAAGAATGAGGATCCTGAATCCAACACATATGTGCTTATCCCCAACATGAACACATGGGAGCAACACATCCCCTTTTTTTGGTTTCACTGTAGTACCCCCTTAATCAGCTAAGATGAGGGGGTGAGCATTTGAGGGGCTCAGTTTCTTTTGCTCCTCCATTTCCCTTTAGAAATAGTCCCTTGGAGGCAGGTAGCCAAAGTTTCCACCACTCTCATGTGAGTGTTTGATATTCCTGACTCAAAAAAAGCCAAGAAAAAAATAGCACATGCTTACAATAGTTCTGGTGCTATCTCTGACAAGATGAGTGGAGTGTATCATGTTCTGGTTCTATCTCCTTGAGAAAGGGGTAAAGGGGGTGTATCATGTAGCATGTGCTTAGTAGCAAGGACAGAGAAGAGATGCAGGCAGTGTGGCTGTCCCAGTCGCACTGCTGACCCTGGTTTTAATGGCAATGCTGAAAATCAGCTGACTGTCAGCATCAAGTTGGGGGTATGTTACATAATCAGTTTATGGCACCATAAAAGCCAGCTGTAAAGATGTTGCATAATTTTGTGGAAGATCTTTGTGGCTGGTTTGCTACTTTATGGTGCCATAAACTGGCTGAATGCCTGGCGTTGTGACTATATATAGTATGACTAATGTGTTGATTGCACCATAAATGTAATGTGCCTGGGAGCCATAAACATTCCTTCTTCTCAGTTGTCTATGATCTAGATAATGAGATCAGATACACATGGGTCAATTTCTGTGCCCACAAAAAAGGCTAATTTTCAGGGTCCTGCTCCTATGTAATACATTTTCCAATATGTTTTATTGAACAAGACAACCAAAAATATCATCAGTAACATCTCTCAAGAGCTATTAAGAGTCTGTTTCTTAAATATATTTGTCTTTAACACCCCTCCTCTCCCCAATTTTGTCAGGTTGCTGTCTGTAACCCTGCTGCATCCCAGCAAAAGAATTTTATTTATTGAACATACTGCTGCTCTTCCTGTAAAAGAAACACCCTTTGACTCTTGGGATTAGAGAGCAGAGCTGCAGGCCTCAGTCTTGAAGAAACCTGCCTCTTCAGCTGGTTTACTACAGGACTGGATACAATTTATAGATTACAAACTGTCCTCAAGTAGACTTAGTTTGTATGGGTAAGGTCCCCACCCTCACCCACCCCCATTATTTGTTCTTACCAGTCATTTGTTTTTAAACACTGGAGTTAAAAGTGTTCTTTCCCCTTCAATTTACATCATATTACACTGTGAACTACGATGTCCTACATTTCTAAGAGTCCCACTGGAAAGAAATCAATCTTTGTCTTACCCTCCATCTGTTATTTTACTCTCTCAGTTGCTATAACTCCTAATCAAAATGTTTTCAAAGAAAAATAATTGCTTAAAATTTGTAATTACATCACACCTTTGCCTAACTAAACCCACCAAGTTAGAGATTTTTGTTTTGTTTTTCTTTTTGATGTTCTTAAACACATCCCTAGTCCAGTTTACTACTGAAGCCTTGGAAAAAAATCTTCAGGAACTGTATAGATACCACAAATGTATCAAAACAAGGAACACTAGGGCTAATTTTAGATCTAACAAATTTGATAAATATTCTTATAAAGGGAAAGGATTGTTTTTTAAGGATTGTGTTTAAAGTCTACCAAAAGTACATAATCTCAAGGTTCTTTTAGTAAACATTTTCTATACTTCTTTATCCCAGACCACTACTATTATTGTTTGTCAAAACAGCTCTCATATAATCTCAGTACTTCCGTGTATGACTGACATTAGAACTATGCCCTGAATGGGTAAGTTAACTATAAATGAAATGTAATGGCTTGAATGTAGTGCAAAAAGTACAATGCTAGAATTGTTTAACAACTTATCTGTCAATGTTTTAACCTTTCATTAAGACTACCGTAGATACATGAATTACCTAGCAATACTTTATTCTTCTAATGGACAACATTTTCCTTTTACTGTCAAACTGAAAAATATTATTATAATGATGCAAACTGGCAAGTCATTCTTAGATGCTAAACTTAAGCTTGATAAAAAAGGTCATGAACTGAGAGAAACCAAAACTTGAAACTGAGCTTTTAAAATACTAGCATGAAACAAAAAGTGAGAGAGATAAAGAGAAAATCAAGACATTTTGTAATTGCAGATGACGTTAGCTGGTTTCAACTTTTTTTTTCCTGGAATGCTAATAGAACCTTTGTTTTTCTAGGTTGGGGAAAGTGCATGGAGAGGTGGTGGTGGTTGTTCTTATGTACTAGTAGAAAAAAAAAATCAGTGACCTGATATAAATGCCAAAGAAAATATATCTAAATTTCTTTACCCAACTGACAATTTACAACTACAATATTTCTCTTTGAAAATAAGGAAGAGCTTGGGTACAAAAACTGAAATAGTGGGGACATGAAAAACTATAGATGCTGTAAGACAGAAATAGAATCACACCTCCACACTTTCCAAGTGAGTCACTAAAATACTATCATTTTCTGAGTTTGTACAGAAATTAGCACAATGGGGACCTGATCCATGACGGGCTCTTGGTACTATAGTAGTAAGGCAACTCACATGATACTTCATAGATGTTTCACGTAAAACAAAACAAACAACCAACCCATTCTCAAATCATAATTTTCTATGTTAAATATTTACACAGCACTAATAGTATCAATGTCCAATGTAGTGTGATACCAATGTTATGAGTCAAATCCTGCAATCCAGTGACAAATCTAAATGCAATTAACCTTTGAATGATATATTACCTTTACACTGTATCCGGTCAGAAGTAAAATACATTCTTCTATTTATACATGTAAAATTCCATTGTATGCAGAGTGATTTGGGGAATGTGATGCTCAACAGAATGTGAATTCTGATTGATAGTAGGATGTTTTTACTGTGTAAATTATTGTATCATGGAATTACCTTTCTATTAATCTTTGCTAATGAGACCTCTAACACAACCGCCAAACTACGTCAAATAGACTGTATTTCAATGAAAAAGTGTTGCCATGCTGAAGAGCTTGACTGGAACTGGGAGAAACCACTTCTCTTATCTGTCTGTGGGGATTGGGTTTAAAGGAAGAAAAATTCCCCAAACAGGGCAAAGGATTGAAAATAGAAGGGTTTATCAAAAGAAAGTGAGAACCTCACAAGGGAAGGCTTGAAACAGCATAAAAGAGCATGATTTTGTAATACACATAACCAAGGTCAGAGAAGGTAAGGTGTCCTGGCTGAGAGGAAGAGACGTAAGTTACAGGAAAAGGAAGGATGGAAAACCCTGCCCCCTAAAATACTCCGAACTAGTGATGTAGGTTGTAGCCATGTTGGTCTAAGGGCATAGCCAGATATGGTTCTTCGGGTAAATCTGATTTCTTTTATTAGACCAACTCAAATAGTTGGAAAAATTCATCTTAGCAAGCTTTTGGGTTTAAATACCCTTCGTTAGGCCTGAGGAAGCATCTGCAGAGCACACACCAACTGCAGATACTTCCTCAACCTGACGAAGGGTATGTAAACCCAAAAGCTTGCTAAGAAGAAATTTTCCAACTATTTGCATTTGTCTAATAATAGATATATGCTTTACCCAAAGAACCTTGTCTGCCAAACTAGCGATAAATTTAAAAAGAAACATTACTTTTTATTTAAACTTGTATATTTTTGGCTGTGTGTAGACGAAATGAGAGGCATGTGGGCAGAACACTTTTAAGTGGTTTAAATGCTTTTGCACTGCTTTAACAGTGACAGGGTTTGCACGCCTCAGGATTCCCGAGTCTGCCTTACGAAGGTCTGAGACCAGTTCTGAGGCATGCATTCATGGCCCCACCAAGCCACCTTCTCAGTAACTTTGTAAGCCAAGCGATGTTCAGAGAAAACATAAATAGGAAGGACTTATTTCTTGGTGGTATGGCTGGTCCCTCTCAGGAAGCCATGCAGACATACCCCAAGTCATCTGTGGTATAGCACAAAACCAATGGACAGACCTTAGCTACGAGGTATTTTGGCATGGTCTTCTAGCTGTCAATAGTGACTGTAAAGCATCATCCTCAGTTTTATATCCTCCTCCTCTACAACCCGCATGGTAGGTCAAGAAGGCATTTACAATTTCAACTGTTTTATTATGGAAGTTTACACTAGGTTTAATACACACTGCAGTAATGGCAGGAATTTGGAAGCCTTCAAATAAATTCCAATCTTGGTGTTCCAAATATCCTTCCACCCTTAGCTGTATTAAAGTCCAAGGGTGCTGATCGACATGGAAATCTGTCCGTCCCCCCCCCAAAAAAATCATGTCAGTTTGACCTGGCTTTCCAGCATTTATATAGCTCATGTGCTTCAGCAGGGCTTTTTGGTGCTTTTATCTAATAGCTATTAGCTATTAGCTAATAATGCCAAGAAACCCTGCTGAAGCTATTAAATAAAAGCACCAAAAAGCCCCACTGAAGTATGTGAGATATATAGATACTGGGTTAGCCAGGTCAAATTGACATGATTCCTCTTCTGGGCTTGAGCTGCATTTAGTGCAGGGGTGCACCAAGCTAAAAGTAAAGCACTGTTTTGTTTTGTTTTTCCTTCCACGTCTGTAAGCATCCCAAGTTTTCAGATGTGACTAATGTTTTTTGATGCCTCCATTTCTGGGTACCAGTCTTGAGACACCTTTAAGATGCCTAATTTTCAGAAATGAGTACTCAGCATCTTCAGAAAATCAGAAGTTTTAAAAAGCTTTCTGATGTTTTACACCCCATAATTAAGCCACTGTGGGCATGTCTACACAAGATGCTACGTTGCCATAGCAATGCACGTTGTAGCATCCACAGGCAAAAACCATGATGCTGCTGCTACATCATCATAGCAATACACTCCCTCAGTAAAGCGCATTGATATGGTGACATAGTAGCTAAAAATAACTATGTACTGTTGGCATAGCACAGTACAGGATGTTACTGCACCGTCATTTCGTACTTTCAAAAGGAAGTACTAAACGATGGTGCAGTAACAATGGTGCCATAGGGGGACATGTAGGCATGCCCCCTAAATAATAAAGTCTAAGTACAGGTATTTAGAAAGCCTGAGGCAGAATTGGTCAATCTATACAGGTTTCTTTAAGCTTAGATCAGGAGTGCACAAAATGTATTCTCACCCTTTGCGGGGGAGGGAAGGGGGGCGGGGGGCAAGGCCAGAAAGCGGGGGATGCTCCTGCACACCTCCTAGCCAAGGGCAGCCAAGTGGGAATCCATGCCTGACTGTCAGATACATACCCCCAACCCTCTACTGTCACCATTGACCCTTCCCTGTGTTCAGCCCTAGGTTTCCAGGAGAGCCCCAGAAAGGGTTACCATGGTAGACCCCCTCCTCCCCACCAATAGGCAGCCTGGGAGGCTTTTGCCAGGCAGTGGGGCCCAATCCTTCCTTCCATGGACCACTTATGTCCCAGGCTGACCAATGTGCCTTGCTGGCTGCTGCTGCTGCAGAGCTGAGGTAAGATGTACCAGATAGCTTGGAAGGTTTGCACCAGGCAGAGGGGACATGCGTGTTTCATGGAAGGAAGGATGGGGCCTTGCTGCTCAGTGCAAGCCTCTTTGACTTCCCAGCACATCTTGCTGACTGCCGCGCTCTGAGGGGCCCAATCCTTGTTCATCCAGAGTCCTCGTGAACCCACTGGCTCAAGTCTCCTCACCCCCATCTGTCTGCCTGTGTCTGTGTCAGTTCAGGTCCATAACAGCTCAGAGCAGCTGAGTACCTGGTGAGTGCTAGCTCATCTCTCTGCAAGGGGGAGCTAGCCGGAGGGGGCCTTAAAGGCCCCTGCGATGCTGGCAGACAATAACCTAAGTCAAGTTGGGAGGGGATCTGGTACTGAAGTTTGATAGGTTGGTTTAACCTAAATTGGTTAAGTCTGTTACTATATCGATCCAAGTCTGTCTTTTAAAACCAATCTATATGCTCCAAACTTCTCTTCTGTTATGGGTATAAACTGGTTTCCAACCATCTAAGCTGGAAAAAGTGTAATGTCTGCACCTGGCCAAGATGATTGTGAAGATCTTGGACTAAATGCATTGGCATAATATGTCAAAAGTATTGCATATTTAAAAATTGTTTTATTTATTTTTTGTGAAATAGCTTAAGTTCAATTTTTCACTCCTACCTGATGTGTAAATAATGCAACGCAAAAAAAGAACTAGCCATCCTAGTACATAAAAAGCTAGAAATTTCATGTCATTTCAACCCAGTCGTTCATTACCTTGGAAATACTTGCTCATGCTGTGACTCCAACATAGATTATTTTAAAGACTCAGTTCTTGGTCTTGGGTGTTAATTGATAAAAACACTTTCTGCACAATCAGGCTGTCGTTACATCAGAAAAGCCTGTCATTCCTGATGAAATCAACTTTGAGGGGAAAAAACCCCACCTCATTGTCTTTTACTTCTCTCAAGTGCACTACACTCATTTTAAAATTGGTAAAGATATCGACCATTCAGCATCCTGAACCTGCAGCCATTAGTCACATGGGTAAATCTTAACTCATATGTATAGTCTAGTTAAAGTCATTTGGCTTGATCAGTAAAAAAAAGATTCGTCTGCATGTGAGTTTCATTCAGAAAAACACTCCTGTTGGGACAACACTTAAGCGCCTTCTTAATTTTACAGGGGTGTAGGTTGTAGCTGTGTTGGTCTAAGGACATAGGCAGACAAGGTTCTTTGCGTGAACCTGATACCTTGCTCTTCACACACCAACTGCCGAAACTTCCTTAGCCTGACAAAGGGTTTTTGAACCCGAAAGCTTGCTTAATAATTCTTTTCCAACTATTTAAGTTGGTCTAATAAAAGAAATCAGATTCACGCAAAGAACCTTGTCTTCTTAATTTTAAGCACAGGCATATATTTCAATTAAGTTAAATAGGATGTAAGCCATTACATAAATGATTTCTTGAATTGGAGCCTAAAAGTTGCAAGATAGGGCCCTAAATCAGTAATCCAGTCAGTCACAACACCCGTTCTAAACGTCATTGACATAGAAGGGTTTCTGTATTAACTGAAAGCAGATCCTAACAAGAAAAAAGAATAGCTGCTGCATAAATGCTTCCTTAGTAAGATCCCCTTACATTACAGTTCCAAATAATAAAGAACCTGATACTTAAGAGGACTTTATATACTAAAATTATTTGTTTGTGTTAGCTTTAGTTTATTTACATTTGATTCAGTAATTTACTTCAGCAATTTTATATGACATGCTGTTGCACACACACTTAAAATGAATTAGAAAATAAATTCCTTACTGCTAATACTAATGTTTTAGTTGCTTTTCTCTGGGGCTTTTTCCCTAATGGATGAGGAATGCTCTCTAATAGTATAAGAAAGCTGATAAGCAACTTTGGGAAACACTTCCGCATTTTGTTTTTGACAAGTATTTTCAAATGAGTAAATTCAGATCCAATTCAGATCTTTACACACAGGAAGAAATCCTGTTATCTTCAACAGTTTACCTAAGTAAGGAAGGAAACATGTAGTCCATCTACTTTTTCTAGGAAATATTTCAGCTTTTTAAAGTTGTTCCCAGTGCTGCAGCAGATGACTAGGAGGATACCCTGCATTAAGGAGCATATCATGAGCTGTGTAATTGTCACAGCTTTGTTAATGTCAATGGATTTATGACAATTTACACCAGCTATATATCTACTTTTTGTCAGTTTTCTTTTTTAATCTCTGTCCCCTTTCAAGAAGAAATTTGTTACCAATTCCACCAACTCATAGGATTTAAGTATACAGAAATTTGTCCCTAAAAACTGTCCCCAATTAACTCCATGTGTGAACACTCATATTTCGGAATAAGAGTGCCTTGTTCCTGTTTAACTTAATGCCACAGTTAAATAAGCCAGGAGCAAGGCACTCCTATTCTAGAATGAGTGTTCACACATGAAATTAATCAGGAAGGATTAGTCAATAGTAACTTTATGTACAGACAAGACTCTTGAGGGTAAGCTTTGCTCATATAAACATTTACATTTACTACCCAAGTAAAAGGGGTGGTGGAATCTCAGGGCTTTGTTACACATTAATTTCAGGTGGCTCAGAGAGCTCTTAACCCCTGTATTGTCCACACATTAAGACATGTAAACTCATTTTAAGCACCCTTTAGGAGTCTTAAAAAGTTATACCACTTCAGGGCAGGTTTATCTTTGATCCATGTTACCCAGCTTGTATTCCCCAAATGTGTGGCCACCCCTTAGAGATAAACCACCCAAGCTTCAGTCCTCTTGTATCCCAGCATTCAGTGTTCCCTCTCCCAACCCTCCTGTTCTGTGTAGACAGCTTATAGGTGTAGCCCCTAATCAGGCCTCTGCTTGTTAGCCCTCTAATGGCAACTCAGAGCTGTGCAGGTCAGGGACAGTCAGAGAAAGTGTTTCGCCTGAACATATAACTATTCTAAACTTGAACTAACATTAACAATGATCAACATTTGAGAAGCTTAAAGTGCTATGTGTAACAAGGCCCTCACTCTAAGTTTGCCTGCAGATGTAGAGAGTCAAAGTCTATGTGCTTACTGGTGACATTAAATTTAAAGAGAATCATGATCCTATATCCAAGGAAAAAGTTAAAATGAGATTAACAAATTTAATGACATTTTATCAGTTTTAATGTACATGAAGCACACAAACATCTACAGTTAGTTAATGTCTCCCATCTTTTACTCATGCATGTAACTCATTGATCAAAACTATCTTCTAGTAGAACTTCACTGAACTCTATTGACAGCAGAGATTTGGGCCCATTTAGTTTAACTACTAGAAGAAAAAAATGAAAATAAGTACAATTTAGAGTTTACCTACATGAGGAGTTATCCTGATAACTCCTGATATTATCAGTTATAGCTGTTTCTGATTAACTCTGTATGGATACTATGGGCATCTATACATATGTTCTAGGGTGGAAGGGAAGGGAGGTGCTTTAATTACAGCAGCTTTGAGAGCCACTGTAATTAAAGCACCTACAGTGTTATATGTATTCAGCATCCCATATTTCAAAACAGTGGCAGGTGTGCTTGAACTATAGCTCATTTGACTAAAGCTCCGTGATGTGCAGATGGCTTGAGTGCATTAATTAGCATACTCCAGCAGACTCGACTAATTTAATTAGCATGCATCGAGCCAGACATCTGGCACATGTATAAGTGTCCTATGATTCCAGAATAAGACAGACTTAGGGCCTTGGCATAAGTTACCCTAAAAACATCATAAAGGCATTTAAAATGAGATTAGTCATTAGTTAAGGGATATTAAACCACCATAAGTACCCTCAAAATGTTTTAT
Source organism: Crocodylus porosus (assembly GCF_001723895.1). Classification (NCBI taxonomy): domain Eukaryota; kingdom Metazoa; phylum Chordata; order Crocodylia; family Crocodylidae; genus Crocodylus; species Crocodylus porosus. Next base: position 14,698,753 of record NW_017728931.1, on the reverse strand, counting down.
GATAAGCCACTCAAAAGGCAGTTTATCTTGGAAATATTTTACGCATGCCATTCCAGGGTATTGTTTGAATGGTCAAGAGAGATAAAGTTATTTAAATTTCATTCCTCTAGCATCCCAGGATGCACAGCTCCCAGACACACTACCTCTTCCTACCCTCCAAAAACTCTAGTGATTCTCTCCCCTGCTCCTGCTGAAAGCAACTGCTCTCAGCTTAATTGCAGAGATCATGGAGCTGGGGAAGTCTACTTCCCCCAGCTGCATGGACTGCCTATAGGAAGCTCAATTACAGCCAAAGCACAAAGCTCTGGAAATGATTAAAGTCCTAACTCTGGTTCACTCCCTTGTCCACCAGCCCTTGAGTGGTCAATCACAGTTGTGCAGGTCTTATATTAAGCCTTCAATCTGAGACTGCCCTAAAAATGCATCATTTTCTGACATCATAACATTCCACAGATTTATGACATTATACATATAACCTTTGCCAAAGTCCTCATTCTCTTTTTAGATTTGGACAGAAGTTTCATTTCATGTTCTCAATACCATCAGTACTTTTTAGAAGCATTTAAACTGTAGACTGTAGATAAATCCCTTGGGATTTAGAATAGGAACCGAAGAACTGGACTAAGAATTTGACTTATTTTACTACAAATTCACAAGCAAGTCCTTTCAAGTGATGGATGAAGTAAGAGTCCTCTATGCCTTCTAAAACCATAACTGGCAACAAGAAGCAGGAAGAGGCAAGATACAGATTGGAACTGTGGAACTTTTGCAGCTCTGAAGTGTGTGTGGGTAACATGTGTAGTATATACCCAAATGCAGAAGTCCATCTTTTTTCCACAAAATATCACTGTTTGGTTATGCGTTTCCTTATGACTGTGATTATAGATATGGTAGTTTTACACTAGCTGGATTGCTGTCATAAATATTTGTAGGAAACCACAACTAAATCAGATTCCAGTGCAAATCTGTTCTAGGCATAAACAAACAAAAGGTAAAAAAGGAAAAGTATCAAACATAAAATATTGGTTTTATACTAAATTCTTTCCTTATTTACCTTTCCTTCTGAAGACAAAGGGCAGTGGGTATACTGGGTAGTCGATTTAGCCTCTAGAAAAGATATAAGTTGCTTACTTCAATCAACAGGAACCCCACTGACCAATAATAGAGTAGCACTGACAGGTTCTTATTACAGTCCAAAACCATTAACTGGGAGGGAAAATAGTAGATATAATGTGGGCCTCTTTATTCAAAAGGAATCAAAATGGTGAAATTTAGGGGTTAATTTTTGTAGATGTGACATGTTTGCAGAATATCTAGAGTGACTGGTAAGGGAGAAATATTACATGTTCCTCTATTATCTCTAAAAATGTAAGGTATGATTTTTTAAGGGAAGGAATTAGAAAGATGTTGAAAAAATAGCTACATAGATAAAAGAACATCCTAAATGTCATAAAACAAGGGGTAACAAGTATGGAGTAAGAAAAGTACTTGCAATGTGTGATGGCCTGAAATCAAAACTTGTTTTACTCATGAAATTGCCATGGAAGGTTTTGTTTTTTTTTTTTATTTCCTGACAAAATATAAGTTTCAGACAGCAAGAAACTGCAAATGTCTAGTTCTTTGTTCACAGGTTAATAATATCAGCTTGAAATATCAAAATGGACATACCAGCTGAGTTTTGTATATTTATCATCCCAACAGGAGAGGATACAATGAAAAAAAAATCCTCATCCTCATAATCCTGTCTTTATTGAAACAGCCAGTCACAGCATGCCATTACTCTCAGTCCTATGACACTTGTTTCCAACAAAAGGACCATGAAATTACAGAAAGAAGAATATAGCTCTTTGGGGCTAGGTATCAGGAAGGATAAACCTACAAGCCTTTCATCTCTAAAGACGTCTGCTTTAATCTGCTTCAGGTCACAAGAGAGATAAGACTGGTGGTTTCAATCAAATGTTTGTGTCAGTAAGCTACCAAAACCTTCACTGTAACAGACAGAGTCCAAGCAGTAGGTTACCCTATGTCTTTCTACCCTGCACTATTGATTTGATTCCAGTCTCAGACACAAAGCTGCACTTACACAGTAATGGATTCTTTACTGAGGACCCAGGGCTGTATTAGGCCTTTGTCAATTTTGTCATCCTTTCATTTTTATGAAGAGTGAAAGTTACCAAAATCCTTCTAGCCAAAAAACCCAAAGAAAAGAAAAAAGAAAAAAATTCTGTATTCTCTGCATTGCAATATCAAGAAGCTTCAATCTGAAACAATGCCCCATGATGTTAGATGTTTACAAGTGCATAATACGGCGTGGCCCATGTCCTAGGAACTTACCAACTAAATAAATATTTAAAAAAATAGATAAATTGAGAACCAATATTATGTCTATAGTTCTAGATATTTGCTATCCCTTTCTTTTATCATCATTATGACTATCATTATCACATATAAAGATATGACTCTGAGGTTATATTAGAACTGTAGCTCTCTCATTTCATTATCAATTACAGGCCCTATGAAATGATATATAGTCAACAGTTGAGCTATGCATACTGTTTGGCAAAAATTGAGATGATTTTGAAATGAGAGAATAAATTTGGAGAAGCCATATTCTCACTCAAAAGCATTCAGAAAACCTTTGTTCATTTTCTGGTTTTGACCCCTTGAGGTAAAGGAACATCTGTATAAGGTTTTCTCCACAATGCTAAAGAACAGAAAACCACCCTCCAAAAAATATGATTCTTGTTTCATTCACACCTTCAGAGCTTGCAAATTTAAAAGAAAAAATAAAACTAACACCCTAGCAGGGATCAGTGATAAAGCTGTATTTGCAACACATCTAAACCATCATCTTAACGAAGTAGGCATGTTTCCAGTTGAATTTTAATGCCTTAGGTACAGAAGATGACTCTTTCTCAAGTACCTCTGACCCTCTACTCTAAGGGCAGGTTACAAACAGCACAGAGGCAGTGTGCTTTAAAGCAGTGCTGCTCAACATTTTGGCCCTGGGGGGCAAATGAGTCTCCTGGGGCCACACTGAACCCTGTGCACCAGGATTTGCCATGAATGGCCTCAGCTGGCCCCTGTGCATTTGGATTGCACCCTGGAGCCCTATGCTCTCTTTACCTGGACCCGCACACCAGGATCAGGCCCTGAAGCCCCACACCACTCCTACCCAACCCCTTGTGCTCAACCTAGTGCACAGAGCCATGGACAGTGGAGCTCCCCACAGGCCCATGGGGAGGCTCTCAGGCCAGAAGGCATGGCATCAGGGGCCAGATCTGTCCACAAATGTATGCTGTATCTGAAAATCACAGCATTCTAATTGCCATTTGAGACATCAGTGCTGGCACAGACTCTTTCTCCAAGGATCCTGCTAAAAAAGCAGGATTTATAAGAGTAATATTACTGGAGGGCAAGGGGCACTTTCTAAGTTTGGAAGACCCCTTCGTGACTTAATCTTTAGAGCGAGAGTTATGGTAACATCACACAATCATTTGCAACAACTACATATCATTGGAATGTAGCGATCTATTAAAGTTAATACTTGTTAGGAGATAATTTTGCCTAAAAGGGAACAACTTTGCTATACCACAAGGGCACTTAACGTATTCTAAACTGCTTGAATGTGCATCTGCTCATATTTTAACTGCACTTAATATGTGTAAAGTTGAATGTGTGACACTACCCTTAACTTCTCCTATGGCTTTTCACCTGTTTGTCTTCATCCAAAAACAACTAGAGATGGGAACAGAAACATTGCTAGTGTTTCACAGAGCCAGATACAGAACAGAGTGGTTGCTAAAACATTTTATTCCATAACATTCTGATAGAAGCAGATAAGTCTATATAATTACCTTTGATTTAATGATTCATTTTATAAAAATAGTCATAAACAGGAAAAGAAGCTCTGTATTCCCCACTCCCCTCCATGACCTGATTCTGAAATAAAATGAAAACTGATGCATTAATGCTACATCAAACACCCATGATGAATTTACACTGGCAAAGACTCAGCTGTATTATGATGACAGCACTCCCCCCAGTGAATAAGTGCACAGTGCATTGTCCCTTCCACAGCTCAACTTCAAAGACCTTGAAAATCTCTTTTGGGTTTTGAAGCCTCCACATCAAAGCCTTTGAGTTCATTTATAGTTTTAGGATCAGATGAAGACAGAGTGAGACAGCCATGATTTAAAGGATAAAACACTTGAGAACAGTATGTGTATGAACACTTTCCCTAGCAATACACTTTAAATTTGGTTTGTTTTGGGAAATAACCACTGCACAAACTTATTTTCTATTTCAGAAAACCCAAGGTATAAATATGTATTAATTTGTTGAACTTGCCCAAAAGCATGACTTTTACCTTTTAGTTTTTATCATGCAAATTGCATTATGAATACTTTGCCATAAAAGCAGCAATGCCCAACATACTGGTGACTATTTATACATCTGAGAAGATGAATGCAATATTGTCTGCCTGTTTTCTGTAAAAATGATCGTGACTTAGCACTTCAAAATCTGAGGGTCTCAGTCCGTATTCCCATACATGGGCGGGCAAGATGAAAGCATGTACTACTTAAAAAAAAAATCAAACTCTACACATGGTTCTGTTTATGCTGTCTGCTATGACCATGTAACAAGACCAAACATATCATCCCTTCTACATTTTTCTTCCTATAATTAGTTATTATAAAAATGACAGAGCCTTCAAGGATGAACTATGTTGACTGTCATAAGTCTGTGATTCATTTATAAGCCTTCAGGTACGCTTATTGTAATAACTGAGCACTTCACCAACAGTAATATAGTTTATCTAATAAAAGCCTCTGTTAGATATAGGGCGGTATTATCATCTTCTTTCTTCTCATGGGAGAATGTGGTACTAAGAGATTAAGGGCCAGATCCTATCCCACATACAACTCAGGTGCTTAAAGTGTCCCAGTTCAAATCTGTTCCACCCAACTGAAGTCCCTGAAAAGCCATTCCTTTTGTGACCCCTTAGCCATTTGAGTCACCAAAAAATTGCCAAGAAAAGGTCCTATATAGCTTATCAAAGACCTGAGTAGGAAAGAAAAGGATATGGGGGTTTGGGAGGAATTCCAAAACCATGGCAGTTGTGTCCCGAGTACATCCTGCCCACCCCACTCCCACAGACATGCTCCAAATGCAGAAGTAAGCCGGTGCAGCTACTTTAGGGTTTGTCACCAACAACTATTCTCAAACATGCTGGATACCAAAATCCCAGAAGTGCCCACAGAGGGGTGCCCCTGATTGGCTACATGCTATATTTCTGGGTTTGGAAAACATCAGGGGAAGCAGGTGGGTGTTAAAGCACATCTCAACTGGGGCATGCTGACACTGAGGTGTAAACCTGCCTTCAAATGGGATATTAATGAAAAATAAGATGCATTTCCATTAGACCGTCTGCTCTAGAACCTTAGTAAAAAGCCTCTAAAATATATATATATATATATATATATATATAAAAAAAAGTATTTTTCCAATTAAACTGCTGAATGATGAAATGTATCATACTGTACCATAATGAACAACTATCACCTTTACGTCCATTTCTTGCCTTGTCTCTTTGTAGCTTAAGACAACTGCAATACATATGTACATTTATATGCAAGTGATGTGTATGCTCCTGAAAGTGGGCACCAATTGATATACCAACAGAAAATTCCTTGATAGAAAGGAGCAGTACCTTAAGCATGAACCATTTTTTTCCTCATTTGCTTGGTGTTATAACAATCTTGATCTAAAGTAAATGTTGGCAGATCAATTTATCTAATTTCTTCATGCACAAATACGGCAGGAACCCAAAATGAGAACTAGTAAACACAGTGCACACCTGTACAAGTTGTTCTCAATCCAGTCCATGGACACACACACACACATTGAGTTAAGGCTGGATTAAAAGTGCTCTGTGCACTTATATCAATGAGAACAGTCTGGACAATGCTGAGTGTTTTCGAAAATCCTATCCTAATTCAGAGGTTTAGATCTACAGTCTGTTAACACCTGATTTCAAATGTCAGACCAGGACAGTTCTTTAGGGGGAAGCAAACAGTACATCATAGTTATCTGTGGGGCAACAATCAGTGTACTAGCTAGTCAATAGATAAGCATAAGCACTAAGTGCAAAGACCACTCTGATTATCAAGCTTTCTTCAGTTCACCTGTTCATACTTAATCTTGTTCTTTCCTTTGGAGGTGGACTTGTCTGATAGCAAGGATGTAAACTAGGTATGGATTTATAAATCAAAATCAACACCTTTAATGCCACTCGTAAGTAAGTAGAACACCTAGGTAAGTCTCTGAAATTTAAAATATATATATATTTAAGATGCATATATTTTTTTAAATGTCTAGAGGCTTACCTAGATTTTGATTTATAAAGCCATACCAGCTAGCTAGCTAGCTAGATAGGGCTACAGTACTACAGGGCTACAGTATTCTTAAATAACTGAAGTCTGTATATTTTATTGTACTGTCTGTAGAACATATAGCAATAACCAGAAGACTAGAAAACCATGACAGATGAAATCCAGAATGGAGAAAAAAGTTTAAAAGACATTTACATTTTTTAATTTGGAATTACAAGGCAGAGTTTGTACTTGCTTTTTGTACTGCAACAAACATATCGTTAGTGCTTAACCAGCTTTGATAATTTATTGCCTAATACAATGTAGACGGAGACTTGCTACTACAGATGCAAGACTCCCAAAACAACCCCAGGATCAAAAAATTCTTTGATAGAGGTTGGATCTTATATTCATTATTACCTATGTCCTCTGTCCCCCTCCCCTCCCACACCACCTCTGATCTTGCCTGAATGGAGCATTGTCCTGGGAGAGAATGGGGGGAAGGACCCTGAACAAGAAAAGAAAGTTACAGGAGGCAGGAGGACAAGGGAAAGAGAAACAAATAAATAGGGAAGCTAAAACAAGAAAAAACTCCTTACCCTCAGCTGGAGCTGCGACGCTGCAGGAGCAGGGAGAGAAACCCACACGGCTCGTTAGCCATGTCTTTATTTAGCTGAGGCTGGCCAATGACATCACCAGCAGGCGCCGGCCAGCAGTGATAAACATGGCCGGCGGAGGAGGGAAAAGGAAGGCGAGCGTGGACCCGGTGAGTGTGGAGATGCCAGACCCACACTGGGATTCTCCTAGGGAGGGAGAGGCAGGGGAGGAGGAGACAGAAGAGGATCCAGATGCCAGCAGCAGCAACAGTGGCAAGGAGCAGATTGCCAATGTTGAAGGCAAGCTAGAAGCATCCCCTGCAACCTGCAAAACAGGCAGCACCAGGGGAGGCAGCAAAGGGCGTGTGAAGACACTCATCGCTACAGGTGGGAGTATCGGGAACAGTGGGGAGGAGGAGGAACTCTCCCTGCCGGGAGGGTCCCAACAGGAGCAATAAGAAGGGCCATGGAAAGGCGAGACAACCAGACTGGGATGCTCCAGAAGGGAGAGAAGGGCAACACTGGGCTCACCGAGGAAGGGGAAAGAAGAGGAAGAGACGACCCGAATAGAAGGCCATGAGTACGTGACTCCAAGCAGAGGTCAGCATTTAGCTAGACCATAGGGAACTCTATACACAGTACCCTGGTGCAGGGGACCAAGGGAGGGCATTGCCCTGAGTCCTAGCAATATATCAGACGTGTTGTTGTGGGTTTTTCTTTCATATTTTTCTTTTGTGTTTCCCCAGTGTGAAGGGGTTGAGAGTCAGGAGCAGCTCTTAGAAGTAGAATAGATAGGGGAAGGCCCGTAGGGTTTCCTATTGGATTAAATGCCTTAGGGTGAGAGTGCACCCTAGGCAAGTACAGGTTCCAGGAGTGAGACCCTGAATTGGGACAGTCGGGGCGGAGAAAGGAAGTCGACCTCAGGGGCTGACAGCCCAGATGGGAAGGAACTCAAGAGGCTCCTCAGGGATGTAAGAAGAGGCACATGGTCACAAAGATCGAGCAATCCATCGAGATGGCTTGGGGATAGGGTGTAGGGGTGGCGGAGCCCCATGGGTGACCGTTGGGTAGACCAGGCGCCACAGAAGATCCCGGGGTAGCCAACCCCCTCACTGAGGAACATTCAAAGTCGTGGCAGGAGAGATAATGGAAAGATACCCGTGGAGGGAACACACCTACTCAGCAATTTGCAGAAATTTACAAGGCGTACACCACCCAGTGCTCAAGCCAGGGCTGCACGGGATCAAGTGTTTGAGGTCCAGTGGTCACAAACAGCAACATCTGCCGGACACCGTGAAAGCAAAGAATAGTTCAACTCGGCTGCGTCCTTAACTTCTTTCTCAATTTCCATATCCAGAAACTGGCAATCAGATAATAAAAATATTTTGAAACATGATGATGCACAATATGCTGGAAGAATTGTCATTCATACACTGAGGGATAGGGAAAGAAGGTTATGGAATTTTATCAAGTTAGACCACAGTAAACTACATGCAACCATTGCAAAGGTAAAAAAAAAATATGCATAAAACCACCTACAAATTGATATATTATCATAAAATTATACATTGAATAAACCATTCTGGTATTTGAACACAAATGTTATCCAACCAGCTGAAATGTACAACAATATATGCAAACACAGAGGGGGAAAAGTGAAAGTGAAGGAAAGAGCTTCCACTATTTTATGTTCTCAACACATGACAAAGTGAGATTTTCCCCACTGTGAAGTGAACTGTTTTTAAAGTTTATTTTTGGTTTAAAAACAAGGCAAAAACATTTGTTGAAAAAAATGCAAACAGATTTTCACAAACCCTTTTTCCTACAAATTTTGCTGTTTTGTTTTAAAGAAATGTGATCATCTTTGGGAGACATCTAGCCTGGGACAAAAACAATATGCATTTGCCAATGTGTCCAATGGAATACTATGAACACAAATAGTCAAATAATCTTTATGACTAGTTCATCAGAAATCCATAGACTGAACTATGCTTATTTAAGTAATTAATTGAATAATTTAATAACGATGAACAAATACAATTCAAATATTGTTTACTGACAATTTGTAAACAAGAAAACTACTTTTATTCAATAATTTACTTGTTCCACCTGGCAAGAATCCTTTGCTTTACTCCTCCTGGAGTGTGTATTTTCAAATAACACCATGACCTGCTCTTTTAAAAAGTGGCTACTAAAACTAAATTTTATTACATGCAGAGTAAAGAGAAACCTTGTACAAGGCTAAGTGTGCGAGGCTTTCTTGTTCACAATATCAGGGAAAGGAAACAATAAGGCTGCAGCTTTTGTCGATACTTATGCTATAAGCATGATCAACCTGTAATGGGTAATCTTACTGTGGCAGTTGTCCCAAAGAGGGCTAAAAATTGAGCGTGCTTTGTGTGTTTTAAATATTATGTAGGAATTTAAACAAAAGATCAAACACAGCTCTTCTAATAGAAAAATGAGAAAACCAGCAATTGTTTTTCCTGCTGGTAGAAATGAAAACTGCAGGGACTAAAGGAGTGGAGACCGGAAGAAGAGTTTGCTTCCTTTTTCTTTTCCTGGATTTTCTTTTCTTTTCTTGGATTTGGAGAGCTGAGTTTCTTCTGACTCTACCACTCCCTCCTGTGCCTTAAGTAGGTGACTAAATGAGTTGCAGGGTAGAAGATTTAAGTGACAATAGTGAAGAAACCAAGGGGTCATTCTGCTAGTACTTGGAGCAATAAGTACTTAAATTGTCCAAGCCAAGTGACCCTTATTTGTAGGGCTGTGCAAAGTTTTGGCCCCTGATTTGATTGGGTGGAGATTCAGCCTGATTCAGTAGCTAAATCTCTGAATCCAAATTGAATCAGGAGACCCTCTAATCTCTCTAAATTGAATCGGAACCATCCAAATCGATTCGGAGAGATTCAGAAAGATTTGGTGATTCAGACATAGACACTGCTTTAAATGTTTTTTTCTACATACCTCAAGGTAGCAGGCAGCTCACAGCTTATCAATGCTGCGATGGTGGGGCAGATGAAGCATCCCACAGGAGTGCGGGGGGGGGTGGTCCCCAGTGAACTTGGCAGCAGATCCAGAAGTGGACCAGAAGCACTTCCAGTCCATTTCCAGATACACCAGGGAGCACACAGGGGTGCCGCTGGCTTGGCAACTGGCGCCTCCTGGGTCTGGGGGGGCACCCGGGGTCTCCCTGTGGCCGATCACGGAGTCAGAGGGGCACAGGGTGGGGCCCTGTGTGCTCCCCGGTGGACCCAGAAGTGGATCGGAAGTACTTCTAGTCCACTTCCAGATTCACTGCTGAGTACCTGGGTGCCCCCCCCGCCATGCTCGTGTGGGACACTCCATCCACCACACCACTGCAGTGTTCACAAGCCACACTGGTACCTCAAGGCATGTAGAAAAAGCATTTAAAGCTGTGTCTATGGCTGAATCGCTGATTCTCTAAATCAGCATCAAATCTTCAGATTCAGCTGACTCAAATATGGGACAGTGATCTGAATCAAAGCATCAAATCACTGTCCCCTTTTCGGACTGAATCTGAATCAAATATGGCCTGTTTTGCAAACTCCTACTTATTTGCATCTCTTTTCTTCTGAAGGAAATCTGTCCACCACATCTAGCAGGATGTGGGCCAGAGTAGAACAGGAAGTGACCATATAATTTGCTTCCCAGAATCCTGCTGAAACAGCAGCCCTGGGAGTCTCCTCTTCACTCCTGACAGACTGTTGCAGTGTACCTAGGTGGGGGGAAAAAGGAGTAGAGAAGGTGTTTGGAGTATTAGGGACATTCCCCTCAATGGCTCCCTCTATATGCACATAAAAACCCCATGATACTAGTTTGGTTGGCTGTTGGCCAGCTTAAGGTCACTACCAGCTCCTTTCAGATACACTGATTCCCTTGTCCTCTTTCATTTCCCCAAGTCATGCCCTTTTACATAAAAGTGGTGCAATATTAGATCATAATATGACCTCAAATCTATGACCAAACACAAATCACCAGAACTAGCCAGCTTCTTCCCCTTGTCTCTCCATTCCTTCCATTTGGATCTTCCTTAAGCATTTGTGTGATGTGTTTATTTCAGAAGGGCCTGTGAGCTAACTTCAGCGTAGCAAGTTAGCAGCGTAGCAAGTCAGCGGTCCTGAGCTAGCCACATCAAAGAGGCCTGCCACTAAAGCCCTAAAACTGTTCAATTCATGAGTTAACACAACCTTCCCTTTTGATATCAGCTACAGAAGATAATAGTACAGAGCCAATAACTGGTGAGAAATCTGTGTCTTGACATTAGTCCAGTATACTAACATTGCTGAGCTAATGAACTCATGGAGATCTGTCTGTCTCTCAGTATCAGTCCAGCATGCTAGTGTATGGAGCTAAAGACTTTAGAAAATATCTTGGCAAACTAGCACTCTACTTGCATATGAGGAGGAAGCAACTTAAATGTATCTGCCCTCTTACCAGCAGACCAGAAAGCTTCAGGGGCAATATCTTGGCTTCAGCTTATCAGACTACAGATTTTGGGTGCTTATACACATGCTCCGGGAATGGGGGGGAGGGAGGGCACTTTAATTAGAGCAGCTCTAAGAGCTGCCCTAAGTAAAGTACCCAGAACATCATGTGTATCAGCATCCCCACGCTGAAAAATGGTGGTGGGGTTGCTTTAACTAAAGCTCATTGAATGAGCTTTAATTTAAGTGCCCCCACCACCATTTTTCAGGATAGGGGCATGGATATAAGCACCCATTAAGTCTGAGACAGGCTTAGGCCTTAGAATCTTTCCAAAAGGTTAACAGTTCCAAGTTACATCTCAGAAAAGTCTGTTTGGACATCATCTCATCAGAAGATAACTCTAAGTGATATGCATCTTAGCATTAGATCTGCAAAGCAGAGGTTCTAAGACACAGCAAACTCAAAAAAAAAAACCCTTTGGTATAGAAAGCTCAATAGATCTGGTCAAAAACAGGTAAAACCAAGCAACACATTTTCAACAAGTATTTTGTATGGTTGTTTTGTTTTATTCTGGAGAAGACTTCTTTAATTTTGCTGCAAAAATTAATTGAAAAATCTTGACTCCTGACTGGTTCTTAGAGTTCCGTGAAAAAATTAAATATATGCATTTTTCCTTCAATTTTGAGTAAAAACAACATCTTAACATTTAAAATAGAAATTCAGCAATGTTTGGACAGTTCTTGTACTATGTTAGTGAATGAAGGAGATCTGTGGTTAGATAGGCTGGCCAACTGTTGAAGGAACATACCCGTCTTTTCTCTGATAACAGAAATGAAGATTTCCTCTCATACTCTGAGACTTGCAAGATCTCCCTGTCTTCCTGCCTCCTGAATAAATGACTTGAGATGTTCCATTACCAGCAGAAATAACTTAAAAGGGCTTCAGTCTTTTCAAAGGTGGGTTGAATAACACTGATAGAAGGAAAGCCCCTATTCTAGGTGAATATTTTCCTTCTCTGGCTGTTTCCCCTCCTTTCAGAAGCAGAGAAGAAAATCCTGTCCCTCCAACTCTGCTTCCCCTCCAGCAGAAAATAGAAACTGCCATCAGCCCCACTTCTGGTCAGAATCCAGGGAAAACAGAATGGCTCCAAGCTCTCTCCCAACTCACAGTGGCATGGGGCGAGCAAACAAGTTGTGTAGAAACACATGGAAAGTTGCTCAGCTACAGACTCCTTTCAGTCCATGTATTTGTACACTTTGTTCTCTTCTTCCCTGAGCTGTGTCCCATTAGATCACATTTTGGTAAAGTGACAGCATGTCATTTCTTGGACAGTCTTTAATATAATATAAAAAAATAACCAAGTGACTACAGTATTATATACTACACATATATACAACTTTAAGATTATTACTTTATAAAAGTCAAAATAAAACTGATAAAAATGATAAAGTCAAGGTCCAATATTTTACCTTACTGAAACAAATATTAACATTGCCATTTTGCCTTAAAGATTTCAAAATAATTCATGTTGATATTTTTACACACAAAGTGGCATTGAAATACACATGCATGTCCTTGAAAAATGTTTTGATTACAAAGAATTCACATTTTTAACTAAAAGCCTGTTCTGTCATTTTTTCCAACCAATCCTGTTCACCACACATACAAACAAGGAGCTTGAATTAAGACTGTCTAGACAACTATAAATCCTACATGCCATGACCTTCAAGGGCTTGACTGTTCATCTGAAAGAATACAGTTTTAATGTCCTTTTTGTAATTAACATTAGTTATCTTTAGAACGTCAACACTGCAATACACACGTTATGGAGAAGTTAAGTCATGGCTGCTCCCTGCTAAAAGCTACCAACTGGGACCAAACCTGGACTGTTAAGTATAAAATAGTTTAGAGCTTTCATGCTACACGAAGAAAATCTCCATTAACAAGGAGACAAATAGTAGACTACATAATTGTTAGATCAGCCACTAGTGAGTCATGACCACAAACCCAAACCACCATATATAGATAATAAAACAAAGCAGGAGACAACACAAAGAATGGGAAAAACACTCACTGCAGCTGAACAGTGAAGTAGCTCTTTCATTTAAAATAATAATAATAAATTAGCATTTTATGGTATAGTAAAAAATATAATTACATCTGACAGGAGGACAGGGTTTAAAAGACTTTTGGAAACAAATACAGAATTCCTTCATTCTGTCTTCCTTTGAATCTTTTCAAGAAAAAGGGAGCAAGTTAGGTTTCTCTTTCTCTTTCTTTTCATTTCCTTTTTGGGGTTTTTGTTTTGTTTTATTTTAATATTAAGAAGTTCACTGCAGGAAAACAAAAACACCTTGTACATTAATTTTAACATGAATTACATGCATACACCAAGGGAGAAGAGGAGTTCTTACTCAAGGTCTGATACTGGAGAAATGGAGTCAATGGAAGTTTTGTCATCAACTTCAGCGGGGTGAAGAACTATGGCCTTAGCATTTTGAGAGGAAAAGAAGGACAACTGTAGTATCTATTTATTTAATTTGTTTAGACTGCAGCAGAATTAAATGTATTAAGTATTTCCTAGACATGCTAGACAGGCCTGGAAGACACATCTCTCTATTTTATATTATCAGTGACAGAATAATGGAAGTGGCACTGCGGTAGAGTGGTTAAAGGTGCCTTGTCTTGTTACAACTCTGGAGTCATGAAGTTGAGCCTCACTCTGGTATTATTTTGAAGGTCACTTCCAGTAGAATAGCTGAAAATGTAGGTAACTGATCATTCAGATGGAGTCAAAGGAAGGAACACAGAATGCTACCCACACCATTCTCTAACATTCCGTTGGCTAGAGAACTGGTATGCCTTAACTATTGCGAGGGTGGCCCTTTGACCTTTCTGACTCAGAAACAGATTGTTACATTTCTCCCTGGAAAGATTTTAATGTTAATATAACTTGTGTTTAATTAATAACTATTCCAGAACAGGTTTAGAAACAAGTCAAGTAATTCAAGAGCTAGGCTTTCAGAGCCCAGCAAGTCCCAGGGGGATATAGTATGTATGTAAGCATCCACCCAGAGACTGGATGTCACATACCCAGGAAGTGTGTAAATACATAAAGAAAATAAACCAAGCTCTGCCTGAAAAATGTTCCCATAACGTTCCCTTCTCATAGCCTCTTCTGTAATTAATCCTACTATTAATCACAAAGTGTAATGTACTAAAAAAAAATCATTCTCTCTCGGATTCAATTCTTGAACAGAGAGCAATACTTTATCTTAATTCTTCCATATGCATTTATTACACACTTATTTAAAGAAAAATAATCCTAAATGTTTTGGAAAGGTTTGACATAAGTATTAATATATAGCATCATAGATGTATTAGTTCTATAATACTTCTATAACTCCATTTTTGACATACAGGCCACATACTTCAGATCCACGCAGAAACAAACATCATCTTAACCTATTTATACATGCGTGCACAGGATCCATAGAGTAGTGAGAGATTTTTGCAAATAAAAAAGTATAAGAAAGACCAGTGTGCCTGTACAAAGTGTTTGGTTCAAGCCCATATAATTATTTTACATCAAAATAGACTTTCTTAACTCTATATGATTTGGATTTATCCAATTTTTAGCATTACAATTTTCTATTGAGGTGCAAAAGATAAAAATTATATTATTTACACACCTCAATGCACACACACGTGTGCGCGCACACACACACACGAGAGAGAGAAAAAATAAAAAATGTATTTATCTCCTTTTTTAATATATCATATCTTCTTGCAAACAACATGCCTTGGAATGACATATATACCTTGTTTTTGAAAGGCAGAATGAAGAAAAAAGATCTTTCCTTGTAGTAAGTAATGGAGTAGCAGCACTTAGAAATCCAAGCCTGTTTACTGTTTTGCTTCACATGCATCATGTACAGAGCTACTTTTGTTTTTACCCCACAGAAGCTTAACTAGAGGATGCTGGAGTTACTGCATTTCCTCACTTATAATATACACCCCAATTTGCAACGTCTGTTTGTTTTCAGAAAAAAGGTGTGTGTTGCATGCAAGAAATTATGGTTCTTTTGGTAAAGTTTTCAGAAACCATTGTTTTTTAACTAGCAGTGTAAATGGAAAATTTCAGCTTAAAAAGAAAATATGAAGAACTTTTATGAGCATCTTAATAGGTCCTTTAGAATAAGAATTTAGGCGACTATAACATGAGAAGCTGCTACATGCCCCAGCTATAATTATATATACATATGCATATGTATATTGGACCACATTTTCCAGACATGCTCAGCATATGCAATTTGTGCCAGATTTTACAACAAATCCAGGCTACCTTCCTGAAATACCTGCAAGAACACAGATTACATCCAGATTTGCCATGACATGTCGCACAAATCTCCTGCTTCATCCTGACTCACAAAAACTTTTAACAACTGACACTTGCTCCAAATCATGACACTTCCTCCAAAACATGGGCAAAGCCATGGTCACAAAGATGCCAGCCTCTTCATATGCCACCTGGAGGAGGAATCTTTAGAAAACTGCACCGTCAAATCTGCAGTCTACCTGAGTTACATGGACGATATTTGCATCATCTGGACTGAATACCTTGATTCATTGATTGTACCACAGGTATAACAACTATCACCCCTTAATAAAGATCTGTGGAAGGGTCCTACACTAACATCAACTTCCTAGATAACACGATCCATATCCAGGATGGCACCCTACAAACCACTATTTACAAAAATGCCAAAGGACCATCACACTTGGGTCCACAAAATGAGCAATCATCCCAAACAAAAATAAAAAAAGCTGTAATCTACAGCCAAGCCTTCTGATGCTGCTGCATCTGCTCCGAGGAGAATAGTCATGACGCCTGCCCTGCCAACTTGAAATCTGCCTTTATGCAAGGATCCTCCAATAGAGAAATAGACCATGGTTTTGAAAGAACCACTCAAATACCACATGCTAGCCTGATGCAATAAAGAAAGAAAACCTGCTGTAGTCACAAACCCCTAGCACTCACCTAATCACCCCAGACTTGAACCAATGAGAAGAATTATCAAACAATTACAGCCTATACTCAAAAAGAGCAAACCTTGAGAGAAATATTCCCAGCCTCTCCACTCCTGGCATTCAAATAATTCCCTACACTTGCCCAACTCATCATCAGAAGCAGACTACCCACAGCTCAGCAGGTATCAAATGGGACACAGCTTTGCCTTTAACAATAGATACAAAGCTTGTCAACACATCTCCACTGCTACAACAATCAATGCATCTGTGAGAGGGGCACTGGAAGCCCCTCTAGGGTGTCCTGGACTCCCACCCCATGTGCCCTGATACTTACAGCAGGGATCCAAATGAGCAGCAGCTGGGAAGAAGCATGGACGCAAGCACCGTGATTCTGGAGCTCCCTGCAGCTACGGATTGGCAAGGGATGGGGGCAGGCCTTGAAGAGACGCGGGCTGCTCAAATAGCAGCTGGGAAAACAGCTGAGCAACTGGCGGAGGGAAAACAGGATGCCGGCTAGGAGACGGCTGCTGCGGGGAGGAAGATCACCAGGCTGAAGAGTGGAGAAGGAGAGGAGAAGCAACCGGAGAAGCAACCAGAGGACTCTGGCAGGGCAGGGAGGAAGCCCGAGCCTGAGGAGCCAAGGGACATCCGGGAGCGATGCTGCAGTCCCACCAGGGAGCTCAGGTACAGTGGCGGGAGGTGGTGGCAGGGAGCTGGCAGCCCACACACAGCTCGGTGGGGAAGCAAGAGCAACCTGACATGGGAACTAGACGCCCCATCAGCCCAGAAGCAGCAACCAGACAGCGACCCCAGGTCAGCTGGGATTCTGAGGTGGTCAAACTGGGAAGATGGATCAGGGTGGGGTGTGGGGTGGCTGCCCACTCCCACAATCACTAGGAGCAAAGGGACTAGCGAGGACCCCTCCTTTTCTTTTATTTCCTTTATTGGAGCAACCAAGGGACACTGGGAGATGGGATGCCAGGGGTCTGTCAGCAGAGGCCGGATGTTTGTTTCTGTTGGGGTCACTGGAAGCTCTAGTTAGCCCTAAGACAGGGCGGATTTGCATGTCCCAGCTGGCCTGAAGCCAAGGAACTGGCTGTGGGGAAGGTTGAGCTGGCCTGGAAGGCCTGATCCATTCTGAGGCGGATGACCTGAGCAAGAGGAGAGAAGACCTGTGGAGTGTAGTATTTGTCTAGGTCTTGGCTGTGGTAAGGGTGGGGTAAAGGGGAGGTTTGGAGCCCACAAAGAAAGGACTGGGATCGAGACCTCTTTGCTTGTGGGGGGCCACCTGAAGGGTGGCCCCCCACAAGTGAAGAGGCCTCCCCAACAAAGAACATTGAATATGTAGCAGGAGAGTAGCAGCAGCACCCATACCATCTAGGTGGCACCCGAGCCTAAGTCTCATCCTGACGTTGCTTGAGGGCAAGGCACCTATCAAGAAGGGGCCAAAGCCCTACAACATGTACTGGTGACAGCATCCCACAACAAGCCCATCAGAAAGCATGGATTCTAAACATGCCTCTCACAAAGTGTGGTGCCTCTGATCCAGTACAGCAAATGCCCTCATGGTAACTATTTGGATGACAGTAGACAGGAGCTATGCATCAGAATGAACTCTCATAGAAAAAATACAGACACAGAGACAATCAAACACCAGTACAAGCATATTTTTCACAGAACAACCATTCGCTTTCTGGCCTCACTATTCTTAGGCTCAAGGGGAATTTATAAAACACCTTAAAAAAAGATGAAGCTGGGAACAAAAATTCATAAGCTGGCTGACCATTAAGAACCAAGAAGTAAACACTGATATTGATTTTATGGCATACTATAATCTAGCTGGATCCTGAAAATCTTCTCTCACACTACAGGTGATAATGACACTCTTCCCATTTGAAAGATCTTGTTTTTCCACCAGTTGAGCTATCTTTTCTTTTGCTAATTGTCTGCTACCAGTGATAATTGGCGTTCCATCAGAAATTCAGCAATCACCATCCCTTCATCTGACTTTCTCTAGAATACTCCAGCACCAACATCTCCTTTTTAGACACAATGATCAGTATCCAAAATGATAAAATACAGTCCACGTTATACAAGAAACCCACAGATCAACATACATATCTACACAAAACAGCAATCACCCTAAACACACCAAAAAAGTTGCGATATACACCCAATCCCTCAGATACCACTGAATTTGCACTGAAGAGAACAACCAGTGTCCCGGGGCGCGGCAAAGGTATGAATCCCGAAGGATCCAAGGGGGGTCCTGGGGGGCAGCACACCACGGGGAAAAGAAAGGAGAAGAGAAACCAAACGAAAACAACTTACCGGCGGCAGGAAGTGCGGCAGGGATCGCAGCGGAGTGAAAAGTGGCGGCGGGTCCCGCACGGCTCATTAGCCACGGTTTATTTAAAGGGGAAACAGCTGGGGAAGCGGGGGAGGAGAACCAGCGTGGGAGAATAAGAAGGGAGAGCGAGTGGGCAGAAGGGGAGGAGAGGTGGCAAGAAAGCGTGGGGAGAAGAGCTCCAGAGCCCACCAAGAAGGTGGAGGAGCTGGAGAACGGTGCTGCAGCCTCACGGGAAGAATCTGAATTCTGCCCAGGGGAAGACTCTGCCATCGGGCTTGACAAGACTCAGGTGTCTCGACTGCATATAACCCTGGGGCATGAGGAGAGTCGAAGCTGAAAGCTTCATTAACACAGAGGACGACGGACATAGGAATTAAGAGGGAATCCTCAAAGGAAAGAAGGACTGAGACACAACAGTGGGGATATAGGACCTCGACCAAAATTCGTGAGCCGAATACCCCCTTGATAGGGAGCGTAGCTTATTTTGTGGGAGGTGATCCCTTGAGCCTTGTGGTTAAATTAGCATTTTTTTTTCTTTCACTACTAGTGTGGTTTGTTTGTGTTGGCCTGGGTCTCTGTATTATTGTTCAGGGCTATTGAGTTAGAGGGAACCTAGGATCCTACAGGTTAGGCTGGCCGAGAAGGAACCAGGACTTCCGGGGCCCCTGCGTGAGCCTTGTTGGCACCCAGTAGGGTCCCTCATCAAGCGGAGGGCCAGCCGGCAGCAACACCGATAGCACACTGCTGAGGCGAGGTCTAGGGCAAGGTGCAGGGGAGGTGGAGCCTCGCGAAGAACATTGCGCTTCGACCTTAGGGAGGTAGCCAGCATCAGGTGGCCATCCCCTCCACCACTGAAATATCATCGAAGTCGTGGCAGGTGGGATACGGAGGGGGAGTACACCTGAAGCGGAAGACCGAGGACTACACCCTTAAGAGACAGAGCGGAAGGTTACCACCAGGCCCGAGCAAGGGACCGAGTAATCGAGGCCTGGCGGGTGCACCCGGGATTGCCATCTCACCAATCTTAAAAAGGCTTTCGCCCAACAAGGACACTTCTCCAGAGAGAGAGATCGCCGTTTGAAAGAGCCACGTGAAGAACTGCTGCAGTATGGAAGAAACCCCTCCAAAAAACTGCGCACTGCTGGTTATGACATATCACCCTTCCCTTGAGCCCATACAGAAAATCCTCAAACAATTGTAACCCATACTAGAAAGAGACCCTATTCTTAAAGAGATCTTTCCAGAGCCACCCATCTTAGCCTTCAAACAAGCACCGAACCTCGCTAACCTCATCACCAGATGCAAACTTCCTCAGACCCAGAACACACTGAATGGATCCAGACCATGCCATGACAAGAAATGCAAAACCTGCCAACACATCTCCACCAGTCCCACAATTACTATACCCCACAACAGAGGCATCAGCATTCCCGGATCTTATAGCTGCACCTCCAGAAATGTAATGTATCTCATCCAATGCACTAAATGCCCTGATGGAAAATACACAGAAGAGACCAAACAACAACTGTGCACCAGAATGAATGCACACCGGAAATCGAACAAAGACAGGAATACCCAATTACCTGTGGGGGCACATTTCTTACAAGAAAACCACTCTCTCTCCAATCTCTGAGTCCTGATCCTCAAAGGAAACTTACAAAACACTTCCCAGAGACGAGCCTATGAACTGCACTTCATCCGCCTCCTGGATGCTAAAAAACATGGACTGACTATAGACATTGGATTTATGACACATTATAACCTGCCTGACATCTGACTCCCCAAGTACCAATCCACTATTCATCCCCCTTCTCTCACCCCCACCCAGCCTGTCTCTCACCCATTGACTCCTCAGTCTACAGCTTCACTGACTGCCTGTCTTGTATGCAGACCCGCCCAGCCTCTGGCTTCTTTACTTTTCATTCCATCCAGGAAGAGCACAGCCTAAGGAAATTTCAGTAGTTGGTGTGATGAAGGGGTTTTGAACCCAAAAGCTTGCCTAAAATGTCTTCCAACTATTTAAGTTGGTCTAATAAAAGATATCAGTTTCACCCAAAGAACCTTGTCTGCTTATGTCCTTAGGCCAACACAGCTACAGCCCACACCCCTGTTTATGTGTTTATATAATTCATATAGAATTAAAACCAACACTGCTTTGTGTGTTGTATTTTATTTATGTTATAGTGGGGTGGAGAAAAATTGCCTAATGTTATACTTTTATTAATTACAACAAAACAATTCATAATGCTACTTTAAAAGAGGACAAAAAGGTGGTAATCAATACAATATATTTTCTTTCATATCTGAGCACACCTCTCCATTTCTTGCATAGCACACTGGTTTTCACCTTCTGGTTTAAGCACAACCAAAACCCCTCTAGTTCTCCCCCCTCCAAAAAGAACCAATGTAATATTTTTTTTTCTTTATTTCCCTCTTTGGCTGAGTAATGGAAAGTATGCATTTTATCCATTTGGTTTGCTTGGCATGTATGAGGCCACTAAGTAATCCAAATCCTCACAACTTTGTTTGCACTCCTTTAGTTTTGTAGTCTAAAAGGTTGATAATTTGTGACAGTATTACATTGCAATGATCTTATCAGCCCATTACTGAGATATAGCCACCTCTATGCACTGAATGACCAGAGGGCCTAGAACTGGGTCAGCCCAAAACACTGGGGCTTATTTGGGATCTCAGTTCCATGTGTTAACAGAGGCTGCATGGGAGAAAGGGATCAGCACCTTTTCTAGTCAGCTTGATTTTGTCCACTTCTGGGGAACTCCCAGCTCATTTCTACCTCTGATCCAGTACCATTTGCAAACAGTGGTGATGTCAAATTACCATCTACAAAGCTTTTCTGAAATTTATTCCAGGTCCAGAGTGGGAAGAATAGGATATCGATACAACAATATATATCACAGACATTATTCAGCAATGTTTTTCAGCTATATATGAATAATTTTAAGAGTAATATTTTCTAGTATATGAGCAGTTCAACTCAGATCTGCCCTCAGAGAATCACTATACAAAACAGTTCTACTAAATAGCAGAACTACCCTAGGGATTTCCATGAGCACTGACAGCTAGACCCAGGGATGTTTCAGTGGGTGAGGTAGATCCAACAGCAATAGCTTTGGGCTTTCTTAAAGGGATCTTAGTCATAAAGGATCACTGACCTTAAGAAATTAATCTGCCTTTACAAATAATGCAGCTCCCCTGAGGGAGACTATTTAAGCCTAGAAACAATTTCCACAGCCAAAGGGACAGGTAATATAATAATGGGATTTGGGTCATAGAGCAACATGGTTGCTGGAAGAGTCATCTAGGGAACACTGTGAATGATGGATAACTAAGGATATTTCAGTCTAAAGCAATTTAAATCAATATCCAAGTTGTCTACTTTGAGATCTACAACCTTATGGATTTAATCACTCTTGAAAAGAAGATGCATTTTCAAGTTGCATGAAGAGCTCTACAAATTCTTCCCACCATGAGATGTATATACAGTACCTAGCAAAATGGCCTTCATCTTCTCCTAGCAGGCAGGCAGCCCCCGCACTGAAGTACCTTCATGACCCAGTCAGCTGGTCAGTGTCTACATATGTTCTATTGCACACAAAAAATCTCCATAGGGCATAGTTTCATGCCCCATAAGTGACATGTAGATGCTGAGATGTTTACTGTGCAGTTAATTAGGCAACTGTGCAGTAAATGTCTCGCGTAGATATGCCTACTGATGGATGATCATCTGCTATTTGTCCTCAAATGTAATTTTAGGCATGGACACACATGCCACTTAGAGTGGTTTAAATGAGTTTAAACCTGAAGTGGGGAGATATACAAGCCTATTAAACTGGTTTATATCTTCCTAAAATTATTCAAAATTGTAACTGGAAAATCAAGTACTATTTTGAATCAGCTCTGTAGTATATGTGGACACCAACAGTTCTGTAACACTGTTCTGGTCAGTCCTCCAGAGATCCCAATACAGTCATTGCTCCTCCCTCACATACACACACTGCTGTAACTGGCCACTTTGATATGCAGCCAAAATTCTATTTCCCACTTTTTTTTTCTTTTGTTAGCACTTTATCAATATGCTCTCTTGCACTGCTTGTTAAATAAAAGTTATCATTTTAATAACCAGATCTGTTCTTCCTCTCTCTTTGACTGCAACCCACCATCATGATCTCCCTCCTGCCCTCCTCCCCACCCCCAGCCTTTGGGAATTAAAAAAGCAGGAATTCAAGCACTCCTCCCTTTCTCCATCACCCTACCATGTCAGGTGAGCACAGTCACTTGTAGTTTAGTTAAGTTTATTGAACTAAAGTTTAGGAAACAAGGGAAAGCAGAAAAGTGACAGTGTTCCCCAGTCACAGGGTATCTACTTCTGGGACTCTCAAAGCATGGGTAAAAACACTGCTCTCAATGGGAGGCCTGGTGGACTGGGTGCTCACTCCCACCTTCTTGTGTCGGAGACACAGCACTTCACCCAATGGTTAACCAGTTCTGAATCTGTGACACTTTGAAATAGTACACTTGTTATGTCTGTCCATAAGCCATGATGCTGTTCTAACAAGGAGTGTAGCATGG
Source organism: Crocodylus porosus (assembly GCF_001723895.1). Taxonomy (NCBI): domain Eukaryota; kingdom Metazoa; phylum Chordata; order Crocodylia; family Crocodylidae; genus Crocodylus; species Crocodylus porosus. The sequence continues at coordinate 14,675,363 of NW_017728931.1, read as the reverse complement.
GCTCATCCCCAGTTCCACTGAAAGCTATAAGGGCAATGGGCTTTAGCTAAAGAAACTAAATGTTGCTCTACATCCATTCAGGCTAACACACCTCAAATTTTCCTGTTCTTTTTTATGACCTCCCATGGTTCTCTCCTATTTTACTTAACACTTCCTTGTTGTGCCTAATTTTAATTTGAAAATCTCTATGAGGTATGAATGATGTCTTCCTATGAATCTGAAAAGCACCTGTTACGTTAGGATCCTGAACTTGACTGGGACTGCTAGACATTATTCATAGCACAGGTAAGAAATCAGTTTTGAAACAGCTCTTAGACTCATAACATTCTTCAGTGCAAAGGCTAGCACATTTGGAATAAATTGTGAAGCAAAAAATGGAACTAGGGATGCTTCCAATAACAGTTCAATCACTGATACGATACTCTTAAAAATGACTCAAGCTACCACCGGCCTTGTGTTCAACAATGCAAACTGTACCAGTCAATAAGGAACTCAGAGACTGTGTGGGCCTTGTCATGTTACATTTAGGACATGTTTTACTGAGACCAGAGTAAGCATCACTACAAGTTACAATTTTTTTGAGCAGTTGCAGGTAATGCTTATTCAGATCTAAATAAAACACTCCTAAGCACCAGAACTGTTGAAGACTTTGATGGGCTGCAGTGTGCTGCAAGGACCCAACTTAGCACAAAATTGGGGCTTGAGCACAAGACTTTTTCCCCAGGACACCACAAAGTAATGGGAAGATAGAAACAGCTGTCAAGACAACCGACAGAATCATCAAAAGGGGAAAAACAACTGGATATGATTCTTATCTGGCTTTGCTAGACCATTGCAATACCCTTTCTCCAGGACTTGACAGTAGCCCAACCTAGAGACTCATGGAGCAAAGAACCAGGACACTACTTCTCATGAGCAACAGACTGCTGAAACTGAACAGAAGAAAAACAGACAGTACATGGAAGCTGCTAAAAGAATGGCAAGGTAGACAAGCAGCATATAACAACAGAGGAGTTACAAACTGGAGAGCTGAGTCAACATGGTGAGAGGGCTGGGACTGAGTATCATATCAACAGACTGTCAGTCCCAGACTACTGGAGTTTTGAACTGGCTCTGGTGCAGTGGAGGGCTGGGATTGACAATCAAATGTTTGTTTGAGCTGGCTCAAGACTCTGGTACTGTTGGAGGGTTGGGACCAATGAATAGCTGTTTGTCAGTCCCAACCTCAGCACTGCAACAGAGTCTTCCTCTTCCAGTTTTACCTCTCTGGAGCAGCTGGATGTTATCTCAACGTGTGTTAGATAATATGATCTGGAGATACTCCTCACTGGAAAGGTCCTAACTTTGTTACACAGCTATGGCACGTAGCACATTCTACTGCTTGAATGGTTGGATACTAGCATTTGAAGTGCAGTTAACACATGCTAAGCATCATAGGCACTGACTTTTATTTTTGCCGGTGGGGCCTAAGATGATGGACATGTGGAAAGTTTTATGCATTTCAGGTGACAACTCTATTCCTGAGGGAAGTCAGGACCCTCAGACCCCCAGATACTTAGCTCCTCTGCCAAGTATAATGTGCAACATGGCCCCGTGTAAAGTGGGTAAATAAATTGCTAGGAAAATCCGCAGCAACAAGATCTGGTTGGTTTGTTCCAACCAGGCAAAGACCTGGCAGTTGTACTGGTAATATTGAAGAAGTTTGTCCCTGTTTTATCTTTCAGTGCCTGTGGCCCACTTAGGTTGCCACAAGTCCATTGAACAATAAACAGCAAGGCTTAGTAACTTTACTACTGAAGTATGCTGGGGGGGATGAGGGGAATTAACAAATAGGTAATAAGATAGGTTTCTAGTTGCAGTGTTTAGGGTACTGTTACACACAACTCAGGGAATGGTGACTCAAGAAATATTACCAAACACACTTGCACTTTTTATTGTCATGCTTCCATGGAGATTTACGTAGGGTTTTTCCAAACTTAAAATGGCTGTGATAATTTATGGTCAGAAGATATTGCTTATACAACAATTTTCAAACTTTTGAGTAAGTACTGCCAAAAACTATAAAATCTGGTTCTGAAACCTTGAAGAAAAGAGCAAGAGGCTATTCAATTTATGTGTTAAGCCACATCTGTGTGCAACATACAGTGGAGTATTTTAATGCCTAAATGATTCCAAGATGAATAACCTGTATAAAGAAAGCCTTCCAACCATCCACCTCTCATATTTTATACCATATTAATGAAAGCCTGCTTCAGAATTATACACTTATTGTTCTAATTTATGCAAGAGTAGTCTCTTAAGAAAGTTTCTTTATCAGACACCCACGTGAAAACTCAGAAATCCCTGACTGTCAGTATTATAGAGAGTAGTAGGCTACCCCTACTAAAGATAGCAGCTTGCTTTCCATCATATGTACAATTCTGCCCTCAGCCAAAATCTATGCTTAAGAATACCAGACTTTGAATGAGTACATTAGATACATTCTACACTGGTCCTATCAAATGTAAAATTAAGTGAACATAAGGGGCGTTCAAAGTATAGCTTTAAAATTAGAGCTGTTCACTAGACTCCAAAACTGTCTCTTTTTTTGCTAAAAAATTTTAAAATGAGAAAAAATACATGTACAAACTCACATATGCACACAAACACACATGCATGCATGCATGTGCACACACACACGAGAACTCAGTTGGTCCAACTCTAATGCAAAGAAGCAAAAAGTAATTTATTCAGCTCTAATTTTAAAGATAAATTAAGATTTTAACTAGGAACACCAGAACTGTCCAGAAGACTTAAACTAGAACCACAGAAGAGCTACACTGCCATTAAAAAATGGGATGCAAGCCATCACTGCCTCTTTGTTGCATAGCAAAACCTCAATTTTTAAATTTGTTGGGGCACATGTCAAAGGGAAAGTATTTCTCTCACACATACAATTCAAAGCTAACAAGACCAGCCATTTATATATTATGATGTTTAACAAAGGCTGGTAGTCTGTATAACGAGTTGGGGGGTTTTTTTGTTTGTTTTTTTGCTTTAATATTTTTTACCCCGATGGTCAGCAGAGCGAGGACAGTAGAAAACAGAGGGCAGCAAACTGTGGCATTCCAACCCTCATTCAAACCTTAATAGGCTTGTCAGGGCTCTGTTTGCAATTGGCAAGTCTCCAGAAACCACCCCACAATGCACGCTTTAGTAGACTCAGTGGGAGACCTCACAACCACTCCCCACCCACTAGCAGCCTTATTAGTCTCAGCTGAACCTACTGAAGCAAAAGACAGTTGTTAGACCCATGGAGACTTCAATGTATGATCCAGTGGTCTGAACACAACAGTTTGACTACTAGATCGAGTGGAGAAAGATAACCACATGGATAACCTCTCTCCCTACTTCATTCCCCCCATTATGTCAGAATTGCACCCATCTCCAACTGATAGAACCTAAATATTCAGAAATAGTGGCAGTGTAGACTGGGAATTATTTCTAGTTCTTTCCTCCTCAATTACCCAATTCTCTGGTTTTCCCTTCTATTTTACAGCTGCCTAATTATAACTTAATACTTCAAACAGTAATGGCCCACAGATCCTGAATGAAGTCTTGGTCTTACCACAAAATGAGTTAGACACCTCTCTGCTAATACCTCTGGAAAGAAGAAAAAATCCATCCAATAAGTAGGCTTCCCTCTAATCTGAATTTTGGTTTTGCTTTCATACATTTACAAAGTCAAAAATACTTGCTTTGCTATTTTATTATAGTAGAGGGGCAAACTAAAATAAAATAAGAAAAAGGAAAGGCAAAAAAGATAAGGAAAAGCAGCCATTTTTCACTTGCATTTCTATAATTTGTGGATACTTAAATCCTACCACCTCTAACTCTTGAAATAAAGTACTGATCTAAAGTTATCTTTTCCAGGAAGAATAATCTTCATTGTTCATCTTCCTATACCACCAAAAATACTTATTTTCATCATTAAAAAACTTTTATGTCTCATCTGTTTACAGTTCTTGATACCATGGAACAATAATCTCTAAGAGCAACAAGAAATATGTTAAAAAATGAAAACTGTCATTTTTCAAAACTTCAAAAGAGAGTAAGGGATTAAGTAGTTTAAATCACCTCTTCCACACAGCAGATTCCTTAGACTTTTTGCAAAACACTGTAATATGAATGACATCAAGCAAAGGCTATCACTGATTGCATGTAAATCAAGTTTTCCAAATATGACTTGGAGATTAATGGAAAAAGGAGAAAGAACACAGATTAGAGAGCAGTTATGAAGTAACAGCAACAAATGCAAAATGCAGTTGAGCACTACTACACATAATATATTTAATGGCTAGTTAAGTATATCCCTAATTGGATTTAATCATGTAAGAACCACTGTTTTATATGTTAAAATATTTAAATTAACTGCAACCAACTTGACTTTGCAGCAGCTGGGTTTTTCAAGGAGTCTCTTTGTGCCTTTCAGAAGACCAAATGCACACACTGCGTTTGAAACAGTCCTTGCAGATCCAAAAGGGAAATCTTGGTGAGAGGGCATTGTGGCTTTGTTTGAAAACCTTCAGAGGCAGAAACTGAAACCTTAGATATCATTTTACTTCTGACACATGAGAACTTTGAAGCAAACAATCAGACTCCGTTTAAGATTATAAGTAGCAACCAGAATGTTGGCTTTGATTAACTCAGCAAAATCTAAAGACAATATTAGCACTGGATTATTTTGTGTGTTGAAATATGACGACAAAATAAATTCCCATATGAATAAAGTTGACACAAGTTCAGAAAGTTGTAAATTCCATCTCTATCAATGGTGGGAATAGGATAGGCAGGAAAAATTGTCCTAAATCAGAACCTTAAAGGTCTGCCAGGTTGTAGGCTCCTTGACAATAGCAATCTCAGCAATATATAGAACTTCTTTACTTAGATTAATCATGTTGATTAGCATGTATTTCTTTCCCTCTGAACCATTTGTTTTGCATACTTACTATTCCATAACTGTGCAGGATGTACTTTATATAGTGAGGTGTTTAGCAAATAAAATAGGAAGGAGAACATTTAACAGACCAAAACCACAGTTTTTAATGAAATTTGAATGAACCAATACACCACTGCCTGTTACTGCTGTGGAAATGGTTACATATTAACCCACCCAAATATAATGGGGTCTCAAGGGTACCTAATGCTTTAGCTGGCACTTTGATTCTCTTCTTTACATTACACAGTGCAGCCTCCATGCTGAAACACAAAAGAAAGGTTTGGTCCTGAAGATCTTACAGCTTGAGAGACAAGAGAGAAAGGACAAATAATAGGTAGAAAAACTGGCCAGGGTTGCTACATCCATGGTTATATCCTTTTACAAATCTAAATAATCCCAATACTCAGATCTCCCACAACTCAAATGAAGCAAGCTAGAACTCAAAGTGGATGCACTCAAGCCCAACTAAAGAGAAGCTGATCAGGAGCACTGCAAGGAACTAAAATATTTGGCGTCTTTGATCCTCATTTAGCAAAATGGTGTTCGGCTTCTAAGTCCTGCTGGACACATCAGTGCACCCAGACAGCCAAAAAGTCAAAGCAAGGTACTACTTTTTCACCTTTCAATCGCTATGAAACCTGCAGGAGAAAAATCCAAGCAACCCATCTCTAGGTTGGGTTATGCAGGGTCCTGCTCCAATGTAATAACATTTCCAACATGTTTTATTGAACAGGACAACCAAAAAAAATCCCCCCAAAAACCCATCAGTAACATCTCTGAAGAGTTAAGTGACTGTTTCTTAAATATACATGTCTTTCAGACATAACACATATACCCACTTCATGCCTGTCTCCTCAAGTACTTCATGAAGACCTGCAGAAAAGTCCTAATTACTTGTCAGGTTACTGTCTGTAACCCTTCTGCATCCCAGCAAAAGATTTATTTTTATTGGACATGCTGCTACTTCGCCTGTAGAAAAAACAAGCTTCAACTCTTGGGATTAGAGAGCAGATCTGCAGGTCTCGGTCTTGAAGAAACCTGCCTCCTCAAGTGATTTACTACAAGATTGGATGCAATTGCATAGATTTCCTGCCACTGTGAGTCAAGCTTAAACTAGGGCCCCTGGCAGACGTAAAATTAAAGGCATGATAGGCTCTGATGCACAATGCCCCCCAGATCACCTGACAGGGCTCCCAAATGCACGGGCATGTTGATGTTGGTCCAATTATAGCTTGGATGGTAGCCCTTTGCCACTGTTCTGTGTGGTTGCTGGGTGGTTGAACTCAGAGCATCTCCCCCAAGTGGAGAGGCCTCAGTGGTTTAGCTCCTCTGTTGTAATATGCTGCTCATCTGTTTTCCTATTCTTTTAGCAGCCTCCATGTGTTCTCTATTTTCCCTCCATCCAGTTGCAGTAAGCTGTTGATTATAGGAAGCAGTGCCCTGGTTCTTCGCCTCATGACTGCCTAGCCTGGGCTACTGTCAAGTTCCTGAGAGCAGGTATTGCCAAAAAAGCCCAATAAGGATTGCCCTTTTGATGAGTCTTTTGGCTGACTTGACAGCTGATTCTGTCTTGTCTTCCCATTACTTTGTGGTACCCTGGGGAAAAGGTCTTGTGCTCAAACTCCCATTTTGTGCTAAATCTTTCATGTTCCTCTGCTGTACGCTGTGGCCCATTGTCTGAGTACAAAGTATTGGGTATGTATACCTGTCAGTGTGTTTTCAGCTTCCTGATTACTGCTCTTGATTGACTGACCTTCCAAAAAGTGGAGTAGTGATCTACTGTGACCATACAGTTTCTATCATTGAACACAAGTCTGTCCCAAACTCTTCCCAAAGTTGTGTTAGGCTCTCACGAGGCTACAGCATCTCCTTTTGTTGCCTGTCTCCATGCTCTTTGCACACCTCACACTACTCCATGTATGTCCGCATCTGGGAATTCATTCCTGGCCAGCAGACAATCTCAAGTTTACTGCAGATATGCCTCTATTCCTGGGTGTGAAGCATGGATTCTTTTTTGATATTCTGTCTCAAACTGGCAGGGATTACAGCTCTGTCACCTTTAAACAAGATTTCATCTTGTGTAAGTAGGTCACCCCTAACCTGCCAAAGGGAATGATTTCCTGGGGCACTTGTTCCTTGCAGTTTGGCCACCCCTCCAGTACAATCTGTATCACAGTCTGTATCTGTTCATCCAATCCTGTGCACTCCAGCCTTGTCTGGAGACTCTTTTTGGAGATACAGATGTATTATGGGATGTGTTGTAGCACATTGAGAGTTGCAATCTTCTGTTCCACAGAGCCACATGTGGTGTAGAAGGTAGGCCCTGCTCAGAATATCTGCCACTAGTAGCGACTTCTCTGGACAATACCTGATGCTCACATCATAGTACTGAAGTCTCAAGGGCATGAGTTGGTGCATACTCTTTTTCTGTATTGGTCATGACCCAGCTTGCAAATGCTATGGGTTGCTGAATCTGCATTAATGCCCCTCCTAAACCTCATTCTGATCCACAGAATTGTAACTGTAATTGTTGTGCTGAATTATAATACTTCAGGACTGATGCCTCACTTACAAGTTTCTTTATCTTTTCAAATGCCTGCTCCTGGGCTTCTGCCCAGTCCCATGCTATCTTTAGCTGTCTCAAAGGTTTGATGCGTCTGACAAGTATGCGCAGAATCTGGAAAGATAGTTAACCATGCCTATACATCTCTGGACTCCCTTCACATCTTGTGATCTGAGCATTTCCATAATGGCTCTCAGTTTTTCAGTCAGGCCAGAGTCCTACCAAGGTTAGAAAATGCCCAAAAGTAGGGGACCTCACTTCACCTCAGCTTCAGTTTGTCTGAGTTCAACTTAATATTCTGTTCCTGTCAGGTTGTTCAAGTGATCAGAAGTAGCTCTAATATAAGGCAAATGCAGTTGAATGAGTACCTGATTATATAGAAGAACAAGACTATTCAAATGGGAAAAAATTCATTACCACTGCGGAATACAGACAGGTTAGTAGAGATAGCAGGTAGATTGTAATGACTCATGAAGCCAATATTTTTATTTAGTCTACTGTTTTTAGTGCTCATAAAAGTTATGAAATTTGTTTCCAGGCCTGCCTTCTGAAGCTGTTTTATAGATTTCCCTTGAGTACAAAAATGATGAGGTCAGAAAGGAAGTGGTTATTCTGTGAAGAAAGTGTTCTCCTAGTGGTGCCTATGCATCTCTGTCCTTTATCTTTTTCCTGTGATTGCCCATCTGAGAGCATGGTTTTTGTCCAGTTTCACCTATGTCAAGTTCCACGAGGGCATCTGGTGCATTGGATGAGATATACCACAATGCAATAGATATGTAATATGGATTCTACATGGATTGGTTGTTAAGGGTGTTGATTATAGTTGCAGTGGAGATATGTTCATAGGTTTAGCATTTGTTGATGAGGTAGAATTTCGACCCATTTAGGCTGCTTGCAGGTGTGTGTGTGT
>NW_017728931.1:14586291-14666727 GCF_001723895.1 Crocodylus porosus | reverse complement strand
CATGTTAATTTGACCCAGCTCTGCAGTGTCTCTATTGATCGAGAGCCTCAAAGGCACTTTTTGGCTCTTTTGTCTAAAGATGATTCAAGCTGCTATTAGATAAAAAGCACCAAAAAATCCCCATTAAAGTGCCCGATCTATATAGATGCTGCAGAGCTGGGTCGAAATAACACAGTGACTCTTCTAAAGATGTTCTGGGCTTGGTGTGAGAGTGCACCCAGTTTAAAGTAAAGCACTTCTTTTTCCCCTAATGTCTGCAAGCAGCCTTAATGTCTGTTGATCAGCCAGGAGTTTGCTTTTGATGATGAGCTTGGCAAGGTCTGGAGCTTGTTTGAAAGTCAAGAGTGAGGGGAAGGAATGTCTCTCTCAAGGTCTGATCCTCCTTGAGTATAGGCTGTAGCTGTGTCCTGATTTTGCTTGTAGGTTCCAGTGCAAGATAATAGTTACAACTGGGGTATGCATTCAGTGAGGGATTTCTTTTTGTATTATAGTAGGTTATTGCAGGTATTTGGGTGGCTCATTCAAAGATACTGTCTATTTTGCTGCTGGAGTATCCTTGCTGAGAAAAGGCAGCTTTCAAATAGATAAGATGGGTATTACAACTATTCTCCTCAGAGCTGATACAGATCTTACAAGTCAGGTGTTCTGCTGTAACTTTATCTCTATATTTTCTTACCCTCTAGGGCATGAAGACTAAATTGGAGTAACATGGCTCTCAATGAAACAGAACTAAGCTACAAAGGGGAAAGAACAGGCAGGAGAATAGTGACTGTGAAGCAGCTGAGGCACAATAACTTCTGGATTCCTAATAATTTACCATAAATTGTTGGTTTAGGGCCATTTTTTAAGGAGTTTTAAAGGGCACTAGTAGGATTTTCAAGAATGCCCTTTCAGAGTTATTAAAATGAATGAGAATGAGGTGTCTAGATGCTTGTGAAATGCAATGAGGCACCTATGTAACTCTGCAAGTGCCTACACATTTCAAAATATCTGGTACTCACATTCATGAAAATTTACTTCTAATCTTTACATCTACCTGTGAGGTAAAAGTAAGGGCCATCAAACTCATTACAGAGCAAAGTAAAAAACAAAAAGCGATGAATGAAAGGATGGACTCATAAGAAGACATGTGAAGACTGGCTCAGAACAGAAAGGGCTGAGTGAGTCTTGTTTGTACAGGACACAAACTGGATAGTAATGGAAGGATTCAGATACAGAAAATGAAATAAAGAAGATGAAACTACTTGCTTAAGATCACTCTACACATTAGTGGCAGAGCTGAGAACACGAACCGTGGAATGCAGGTTCTCAGGACTTTTCTCTAGAGGTTATACCATGTGGCATGAACACCCCAAATCCAAACCATAAGCAGCTAGGCTAAGTAGATACAGTCAAAAAGCCCAAAGCTGAATCAATTCAATCTCAAGTTAGTTTAAGCCGCAAACGTTGAACTGACAAGGAAGTTAACAGACATTCACTTCTGATTCCAGAAATACAGCCACATGCCTGCAGGACCCAGGCCAGAAGCTGTGGGTACTAGAGGATGCCTCCATGCTCAGCTGGAGCAGACAGTTTGGGCAAGGCTATCCCGCTCACCCTGTGGGGGTGGAGGGAGGGTGGGGAGGAAGGTGCAAAGCATCCTGGGATGCTGGGGGACTGAGTTAACTTGAATTTGGAGGGGATCTGGGACAGAAAAATCAACAAACCAATTTAATTTAAATCAGTTAAGTCTGATACTGCATCTATCTAGGTTTATCTTAAGCCAGTTTAAGACACTTTGAAAGTGGTTTATGTGCACTGAACTTCTGTTGTGTTACAGATTTGAACCAGTTTCCAAGCACTGTAATCACCTGGAGACTGATTTACATTATTTTAATCTTGTCTGTGTAGATGCAAGATTGGTGCCCACTACAGGATAAGGGTTGATTGCAAACAACTTATTTTTACCAAGGTGGTCCCCCCTGACCGTCATAGTTACTAGTGAGACCCCTTTCTCCTATACTGTTTCCAGCTAAGGGAATAATAAAAGAAGCATGAGGCATTGTTTTAGTTCAGTTAGACAAAATGAATAGGTACATGATTTAGTAGCAATGTCGAAACCTTTTGGCTGGCCTTCATGCTATGGTAGAATAAATGACTTTTCTTACTGTTGTGTAGTTTTTCTCCATACGATTTCCCCAAAAAACCTGCTTTCAAAGAGCTGAGTACTCTCAGGTGCCACTAAAGTACCTTTAGGTCCTACTGACTTCATAGGACTACTAGAAATGTACAGACAGAGCAAAGTGAGGCATTTAGTCTCCACTCCAACCATGAAACAAACAGAAGACTTTGTTTTCTGGGCTAAGAAAGGTTACATTGCAAGTAAAAGTAAAGGGCAGACTGGAAAAAGAAAAATCTTTATGTTGTCAAGATTTCCAGAGAATTGATCTGAGCTCCCAATGATAAATAGAGGCAGTTCTGCTTGCCTTTAAGTTAACTTAAAGATAGCTGCAAAGTCTTTACAAAACATAAAGGGAACACCAGAGGAGTGGGTTGTTGGACTGTCACTGAGCATCAGTGGAACCAAGGATAGTGAAATTGTTTAAATCAAGGAGAACAGTTCATAACCTTGAAATTCACAAAATATAGTGGGTGTCCAGCAACTGCTGTGGTCCTGAATGCTAGAAAGCAATACAAAGAAAATTACTGTCCATAAGAATGTATCTTAAGGAAAACAAGAGATGAGAGTATTCACTGAGAGAACAGTACTATCATGATTCCACAGCTAAATCCAATTCCTACCTCCTGAAAGACTTAGCCGTTATATTATGATAAGATTTTTGTTTCAAGTTTTACATGCTCCCCTCTTCCCGTATTTTATTAGACATAAAATATCCTATGACAGGCTACTAGTGGAAATAAAGTTACAATAAGAGAGAGTCTGCAGTACATTTTATAACCAAATAGCCTCCAGGTCTGGCTGCAATATAGCCCATTTTTTCTTGCATTTTGGTTATTCCACCCTGTAGAAAAAGGGTTGTCATTGAAGTCTGAACAGGTGCAGAGAAAGGCTCCTACAGAGAACTCCCAATGAACACAAGGCATAAACAAACTCAAGTGTAGTCTTCTTGCAAGAAAATGATTCAGCCAATGTGAAACTCCCTCCTTGTAATAAATTAGCTCCTAAAATATATTCAAAAGCTAACCTTTGACCCCCTTCTGTATTATTCTCATGACCACCAGTGGGAGATGAAGTTAAGTTGGCTGGCTCTTCTCACAAATCAGTGATGCCTCTTTAGCAAAAGGTGTGTGTGCGTGCATGCGTGCATGTGTGCATGGGGGGAGGGTGGAAAGAGAAGAAGGAAAAAAAAGAGAGAACCAAATTTGCTTCTTCACTGAAACACAGGCTTAGTAAGTAAACCAAGGAGGCCCAAGCCTCCACCGGCAGGCGTCCAATTTTACAACACATTTGTAAGTGTGCTGCTGTCTAAATATACTCAGCACACAGAGAAATTCCACACCATGGCTACAGCAAATGGGCCAGCACTCTGCAGCCAGCTGCTGCAGGATTTTTTGGTGTTAGGTCTGCAAACTAAGACCATGGAAAGCAAATGAAAAGGCCACAACTGGCAGCTTGTTCTGACCGCCTGACATCTATGAGACTCGTCTCTTGATTAAAAGCATATGAAGAAGGCTAGGGTGCTAAAAATAGAATAATTTGTTAAGTGGTACATTCCACCTACCCGTGTCTGGCACATGCTAAGTTCATTCATACAAGATATTCTTTGCCCATGTGTTTGAGCATTTTTCATTTACTGGATAGTATTTTATAATAAAAATAATCTATGGGATCAGATTGTCTTTGTTAATGAAGTCAGAAACTCATTTGCTTCTGGAAACACAGTTTCACAGAAAAACTTTTCCATGAATACTCCAGGATTGCTACAAAAATCTTTGTAGAGTAAAGCTTTCTGGAAAGTATTTCAGCAATCCGTAGCTGGCTAACATTTGATTTATTTTACTAGGCTATGCATCATTCTGGACTGCTAAAAGAACCCACTTTTATTTTTATTTGGAACACAAAAACTATCCTGTAGTTTCAGGACCTCCTACTGCCTGGCTACAATACTTACATAGTGTGTCTTGCTAAGATTAAGGAAAATAATAAGCCAGGTTTTCCAACAGACAATCACTTTGAACATTTAGGTTTGTAAAAAACAAAATAATAAATGTCTGCAAGAATAATATCTATCCAAAACACATCGCTTAAAACTAAGCATTTTTTTAATCTAAGCATTTATGCTGTTGTACAGTCTGCTAGACAAATCACCACGACTTTATGCCAACTCTTGTCAGATAGATTTAAGGCTCCTTTTAACCCTTACTGAAGCCCTTGGAGAAATCATTTTGTAAGTCGTCTAAAAAAAATTGTAACAGACTTCCCCATCTCTTCTAAAAAAAATCCCTGCTCCAAAAGTAACTAAAGCAAAATATTTCTACTGATTTTTAAAGAAAGAAATATGCAGTTACTTGAAGATGAAATTTGAGAATTAGAAAAACAAACTATAATAAAAAAACACAAGCATGAGCCATCAAAACAGAGTACAGGGATATATAAGCCTGTTGAAGTCTTTGTGCATTTTATAAGAAAAAACATATCTTGTTGCAGAAAAAAAATATCCAGTTTCTTTATTTTAATTATGAAGTTAGGCAAGTCCTCTATTGGGTCAAATGAAATTGGCACAAGGATGAAGCACAAAAATATGTTGTTTTTGGTTTTTTTGGTTTTTTTAAATGTTTTACCGTTCTGTCAATTTTCCATGATATCACTATACCCAGTTTTATAATAATCACTCACCTATGGAACTTCTTGAATTCTTGTGATTCATTATAACCAGGGCAGTGAAATATGCATGTTCTTTTGAAGATATATGTCTTCTCCAGATAAATCAGATGTAATTTTATGTTATAACTTAATAACTATGGGTGGACTGATGTGGAAGAAATGCATTTATCTTGGCATTAAAACAAATGCAACTAGTAACCAGTGACTTCACATCTGTTTTATTCCATTTTTTCTGTAAACAAGTAACATATGCATTGTTCAATGTTGTAAATAGAAATGGTCAACTCAACCAGATGACTCATCCCAGCTTTTCCAAGACAACAAAGAAATATTGACGTTATTGCTACTGCAGATGGGGTGTCTGGGAATTAATGATTGTCAGCCAGCACTAGTAAAAAGAATCACAACATTAAATGCTCTTAGAATCTCAGCATTTGCTACATCCGTAATGGGGAAAATGACAGACTTGAAATGACACGTTAATTCTCAAATGTTGAATTTGTCTTACAGAATAAAGTGCAGGCTGCTGTTAAAGCTTCACTTGACTCAAATACAAACCTAGCTCAGACCAAAAAATATTAATAGCTGATTATTGTTCAACGAGCTACAAGAAATAGCTTCAAGTGGACACAATGAAAAAGCACCATCTAGCTAGGCCTAAAATAGTATCTGGTTGTTAAAGACAACAGTTCAGGTATCAAGAAAACAAAGTACCTTACTTGGCCCTATTCCTTTCCTGGATGGTTAAAATGGAGGCAAGTTGATAGGCTCTTTTTCCTCAACTACATACATGCACCCAGCATTTCTTATACAGGGTGATGTGTGTGGTCAAACCCAAATAATGAACAATGGGAGAACTAATGTATTTAGCTATTTTTAAACAGTGCCTACACTAAGTCAGCCTGGTGCAGTGAGGGGTATGTTTATGTGGAGGCCATGTAGTAAATTTAGGATTAGGCAACAGCACCATCTGTGCTATAAAAACAACCATCATGAGGAAATGCAGAATGACTTACAGATTCCAAAGTGAAGATAGAGGAAATCAACAAGGAGAAGAATTAAGACCTACTACAGCAATGGAATGGTTAACAAGTGTTTGTTCTCCCTCTGATCAGTTGAAACCATGAAGTGGTTCTGTCCCACGGACACAAACTTAAGTTGTAGAAGTTGTGCAATAAGGGGGAGGGCAATGGTGAAAAGTCCAGTGGACTGAACATGGCAACAGTCTTCTGTTAACCCATTGTGTTAGCAGGTTGTGGAACACTGCAAAGAACCATTGATGCCTTCCTACTAATTCTTGCAAAAGCTTACGGGTTGCTAATTTTACCTTACATATGAAGGGGTGGTGGCTAGTTTGCGTATTCTCAAAGATGAGCAGCCAAGGTTAGAAGAAGTTTATATTTGAAATCATTATACTATGATAGTTTCTTTACAAATAAAACCATCTCATTCCCTCACAAAAGGAGAACTTGGAAACCATGTTCAGAGACAGATAGGAAATCCATATACAAACACTTATATTTAGCACAATGTCAACAGAAACAGCCAATGCAGGAACAAGCTGTACAAATCTGCTCTTGATTGTGTAACATCCGACCTAAATCAATCTTCTGAGAACAACAGAATTACTACTGTTTCAGACAAAAGAAAGTAATAAAACCAGAACAGAATTTGATCTTATGTGACTAGGATCTCAAACCACACATCCACAGCATAAAAGCAGTTCTTATGCTGATGTGGCAATAGTGTGGCTAATCTTTACTATGTCAAGATTTCCAGGTATACCTGGGCTTTTTAAAAAAAGATCATCCTTCTACAAGAAAGAAAACTACACAGAACAGGTCAGCATGGCTGAGTCATGGGGTGGATCACAGAATGCGTAGAACATGCTTCCTTAGCCCCATTTCTGTAGGACTTTCTACCACTCCAGATACTGAAACCTTCTGGAACATAGCTTGTCCTTTCTGCCCCTCAACTTTGCATGAATAAACTGGACAATCAACCTAAAAAACACAATCAGACACACTTCACAGGGACCATAATATAGCTTTACTAACCCTCTGCCATCCTAGTGGCTTCAGAGGTAATGAAATACCATCCCTAGGTTCCTGAGGCCTCAAGGTGCCTCTAACCTATTTCATAAATTTCATAGATGTTAAGGCTGGAAGAGACCTCAGAAGATCATCAACTCAGCTGCAGTCATAGGATCCCAGCAAGATAAACATCTAATTTTCTCTTGAAGGCATTCAAAGTAGGTGCTTGAACCACCTCTGATGGCAGACTATTCCAGACCTTGGGGGCTCAGACAGTAAAGAAATTCTTCCTCATGTCCAGCCTGAAACGGTCTTGCAGGAGTTTATAACCATTAGACCCTGTCATTCCTTGGGGCGCTCTGGTGAACAAAAGTTCCCCCAGATCCTGGTGGACACCCTTAAACTTATAGGTGGCCATCAGATTGCCCCAAGCCTGCGTTTTTCCAGGCTGAAGAGTCCCATAGCTCTCAGCCTGTCGTCATAAGGTTTGTTTGCCTGACCTCTGATCATGCACATGGCTCTCCTCTGGACTCTCTCAAGCTTCTCCACATCCTTTTTGAATGCTGGAGCCCAAAACTGGAAGCAGTACTCCAGCTGCGGCCTCACCAAGGCCGAGTACAAGGGGAGAATGATGTCCTGGGATTTGCTTGAGAAACATCTATGGATGCAAGCCAGTGTTTTGCTTGCTTTACTAGCTGCAGCATTACATTGAAGGCTCATGCTATTTGGGGTGCCAGTGATGCTGCTATAGTTTGGATGCATCGGCACCCATCAATGTGTCAGCATTTGACCATACAGACAGTCTCTTGAGGCGGTTATGTACTGAAAGGATAAAAGCATGATGGTTGGGAGAGATGGTGCCAGGACAGCCAGTTGTGATGCTAGCAGGTCAAATGTGTGGAGTGCTGACAGGAGGATCAGCTGCTTTGGCCCAAGGTCAGTGCCATCCAATTGTGCTGTCCCAAGGGCTGGTACATGCCCTGCTAGGTGGTCCTAAACAGGAAGAGAAGTTCCCTGTCACTCTTGGGCCTGTGCCCGAGTTTGAGCCAGAATCATATTACATTCCTCTAAGTCTGTATCATCACTGTGTTCAGTCGGCTATAAGTGTATCCCAGAATTGTTAACGAAGACATGGCTTGATGGAGCTGTCTCTGTCCATTATTTGCAACAGATCCTCTTAATAAGGTTGTTTAATGAGCTTGGCACCTGCAATATAGCTGGCATCATGAGCTCTTTTGTAACAGGCCATAGGGATCTTTACCTTGGCCCAGCAAAGATACCAGTTGCAACTGTGGCCCCAAGCCGCTGCCTTGATTATGAAAGCTGTTCCTGAGGGACCATGAAGTGCTCATCAAAGCTCTTGAAATTTATTCCCGTCCCATCCAGGGTCATTATTTTTATAAAGCTTAGAGCTTCACTGCTATATGACATCTGTCCCCTCACATTTAGAATGCTTAAAAAGACATTAGGAGTGCTACAAATGATAGATCTACTAGGGCTGTGTGAAACAGCACCATTTCATTTGACCTCGATTTTGTCATTTTGAAGGGACAGTATTTTGTTTAGCTGTTTTGAAGCACTGGTCCATTTCATTTCGTTGAAACCATTTCACTGTTTCGACGTTTTGCCCATAGGCTATAATGGGGAATCACAAAAATGCCTATAGCTTTGTCATTCTTGCCTGATTCAGATGAAAATTTCAGGGATGGTAGCCCCTTCTGAGGCCATGAAGCTTGCTAAGTTAATGCAGGTTTTTTTTCGGAAACTGGACCTCAAACTGTTCAAAGCAAAACTCATATCACTTGCTGGCGGCAGCAGCCTGCTGTCAACCCACACGTAGATCCGGGGGCCTGCTGACTCTGGGAGGAGTCTGGCACAGCCCTGCAGCCCTCCTGGGGGTTACAGGCCCCCAGATCTGCATGTGAGGTGACACCAGGCTGCTGCTGCCAGCTGGGGAAGCACCAGCACTAGGTTCTTCCCGGTGCCCAACGCAGGCTGCACTGGGCAGACTCAGGTGCTGGTGCTGGCCCCAGCTGGCAGCAGCAGCATGCTGTCATCAGCACGGTCCACAGCCAGTGTGCACAGCTTTAAAAATAAAAAAAAAGCCCTGCACTCATAAGACCTGGCAGCTGTGATTGGGCACTTATGGCAGAGCCCTGCTGTGCAGTGCAGGGCAGCAAGGATCACCACCCCCACCTCCCCCCCGCCTGGCACCTGTGCAGGAGCAGCATGGCTCGGCAGGGCGTTGTGCACTGTCTAGGAGCTGGGACAGCTCCATGCGTCAGCCGAGACCCCCAGTGCAATTCTCCAGCCCCCTGATCATTCCCTCAGCTCTTCTCAGGGGGGGAACAGCCCCTAAATCTGTGTGCAGGGTTTCAGCAGGCTGCCGCTGCCATCTGGGGAAATAGCCCAGAGCCCCCACCATCTCTAGCTGGCAGCAACAGCCTGCTGTCATCCACATTATCTGGGGCCTACTATGTACTATGTGCCCCGCCCCCCCACACACGTATCCTTTGACAATCTGCTTGTGGATGGCTTAAAGACCAGATCTGGAAATAGTTTTCCCACCCTGTCAAAGTGTTCAAGATTCAATATTTGTTTTCCAAATAGAAATAAATGTTGAAATCAGAACAATTTTAATGAGCAACAGAAAAAAATCATTGTTTGTAACCCATATTTGTTTCACAAGATATTGATGCTTTTTACTGTTTTAAAAATTGTTACTCTCCCTTAAATTTTTTTAATAGTAAATTTCATTTTAAAATGTTGAAACAGTTAAAAGCAAGCATTTTGAGGCTGAGGGCAGGACATCTTTCAGCCTTGGGGCTTGTTTCCTGTAACTGATTTGGAGCACAAGTCTGTTGATCTTCAGGATATGTTGTTTTTAACTATTCACAGGGGTTTTTGCCACTGTCGAGCTTCAGAAATGTTCTTTTGGCAATGCAGATTTTGAGTTCTTTATATAGACTTTTTTTTTTAATTATATGTTGCTCAGCAAATTATCAGCCTACTTTAACAATGCATGTTTTTAATAGGTTTTGACCTATTTTAGTGTATAATAGCATGCTAAACATTGAAATGGAGAAACACATTTTTATTTAAAACTCTTATAAAAGACAACTAAGATTAAAAAATGTATTTTTCCCAACTACAGACTGAATTTTGTTTTAAAGTTTTGAGTACAATCACAAAGATGAAAGGAAAGATCTTACAGAACAGTTACTTGTGTTAGCCTGAAGTTAAGCAGAAAGCAGGACAGATTTGTACCTTATAGACTAACTAAATAAGAGATATATAGCATGAGCTTTTGTAAGCAGAAGCTCACTTCATCAAGTGCTGTGAAAAGGATATGCACAGAGCAGTGTACCAAAAGAGTAATTTTTTGTCATTATGCCACTGATCTATGGACTCAGGTGACTTAGACTTAACCTCCCCTCTTTGCCACAGACTTCCTACACAATAGCTTAGCCTAATCCCTTCATCTTTCTGTATCTCCATTCTCCCTTTCAAAAAATGGAGAAATATTTCCCTTCTCTGTAAGGTCACAGATGTCACTATGTTTTTATAAATCATACATTACCTGGTACAATGAAAGAACCAATCTCCTCTGGGCCCCAGTGCTAACAATTAATGTTAGTGAATAATTGTTTTATAGAGCAATCAATAATTAAATGGTTTTCCACAGGGCACAATACATGATTCATTAAAAATACTGATTACTTAGTCCTGAAATTTCCTTTATCATAGGCTCTTGAAGACCACCTAATGTTAAATACTACAGACAGTTTTGCCTGGCTTTCTACATGGTGTGTTTGTTAATAGTTCTTGCATTTGGAAACTAGGGCAAAACTTTTCTGTTTTCAAACATCAATGAAATTGTGGGACATTTAACCATATGCAGATTTTAAAATCCAATCAAATAGAAAGCAACAATGATACATCCAGCTGAACTTTAAAAAAAAGTAAATGTGCCTGTGCCCTTCAGCAGTCCTTAACCCCAAATAGCTACAATTAAGTCGACAAGCTGTTTTATTTTTCAGAAATTCATACGATTTTTATACAAGCACTTTTTCCACTATAGACTTGTTCTTTTCAAAACTGTTTGTATGCAATTGATTTTAAAAGGGCTCCAGGGGGCTTTTCCCTACTGTGTTAAGCTGTTTTGATATTCTTTTACAAGCACAGTCTTAAAGTTGTTCTCCCAGATGCATTGTCTTACTAATCAGCTTTATGGGGTTCAAGGTCACCATCCAACATTAATTACACATTGTACAGTTCACAGCTGGTGGTGATGTTTCAATGGCAAGTAATATTTAATGTTCAAAAAGTCTTGGAGAGCACACATTCTTTACAAAGTTTTAGATCAGAAAGTAAACAGCATTTGCCAATCAGCAACGCTAGAAACTTTCCACATTAATACATAAGTAATACATCATGGTCATCTTCAAAACACTTCCGGATTTCATGGCTTCATGTAAACTAAAAATGTAACTAAACTATGGGAAAAAAACTCAGATTTTGGATACTGCTACGAAAACCATGCACAACATAGAACAAGACAACGGAATGGATCCAAAGCTTTTGGAAGTGCCTTGTTTAAAGATTTACTAAGTTAAAGTTTTTGAATGAGAAATTACTGTGCTTGAATGAAAATTCAAAGCATTAAAAAGAGTATATTTCACCTTTAAAAGTGGCTCTTCTGTATATTTTAAATCTGCACAGTGTCATTTTAAACTCTTTTTTTTTTTCTGGGTGAGCCAAAGCTTATCACATTTTGACAGTGGCAGCAATGATGTAATCAGGAAAATGGTCCTTAAAAAAAGCCTTATTTAGATTTTGGCAAACAAGCCAGGGCAAGTGCTACAACAAATTCTGCCTGCTCTCCCTTCTGCTGTACTTATTTCTTAACTTATTAAGAATTCAAGAACAGTTGAAGCTTTGAAACAGAGAGGAACCACAGCCAAAAAGTTCTATTATGAGTCTAATTATACTCAGTTCCTTCCATACACACTCTAACAAACATAGCACTCTTCTTGTCTGCCTACAATATACTTGCTTAACTGAACTTTTTTTTTTTTTTTTTTTTAATGATAGTGCCATATTAAAGACATTCTGTTTTCTTTTCCGATGGTCTGGTTTACAGTTGAAATAAAATACTTGCTGTCTCCACTCAATCACACTTCTGCAATTACTCCTGTGTCTCCTGATAGTACTTCAGCAATTATTTTTATCTTTGGCTGGAATGTTTTTCTTTCCATGTTAATTTTTTTTGCTTGGTTTAGAGAAAATATGTTAAGCTGCTTAAAAAATGCAGTTTACAAGTACAGGTCATTGCCAGATTTCTTTAATTATTACTTGCATGTTGAAGTTCTGTATCTACTAACGTTCGGTGGTAATTCTCTTGTCAATAACTGCTGAGTTGACATTTAGCAAATGGACTTGATTCAACACAAATATTGAGAGGATCTGGCAGAAAGATATTATTGAGATTCATTTCTAAAGTAAGAAATAGTTAAGATTTGAAACCATCGTCACACACAAAGCTTCGAAACATGCAGGGGGTTTTTGTAATTTCATTCAACTGCTTTTTATTACTTGTCCCTTTGTTACTGACTGCTGAAGAGAACTGTAAGAAAACTGAAACTGCTAGTTGCCATATTCCTTAGGATAAGTTCACTCTTGTATTTTCTTTTCTAATTACAGGTAGGTAAAAGTCTCAGTGCTGGTAAACTGGTATTAAAATAAAAACATAACTACATTTGATTTCTAATAAGCAGAGTTATTTTTCATTTCCCCCTTCATTCCCAGCTACAGCTGTAGGCAAATTTGTTTGATCCTGAGGAAGAATTTTACAGTTTTTATTTTTTAAAATGTCATTCATATATTGAAAAGGCTAACTTCTTACGGTCACATTTAAGTACGATACATGTAATTTTCTTTTTTGTAAGCTCAGGAGTGGTTTCCCAAATGGTGAAAGACTTATCTAGTTATTTCTTATTTACAAGTAAAATTAAGAAATGTTGCAGCTTAGATATGTGTGTCAATCTTAGATATACATATATATGTACATACACGTATACATTTTGATAATCCTATATGATAAAGAAAATGTGAATGATGCACTGGAATATAAGAAATTAATGCCCTCATCTGAGTGATTCATTGGTTTTCTGCTACCAGTTTAGAAAAATGACATATATGTTAGGGTACAACGGAAAATTAACGCTAGCACCTTAAGTCTTGCTGCCCTTTTTTAATAGGGAGTGGTTTCTTTTTTAAACTAGATTATGACAACAGTGTGTATCTATGGAGCCAAAACCTAAAGGAATGCCCAAAGAATGGCTGTTAGGAAGGCAGAATGTTAGTTCCTGTTCTGCCACAAATGTTCAGTTAGGCTAGGGACAAAATTTACACATAAACCAGTATAAGTGGTCAAAAAACGGTTCAAATCTGCAACACAACAGAAGTTCAGTGCACATAAACCGTTTTCTGACTGTGTACTTAGCCTAACTGCCTTCTGCAAACCACCTACTTCCTGCAAGATTCACAACCTTTGGCCCGTGTCTCAGTTTTCCTTTTAGTAAACTGGAGATTAAAAAGGAAGCCCCGAGACTCACTATACTTCTACTAAATGCCTCTAAAGTAGTCAATCTTGCTTTACAGAAGAGACCTCCAATTGCAGCAATTAAAACACACAAAAAAAAACCCCCACTCCCCTGCAAAGGTTGTCTCCTGCAAAGGTTCCCACAAACAGATGTTGAGAGGCAAGATAATTTTTAAAACATTATACCAGGATGATAACAAGTAACATTTAGAATATATGTCTACACAGTCTGCACCCAACATTTAGATTAACCCAATACTTCTTTCATTTTTCCTCAGACTTCACAAACACAAAAGGCACTGGGAGTTTGACTTAAAAGAAGAGTTGTGTACGTCTTTATTGCTCAGCATGGTGATTGTGACTAAAATTGCCACATTTTTAAAACTGATTTACTGTAAAAATATCATGGCCTTGGCTTTACTTTCTCTGCTCACCCCACTACAAAATTGATGGTCTTATATAGATTATTATTCATTTGTAGCCAATATTACCATAATGCTCCGTATCTATAGTAAATTGTATAATCATAACCCATTCTCAAAAATCTTCTCCTCATGCTAAACTTCACTACAAAAAATGTAGTAGTAGTTAACCTGTCCTAATTTCTTTAGTAACTGGAAAACGTATGAAAAATCCTCAAACATATCTTCTTGATAATAAAATCTGTTCCAGACTACAGTTCATGTAAGTGTCTCTCTCATCTGCTAACTTCTCAAATGTTACAAAACAAAATGTAAAAAGTGTAAAATGCAGAGTAACAAGTACAATGTTTCCTATATGCTGTAAATAAGTGAAATAAGAAATTTAAAAATCACAATCTGGAACAGATCGGCTGAAAATATAACATCTACAAGACTGTACTCCAAACTGGTGATGATAATATCAACATTTATTATGTAAATTTAAATTTGCTTAATAAACTCATTAAGTTTGGCTATCTAATATATTAAGCAAACTCAATATCCAACCCCAATAGATAACTTTCACTAGGAAAGAGAAACCAATTTAATGTATTTAAGAAATGTGAGTATGAATTTATATGCTTGCAACATAATTGTATGTAGACACATTCACAGAATGATAGAAATATAAAGCTAGCAGGATCTCAGGGGGTCCTCTAGTTCCAGATCCTGGATCAAGGAAGGGTGATCCCTGTTCTAAACCATCACAGAAATAATCATTGTAAAACAGTCCTCAAAAATTCAGTACATGGGATGGCTTTTAGATGGCCATCTAGTTACAGAAACACAGAGACCCCAGGTCAGTGAGGTACTTCAGTGTGCACCTAATTTTAACTATATGTGCAACCCCATATACCTTTCTATTTTGTTATGCATCCATGCAGGACTAAATGGGGGCCAGGAAGAACAAAGACAATCCCAATCCAGGAATGGATCCAGAGTGGGAGTAGTGGCATGCCTGCACCCCACTTTCCAACCAGGTTGCTGGAGCAGCAGCCAGGAATAAATCTCGAAATTAAGCATTCCCTACATCACATCCCCTTCACTCTGCCTGCCTCTGGGACAGCACCCGAGGGAAGAAGGGTACAGGGGAGTTCCTGCACACTCCAACTGGACCGCACAAGGGCTGCACTCAGTCCAGACTGGCAGCAGTGGGCAAGCATGTTCCTTGTAGTACCAGTTGCTCCAACCACACCCCCTTTATAAAACCCTGGATCCATTTCTGTCCTAATTCTAAATCATACCCTGGATTTAAGCATTCCAAATTATGGAGAAATTCAAATCAAGCACTAAATTATGGATCACAGCTGCACCTGTATGGAAGAGGCAAAAGTACTAATGAAATTAACTGGATTTCAGCAGTGGGAGTTAAAATGCTAAACTTGTCACATATAGGGTTCTACCCTACTTTGATAAAACATTTATTTCTGGAACAAAATCAGTATGGCAGTGGGGGCCAACCTAAAGGAAGATGGAAGCACCAGAATAAGTGACTGGCCATGAATATATTTATATTGGAAGGTTGAAGAAGGTTCCTAATCATTAAGACACTGAAGTTCTGGAGCAATCCCACTTTTTTCGGGAGGAAGTGGCCCTGGCAACAAGGCCTCAAAGAACTAGTCTGGGCATGGCACAAGAAAAGCACAGTAGGCATAGACTTGCATCCAACTAAGCAGATGTGCTCAGTTCATGGAGCTGGAGGGGGACCTCTCCTACCAACCCTACTACTCTGGTGGGAAAATGAGAGGTTAGGACACACTGTTGCTATTCCACAGGTAAGGGACTTCACAGTACTTCTACCCTTTACCTTTGGAAAGGGAAGAGTCTCCATGCCTGTTCAGTAGGGAACAGGTGTTTTATATAAAAGTTGAGCCATGGAGTCATCATATCCAGGGTTTCAGAAAGCCAAATCCTGGTACCAATTCAGTGACAGGAAAAAAGTGTTAAAAACTAGGACAATATCCATCAAAGCTCAGGATCCAAAGCAATCCTAAACATATCTGAACACGATTAGTGCAGATTTTTAAACACTGCTTCTGTCTTTACCAGTGACTCCAGCAAACAGTATTCTGTGATTCATATTCTGTTTCATTTACCCTACTATGCCAGCCTAAAGTGGGTTGTAGCTTAATTAAGTCATGTTGGTAAGAGGCACTGAGATGCTTGCATGAAAGCTGCTCTAAGATTGATGCATTTTATACTGACTGGAAGGCTGATATCCTAATTAAATTGCTCCCTCTTTCCTACTTCTTTCAAAATTGATAAAATATCAAAGTGAAAAGTCACAAGAAACCCTTTCTACAACATTTTGCACTGACTGGCTTCCAAACTTCAGACTAGAACTTTATACTTCTAGACAAGAAATTCAAAGGATCAAAGCCCATTTTCTGTTAATAGAAATATAAATGGATAGTAATATGAGCAGAGGTAATATTCTGATTAAAAATTATTTGCTGGCAGTCATTTTATTGCATATTCATAACTGCAATATCAATGTGCAGTCAGAATATATGCAAAAGCTTGGTTTTGGCAAGAGTACAGTGAGGGTGGGGGGAATTTTGCACACAAGCAACAAAAGAAGTAGAATATCATCTTGCCCTTGTTCATCTTGAAGAGCTGAGGTCTTCTCAGATAAGCTTCAATAGTTGTTATTACTAAGTATTGCAGAGATAGAATTCTGCCCATATGTATATTGAGCTAATTGCTATACATTAACTTAGCTCTATTAACTTCATTAGCACCACAATTATTTACACCATCTGTGGTTCTGGCTCAGATCTGTGGACTTGTGGATTGTAGATGCGCAATAGTAAGAGAAAATATCCCTCCCGTGGTCACCACTGATGCAGGAAACTAGATTAGATAACATTGCATAATCACTTCTGGACTCAAAAATTTGCTAAAGGCCAGTAGCTATATATATAGCTCAAGATAAAAGCAAATTTGGGAACAGACTGCAGCTGCAATTGCCTACCTGCCAAGGAAAGAGGCTTCATTTCACCTCTGCCCAAAACACCAAGAAGAATAGCTATACACACTGCTTGTCCTTGCATGAGGTGAATTTGCACCTCACAGTGGTAGTTTCAGTGAATGTGGTCCCGTATTTGTAAATGAAGCTTAGTTTTGAGTGTATTTTATAGTAAGCACCACTAGGAGAAAACAAACAAACAAAAAATTGTGCACTGATTTTTATGGTAAGATAAAAGTTGGGGGAAGGGCAAAAGACTTCTCAAACTGATTCTTTTAAAGGGGTTTCTTTTGTTTGTCTTTGCTAATGTAGGCTAGTTGGAATCCTTTGCACAAAGCCTGTAGCTAAAGTGGCAGAAAGTATAACTTCATATAACTTATAGAGTTGCCCACTTTTTCATTTAATTTTTATTAAATAAGTAGTGAATAGGACCAGAGGAGTATCAGCTACAGAATACCTAGGTTTCCATCCAGCTCAGAAGCTGTCAAGCAAATTCATCAAGTATAGTATTTCAGTCCCTAAGGACTACCCTGAGAGTCAGAAGGGCTGGAAAAAGAAAAAAGGAAAAGAAAGCTCTTAACGGGTTGGTATGACCCTATTTGGTAAGAACGTTACTTGGATGAGGTAGGACAAGTAGGGACCAAGATAATACCTTATATGAGTCTTGGTACTTTTATTTCCAGTATTCTGAGACCAGTTTACAAGACAATAGAGAAACACAGAAAGAGAGAGAGGGGTTTGAGGAAGACAGAGGAAGATAGAGACCTACTTTTGAAAATCAGAAAGGATGGAAACTCCTTTTTTTTTAATAATTTTTTTATCTCTCTGCTAACTTTGCTGTTCCCTTATAAAAGGGCTGGAAAGGTAAAAACGAACACCGTAATATACTTAGGAAAATCAGGGATATAGATTGTAGCTAGGGCTGTGTGGAGCTTCGGTAGCTGATTCGATTTGGAGGAGATTCAGCCCGATTCAAAGAACAAATCTCCAAATCCAAATCGAATCAGGAGACCAATTAAAAGCTCCAAATTGATTTGAAGCACCTGAATTGATTTGGAAAATCTTCAGAAAAAATTCGCCCACTTCAGACATTCAGCCATAGACTAAACATGCAGTTGACACAGCTGCCTTCAGCTGGTAAGTCTGTTGGGATTGGGGGAGGGATTGGGGCTAGGGCTGGGACAAGCTGCCCAGCAGGGGTAGGGAGGCGTATTACTCAGGGAGGGGGGCAGGGCATGCAGGATGTGGGAGCAGCAGCACTGGGAGTGGGAGCTATGCTCTGCTGTCACTTGCTCAGCCAGAGGTGGGATGTCGGTGCAACTTGTTCCAGGCAGAATGGGACAAGCGGCAGCAGGGCATAGTCCCCACTCCCAGCACTGCTACATCCACATCCTATGCTTCCCGCACTGGCTGGTAAGTGGCTGAAGGGCAGAGCAGTGCTGATGCAAATGCACTAGGGCTATGCCCTGCTGTCACCCAGAGCAAGCTGCGCCTGCATCATGCCCCCCGCAAGCCAGCTGGGCAAGCAGCAACATGGCATACCCCCTGTGGCTCCCCTCTCTGGGGCAGAGGCAGGCACAGTCAAAGAAGCCACAGGAGAAGCACCCATGGTTGCTCTGCCCAGCCCCGTCCCCTGCCTGGGCCAGCCCCCTGGCACATTAAATTATATATTAAAAAAAAAAAGAAGCCCCATATTCATTGGCTCTGGCAGCAGCAATCGGGGCCTCTGAGGGCTTGTGGCAGAGTTCCCCCATGCAGTACAGGGCAGTGGAGAATTGTCCCCCCTGCTTGACACCCATGCAGCAGCTGGTCCATGATGCAGGTGCAGGTGCAGTGCAGCTCAGCACAGCACTACATGCTGTCTGAGAGCTGAGGCGGCTCCACATATTAGCCACAGCCTGGCACCACTCAGCCCCAGTAGCCCCAGCTCCCAGACATTGTGCGGTGCCCGGCTGAGTCATGCTGCACAAGGTGACAGCTGCCTCATGGGTTCCAGGCAGGGGGGCAATACCTACTAGCTCCCACTGTCCCATGCAGCACAGGGGGGCTCTTCCCCAGGCACCCAGAGGCCCCAATCACTGCTGCTGCAGCTGTTGAGTGCAGGGCTTTTTTTTTTTTTTATTTTTTTTAGTGCCAGGACTAGGCTGAGGTCAGGTGGGGGTTGCCCTGCCCAGCCCCATCCATGGGGGCTTCTCCTGTAGCTCCCTCTGCCCAGGGAGAGGCAGGAACAGCCACCCAGCTGTGCCTGCCTCTTCCTAGCCGATCCAAATTACCAAATCTCTCCAAAATCAGCACTGAATCTTCCAAAGCCAATTCAGTCAAATCAATTCAGGACAGTGATCCAAATCTCTGAATCTAATCACTGTCCTCTGAATTGGCTAAATCTTAATCAAAATCTTCCCTATTTGCACAGGCCTAGTTTTAGCCATATTGGTCTACAGGTGAAAGGAATCAGAACTCTGGGTAGAGGTGATATCTTTTATTAAACCAACTAAATATTTGCAAAAAAGTCTTTATTTGCACATTTTCAGGCATATTCACCCTTATTTAAGCATAGGAGAATGAAACTGTTATAATATTTCTCCTGGGTAGAAATGAAAATTCATTATTTCACAGGAGAGCTGAAGGTGTTGTATGATCTCCTGGTTGGAAAAGTTAATTTTGTGCAAATTAGGCTCAGTTAAAAGTCAAGGCAGCCTATTTACTTTGAAGTTGTGTGATGGTAAGCCGGATGTTGAATTATGTTTCCTTCTGGTTATGATGTTTCATATTTTGCAGGAGGATGGGTAGATGGAATGTTCTTTTGGGCAAGGAATTTCTCTTGTGTTGAGGTAGTGCTAAGCTCTACATACATGTAGATTTAGCTCAGAACAAAAGGCAAGGATGTCAGTTTTCCGGTTTTAAAGTGTTGAAGTTTTGCTTCCTTCTTGTAAAATTGTGAATTTTTCATTTCAAAAACAGCTAAATTTGGTATTTTCCATGTTTCAGGGAAACAGTTTATAGCCATATTGTTCTACAGGCAAAAGGAATCAGAACTCTGGGTAGAGGTAATCTCTTTTATGATATCACCTCTACCCAGAGTTCTGATTTTTAGGAAAACCAGGCACCTAGTAAGTCAACATTCCTCAATGGATAAGGCTGTTTTGCAGCCCTGGAAAACTAAATTTTAATCCCAGTTATGGTCTTCTAGATCAGTGTTGCTCAATCCCTGGGTTGTTACCCAAAAGTGGGTCATAAGAATGTATGAAAGGGTCTCAGACAGACTTTAAAAATGGATCAAATTTTTTAAATGAATAGTTTAAATGAAAAATGTGGGAAACTGACATTTCCCTTGCAACCTGGAAGAGTTCCAACCTGCCCAAGGCTGCTTGCAGCCTCCATATCCCACACATACCCACCCTTGGCTCCACACATTTGGGGCTGGAACCTAGGGGCATGAGTGTGGGTCAGTAGGTCAAGACTAGCCATGGATGTTTACAAATGGGTCCCAATACAAAAGAGGTTGAGAACCACTGTTCTAGATGACCCTGGCCAATTCACTATCTTACTTCTTTCTCAGTGTTTCTCTTTGTCTCTCATCTCCCTTGGAGAAATTTTATAGATTAATTTTAAATGATGTTAAAGGCCATATACTGCAGCATGTGCAGCAATCATAGTGCTAACAGCTAGCATCACCAAGTTGGTCTGACCCTTCACAGATCATGAAGTATTAAGCAGCTGTGAGGTGGCAGCTCTGCCACTAGCCCTACAGCTGGTTGTCTTCACATATGTGGGCTACCCTAGTTATTGTCTGTGTAGTTATTTAGTCAATTATTTAGTCAAAAACCCAACCTGAAGCAAACCTCCTAAACAACACCTGAAACCTATATAAGGAACTAGAGCTAAAATTCAGGCAACATGAAAATCCAAGTTAACTTTACAGTGAAAACATACCACCATGGTGTTTTTCACTTCTGTAGAATGCAATATCAAACAGAGGAGTATCTTAATTGACATACACAGCTTACCATCCATGGTTTATGCTCTACACAGCATGTTTAAGTTGTTAAAGAAATAAAAATAAGGCTAGGATCATGTTTTGTCATCACTCTCCACCCCCATACACACACCATTTGCCATGTTGATACCTTTAAACATGGTTCCCCCACTGTTTCTGTAATTTTTTTTTTTGGGGGGGAGGGGGTGTCCTTTATCTCTTTGTGCAGACTTTTATCCCACAAATTGAATTAGTTTATAAATTTATAATCTGTAATGTTATAACCCTTCTAATTACTATAGGAAGTAAAAAGTCACCAAAATAAACACATTCAATCTGCTAATTTTACTTGCATTTTCTGAGTGACATAATGCAGTTTCTTTCTAAAGCTTTCTTGAAAAAACAGCAACTTCCTGCGTTTATTTTGTCTTCTCTTCTTATTTCAGAAAAGCTTTTTTGATTTGTGGCAGCAGATGTGATCTTCTGCAAGACAGATTTTTTTTTTTACCAACGAAGGGAGATTTTAGTTGGTCTATTACTCATCACAATAAAGTCTTTTGAATACTACTCCCCAATGTGCATTTTCAAACACTTATGACCACACTTGCCACTAAGAAAACTGGCTTTTCAGAAACTCATGCATTTGTTTGATATCAATTCCTAAGTCCTAATGCTATATAATATTTCTAATGTTAGAGAATCACTTGCGATTTAGTCAGTTTCATACAGAAAGGACAGTTGGATCCATTTTGTTCACTGAGCAGGATGGAAGCTCATCTGGTATTTGTTACCATGCAAAAACTGTGACTTGTAATTTAAAAAAAAAATGTTTTTAAATTCCAGTAGGCATGGAGACTAGGACTGTATGTGCTCATGTTACTGGAAAGGGATTTCATAACCAGCCTGGGAGCCAAGCTGAATAAATTGTAAAACAACTTCCAACATGGGAGGAAGCTTAAGCCATCAAGGATGTTCACCAAGGAATTAACTTGCAGGACAAAATTAGGAAAACAAAGGTGAAAAATGAGATACCAGTTGGTAAGGGATGCTAAAGACAACATAGAGCTCCATGAATAAGTTTGAAAGAAATGACAGAATAAGGAAACCATTGGTCCACTGCCCAATAACTTGAGTCAATGGTGTACCCAGAGTGGGGAGAATGGGACAACTACTCAAGGCACTGATTTGGGAGCAGGAAGAGGGCTTGGGGGCGGAGGGGAGAAAAATGTGACAATGGGAAGTTACAGCTTCCCCCATGCCTCAGGAACCTGGCCATGTCCCTATACTACTACCAGCTTGAGTAAGTTCTCTGGAGCATAAAGAAGGTAGAGCTAGATGGTGACTAGTATTCCTTCTTCACAAAAAAAAATTTGCAACCAAGTAGCTAGCAAATTTAATATAGACAAAAGAGAAAGGCTGAGAATTGTGATCAGTAAAGTGCATAGAGAATGTCTGATAAAATTTTAATGAGTCATCAGGGTCTTACAGAATTCATGTTGCTAAAGGAACTAGCTGAAGAAATATCAAAGCCATTAGCATTAATGTTGGAAAAATCATGGAAGATGGGAAAGGCTGGAGATGAGCCAACATATCATACACATCTGTAGAATGGGAAAAAGGAAGAACCGGAGAATTATAGATCAGTCAGCATGACACCAATCATGACACCAACATGATATCTGGCAAGTTACTTGAGAAAACTATAGAAGAATTCATTTTAAAACATTTGGAGGAGCAAGAAGTGATCAATAGCAGTCAATATGGATTTGCAAAGAACAAATCATGACCAACTTACTATCCTTCTTTGACAGAGTAATTGGATTGGTGGATGAAGGAAATGTGGTGGACACAAAATACTTGAACTTTAATAAACCTTTTGACACAGTTCAACAAGATATTATCTTTAGCAAGCTAGAAATAGGTTGGTTGATAAAATTATTGTTACAGAGATACTTAATTGGCTGAATAACTTCAAGTAGAGAGTAGCTATAAAATGGATGAATTATAGAATAGCAGGAGGTTCTAAGTGGTGTGCCACAGGGTTCTGTTCTAGGTTTGCTGCTAACATTTGTATTAGTTACCTGGAGGCAGGAATAAAGAACTTGTTGATCAAGTCTGCAGATCAGTGGCTATGCATAGCGGGTGCATGGGAGTCCCTGAGAGTGCTGGTGCACCTCCTGACCAGCTGCACTCACTGCTTTAGATGATGGGTGGGGGGGAGGCAGGAGTGCCAGTGCCCCCCCTGCAAGCATCAGCCAGGGAGTGGAGCGCCGTGGCACTCCCAGAAGTGGCCACAGCAATTGTCTGCCTCACGATTGGCCACTGGGAGACCCCTCCCACCCTGGTTGCTGGGATTGGCTGAGTAGGGACACCTGCCTCCAGTCGCTGGAAGGGCATATGCTCCCTTGACTACGGCGGCACCAGTCACCCATGCTGCAGATGATTCAAAATTAGCAAAGCTCACAATTGCTTTGCAGGATAGAAATAGAACTCAAATGGATATTCATAAATGGATGCAAAAATTAAAATCAAAGATAAATATGAGGCAGTAAACCCAAGTCAGAAAAAAAAATAATTGCACAAGATGAAAATGGCAGATAATATGCTAGGCATTAGCACTTCTAACAAAGATCTGGAGGTTTTAGTAGATCACAGACAACCCAAGTCAGCAATATGAAACAGGCATCAAAGATAGCAAATGCAATTTGGGGCTATATTAATAGGAGTATTCCATAGGGACACTGAGGGTGATAGTACCACTCCACTCAGCACTGGTTAGGCCTCAGCTGAAGTAATATGTGCATCCCTGGCTCTGCATTTTAGTAAGGATGTGAAGAGGATGAGAAAAGTGATAAAGATGATCAAGGGGTTGGAATAAAGACAGGTTGAGAGAATTATGTTTAGTTTAAAAGAAAGGAGATTAAGGTTGGAGCAGGGGGTAGCATTTTTAAATGTTTGAAAGACTGTCATAAAGAAGCAGGAGAACAACTGTTTTCCCTTGCCACAGAGGGCAAAATGCACAGCAGTCGACTCACAGAGGGAACAAAGGGAAAAAGAGGACAAGAGAACTAAAAATTAGCAATGACAAACTGATCATATGCACATTGATGGTAATACAGTCCTTTGGCCTATACATGCTGATGCACTGGGATGCCTTTACTTTTTTTCCCCTGCCCTTCTTTTCAGAAATAGGCCCAGTGTACTAAAAATGAAAATATGAAAGCACTGCATAAGGAAAGCCATTCCTACAATACTTCAAAAATGAATGAGGCTGTGGATGAATCTACGCATGATATTAATGTGATGTAATAAATTGCAGAGCAGCTCATTCTGGGGTCAACTGCTGCTGGGTACAGTATCTACATGTGCACTTTGGACAGCAGCAATTTGAGCCAGCAGGCCCCTAGCTGGCTGGGCTGACCAGGCACCACATATGCCCACAGTCAGCATCTACACATGTATTTCTGTGCAGTAAAGTACTCCACCATAAGATAGTACTGTCAGTGACAGTACTATCCTATGGCAAAGTTGATTAGTTTGCTGTGCCTTAATACTGGCGCATGTATAGACTGTGATACTTTACTGTGGAGCTAATTAGTCAACTCCACAGCACAGTGCATGTATAGATGCACCCTCTGTGTGATAAGTAACAGATATCTGATAAAATATAATCTTCAGGTGCAAATCATGGGAATTCTCAAAGTCCACAAACTTCGTTACTGATGTCTTTTTACTGAGAACAATTTGTGAAGTACACATTGAACCATATTTGTTCCTAGTCATCTACAAAAGCTGGAGCAAGATCTTCCACAAAGCTTCATTGAAAAATATCTCTTTTTCATACTAGAATCGATATGAAACTGACTCTGACAAACTGTATAGAACAGTATCAGAATGTGCTAGAACACTTTTCATATTAAAACTACTACAAAACAATTTTAGAAATGTTATAATAAATGGAATGCAATGACCATGTAAACAAATGTACAATAAAATAGCCCTGTGTAATACAAGATAAGTTTGGGACCTGTTTTATTAAGAAAATGTGAGTGAGAACATTAAAATTATCCTTCATTCATCAAAAAAATACCATCAGGACTTAAATCAGAAGACAGAGAAAGGCAGAAAGGGCCTTAATTTAAAACTGCCCTTACATGATGACATTTCTAAGAATACCACAAAACTCCACAATCCTGACATTATGGTCATAGTATCCTCTAACAACTATGAAACTATGTGAATCACAGTGTATACCACAACCTGATACAAGTGACTGGAAATCAGTCCAAACCTGTAAAAGAAGTTCAATACACATAGATTTGTTTCAAAATGGCAGAATTTGGTTTAAGACAGACCTGGATGGATGTAAGATCAGATTGAATCACTTTAGGTTAGACCAGTCTATCAAACTTTTGCTCCAGATCCCTCCTGACAAAAAGATTGCAGTCCCCCTGCATCCCAGGATGCTTTGTGGCTGCCCTGCTACCCCACACCCCCAACACACACACCCTTGCAGGTCAGGTAGGCTAGGCTCTGCCCTGGCTTGTCTTCTCCAGCTGAGCCAACTGGCCCCATGCCTGGGCTGTCAGAGATCTGACAAAGCAAAGCTGTCCTGGCCCTGCCCCCAGTCAGGGTCTGCACAGCAGGGGGAACCTCTGGGGGTAGAGGGGAGGGCTTTTCCACATAATCTGTCTCCACAAGCCTGTCATTGTTTCAAGTCTGCCCCCTGACCAGTCCATAATCTCTCAACCACAGGGGTACAAGTGATGGGGGAGAGAACAGACTCCCTACTCTGGCCCCAGCTGCCCACCAGAGGCTGAGAGGTAGGGGGCTGGTAAGGAAGTGGGGCTGTAGTTTTCACAGTGCAACAGAGCTAGACTGTGGGGGAAAGATCCCCACCTCAGCCACCAACCCACCCATCTGTGGCTGAGAGGTGGGGGACCAGTAAGGGTGCATGGTTGGGATGATCTTAGCCTTGTGGGGCCAGGAAGTATGCAGAAGCACCCCCCACCTTCTGGCCTTGGCCACTATAGGCATCTCCCTGCCTTGCCAACTGAAGAGTGAACATGAGCTCTGTTTGTTAATGATCCAATATGTGCATCTTAGAGAAACCTGCATAGATCGAATTGATTCCACCTCAGGCCTTTTGACTGTCTGTACTTAGCCCAAGTATCTTACTGCAGCAACTCCTGACCAAATGGGTTATGTGCAGCCAAATACTGCATCAGAACTAACTGTACATTGCTACTGATAACCTACAACCCTAGAATACAAATTCAGAAGTAAAAATTAATCCTCTAAAAGTGTCAGTAATTCATCTTACTGAAAAAGTATAATACCCAGCTTTTTCAAAATACAACACGGGGGAAAAGTTTCGCCAATCTGTGGAAAATCACCAAGTTTTATTAAGTTTCCAATGAAACTCTTCAATCTAACTTGGGTCACTTGGAACTGATCACTGTCTGGCCAAAATAACATACAGTCACAACTTTTAGGTGCAACCACTGTAATTGCTCCTTTCTATAAAAAATATAGTAATCTGAAATCAATAACTTTATCACTTTGTTAGTTGATTGCTAGATAGAAGCCAGAAGGATTTCCATATTAAAGACAAGACACCACCAGGCATTTTTGTCTAATAACCCTGTTTGAAACCTCATGTCTTAATTTTGAACACTGTAAATCATGTCATATTGCTTACAAGCACCATAGTTCTCTATTACAGTATGGGTGGCAAACTGTAATAAAGGTAACAATTTTCTACAGTCACTTCAAAAATAGGATTATGTCAATGAGAAAATTTTACTGATGTTGTTTTTAAAAAGTCATTCTGACAGAAGAGGTCATATATAGGTATGGATTAGGGCTGTATGAAGCTTCAGTCGCTGATTCAATCCGGTGGAGATTCAGCCCAATTCAGTGGCTGAATCTCCAAATCTGAAATCAAATCAGGAGACCCTTTAATCTCACCAAATCAAATCGGAACCCTCTGAATTGATTCCAATACATTCAGAAAGATTCAATGATTCAGACATAGACCCAGCTTTAAATGCTTTGTCTATATACCTCAAAGTACCAGGCATGGCTCATGAATGCTGAGATGGTGGGGCAGATGGAACATCCCACGACAGCAAGGGGGGGGTCCCCAGTGTGCTTGGCAGAAGACCTGGAAGTGGGTTAGAGGTACTTCTGGTCCACTTCCAGGCCCGCTAGAGAGTGCGCTGCCTCCTCCCCTCCCCCCCATGCCCTCCAGCTTGGTGACTGGTGCCTTCTGGGTCTGGGGGGGGGCACCTGGGGTCCCCCCATAACTGATCACTGAGCCAGGGGGACATGGGGGGGCCCCAGTGCGTTTGACAGTGGACCCAGAAGTGGACTGGAAATACTTCTGGTTGACTTCCAGGTTTGCCTCTGAGCAAGCGCTACCCCCCACCCCCCACACTTCTGTGGGATGCTCCATCTGTCCCACCATCATAGCATTCATGAGCCAAATGTGGTACCTCAAGGTATGTAGAAAAAGCATTTAAAGCTGTGTCTATGACCGAATCACTGATTCTCCAAATCAGCATCAAATCTTCAGATTTGGCCAAATTGAATTGGGGACAGTGATCCAAATCAACGAATTGAATCACTGTCACTGCTTTGGACCGAATCTGAATCCGAAACAAATACGGCCTGTTTCACAGACCCCTACAGATAGTCCAAAATGATATTCATTTAAAAGATAAGAGGGGAAACTTATTATGCATCAGCTGCACTACAATAACTTTTTAATGAGTCTGTTCCTACTCTGTGGTAAGGGAAAGCTAAACCAGGAAATGAAAAAAAAAAAAAAGACTATGTTACTCTGGTGTAACTTATTTTTGCTGAGAAAGAGGAAGGGATATAATAATTGACAGCAAGTCTCCCTGCCTCTTAATTTGTTATAATTTGTTCATCTGCCTTCCCTAAGAGACGGTGAGAAATGAATGGATTCGAGTATAAATCAAACTTAAGAATCAACTTCTGCTATCATAAATGTAAGTCTGACCTCTGTCTTTGCCTTGTAATCCTAAATCATTTTTCTATTTATGGGGAGAAAGGAATCTACCTTTTCAAAAACCATAAACTCAAAGCTAAAAATAAGTTTATTTTTCTCTCGTCCCTAAAATCTTTTTTCTGTTGTTATTTATTTATTCTGGATTTTATCAGTCTCTCTTTTCCTGCTGGTGAATCATGTCTCTGCCACAGCTGATTCCATTTATCTATCCTGGGAGAAAACAAAAGCTAAAAATAACTTATTTGGGGTTTCTGTTGGTTTTGCACGAGAAGTGACTGAATAGGTTCATTCCAAACCCGTGTGTCAATGTTTTGCTTTATCTTTGCCAGGGTTTGATTTAACTCACACCATGTTAGCAAAAGGGGAAAAAAAAGAGAAGAAGAAAGAAAGAATAAAGCCTTTTTGCTACACAAAATGAAGAATTTGCCCATATAGTTTCAAGCTGACTACAATTTCATAGCATCTGCGGCAAATGAAACATGAAAAATTCTTAAAGTGCAAGTTAGCATTACAGCATTTTACTTCAAATTGTACTTAAAAAAATGCTTTTCCATTTCACATAATAAGCAATGCTTAATAAGTCAAAGTACCATGGTTGTACTTAAAAGGCTTCTTTTATTTCTAAAGTTTCCAACCATTTCAGAAATATCATTTACATCTAAAATAGGAATATCACTAAAACCAATAATCCTTCCCAAAATGAAAAATTTGGATGGACTAAGCTGTAAATTATGTAAGACCATGTCTTTTCTAAGATCTTTGGTACTTTCCTTCCATTTGGGTTAGGCATACCTGACCAGCTCACTAAGAAAACAGCTTTTTTGAGGTGTTTGTGGCTTGATTTTTATAGTGCAGAGAGCTTGTGTGTTTCTGGGTGGTAGGAGGCCTGGTTTGCATTCAAGGTAAAAAGCGCAGGTTCAGTATTTTCTCTCACTCGTTTTGTCCATACAGAATTAATGTATAACTATATTCATTATAACCAACAGTGCCCTTGGTTAAGCATGGAACACAAAGGAGATAAGTCTGAAAACAGATTTTTGGAAGAGCTCAGTAAGCACAGACAGACTCACTTTTAGAAACTGCTCAGCAGTCAGCGTAAAGTGAGTTCAGGAGATTTGAGGATCTGACTCCTATATAGATGCCTACACAGGCATTCTTTTAAAAAAAAAAAACCCACAAAACCACAGTATTCTCTAAAAATTGTGCCTACATCTCAGTTCCCAGTAGCTTACAATCTGCATATACAACACAGCACACAGTGCAAGAGTAAAGCTGTATTCTTCCATAATGTTAAAAAGAATGAACAAAGGGTTGCCAAATACATCTTTTGATGACCCGTGTTAGTTTCTCTATCAGTACTAATCACTAAGGGTCAGATTCTGATATCCTCCTCTTATAGTAAAAGGCATCTTATTCAATGGGAGCATAGATACAAGAATCTGGCCCAGAATGCAATAGCCAGTGGTTCTCAACCTCTTCTGTACCAGGACCCATTTGCAAATATTGATGGCTAGTCCTGACCCAGTGCCCCTCACTCCCAATCCACTGTCCCCCAGAACCCAGTCCCCCAGTGTGTGGGCGGGGGGGTGAGTGCGTGGGGTATGGGAAGCCCCGAG
Source organism: Crocodylus porosus (assembly GCF_001723895.1). Lineage (NCBI taxonomy): Eukaryota > Metazoa > Chordata > Crocodylia > Crocodylidae > Crocodylus > Crocodylus porosus. Next base: position 14,637,208 of record NW_017728931.1, on the reverse strand, counting down.
CGGCACCTTGCAGGCTGGAACTCTGCCAGCCTGCAAGAAATAAAGTCACAGTTCCCCATGTTTTTCTCCTTTAAAGGAGCATCCATTTTGTTGAACCATTTTTAAAGTTCGTTCACAACTCTTTCATATATTCTTGCAGCCCACTTTTGGGTTGTGACCCACAGGTTGAGAAACTGCAATAGCCAATACTTTTCTCCCTCACAGGGTATGGTATATCTATACCTGACTTTTGAATGAAGGTCATAGACATACTGAGCTACCTGCTGAGCCCTATACTACCAGTTACACTGCTAGCAGCCCCCACACTAGTTCAAAGCTAACTCAAATACATAGCCTTGTACAGGCATTCAGTTCCTCCTGGGAGAATTGTTGCTCTCTGCAAAATCACAGGTGTACAGATGTTCAGATATCTTTTCCCAGGGTAAAAATGCCACGCCAAAAGAAAAATAACTTGGAAACAACTGTAGTTAGACCACTTTCAAAAGAGTTTCTCCTGGGAGATCAAATGTCTGTACCTGATGATACCACAGGCTGACCATGGGCAATCTGAGTTAGCCAACCAGGGCTACCCTATGCACTACTGCCATCTGTTGCCAGTCAATCTAAGGAGCCTGCAGAGCATACCAAAATGTGTGCACAGGACCCCCACCCTCCTTGGCTGCACAGCATCAGCACTCCAAGTTCTCCATTCTTAGGGCCTCAGAATTTGAAATCTTGTATGACTAACTCTGGGTAAGTTTTTTAACACAAGAACAAACCTGGGAGAATTCTCCCAAATTGTTTGAATATATGTATGCAGCCTCTATCTACATGAGTTGCAATCGCTGCTGCATACAGATAACTCTTGACTCCTCCCTACTTTTTGGTTACAATCCTGCAATACACATCACAACTCATTGCTAACTTGTTATAAATGGTGAACAAAATGACAGCAGCAGTTTATCTAAATGCCAAGAAGGGAAAGATGTCAGGAATTCTTCCATATATTCTTTTTAACAAAATTGGATCAGGAAGTAGAAAATTCCTAGAAAAGAATAAAGTAGGTGTTATACTTAAATTGTGGCTTGATTATAGTATGCTTAGGAAGTATAAAGAAATGTCAGCTCTGCACACTAATTTGCAGAAAGAACATAGAAGATTCTCCTGAACAAGAGTCTCAGTCTTCATTAAACATCCTTCCCCATCCAAGAAGCCCAAAAGTCCTTCCCCAATACAATGTCTCTATACTATCCCTATTCAAAATTTAAGTAGAAGTGGCTCGATAGTTCAGTCTCAGTGATGCTGACTGCCAACTTCCTTGCCAAGGCCTATGGCAAAATATCCCTGGAGAAAACAGGTAGACTGATTACATTCAACAGCAGCATCCTGCCCAATAAATTATTGCTCTTAGGATGGGTCAAAGCAGGATCAACTGGACTCCTAGCTACCCCTCAAGAGACAGCAGAGGGGAACAAAAGGATAGCTATAAGTCTACAAAGTGACTTTAAGAGGAAAGAGAAGTGCAGACCATAAAGCACCACTGCCAGAATATATAAATAGGTAAGTAATGCATGATCTCTTGATTTGTCTCTGTATTTTCAGATTCAAACATTTCTAAAAACTCATTGTAAACATAATGGACTATAAATCGTGGAAATCAGGCTTGTCAGCTTAGGTCCTAGAAAACAATATGATTCATAACTATTAAATTTTGCATATCCTTTGAGTCAAGTCTTGATAGCTTCATGTACCAAGAGCACATTAAACAGGCGCCATAAAGTACGAAGGGATTTCTTTAAAAAACAATATTCAGCAAACACAACAGAAAGTTACTTTTGTGAGTCACTTGGCAGAATCTCCCATGATATCACCACATTCCATGCTTCTTACACTGAGCAAGTTGGAAGTATTTAGGTTCATGAACTTGAGTCTGTAACTAGCTACAGCTAGTACAGTTATTCTAATTAGGGCCACAAGGTGCTTTCAAAAAATGTTCCAATTTAACCTTGAAGTGAATGTATATTTGCACCTTAAGAAGGAAAAGCTTGCCCATCCTTAGGCTACCCCAATGCTACTATTTCTCTTTCGTATATAGCATATTATAATATATAGAAAAGCAATTAATTTATCCAAGATGAACATAATATAACAGAGGTAAATTGGGTTGAATACAACTCTAATCATTAGCTAAAATTATTGCTGTGATTATCCAATTGTTGGTTATTCAGCTTATATCAGTCCTGTGTTTTAAGGAGAGAACAACTAAGGAAGAATGGGGGAGGGTGAGTGTTAAACCATAGTGACTGCAAATGAATAATTTAAGCGCTAAAGAAATGTATGGTTTAGTACATTATGCAAGTATTAGGATGCACATGTGGCCCTCTCAATGCCATGATTTTTTTCATCACTGCTTGCCCTGACACAACCTGGAGGCAGCGCCTAGTGGCAGCAACACCAAAGTAAGCATGCCTGGTCTGGTACACCCTGTACATGATGCCCATTGCCAAGACAGCTGGCAACCTCCAGTGGTGAAAGCTGCAGGTCAACCTGGCCACGGGCACCTTTGTCCACCACTTAGACCAAGTAGTGCTGGCAGCCTGCCTTTCTCCAAGAAAGAGGTGGAGTAGACTCTCCTCCATCCTGAACTTCCTCCAGCTGTGGCCATTCTTTACTGCTTCCTCTTTGGCACACTGCACTTGGTTGTCTCCAAGACTGCATATATTTTCTTTATCCTGTACCATGTAGCCAAAAGGACTGTGATCTGCCTGGCCAATTTCCTACTGAAACAGGACAAGATGGTGACTCTGAAAAGCCACAGAAACCAGCTCACAAGGACTGGGTCTGACAGTGACCTCCAACTGAACTGCTTCTTGGTGGTGTCATATTTGAGTTTGGACACTTTACCTTGCAACAAAATATGGACCGGTTTGTGTCACACTGGACCATCAAGGGGCCCATTTGTAAGGTAGAAGACATACAACTAGTACTAAATGTGTAACCACATGAAAGATGTGGTGGGGAGAAGGGATTTCAAATCTCTGGTGACATGGGGTTTTTGTTGCTGATAAGTATTTCCTGCTCCACCTGTAGGACAGCTACACTTTCGCACTTTCATCTTTTTGTTTTAAATATTTTTATAAAAGGTTCAGAAAGTCAAAAGGTGCTCTCTCTCATTGTTATCCATACATATGAAGCAAGGACAGAAAATAGTTACATGAGTATCAACTAATAGCGGTAGGAGTTGTTCTGATAAAAACATTATACATAGCCCTACCAAGCTATAAGCAGGAAAAAAATGTTGAATTTTTAACTCCAGAGTTAAAGTTACAGCAAATAAACTCATTTATGCACCATAACAGGCGTCAAACGTACTAACTGCACAGGAACAACTGATTTCTGCTCCCAAGGGGCAGTTCCGCTGCCCATTTTAGAAGTCCACAGCCAACATGGTTATGTAAAAATGGCACTTTCCTTTGTAATGGTCTGTTCCTTGTGTGAATTTAGTCATCTGTACTCAGTCCAGTTACAAAAATGTTATTTTGCTACAGATAACATAATGACATACTCGCATATAAATGGGCGAACAGATTATCACTAGAAACAGAAAACTTCATAGCTGGTATGCTCCCCTGCCAGTAACTAACTGTACACCCAAAGAAAAAAAAAAGATGCAAATTGCATAAATACATAATACAACCAGTAGAGATGCATCATTTTCCTGTTGTTATGGAGCTCATGGTCAATGTGAAATTTTGTTTGCTGTCAACAAGGGCAAATTCTAAACCTCCTGTCAAGTGCCCCCTTCCCACACCAATCCATTTTCTTCCCTGCAGAGACAAGAATCATGAAGACATGAGTGTGATCCATAAACTGATGTTGCTAAGGTATGGATGGTCTGTACCAGCTAGCTGGGGTATGAGGCCTTGCCTTCAGCCTGCTGGCCTACTCTGGGGCTCTCAGGCTAAGTCTGTGATAGAGGGAAAGAATGAAAAAAAAGCAAATAAGAGTTTAAGAAAAAGATGGCCTAGCTAAAATACCACCCATTTTAGGGAAAGGTAATTTGGAGGTAATTTAAAGTAAAAAGTGATTTAAAGTGCTTTGTGACTTCCATTCATTTCCAGTGGACTCAAAACTATGAGCATTTTTTTATACTACAAAACAGCTGTGCATATGCAAAAGACCTATGCCCAAGAGATCAGTGGAAGAGGACAGAAATCAGCAGACCTGCTTAGCATCAAAATGCAGTCCACACCCAGCGCCGTGGGAAAGATTGCAACTGTCACCAGTCCAAGGTGGCAGCAGCAGCTTCCTCTCATCTGGCATGCAAATCTGGGGGTTCACAGCTCGACAGCCCTCCCAGGGGTGGAGGCCCCTAGATTTGTGCATCGGATGATAGGACACTGCTGCTGCTGCCTGGGACCAGCACTGAAGCCATGTAAGCCTGGCTTCAAAACTCGAAATGTTTTGAAACTTTCAAAACATTTTGAGTGCCCTCGTTTAGTTTTGAAGTCTTTCATTTCATTTCGATTTTACTGTTTCAAGCTCGAAACACATCAAAATAGCTTCAAAACAAAATTTCACCCACTGAAATTTCACACAGCCCTACTGACCACTGCTAGCCATAGCTGAGCCCGGCTCCACTCAGAGCCTGTTTACAGCAAGCAGGACCAGTTTTAGAGCTTCCCCACCCACCTCCAGCCCCCACCCTAACTTCTTTCCTATGATCCTTCATTTTCTTTTCCCTCTGTAGTTAAAATGATGATGATGATGATAATAATAATAATAATAATAATAATAATAATTTCCCGTAAAGCCTGTACTGTACTGAAAGTAGCAGAAGTGAAGACGTACCAAAACATTTCAGTAGTAACTGAATTGTACCATCTTCTGTAGGCAATAAACTACATGTGCATCATGCTTAAATACAATGTTTTCAGGATTATGCAATGGAAAATATAACCTCTTTGGATTTCCAGTCCCATTCACTGGTCACTAATCTGTGACCACAGATTAGTACATTTTTGGTCTGCTTGGATACTAGTCCAAGGCAAATTAGGAGTGACTACACTGCATTCAACATTTAAATGAAATCAAACAGAATCTGAAAATGTGTTGTTAAAAGAAGAAACTCATAGTTAATAAAAACTTTGCAAGTTCACCTGGAAAAATCTGAGGCTTCATTACAAACACTGCAAAAAAATTCCCAAAACCAATAAAAGATTTTTTAAAATTTTTCTCAACCTCCTCTTCATGGACTGCTCTTCCTTTAATGTTATGTCTGGCTGTATTTTCAATTCCTGCCTTAGATGGCTACTGTCAGAGTTAAAAAAGGTATTAGAAAAGAGAGAGGCAGGAATACTCTTTGTGAGAATCAGCAGCAGCTGAAGATGACTCAGAAGAACAGCAATTTGAACATACATTATTTTGCACAGTGGGCTAGAATCTAGGGCCAGTTATGAGAACCAGGTGTACTCTCTGGATAAAACAGGCACGAGGTTTTCTCTCAGGGTTGCAAAGCAGACTTTGCAAATCTGATTGTCCCAAGTTAGATTGTCTGATGGACCCAAGTTTTGACTCGCATCAAAATAGGTTCAGGACAGTCATTTACACATGCATCTTAATCCCTGACCCCTTAAACAAAAGTAACAGTTTCCAGTAATTCTTGGTTCCAAAACATTGTACTGCTTGGGGAGACTATTATACCAGGCCTGATGCACAAAGACTATTTGGTCAAAGAAACCACTACTGAGCTATATGGTCCAACAAAATTATAAGACCCAAATCAGCAAATTCCCTGAATAGGACATGTAAATTGGGTTACTAATTTTGGAGAAGGTAAATGGCAAGAGCAGTATTGCTTCTGCTTTTATTCTTTTACACAAGTTAGATAAGCAACTTGTCTGAGCTTGCAATTTAGCTGTCAGCACAATTGTGGATTTGAAATTATTTCCCAGGCAGCTCATTTTGCTTTACATTTCTCTGCCATCATGCTGCCTAATCCCTGCATACTCATAAAACCCTCTAAATGTTATTTCTAATAACTGGCAAACCAACTAACTCAACCGCCCAGTCCCTGTTGTATCACTCCTCTGACATTTGTCCCATTTACCAGTCAAACCTACTTTGCTACAAAGAATCATTAATCTTCACAAAAACAGTCTGTGTAATGGGCCATAATGGTCATAGCAAAAACTCTCATGTCACGGCCCCTGTCAGATTCCAATGAATCTGCTAAATTCTGATAACCAACAATAATCTCAAACGTTCATGATACTGGAAAAACATCTAGTTTATGACAAGGACATGAAAAGATCACAACGACTGAGAGCATTTTTGTTATATCTTCCTTAATTGTTAACTACTAATCCAAAGGTAATATTTTCCTATCTGAAATACAAAAGCGCTTCTTGCAGATGTGACTTCACTACAACACTGTAAAGTACGTACTGCTGTTCCTATTTTATGGATGGGTAAACCGGAACAGATGCAGTGACCTCCCCAGGCAGGGTTGAGGGCCAAGGAATTTACGTTTACTCAGTGGCACGTTATAAATGTGGCTCAGTGGCAGAGACATAAGTAGCAAGTTTTGCTCTTGAAAAATCCCACCAAAGACATGGGGAGGGATATCAGTCTTACCTTTCCTTGGGCCAGACCCTGGATGCTGCTACTGCATTGCTGTCTGCTCACCCACGTCTGCTACAGCAGTACAGTGTCCCTGTATCCAACTGCTACTGCTGTGATGTAGTAACACCTGCCGCCATGGCATATACTCCCTGAAGGGAGAAAGAGGTTGCCACTCCTTTTAAGTTGGCAGCCAGGGGTAGCACCCTTCTTTCCCAATCCTAGTTACACTATTGCTCTAATGTTGTTCTCTGCTACATCCTGTGGAATTTTTAAATAATTCCCCACTTTGCAATCTTAAAGGAAAGGAAAGGAAAGGAAAGGAAAGGAAAGCTGGATCATATGGAAGCTGTCTGCACAAGGATTGTATTACTGAATGCTCTACAACAGAGAGAAAATTTTAACTTCTGAATCGGGATCAGTAGAGCTCAACTTTTTTACTTGAATGTACCTGACACATTGAAGAGCTTACAATTTCAGCTGCCCTGATGTTTTTTTAGTTGCAGAATCAATTTGCTCTATTAACTCACAAAACTCCACCGTCTTTATATGCAACTAAGGTATTGAATGCTTACGTGGCATTTACCCTGGTGTAGAATAAGGAGGAGGAGAAAAATTAAAAACAAAAAGCAGACTGCTCGCTTGAGTCAAGTAGCCATATGTTCCTCTAGTTCACGAGTTCAGATCTCATTTTTACTGGCAAACCAGACAACTCCTACCCTTCTACCATCATTGCTTGGATTTCTGCCAGTACTTTAAAACCTTCCCCCTCCCCCACAAAGAAAACACATCGCCAGCATCATTCACTTCTCCTAAAATACTTACAGCACATTACATGCATACTTTTCTTTTGCAAACAGCATTGCCTCGAGCAGTTAAACAATAAAAACTTTTCTTCATGCCAGAGAGATACTGTTTTAAGTAAGTGCTACTGACTGAGCACAGATAGATATACACAAGAAACTTCCTAGAGATGAGGTTCACCTCTTGTCTTTATAATCATAACACTTCATTGTATACAGGTATAAGGCTTAGTCAACCCACAATCACCTAACCTTACACTCTCAAGTCCCAAGGGAACTTCTGAACAGAGGAGCATTTGGAAGGTCTATTGAATCTGAGCTGCAAACAGAAAAGTACAAAAACCTTTTATTTTATAGCCAGTTTTTACATCAGCACCAGGTTTCCCACAATCAGAATCATAAACCAACCACCAACCCCTTCCAGCTGGCCAGAATTTATCCCTATCCTAGGCATCATGCACTGGGGCCAACAATGACTTGGAAAGAACATTAAAAAACTCAGTCACCTGAAATTTAAGATAAAATGGACAGCATCTTTTGTTTCAACCCATAGCCGTTCAAGAACGTCTTTCAAATTTGCTTCAAGGCTACTATGAAATTTGCTTCAAGGCTTCTATGAAAGATGATATATGTCAAGAGAAAAGATAAAGTATGATATTTGCAAAGCAGATAGGAGACTGGAGAAGCTAATAACTACAACATTGTAATCAACATTGTTTGTTTAAGCAATAGTTAAAGGGGTATGTGCATGTGTGTGTGGTCACAATGTATGAGTAGTAGAAGGGAATGGGAATAAGTTATTTGAAGTGGTATATAAAGGCACAACTAGAAGCAATAGGATGATATTTTTAAAAAGCAATGGCAGAGAGGAATATCAGGATATCTACTAGGTATTGAAAGCTGGTCAACTAATCTCACGTGCTTCAAGTGGTGGAAGCCTTGTCACCTTGGGATACTTAAAAATTAAAGAGACTACAGGACTGGGAATGTACCCATGGAAACAATCCTGCACCAGAAGGGTAGAAATTACATGGCGTAAATACAGAGAAAGATGGATGAAAGGAGCAAGTGCCTGTCCAGTCATCTGGTAGTATTTATTAAACGAATGCAAGGACAAGAGGTAAATGTTGGAAACTCATCTGTATGGTGACAGGAACCAAATACTAAATGAGTTGCAATTCACACTTATACTTGTCAAGTCTCTGGGTGGACAGTCTTAATAGTGTAAACTAAATCTGAGTAGATACTATGTAAAGAAGTGCTTGCACCCCTTGGATGGTAACACTCAGAACCGTCCAAACCTCTGAGGACAAGGAGCTCTGTAGTATTCCCTCAGCTCTCTAGATTTTCACACCTCACTGTCAGCTTTACTCTCCCTGCTGATTGCAGCCGCTGGGGTGAGACTCAGGGGGAGACATCCTGGCATACAGCTGAGCCCCCATTCCATACGAAATTAAAGATCAGGACCAGGACTGCAAACAGGACAGGCTGCAAACAGATGTTGCATTTCTCTTGGCAAAAACCTTTTTTTTTTTTTTTTTTTTGGGGGGGGGGGGGGGCGCAGGGGATTCTAGAGGTGTTCATACCGATTGTCCTGCTTCAGGTACCTGCAAAGTATGCCGAATAAAACATACTAACACTTTTTCCTAGGACATCACTGTCTAAGTGAACTGTGGTCAATTGAACTAACTTTGCTTCATTCCAAATCAAGCTGTGTGCTCTCACTAGCCACCTGCTGGCAGAGGAACAGCATTCATAAAGGGCCCATGCTATTCCTGTTTTGTTTCAAGTCAAAACCTGTAAGAGTCAGGTACAAGCTGCTTCAAATGAGACATGTTTACAGCCTTATAGAAACAACACCTTCAGAATACTTCCTCACCCCTTGGTATTATTCATATTAGATAAACTGAGGCACACAGGAAGGAACCCTGGAAGAAGGTATGGCTATCAGGGATAATTTTGCAATGTGGAAAGATGGTGCAAGTCCTATGAACGGTCAGACAACTTTTGGCAGCAAAAAAGCACTTGAGAGACATAGGAGGAAGTACTATCCTTATCATAAATTCTGACATTTCAGTTTATCTTTTCCAACTAGTCAAAATTTAAGAAGTCACATCAGAGAATATAAAAGAAGAATAAGTGAAGGAAACGGTGCTACACTGCGTAGCAAACACTGTAATAAGCTCATGCCTCTTCTATTTGTAACTAAGATAATAACCTCAATGAATGAGGAACAGCCAAGGATACGATTAAATAAACATGGTTACAGCTCCAACCCTACGTTAGGGCATGTATTAAAGTGTTTTAATTCTTCTGCTTGAGCTGATACAAAGCTTACAAATGTGTACTATCAAAGCTCAGACAAATATGATTTAGTAAGAAGAGGATTTCTCTTTGAGGACTCCTGCTTTCCGTAGTACTATTCTTAAGCCTCCATGAGTCTTTTGTTGTATGCAGACTACTCTGAACTGAACATGGGTAAGACTGAGTCAGTTTTTCAAAGTTTAGTTCCATGAACACCACAATTGCACAGTGTAGCAAAGCCTTCCAGACTGCAAATACCTGTTATGACTCAAGTTCTGAGCACTTGTGCATTCACAACAACTTTTAAAATAGTTTTCACTAAAACACTGGAACAGAAAAAGAAAAAAAATGCCATTAGGATATTTGTTGTTCACGTTAAATAAACCAACTAGCAAAAATCTGTTAGGCCAGGCTGAGGTGTTTATCTACTCAGAGGTGAAGAAAGCTGCCCTCACCAACCAGCACTTAAATTTTATTTTATTCTAGACCACCCATGGTGCATTTACTCATCATACAGACAGGCTTGTTGTAAAATAAACAGAAACATAATTGTAACTTAATATTAAGGTTTGAATTCTATGCCATGTACAGTAGAATTAATTTCAGATTCAATATAAATATGCAAAAGAGTCAAGCATATAGGTAGACTAACATAGAGCTTTCACTACTGGGCAAAAAACAATAAAGAAATCCAAAAAGTGTAACATAAAACTGGAGAGAAATAAGACTTTGGTGAGAAAGCTCACATTGCTTTAAAGAAAAAGACAAATATTTTACAGAAATTCAATAGCTATGGTTATTCTTTTATGAAGTCTGCTTTAACAAGTATTTAATACCTGACAATGCAAATGTGGTGTACAGCTCCAATGACTTCACTGGCAAACAAGATTCCAGATGTATGCAATCACAACATTTTTTTAAATGAAAAAAAATTGAAAGCAAGGACACTTGTCCTGCCTTACAGATCCCTCAACCTCAAACAACAAGCCATCAAACTCCTATTCTCACCAAGGAACAAGTCTGCAACAGACCCAGATGTACACTGTGCGATCTGTGTTGATGTGGGAGCAACATCACTGGACCAAATAACATGGATTATAACATCCAAAGTCCATTCACCTGCTCCCCTACCAGTGTCATATATGCCATCATCTGCTTGTAGTGCCTCTGCTGTTTACATTGGATAGATGAGGCAATCCCAATGTAAAAATGAAGGGACACTGATCTGTCATCAAGTCCAAAAAGAACATATGAGCCTGTGGCAGAACATTTCAACCTTCCCAGACACTCCATTGCTGGCCTCAGAGTAGCTGTTCTTCAACAATGGAGCCTTAAAAGTTAACTTGAACACAAAACTGCAGAACAAGAAATCATCTACAGATTGGCTTCTGTTAAATATGGTCTAATCAGGGCTACTGATCCTTATCTCATTACCTGGACTTTTTTGACCTCTCTGTGCCTACGGATTCATTACTGGTTTGCATTTCTCAGCACTGTCCCCCTTCCCTGCTTCTCCCCCACCTCCTACCCTTCACTATTGAAATCTCTGTTTGATAGCATGCTCTCTGCATGTCCTTTCATAGTATCTGATGACATGAGCTGTGGCTCACAAAAGTTAATGCATCTCTGATTCAGTTAGTCTATAAAGAGCAAATCTACCCTACCTTTTGCCTGACTTCAGGCTAACATGACTAACTACTTCTGTTGTTAGCCTGTATTTAGTCTCCCAAATAAGCATTTAAGAATAAAAGTTGTTCATTTAGTACAAATGGTAACATTCAAGGATATGATGCTGTCACTAGCACCCTAACTTCACCCTTGACTTCAACTGCACACCAAAGTAACCTGCAGCACCTGAAGTTAAAGAGATCATGCCATATGGAAATCACTATGCTGATAATGAGGGAGAAAGGAATCTTAGTTTCCTCTCAGGTTGTTATCAGTAGAGCTGAGCAGTCTCAGTACAGTGGTAGCAAAGGTGCACTGTAGTGGCCCTGAGAAAGCTTTTTGATCACACTGGATGAATTAATTTCAAAGAGCTGACCAATAAAATGGTTCTTATGCTATGATGGGACACAAAGGAGGGTCCTTAGCTCAAACCTTCTAGTCTACCATAACAGCCAGTTTGGCTGTCAACAGAAGAACTAAGTTATCCTTGACCAGCTGTTATACATGTTTACTTCCTGTTTCCCTACCTTTCTTTGGGATCAGCTATTACTGTTCAATTTGGTCAGCTGGCCTGATAGCTAGGTATGCTATAGATATAGCCTCCCCAAATTAGTCATATTAATTCAGTTACATACACAAAATAGAAGAATTATAAGCCTAGATAAATCATCTTGCAGTTCCCCCTGAATTCAAAGAATATTTTGTTCTGGTTTTCTTACAAAGTGGTTAGCTAAAAACAGAAAAAGCCAGGGGGTTCCAGAAGAGATGTGATCCCTATTTTAGGACCCTGTTAACAAATTTACTGGGAGTCAAGACCTAGAAAACTAAGAGTAACTGTGAGAGATTTGTACGCTGCTCATCTGAAACATAAGAACTCTGACCATTGCTACTAGTCCTTTCGTATTTAAAAGGGAAAAACAAGTTTGTCCAGTAAAAAAAAAAAAAGTTTTGTTAAATTATTGAATTCATATCTGTATTACTACAAGAAAAAGTCATAGAACTCATTGGAAAGGAGTCTCCAGTGTAGCTGCTGCAGTCACACAAACCATTAAAAAAATAACTTTATTAGCTCTGTATGTTTAGTTAGTTAACATTGCATTTTGCTATTAATATTTTAATACTAATGAACACCACATATATTGTAGACAGCTGCCTAAATAAAAAAAGCCATCAAGATTATGTACTCTTGCTATTCCTTGGGTGTATGCACTCTCCTAACGTAAACCAGAAAAGATAAGCATCAGTAACTTATGAAAAATGCCATTACAGCATGCTGAAAATAAAACAGTCATGTGAAATGAAAGGCACAGAACTCAATATAGCGTGCAATGGCTGTAAGCTTCAGTGCCCACATACTAAGCTTTTTGTACTGTCATGGTCTGATACATTCATTTTGACCCAGAGACCAGAGATAAATTGTCTTAGCAATGCAAACAAACAGCTAAGCAATTAGGGCAAGGTTTTTGGAGAACGTACTGATAACATCTAGAAGCATTGTTTGGTGATGGGGAAAAACAGCCCTGGAGATAGCGGTTTTAATTTGAAGTAAAGGAAAATGTATAATTACTGTCCCAAATTACTATGTAATAAAAGAAAAAAAGACAACAGAAAAGGTAATAGCACTGGTATTTGCTTGGCATATTTTTCTAACTGTCAAACCTGAAAAGCTGTATGTAGTGTCCCACTTCCAATGCAGCAAGTATGGTCATAAAATCTGAAAGACTGTAACTGCACAGCTGTGTACCTGTAGAAAGCAAGAACTCTAAGAGGAACCATTGGGTACTGAAGAATCACTAACCACTAACTTGGATTTCCTTAAGAAAACAACTGCTAAAATTAAACCCACTCTTTTGAAACTTTCAAGGCAGCAAATTTTCTCTGTCAGCATCCTTTAGTCATCAGCATTGTCTCCAAATCCAGATAAAAAACTGTACAGATATAAAATTAGAATGCTATTCACAATAATGCATCATCAATCATCAATTTCTAAGCAGTAGAAATATATATAATCTGGCATTTTATTTTATCCTTTTATTACAGATGTGGAAATAATTATTCAGTTCTCAGTTTAAAATATTGCACAAAGCACATTTTCGAGAGAAACAAGAAGCATGAAATACATGGACAGAGTTAAATGCTAGGTTTAATACATCTAATATTTAATATTTATGAGGACAGGCTACGGGACCTGAACCTGTCCAGCCTCCACAAAAGAAGGCTGAGGGGGGATCTAGTGGCCATTTACAAACTAGTCAGGGGGGACCAGCAGGCACTGGGGAAGTCCCTGTTCCCCCAAACACTACCAGGAGTGACCAGGAATAACGGTCACAAGCTGGCAGAGGGTAGATTTAGGCTAGATATCAGGAGGCGCCACTTCACTGTCAGGGTGGCTAGGATCAGGAACCAACTTCCAAGAGAAGTGGTGCTGGCTCCTACCCTGGGGGTCTTTAAGAGGAGGCTAGATGAACACCTTGCCGGGGTCGTTTGACCCCAGTAATCTTTCCTGCCCACGGCAGGGGGTTGGACTCGATGATCTGCTCAGGACCCTTCTGACCCTACAAACTATGAAACTAACTCTTCTGATAGATCAAAATTCAATACATTTGGAATATTATCCAACAAAACATATGGAACAAACACAGAGTACCCAAAAATAATACTCATTTCTTTTTAAAATGGTTAACAGACTTTCCATATACACAATTGTGTTAGCTGGAGATGCTGGTTTGTATAAAATGAACACAGTTCATAGTGTATATGGAAAGGAGTACCTTATACCCATTGCAACTACATGACTAATGGTTTTATATAACATACAGCTCCCAAATATTGTTGGCAATGATCTTGTTTGCAAAATAGCATGAGAATATTTACTGTAGCTTATTTCCTTCTTACTTAGGGAACATATATTCCAAGCTATAGAACTTTTTTCTTTACTTTCTTAAAAAAATAGTAAACTCCATTACATATTGTAAAGCTTAAGGTTTATGCATTTACAAACTCGTCGGATGCTCCTCATGATGACTAGGGAGGCTGCAATAATTGAATCACATGCTATTTGAACAGCTATATAATTTTATTCAATTTCCCTTAAAACCTTAGATACACAAGATGCATCCTGTACCTCTTGCATTATTTTGCATGTGCTAAACAGTTCATTCTCTACAGGTAACTGTTACTTGTACTTACATAACATTATGAAGGCTCCAGTAACAGCTCTTTGCTAAGGACTGAATCAAGATTAGAATAAAATGCATCTAGGACCCATCCTTCTATGCCATGAAGTTAACTTTTTGTTTATGAAGATAAAGATTTGGTTTATACATTTGTGTTAAGGTGAAGTGATTTTTCTAGCTATTTTCTGCATAAAACTATTTTTATTATTGCACAGTGTATACAAAGTTGTGTACTTCTTGCTCAGATGATCTAAATAATGGATCTTTGCTTTCAAAATTATGCCATTTTAACTAGGTTTAGTAAATTCCTTGCCAAAATGGCCTTTTAAAAAGCACTTCCTTCATTTAAAAAACTTTTTTTTTATCATTGTAACATGCAGATGGAGAATGTTTGATATATAGCAGTTTCAATACTCACTCCAATTTCAATGCATTTCTCTACTTCCCCTTGTCCTCTCTATTCTCCAATATCACCATCCTAGATTTCCTATTCTGTTATCTTCTAGCTTTTGAGGGCACCTATCAATTTATTCCCTCATTTCAAAATTATGGTGCCTTTTCTCCAGACCTTAAGGCAGAGTAGACATTATCTTTAAGAAACGATGCAGCTGTAGAGACCAAAAAGTCATTCTCCACAATGGAAGGCAGGATTCTGGACTTCAGGGATCTGTACTCACACAGCTCTGGTTGATACAATTCTGTATGATTAAACACTAATGAGTTTAACGAGCTTTCCCACCTTAAGACCACCACAACCACTCTTGAAAGCTCTCTCTCCTGTCCTCCTTCCCACTTTCAAATTAATCTACCTTGCAGAAGTATTTGTTCTCCACCCCCTCAACATAGTTGCATGCTTCTTTTTTCTTCCTATACACACTGCAAGCAAAGACTCAGTCAAAAGTAGGAAGCTGGACATTCCTGCTTCATAGGGATCTCAAGGCCTGGTAAAGAAGCCACCCTCATTGCTCCCATATGGGAAGGAGCAGCAATTGCAACTGGGAAAAGAGAATGTTTGAGCTGCCATATACTACAATTGCATAGGCTGTGTACAGACATTCAGAGAGCTTAGGAGGTTAGCTCAAATAAAAAATAGCCACCTGACCTAAGGTCAGTTGGGATGAGAGGGGCCAGCAGGTGGCAGAGATTGGGAGGCTCAGGGGAGGCAAGCAGGCTCTAGGGCAGATCAGTGGGTCCATGGGAGACTGGAGGGGCAAGAAAGGTCTGGAAGGGGATTGCTGGGATCCTGAAGGGTTTGGTGGGACAGGGAGGCTTCCAGGGTCCACAAGGGGGACCTGGGGAGATGGAAGGGCTCTTTCCCCAACCCCCCTGGGACCAGGGGGCATTTTTAGCCCCCACCCCCCCCACCAAAAAAAGCAACCACCTTCCCAGCAAACCTGCACTCCCTATTCCTCCCTGTACCAGGACTTACTTCCTCAGCTCTTGGCATTGGCAAATGCTGATTAAACCAGCTCTGGGAGCAGCTTGCAGGAGGATAGAGGGAGTTTGGTGCTTTTGGGATAGGGTGGCTGGTTTGCCCACTGAGGAGGGGGGACATGAGGGGGCCAGGTGCCCTGCTAAAAATATCCTGCTGCCAGTGGGGTGGGTAGGAAAAGCACAGCCCTAGGGCTGAGGCCAGTGGCTGGGCTTTCCCAGCCCTGGAGCTGTGCTGGAAACTGAACAAAAGTTCGAGACAAATAGGTCTAAAAATTGCCGGCCCAATCTAAGTTAGACTACCTTGGAGGTAGAGTTAGCTTAAATCAGGTTGGACATTTTTAGACCAATCTAACCTTCCTGGAACTTCTGTACAGTTCACCCTTCGATCAACCTAATAAGGGATTTAAGTGTAAGGTCCACACTTGGGTGAACTAAGTTAGATCAGTTGGCCATTTTTAACATGATCTAACTTTCCCCTAACCTCCGTGAATGTCTGTATGTACCCACAGAGGTTGATTCACAAGAGATGCATGCTCCTCTAGCAGTAGGCCTGCACCCACTGCACTTAAATACCACTAACGTTATGTCAGAAGGTCATATAGGTTTGTCTGTTAATGCTTTCCAGAAAAATTAAATCCATGGTGAGATCCCCAGTAAATCTGAAAGAGTTTTCTGCTGCTCTTCCATACTTGGTTATTGGACAGACTGATTAGGGAAGAATTATTTGTTATAAGCTTCATGTTCACTATGACTGGCTTTGAAAGGAAATGGATATAAACATTGTCCTAATAATATAAAATTCTTTAAAATATTTCTGAAGTAGGGTTTTTTTTTTGTTCTTTTTTCCCCACTGTCAAATATAGCCTATAGCCAGACACATGAAGGCATATAAAGATGTCAGCACTGGTTTGGAGTGAGCTGCATAATTCATTCACAGCCATCTCAAACTCACGCCTGCACAGTGTCTGAAAAAAATTATATAACAGATACATCTCTTATTTCAGAAATACCCTTTATTTCATTATACAATTTTGATAGACTGTGAAATAACTGTGGACTTGAAGTGGACTTGAAGAGTTGTGTTATTTATGTTGTTGTCCACACAAATTTATCTTAACATTAGACTTAAAATGGTACAGCAGTAGCATTGTGTACTTCTGCCAACCTCCAGTCAAGATAGGTATTTGTTTTGACATCATTTCTTAAAAATTGTTAATTAATTCTTTGTAGTCCAGCAAAGGCAAAGAAATCAATTCTGTATTTTGTTCTGAAAGTGATTAAGTTAGTTGTAGCGTCTTCCTTGGATAAACAATTCTTACAATACGTACACAAAGTTCTATCTGGACAATAAATGTTATTTTACAATATGTTCTCCAGCAGAGAAAATACAATAACCATATTAAGTTATGTCTTTGGGAGTTCATTAAGTCATTAATTAAAGTGACATACAAATATTCTTAGCTCTTTTCTCATCACCAAAGCAGCTTCTCAGTTTAAAATTGAGGAAATTCAGGTGCTTATAAAGTTAAGTTGTAAGTAAGTTTGTTGAACTGAAAAATCACATCTCTAAAAATGAAATAGTTTGCATTATAGTACAGTGCCCTCTACTGTCCAAGTGTCATCACTCTTCTTTCTTTATTTAAAAACATGTTTATATTTCAATGACACACTGAAAATGGCAATAGGCAACAGAAGATATATTACTTCTTTGAAAACCTTACTGTATTGGCACAGTTTTATAGTAATACCAATATGGGGTATTTTCATATAACAAAATTTATTCATCTTTGCTGCTTTAAAAAAGGTGTCTCGGTCTCAATTATGATTTGCATGGGATTTCAGATATTGTAAAAGTGATCATAAAGATATATGTTAGACAGGTGCAACTTTGGGGGTTTTAAAATTCAGAATACAGTTTAAGAATTAATTAAGAATTAGAAAATCAATATGAATAAGTCCAATACTCACATATTTGGAAATCCAACAAAGCTGTATTACATGAGAAAGAATGAATTAAAATTAAGGCGGGGCAATTTCTGATTTCCATCTTAGGTACGGGAAGTTTTTCAGCTATTTCCTAAATATTAACTGTCTGAAGGAAAACTCCCTTTTGAACCTTGCTGCAAATGTTCTTCTTCTAAATTCTCCTGAAAAATTGTCTAGGTTTTATTGTCTAAACATAAAACCTCCACCAAAAATCCCCGACATTCTCCAATTATTTCATGCATATATGTATTTATAACATTCAATACATTTCCTCCAAACAACTACAGATGTCTGCACTAAAAAAACCCAGCTTTTAAAAAGAATAAGATTTAAAGCCTGAAAGAGCTGGAATTAGTGCCCTTTAAAGTGTATACTACTGTGGGTTGGAGCAATAGTACAAAAATGAAAGTGATATGCTTTTTTGCTGGGGCAGGAGGGAGTGTGGGATTGCAGAAAACATAACACTTCAAGAGCAAACAGAGATATCACAATTACAAGAAACATTTATTAGTCACCATGTCAGATCTTAGGGACACAGCTTTATATTTCCTGCCTGTGGATAGCATAATTATTTTAAATATTTCACTTGCTCTTTCAAATTGCTATTTCAAGGCTATTCAAATTACTGTTGGATGCAGCGGACAGAGCTAGCCACATTAGCACTGCAGGAAATCTTCCTAGTTTTTCACAACAGGTCCACATGAGGATGAGGAATAATAAGTACTTGGGCCGCTTCAAGAATTAAAACAACAGGCATAGAGTTTAATCCGTCAAATGAAGTTTTCTATGGAGGCAGGTTTTATTAGCTATATCTAATTTAAACAAAAGATTATTATTTTTGATTGATTCAGTACCTCATTTACCAAATGAGAAAGTGACCACTCACTTGCAACATCAAGGAGACAAAGAAAAAACAAACCCAACTAGATATTTTAGAAAACACTGAGTTTGTAGAAATGTGTTAAACGTAGAGCAGCTCATCAGGTCTCAAGCTCACACTGCTACTTCCATGTCCTATCAGGAGGAGATCTAGAGGAGGCGTGGTGACACAGCTGTACCCACCAACCCCCTTTCAGATCATGCTACAGGGATTTAAAATAAGTCCCCTGCTGCTCTTCCCATGATGTGGTCTTCCACTCAAATGGGGAAGTGGGGAGAGGTTGGAAACAAGGGAGTGCAGCTATCCGTACAACTCTTGCACACTCCCCTCTTTAAAAAAAACTTGAATCTGCTTGTATATCCTATCAGTTCATTTCTAGCCTGTCTTGGAGTTCTATTGTATCCTGATTGTAGATTGCCTACTCTAGGGTCTTCTCCAATTTTTAAGAGAAATCTTCACTCAAAACCTTGCCTTGTTCTGAGCTTTCTGCCACTTTCCCCAGCAGGCCTGTCATCACACAAATTCTCCTAGAAAAGATCAAGTATTCCTGGCTAAGAAAGGGGTCAAGAACAATGTTGGGCCACTGTAGACCAGTTAAGGCATGTTAAAAAAATGTCCTCTAATGATGATAAGAGTACAGTAGCCATTGAACAAAGCTGGATTAAGGGATTATATTTATGTTGGGGACAATGGTTAAACAAAATGTTATGCACAGTTAGCACAAATGCAGCCAAGTCACATCAGAAACTTAAAACCATATTTAAAATTCTGCGCATTATAACTGAAACGATGTCTAAAGACATAGTTCCTTAACTTAATTTGAGCCCAAAGTGGCTAGGCCTTGGAGAGAAGAACTGTTAGTCTTGCACTCAACTCATGAAAAGTAATTAAGCCCCCATTTTCCAGTGGGGAACAGGTGTAGCTATCACTTCACTGTGGCAACCCATTCCCACTGCAGAGTTATTACTACAGCTGTTCAGCTGAATGCAATTACCACTGACGATGGTCATTGTATGTGGCTTTCACCTTCTAAAGGTTTCCTCCCAGGAGAACTGAAGTGATGATTGCTGAACTGCAGCATTACGCTGCTCTGTGCTAAGAGAGACCAGCTGACATTTACCTTTGTGTGACCTTAGTGTGCTACAAAATGCATATTCAGCCACAATTGCCTAATTGTGCTGACATATAGTATTTCTAATTTTTGCTTTTCCTGGCCATATAAAAGACTGTAAACAGCACAGCTTTAAACCCTATGGCACAGCTCTGAAAAAACAAACAATAGAATATCTGTTTTCAGGGCTGCTGCTGTGGATATTTTCACCAAGATGGGCCAATCTGTGATCAGACTGGTATAATCTTTAACTAAAATCCAAGGCCCAAATTTTGACTTTGCTTCCTAGGAGATTAACTCCGGCACATGCCACAAAACATTCTCTTGGCTTATAATCTTGTTGTAATAGGGCTGTGGGTGTTGAAAGCCTATTTTGTTTGCAACCTTTACCGATAAAGCCAAATCTGGAGTGGCTAAAAATCATATGCCCAGATGTCCGTGGGCAAATCCTCATGAATGTGTACAGCCCCAATGACTTCAATGGAATTCTGCACCATGGCTGTATACACCCTGACAAAGTTTTGTTATAGTCAATAAGGTTTTATGCAGGCATATGTGTCTGTCTGTAGCCAGAGGCATGAGTGGGTACCTCTGAGCTTTGGAAGGCAACCCTTACTTGAGGTAGAGTCAAAAGCTGGACTGCTGGCAGCAACAACTGCTATTTTTGAACTCCACCCAAGTCAGCACCCTGGGCTGGTGCCCCAGTTACCACCCACCTCCTAGCTACACTCGTTTCTGTGCCAGTTGAATGTATACCCTCAATATAACACTGCTTGGTAAAATACAGGCACAAACGGCTACAAAAATATCCTAAAAATGTTCCCTAAATCATTGATCTGTAGCCCCTGCTTTGGGAACCAGGAATGCCCCAGGTTTTAGGGTCCCTTATTCAAGACATTGCCTCTTCAAGACATTGGTGGTCACCAATTGGTACTATAGGACCAATGGACACTAGATTCCTTTCATGTGGTCTTTCTATCAAATGGTTCAGTTAGCCTTAAGGTAACATGTTATAAGCTAAACACACCACCCTAGTGGCCAGGCAAGGGTGGATTCACATCTGGCCCACTGTAGCAACTGGGTACAGTTGTTCTGCTTCTTTATGGCAACCTTTCACATATTTGAAAATGACTATCATATCCTCCCTTTAAGCTCCTTTCCTCAAATTAGACTAACATAGTTTTCTTAATATTTCCTTATACAGTTTCCTTTAACATCTCTGTCACTGACCTCTGGATCGCCTTAGTTTTTCCTCATCCTTTCTAAAGCACAGAACTAGACATACTACTCTTTTAGCTTAGGCCTAACCACCACTGAGTAGAGAGGTACTAACAATTCTCATGACTTGCGTATAAAACATAATGCAGTCCAAAACTGCATTTGCTTTTTTTGTGTCTGCATCCCACAATTGACTTGCATGAAGTCTGTGATCCACCAAAAACCTCAGATCATTCTCAGCAGCACTATTCTGAGCCAATTACCTCCCATTCTGTATTTGTACATTTGGCTCTTCTTCCCTAAGTGTACCACCTTACACATGTTGCTGTTGAATTTCCTTTGGTTGTCTATAAACCCAGTTCTTCAATTTATCAAGATTCTTGTATATCCTCCTAGTTTTGCATCACGTGCAAATTTGATCAGGTAGCTCTGTATTCCTGCATCCAAGTCATTAATAAAAATGATAGCACTAGGCCCATATTAGATCTCAGAACAGAACCCCACTTGAAGTCATTTACTATTCTGATACCCGGCCAATTGACCAGGGCTCCCAGCTGGAGCCCTTGGTTCCAATACACTCCCATGGCTGGAAGCCCTGACCAGTTGATTAGCTCCCATGCACAGGGAAGCAAGCTTGCTACTTGCCAATGCAGGGGGATCCCAGGATCATGACCCCAGGATCCCCCTTCCCTGGCATATGGCATGAGGGGATCTGAAGCTCCATCCCACAATCATGCATCAGATCCCATCATGGAAGCCAAAGGCTCTATGCGCTCCCTTAGGTGGGAACCTCTAATCAGCTGACTGGCACTCAGCCTCTGGAGCACATGGTGGTTTTAAATGGCTTCAGTGTGCTCTGGAGGTTGGGAACACTACCACATGTTCAGTTAAAGGCATGATAGTAACCAGCCACAAAGTTATTACACTTTTTATGGAATAACTTTGTGGCTTATTCCTCATGTTATCACACCATTAATTAAATGAAAGTGCTGTCAGGTTAACCATGTCCTAAGTATAATGTCTGTCAGGGGCCTGAGGCAAAGTAGTCACTGACCAGCAACATGTTCTCTGTGTCTTTTGTTAATAGCTCAGTTTGACCTTTAAGCACTGAACCAGCATTTTCTTCAGCCTATCTTATTTATAGAACTCCTTGTCTTGAATGTCCCTCACCAGTTGTATCTAATTGCTCACTTTCACTTTCCTGGTTTTGTACCTGAAAGTTCTTGCTTTTATTGGCATGCATCCTTCATGACTTGCTCTTCTTTCCACTAACTAAATAAGTCTCTGTTGATTTTGAGGAAGCTAACAATCTCCTTATAGAGCAACATCAGTTGCCCTAACTTCCTAATGCGTTGGAATAGGTCCTTGTTCAGCCTCCAGGACGTCATCCTTTAGAAGCGTCCAGTCCTCTTGGACCCCTTTAATCCTTCAGTCTGTCTACCCATGGAAGTGAGCTTCAGCCCACAAAAGCTTGTTATCTATATACCATATTTACTCTATTCCAAGACAAGGGGTTTTTTTCCCCATTCATCATGGGAGAAGCAAATCCTCATCTTAGAATTGAGTACTACAGCTGAGAGCTATGGGAATCCATGGTACGGGGAGCCCACCTTGGGCCAGGACAACATGAGCAATGTGCAGATTCCTGTTTCCAGCATCTGCTCCCTGCCTGGCCCCCTTCTCCTTGTCTGCTTCAATGGTAGGGAAGAAGGATTCTGTACACTGTTGCTGCAGTCTCAGCCATTTGGGCAGAGCAGTCCCTCAGAGATTCTAGCTAGAGTCTGACTCAGCTGTAGCAAGCAGAGGGGAGCTCCAGAGTCGATACTGCCCTGCACTGCAGAGAGCAGCTATTCAGGGAGCCCAGCTCTGCAGCATGCAGATTCCTCCTTCGACCCTGCTCCTGGCTAGCGGGGGAGACAGGAGGGAGAGGTAGGCAGGGAAGGAAGAATCTGCCTGCTGTCATGTAGGGCAGGAATGACTCTGGATCTTCCCCTGCACCTGGACCAGCAGGGAAAGCAGCAGAAGGGGAAGGTGGAGAGGTGAGGTGTAGGGAAGTTATGGGGGATGGGCAAAGGGTGAGGAGCATGCTTCCTACTCCCCTGCTTTCCACCTGCCAGCTCCCACCCCTTCTTTACACTTGCTTTTTTCCCTGCTTCTGACCCCCATCCCCTCAACTTTGCTTACCCCATCACTTTCCCACCCTCCCCCAACCCTCCACTGCCACAGCTTTTCTGCCACAGCAATAAGGGGGGATTTAAGATGACCCTCCACTAATTAGATTCTGAACATGAAAAATTATAACAAATTTATACATTTTCCATGGCTACAATCTAAATTATTGGAAGAGTCATCTTACATTCAAAGCCATCTTGGATTCAGATAAATTCTGTCTGACCGTCTGTTTCTCTCATTAGTCTGTAAGGTACAAAGCTGCCATGACTTCTACCCATGAGACCCTTCCCACCATTTCTTTGAGTTGATTAAAATATGCTTTTTTGAAGTGCAGTTTTCTTATTCTGTTAACCTCAATACCATTCCTTTCTTAAAATCTTGACTCTATCACATCTTAATTAGAGGTACACTGATACATCGGTCCCAGAAGTGAAAGAGTGGGGCTGGGGCAGGTGCTGCACAGCCAGGGACAGAGCTGTGAGTGGCTTGTCTGAGGAGCACAAGGGTGGGGGCAGCTTCTGCTGCTGAACACACCCCAGGAGGGAATGGGGGGTATATGTCCCCAGATCTGCATGCAGGGAGAGAGTGGGCTGCTGCTGGGCTGGGCTGGGCTGGGCTCGGGGTAGGCAGTGGTGGCACTGGGAGGGAGGAAATGGGGAGGCTATGGTAAATTTTGGGGTGGCTGCAACCCTGCATAGCATATAGGGACTGGCTCCCTGGCAGAGATGCATGGGCATAAGCTCATTGTGCCCTCAACAGCTGTAGGCCCTTGGCAGACTCCTGAGCCCCAGCATGGTGCCAGGAGGTAAGTGGGGACTTCAGGAGGTAGCCAGAGCAGTGGTGGGGGGCTGCTAAGTGGAACTGAGGATGGTCATGCCCTCTCCCCGCTAAACTCCTACTTTGCCCAGCCCCACAGGGAGCCACATGACTGGAGCCATGCAAACAAGTGCACTCTGGGCGCAGCGCATGAGTTAGCACAGGAGTTTGTGTGGGAGGGTGCGTGGGTGGGCTACTGGTGGACACTCTCAGTCCTGAGTTGCCTCCTGGTTGCCCCACACATGGCAGGAATGCTGCCCTGCCTGAGGAAAGCATAGCCCCCCCACACACAAAGGAAAGTCCTGTGGCACTGGACATCCGGTAAAGGGGATGAGGGATCAACCCTCTCCAGGGAGGGACTCAGTGACCCTAGGAACCTCCCAGATGCTTGGGAAGTAGGAAAGCTAGGGGATCCCATCACAGTCAGCTGCTTGAGCCTGCCTGCTAAGCCACAGCAGCAGCCGGTAAGAACCACGTGTGGGCAAGAACACCCACCCACCTGGTCTATTACACAAACACCTAGACAGCCACATGACATGGGTCACCCTGCATTATGGTGATGTATACACACCACACCTCTAGGCTTCCTGGTCTGGATGGACCACATTCCCCGCCCAGTACCTCAGAAGCCTCCACTCAGAGCCTATGCTCCCAGCCTCCATGTACAATGGCGCCCTTGTCTCCAGGCTGCAGTGGCTGCCTGCCATGCCTGCTGGGAGCAGAGGCATGAGCGCCTCTCACCATCGATGGATGATGTACCCATGTGGGATCATCCGACCCCAGCAAGGAAATGATGTAGGGTCATAGTCATGGAGACTCCCTGCTTTGGAAAACAAAAAGGAGCCATCTGCTGCCCAGACTCATTTGCAGAAGAGAGGTCTGCTGTTTTCCAGGAGCCAGGATTAGAGATGTTACAGCAAGAATCTCTAAGCTGGCTCACCCTACTTGGCCACTACCCCATGCTCCTTGTCCATGTGGGCACCAATGACAGCGCAAAGCAGCCTCAGGAAGATCATGAAACACTAAAAGATCATGGGGGTAAAGCTCAAGGGCCTAGGTGAACAAGTAGTCTTCTCCTCGATCCTCCAGTCAGAGGCCATGGCCATCAGAGTCGGGAGTGAAATCGAGGAGGCCAACCAAAGGCTTAGGAGATGGTGTCATCATGTGGGCTTCACATACTTTTACCTTAGTACACAGTTCTGTGACAGCATTCTACACGTGAAGGACAGCATTCATTTCACAGGCAGAGGGAGGAAGCTCTTTGCTATGAGTCACCAACTTATTGAGGAGAGTTTTAAACTAGGCACGTCTGGGGGCTAAGGAGAAGTTTCCACTGCTGGACACGAAGCCACAAGCCACAAGGATGCTTGGGAGAGCATTCAAGCAATGGACAACCAGACATGTACTGGCATCTTGAGTCACAAGCGGTGTGACAAAAAACCCAAGGCAGCTAGGGGAAGCTCAAGTGTCTTTATGGAAATGCAAGAAGCATGGGGAACAAACAGGAGGAACTGGCACTCCTTCTGGTTGATGAGGATTTTGATTTGACTGGATTGACGGAGACTTGGTGGGATGACGCACATAACTGGGTAGTGAATATTGAGGGCTATAGGCTCTTAAAGAAGGATTGGGTTGGGAAGAAGGGACAAGGTGTGGCCTTGTATGTGAAAGAGCGGTACCCCTCCCTGAAGGTCACATTGGACAACAAGGAATAGTCCATTGAGACCCTCTGGGTCAGGATACAAAAGGACCAGGAGAGGGAAACCTGATGATGGGAGTTTACTACAGGCCTCCCTCCTGGAAAAAAGAGAGTGATCAGGCATTCTCCAGAGAACTGACTGAGGCAGCTAGCACTAGGGACATGATTGTCATGAGTGACCTCAACTACCCTGATATCTGTTGGGAGAATCACTCGGCCACCTCTGGCAAGTCAGCCAATTTCTTGGCAAAAACAAACTACCTGTTTCTGATACAGGTAGTGAAGGGCCTACTATGGGTAAAGCTACTCTGGATTTAGTGCTGGCCAAAGCAGAAGACATCATAGGTGACCTAAAGTTTGGTGGTACTCTGGGAGATAGTGATCACGACCTGGTTAGGTTCACCATCCACCACAGGACTGGAAAAATCAATCAGCAGAACAGAAGCCCTGGATTTCAAGACGGCAGATTTTGGCATACTCAAGAGGCTAGTTGGAGATGCCCTCTGTAACCAGCAACTGGATGATTTGGGAGTTCAGGATCAGTGGTGCTTCCATAAGGAAGCAATTCTTGAAGCTCAAAAACAAGCCACCCCCACATGGACAAAAAAGTGGGAAAGAAGCCAAGAGACCTGCTTGGCTCAACAGGGATATTAGTGAGCTCCTGAAAAAGAAAAAAGAAACACACAAGCACTGGAAGAAAGGCTCAGGAACCAGAGAGGAATACACCTGTATTGCCAAGGCCTGCAGATATGACACTTGAAGGCTAAAGCAGGCATAGAGATCTAGCTGGCTACTAGAATAAAAGACAACAAAAAGTCTTTCTATAGATACATAGGGAACAAGAAAAAAATTGGGCTCTACTGTGGCACTCTACTGAATACTCAGGGGCAGCCTACAGTTGATGCCCATGAAAAAGCAGAATTCCTAAATACATACTTCATGTCAATATTCCTGAAACCATACAGGGGCTGTTCACCTTGCCAGAGGCCCAGGAAGCATGAGGAAGACAACAGGCTACATGAAATCAGTCCTGAACAGGTAAGGGATCCTACGACACTTGGATATTTTCAAGTCTGCTGGGCCTGACAACCTGTGCCCAAGCTTCCCGAAAGAACTGGCTGAACTTATAGCCGTGCCTCTGGCCAAGCTGTTTGCAGAGTTGTGGAACTCAGGAATAGTCCTGGATGACTGGCCAATGTGCCTGTGCTCTTCAATATATATTCATTAATGACTTGGATGAGGGGGTGGAGAGCTCAATGATTAAGTTCACAGATGATACCAAGCTATGGGGTAACACTGGCACATTGAAGGATAGGGCCAGGATCCAGGACAACCTTGACAGACTGGAATCATGTGTGGAATGAAATCGGATGAAGTTTAATAGGGATAAGTGCAAGTTCCTTCACCTGGATAGAAAGAACCCTTACCACAGCTACACAGTGGGTGGCAGTCCACTGACTGGCATAGCATCTGACTGAGACCTGGGGGTCACAACTGACCAGAAGATGAATATGAGCCAGCAGTGGGATGAGGTTGTCAGGAAGGAAGATAGAACTATGGTGTGCATCAGCTGATGTGTGGCCAGTAGATACAGGGAGGTGCTCCTCCCTCTCTATTCAGCACTGGTGAGGCCTCAGCTGGAGTACTGTGTCTAGTTCTGGGCACCGCACTTCAAAAAGGCCATGGATAAGCTTGAGAGAGTACAAAGAAGGGCCACCCATATGGCCAAAGGCATGGAGAATAGGCCCTACAAGGAGAGATTCCAGGAACTGGGCCTGTTTAGCCTGAGGAAAAGAAGGCTGAGAGATGACGTGATAACTGCCTACAAATACATCAGAGGTGAACACCAGGACCTAGGGGAACAACTCTTCAGGAAGGCACCCCAAGGGAGGACAAGGACCAATGGGCATAAGAGGGTAAATTCAGGCTTGATATAAGAAAGAACTTTTTGTTTGTAAGGATCACCAGAATCTGGAACACACTCCCAGCATAGGTGATGCAGTCACTTTCCTTGGAGGTGTTCAAGATGAGGCTCGATAGGCACCTTGTTGAGCTCATCTAAGCCCAATAACTTCCTGCCCACAGCAGGGGAAAGGATTTGATGATCTTACCAGTTGGTCCCTTCCAGTTCTATGATTTTATGATATATTTTTTTGCCATACAGTGCAGAACCACCTCCTTTTTCCCTCAAATCTATCCTTCCAAAACTAAAATGTACCCCTCAATGTTGATATTACAATCATGGGAGCGATCTCACTGTGCCAAATCAGTGACTTGAATTTACCTACTTCTAGTATCCTCTGTTCATTTCTTACATATTTGTACATACAAACTGAAGATAAAGAATGTTTTGCTGTACTGGTTTTCCTTTTGCATCTGATCTTGCCACCAAAAGCAACTCAGGAGCTGTATCCTTTGGCATTGCTCTAACTGGATCACTGGAGGCAGCTCATCTTTCCTAAGCTGCTCACACCCCTTAGCTCAGCTCATCAGCTGAACGTACCAGGTGATTCAAATTAGAATCATAGAAAGTTAGGGTTGGGAGGGATGTCAGGAGGTCATCTAGTCCAAACCCCTGCTCAAAGCAGGACCATCCCCTACTAGATCATCCCAGCCAAAGGTTTGTCTAGCCAGGTTTTGCAAACCTCCAAGGATGGAGCTTCCACTACCTCTCTGGGTAACTTGTTCCAGTGTTTTACTACCCTCCTAGCGAGACAATTTTTCCTAATATTTAATCTAAACTTCCCCTGATGCAACTTGAGAACATTGTTTCTTGTCCAGTCATCTGCCACCACTGAGGACAGTCTAGTTCCATCCTTTTTCAAACCCCACTTCAGGTAGTTAAAAACTGCTATTAAGTCACCTCTCAGTGTCCTCTTCACTAGACTAAATAAACCCAGTTCCCTCAGTCTTTCCACATTAGTCTTGTCCCCTATCCCCTCACCATTTTTGTCACCCTCCACTGGACTTTCTCCAATTTGTCCACATCCTTTCTGTACTGGGCCTAAAACTGAACACAGTACTCCAGACGTGGTTTCACCAGTGCTGAATAAAGGGGAATAATCACTTCCCTTGACCTACTGACAACACACCTACCAATGCAGCCCAGTATGCCATTAGCCTTCTTGGTAACAAGACTACACTGTTCACTCATATTCAGCTTATTGTTCACTGTAACACCCAGGTCCTTTTCTGCAGAGGTGCTGCCCAGTCAGTCAGCCCTCAGTCTGTACTGGTGCATGATCTTGTTCCATCCTAAGTGCAGGACTTTGCACTTTTCCTTGTTTAACCTCATGATCACATCCACACATGCAGGTATGTGTGCTTGCATCAGCTCAAACAGAAGGGGTGTAAATTTGAGCCAGGGCCTTTTGCCTCAGTGCATGTGCCCGGACATGCACTTTGGTGTGGTGCACATTGTGCCACTTGAGGCAAAATAACCCTGCCTGGCTCCTCCAGGATCTCCAGCCAGGGAGAGCTAGAGCCTGGCTGCCCTGTTCTGGCTCCATTAGTATGAAAAGCTGCCACGGCAAGTAGCTCAGCGCTACTTACTCTTAGGAGCATGTGGAGTCTGGCCAATTGGTACCTGGGGACACTACCCCTTGTGCCAGCTGGACTGCTGAAGCAGCCCTGAGAGTCCCCTGCACCCTTTACCTACTGCAGCAGTCTAGCACTGGGGGCTGCTGCCTGGCTGTGACCTGCTGCCCAGGTGCCAGACCCTGCCCCAGCCCCCCAGATGTGGAGATTTGGCCGCCAAATCGAACCAAATCTCTTCTGAATTGAATTAGCACCTGAAGCTTCGCACAGCCCTACTATTTACCACACTAGATACATGCATATGGTTGATCATTTGGGTCAGATCTATACTACAAAAGTTTTGCTGGCATAGCCATATTGGCTAGATGTATGGAAAAACACACCCACCTTCATGATGGCACTGCTACAATAGCAAAACAAGGGACAGCCTTTATTGGCTTGGCATATGGTGTTGGGGGAGGTGTAGCTACAACAGCAGAGAAACTCCTGTTAGCATACACTTTGCCTCCACTTGGGGGCTCTGCTAGCATAGATATAGCAAGGGAGGCTCTAGTGTAGACAATCCCTTCATTGAAGAGGGTTGGTATAACAGGCTGAAGAAATAAGCTGCACTATACTATTCTGAGACACCAGTAGGATTACGGTTTGATGCCGAAGTTGCCTTAGTCTTTTGTGTTGTATATTTTCCCTTAGGTCAAGAAAGTAGTCACATATCTATAAGCTAACTATGGAACAAGTACACAATTTATGACACACTAAACTGAGCAAATTAAAAGTTTTGAACACTGGAAATAAGAAACATGAAGTCTAAAGTTTCATTCTTTGAATACAAAATTTATACTATTGTGTCATTTTATATAAATAATTTTCTACATAGTAACCAACACAATAAAGTAATAATTCACAGAAGTTACATAAACACATTATGAAATTCATAAACGCATTCTGTATCTCCTTAACAACAATTCTTTCTCAGTTTTGAAGAGCAGACAAAAAGGTACTGTATGTAGAAAGTAATGGAGTCACGTTTTGTTTACCCTGGTTTCCCAGTGTAGCTCACTATCTGAAAAAGGAGATGGGTAAACAGTCTCATGGCACATCACATGTGTTATGCTAGTCTCAATACATAGTATTCTTAAAAAATACACACTTCAGCAGGATTCAACTTAACTAAATCTGTTAATATTTAACTTCCAAAAAAAAGAAAACCCCAAACACCCTCACCTCACCCCTATTTACAAAAGGCTATTTTAACTTTCATAGGCCAGAACCTCAGCATACCTTCATGTAAATCAACAAAACTATAATGTTTTACAGCACCTGGGGACCTGACCCCAACATATTTAGCAGCTGCATCTGAATAATACAGCTCTTAATCTCATGTTACAAACTTGCACAAGGTTTGTGGGGGGGGGGTTAATTGCCTCTTCATCCTTTCTGAGATAATGCACTTAGTTATCTAACTATTCTGCTTACACCATCATCAGAAATATACCTCTCTATTAGTACTGGAAGTATGGGATATTCAGGAGTCATTTTAAAACAAAAATGTGGGCAGTGCTAGGAGCTACTGTGATGGCTTTCCTGCATTGAAGACATAACACAATGGACAAATCCTGTCTTCCTAC
Organism: Crocodylus porosus; assembly: GCF_001723895.1. Taxonomy (NCBI): domain Eukaryota; kingdom Metazoa; phylum Chordata; order Crocodylia; family Crocodylidae; genus Crocodylus; species Crocodylus porosus. The sequence goes on along the minus strand of NW_017728931.1, from coordinate 14,606,176 downwards.
ACATCTTCACACTTGAATACCCTCATCACAGCAAAACCAAGGGGAAGATGAACAGGATTGCCAGGACCCGACAACTTGCACCAGCTACAGATCATGAAACCATAGTGATGCACAAACCATTCTCAAACACAGAGCACAAAGCATGCAAGGGCTATTGCAGTTCCTGCACATAACTTTCTCCTGTCTCTCAACAGTGTAGAAGGCAGGATTTTTTCCCCCCTAGATGTATGTGATTACACTCCCCTCCCCCCCCCGCCCCAGTTCAAACTCCAATAACTATCCCAGCTATGCTTAGACATAAGTACACAGCCCTACATGATTCCTGGATATCAGGCTGTGTTTTGTTTAAGTAAACTGACCAAACAAAAACAGTTAAAGCTATGGACCTGAAGTGTGTAGTTCAATTATCTTTTTGTTTTTTAAATTGCTATTGTTTTCATTAAAGTAAGACTTTCAAATAAAGAATTACTGTGAACATAACTGTGCATCCCTTAATCCTGTTGAAGTCAATGGGAATTTTGTCATCTGGCATCTTGACAACAAACAGCATATGGATGTCCCCAATTAAAATGATCATGTGTGCATACCTAGTTTCACTGTGAATCTGCAAAGATCTAATGTAATGGCCTTGCCCAAGCATATATCAGGAATATCCGTTTATACTAAATATATCATCTAGATCAATCACAACTCAGAATGAAAGTAAAGCTCTCAACAGAAGAAAATCCCACAAATGATGCATCCTCTTCACAAATCCCAGCAGACAGTAATGTAGGGAATGGACCGATATACACAAAACAAGGGTCATGCTGCTTAAAGGTGGCTCACACCCAAAGGGAGGCATAGCACACATGAACATTTACCTGCTTATACTTCTGTTAAAAGACAAGATAAACAATGCAAATTAAGGTTATCCAATACTAGGCGGGAGATTTATATATAAATAAAAATATGTATTTGACATATGTCACATGTTGAACAAGGACATTTTCAATCTGTATAATGCGCTGCCAGAGTCCTGTTCAATTTACCATGCATTTGCTACCATGGTACATTAAGCAGAATTTCATTTACCTAAAAAAAATGAAATGATCACTGATAATGATGAAAACTCTGTATAGCAATCACTAAATGGAACAGTGGCATGACAATATTTTAATACAGAACTTAGAAATATAACTTTTGTATTCTTTATTTATAAATGTTATCTTTAGCTTTATAGTAGATTACATGTGTCTAACTAAACACATTGTTTGCATAATCTAATGCAATTTAATAATCACAAATTTAACATTTTCAAAGTGCATTTATGATGTACCCGTTTTAAATATTCTTCTGATATTGCCTGAGTAGAGCACATAGATCGATTACATATTACCTTAAACTGTATGCAGAATTTGAACTATATTCCATAGACATATTCCATGAGCCTTCTACATTTTCTTTCCATAATTTCCACCTGTGAAAGGGCACTGGTTGTGCCTGCCACTTTAAGGATTCAGCCAAGCAGCCAGAAGGTAAGCATCATTTTAGATCTCCAGAAGATTGCAGCAGCCATTTTAGATCTCTGGCCACCTATACAAACAGATGATTTTTCTTGCCTGGCAGCCCAGGCAGCAACATTGCCTGGTTGCAAGTAGTACCATCCTGGAGATAAGGGCAGGAGCTGTAGGGAGACTCCTGGTCCTGGGCATAACCTAAAATTGCATCCTGCCTGGAATGGGTGGCCTGGTGGGGCTCTCAGTGGTGTGGGAGCCCCCAGGAAATACCAGGCCAGTTACCACTCTGGTGAAAGGTGGGTCAGGGTGCCTTAATAACCCCAGCTCCCACAGCTGGGTGGGTTCCCCCTTGTAGGGTCTGGAAGGTGGACCCCAGAGAGAGCGGAGCTATAGACTCAGAAACCTGTCTTGAAATCCCCCAACCGGTCAATACTGGGGCCAGAACTGGAAGGGTCGAAGGGCCAGGGGCCCACCACGAGGGATGCCCAGAGTTGAGGGCCTGGGGTTCCAACTGGCCTGGAGGTGAGGCCAGGGCCAACATAGCCAAAGGTCCCAGGGGGACCACACCCATAAGGGGGAACAGCTCAGAGAGCTAGATAGCCCAGAATGAAGGTGGAGTAGGCTGCCTGAGTGGAGGGATCCAGTTGGGGTCCGGACTGGAGGATTCTGGGGCCCAGAGTGGGCCCAGTGATGTTAACAATAGTGGATGCCATCTGTGAGGCTTGGGCTGTGGTATAGGGAAGGAACGGAGCCCCAGATAGCACCCCCTGGCATTGGGTCAAGAAATGGGCAGCCTCCTGCCTAATTAAGATAATTAATTAGATAACAACAAGGCATAGCAGGTAAGAAGGTGGGCGGTTGGCCCAGAACAGGTGGGTGGGGCATTGGTATATCAGCCCGGAGAAGACCCCATTACACCACCTAAGAGAAATGCATGTACAAACTTAGAAAACTTTCCATATAACAACTTCGCACCACCAGTTTTACACATACTGATCAATGAAAAATTATATCATTATTTCTCACACATATCCATAATAGAATCAGTTATTGTAATGAGATGCTTTTCCTGTATTATACACTATTATGTATTATACACTTTTCCTGTATTATACTAGCATTATTAGCTATAATGTTTTGAGCACAGTAAATTGTCTTTGATAAAAGGCACAAGAAAGGATCATCTGAGGAAATCACTTTCACACTGGTTTTTAATACAGGAGCAAGCAACAGATTAATGCAAACCTCTGTTTTATATTCAGCAATTAGAGATAATAAAGAACTTATAACAAGGGTCATATCTCAAGCTAGAAAATAAATTCTCTCTCAAACTCACTCTGACCATTAGAGTCTTTATTTAAATAATGCTTTTATTTTTAAAACAATTCCCCATTTAAAACAGACAGACCTATTGAATACATTTTGTTTCCATAATTTCCTTGTTTAAAAGTATCCAAAGATTAGATTCAATTCACCAGTTTAATATTAAATAGATGAACATTTTCAAAAGTGTGCAAATGTCTTGGAAGTTTAGGTTTCATTTTCAGAGCAGGCTTAACTACCTAGGGCACATCCGGATGAGCACACATGTGCCTCTTGCAGCATCTCAGACCAGTTTGAGACACCACAAGAGGCATGCTGCAAACAAAAAAATGTTCCCTGCACTGCATATTTGCAGAGCAGGCTCAAAATTTGCTACTTGAAAATCCAGGTATCAAAAAAAACATGGAGGGAAAAAAGGGGGCAGAGCATGGTCCCAAATCATGCCCTGATGTAACCTGGAAGCTGCTCCTCCAGAAAGACGCCCTGGTTTCTTGCCAGAGCATCTCTACGGTGCTTCTGCTGCCCCAGCACACAGGTCATGCACATTTAGCATGCTGGGGCAAGGTTGCGGCATGAGTGGGACCTGGATGCCATCCCAGGTAAGTTAGGGTGGTGTGGGAAGTGGCAGGGGGTGGGGGGATGTGTGGTCTGTGGGTGGATTTTTGGAGGGACTTGAGTGGGAACCGCCACATACCTGCCTGCCACCCTTCCCCTGCAGTGCCAGTGCCAGCATGGCCATAGCGTTGATGCAGCACTGTCTGACACAGGCTCTATACATGCTGTATAGACCCAACCCATCCTGGCCTGCTAGTGCACGGCTTTGGACAGGACTGGGAAAACTATGTGCTAATGGGCTGGGTCTGTTCAGCACAGAGCTCACATCACACAGTGCCGTGCCACTGCTGTGCTTGCTGTACCAATGCCGCGGGAGGGTGGGTTGAAGGGCAGCTGTATGATGGCCCCCGCTCGAGCCCCTCCACAAACCCACCCACAAAGTGTACATCCCCCCACACTGCACATACCTGGCACTAGCAGCCAGCTGGGCCATGTCAGTGGCAACACTGCTGGACCCACAGTCTTTGTGGGGATAAAGCACATGGCAGAACCCAACCTGGCCTGGCCTGGCATGGCCCCCTAGTAAGCCTTGGCATAGAACCAGGATGCACGGTTCCTGTGCAGAGACATGCTAGCTGTGCAGATTGGGCTGGGTCTCATCAGGCTGATTCTCCATGAGGCTCAGGCAGCAGTGCACTATGCTTACAATGGGCCATGGTGCATCACTGCCTAAGCTTCATGGAAAATGTGCCCAGCCAGTCCAATGTGACCCAGTCTGACCCACGGAGCTAGTGCACAACTCTGTTACAGGAGCCATGCCTCCTGGAACTGTGCAAAGGCTCGCAAAGTCTTGCCAACACAGTCCAGCTGCCTGCTAGTGTACATGGTGTGGGGGGATATGGAGGCAGGACCCAGCCTGGTATGACACACGGTCCCCATGAGTGGTGCTGGGCCCTGGGTGACAGCCCCAGTGGCCCAGGGCTGCCTAAATGCACACAACCCTGCACTGTACCATGCTGACCCATGACAAGTGGTACAGGTGGTGCTGGGCCTGAGGCAGCCGGGGCACACCACGCAACTGGAGGCTCCAGCTGCAGTGGGCCCTGAGTGCTCGATGGCCATTGCTGTTGCAGGAAGGAGCGGGACTGTGGGCCCTGTGGAGTGGGGCTGTATCCCTGCAGGGGTGGCTGTGGCCCCTGTGGTGGGGGGAGCAGTAGACCTTGTTTGGGGGGAAGGGTAGATCATGAGCAAAGTGTGTGGGGGCAGCTCTGATTTTTCTATGACAAAAATCCCAAAAGTAAATGCCAAAGCATATAGATATTTAAAATTGATTTTATTATGATGGTAGAGGCACTGGTAGGCTTCCAAATTGCTTTTAACTTGCAAATATATCAATAAAACTTTATCCAGCTTATCCCTCTATATATTATGGCTTTTCATTTTGATAGTGGATGAACACTATTTTGGGTATTTTAATGAGTGAATTTGGGTTTCTTATCAGAATTTGCTATTTTTAAACAGGGAACACCAGGATCTCTGCTGATGAAACAAGTGGTGAGACCTGGGCAGAGGAGCCTGTCCAGGGCCAGCTGAGGGCAGATGCGGTAGCTGACATCTTGGCCATTAGGGGCCAAGAGGACATGCTCTGACAGTTTAGACTGACCTACCATAAGGAGCACATCTTCTGGGCGATAGCTTATTGTCCCTGGCTCTAGCTCCCCCGGAGGAGGAGCTGGGCAGGGTCTTTTTTACCCTGAGTTGAACAACTTGCCCCACACCAAATCTCTGGCACAAATTTATGCCACTCCTAGTTGAGCTACTGCGAGTGCATATGCCTGCATGTGTGGATGCTCCCCTAAGGCCCAAACTTTACACCTATTTTAAGTGACTAACCCCTTTTGATTATATCAAAATAACTTTAAAATCTGAGCCTAAATCATATTGAAAGTCATTGAGACTTTTTAAAATTAGTATTTAGGCATTTTTTTTACAATTATACACAAAATCTTTATGAGGCTTATAGGGAACATCCCTCTTCCCACCTTCCCTCTCCCTGACAAAAATAATCATAGCTAAGGTCTTTAAAGATCCTCCTCAAAAAAATTAAAAACCAGACAAAACTTCTGGGATGCTGAGATGCCTTCCAGATTTTGGAAAGAAAAGCACATATACTTCTCTAATACTGGCTATTTTTCTGGAACCCTGCCATTTCACCCTTACCTAATATTTAGTTACTAACATGTAGACAATTTTTTTGCACATCTACATCCATATACCCAGGAAAACAGCCATCCAAAAACAGGATGTTTGGTGGAACCGGGACCATCCTAGCACTCCCTCCCCCGCTTTTTTTTTTGCAAAAGCTGAATACCACATTATGTTATTTATGCCCTTCCAGAGATTTAAACTGATATTACCAACACCCACATTTAAATTTAGTCAATGTTTGTAGTCCTCATAGAATCTCCCTGACAAAAGTAGATAAGAATGTATTTACCTGAGAAAGGTTTTTACAATTCCAGAATTGTTCTATGGATTACTAGGGAATTCCATAACTTTTAGCAAGTTTTCAACTTTTATCATGCTGGGCCAGTGCCCCAGCTAGCTCCCTAAATTCCTCTCTCATTTAGCATGAATCTGACTGTGAACCCCTCCTATTAATCATTCAGAACAGGTGAGCTTTGTCACATACCCCTGAAATCAGTTCAGACCCTCACATAGTCTTCAGCATATTTTGGTTTTCAGAATCCTGCTCAGCAAAGGGACAAACTGGGCAAATCAGCATGCATTTGCTACCATAGTATATTAAATAGAATTCATTTCCCTATAAAAATGAAATTTTCAGTAATAATGATGAAAACTCCATGTAGCAAAAAAACTACATGGAAGAATGTTAAAGGATTTTTAAATATAGAATCTAGAACTATAGCACATAATTTTTATAAGTGAAAACACTTTTAGAAGTTTTTCATACCTCTCTCTCTCTCTTTCTCTCTCTATTCAATCTCTGGCTTCTCTGGTAAACAAAATTCAAGTTTTATTTGCCCTCACTCAAGTGCATAGTCTAATTTGATGCCAACAGAGATTCACATGAATTGGCCCAAGGGGATGAGACCCACCCATATAAAAGTCAATACATTTACTAATTTAAAGTACACATGCTTTACTTGTTTTAGTTATCCAGGTCTTGGAAATACATACACACTCAACTTAAAAAAAAATACAAAATTACATATATACATTTCTTTGGATATATATCAAAACATGCAACAACAATTACATGACATTTGAAATCCCAGTTTCAGCAGAATACATGAGAACTGATTGATTAAAGTCATGTAGATGTTTTAAGTCAGCTTCATTCTGCCACACGGTGAAACACCCAGTCATTGTATTAATCCCACTAAGTTCATACAGGTACATGTTAATAAACTGGAACCTTATGTTAGCACAGATTCTTAAATATTCTTGGGGGGGGGGGGAGGTGTTAAATGTCAAATGTAAATCAAAATATTTCCAAACCAAAAAATGGGGAGTATTAATGACTAGCATCATGCCAGATCACAGTACAGCAGTGGTATATCATTAAAACTGCACAGGCGTTTTGTTTTCATGGGAAATTTAAACTTTTATAAATATCTTTTTTCAGAGAGCAAAAAAAGAAGAAGAATGAGTAGAATTTAGACAGAGTGTTATTTAATCTTTTCATGGTGGATTAATTAAAAAAAATTAATCTGGCAATTTTTTTTAGATGATTTGTCTTGCTTTGTATTTCTTTGGCAAGCAATCTTGAACCCTCTGGGACACAGCAGCTAGCTACTTCATTGCCTCCACACACACACACACACGCATACACACACACACACACACACACACACGAACTGAATTTCAATTTGAATGCCAATCTGCTGCAGTATATCCTGAACTCACTTCAGTGGAGTAGAGAGATTTTCACCAAATACACTTCAGGAAAGAAATATCATTTAAGCCTAGACCTCATGGTATATTCCTGTTATGCAAAGCCATATAGCTATTTAAGAAACGATTTGAATAAAAGGTGAAACCAGTGTCCGTGGATGGACAAGCTTTTCTCTGTGGATACAAGGGACAGAAGAAGGAGCAATATCCTCAAGCTACAGCACAGGAAATTTAGGTTGGAGATTAAAAAGACCTTCCATTTCCTATCAGAGTGGCCAACCATTGGGACAGCCTACCTGAAGAGGTTGTGGCTTTCCATCCCTAGGAATTTTCAAGAGCAGATTGGACAGAAACTTGGCTGAGATGTTTTAGTGAGGGATGATCCTGCCTTAAGCAGGGGACTAGCCTAGATAATCTCATAAGGTCCCTTCCAGCCCTACTTTTCTATGAACCTATTTCAAAATTAAAAGCATGTTTCTTAAAGTACTAATGATACTACTTAATGTCTAGAGTAGAGATGATGCAAAATTTAAATGGGAAACAGATGAGACTAGCAAATACCAGTATATTTAATGCTGCTTCTGTTTAAATCAGCTTTTACTGTGGTTTTATCAACAGTTAGGATCCTTTATCTGTGGGATGGAAAGAGCTTCAATCCCAATCAATATACTCTTCTAGAAGCTTTTCCATCATATTTACAGGGAACACTGCGAACTCATCTAATACAATTTTTTGATTAATTAAAAAATGCTGCTATTTCATTTTAATATTGATAAAAGCTAACATTTATTCTAGGTCTCCTTAATTTGTATAGAACAAGGAGATTATTATTTATGTCTTGAAAAAAATTTACTGAAGGACTGTTTTTCCACCTTCAGCCTAGACCAAGTTTTAAAGATCAGAGTCTACACACTTAAATTAGACGCATAAAATCAAAGTGTTCACATAGAGACTTGATTCATACTCAAGACACATACCCAATTGCTGAGGAAGAACTTTTCCTTGTGAAAGAACAATATTTAAAAGCCACACCCATGAAAATTCTACTGTCGCCCTGAGCGCTTTGGAAAGAAGTAAATCTAATGTCTTGAAATAGAAATTCTTTAAACAAATTTATCTTGCCCAAAAGACTATTTCTGATCAAAACTTTGGCTTGTTTGTAAATCTGTCTTAGTTATACCGTACATATCAGATACTGAGCGCCACCTAACCTAACTCAGTGATTAGATAGGTGCTGGGAGCCTGATTCAAGGTAAATTGGGGTAGGGAGAAGGGCACGTGGGATTGGGGCTAGCAGGACCACAGGGGGAGGTTGGCAGAATTAAGGGGACTGGTGGGGGCTGGTCAGGGTTTGGGGGGGTTGGGGATCTAGGGGGTCAAGGGGGGACGCTCACTGGGGACCACTCCAATCCTGAGGAACATTCCCTGGACCCTCTCAACTTCCCGGCCTTCCTGACCCCATTGAACTGCCCCGACCCCAGTGCTGGGAGCCTGATCAAAGGAAGTCAGGTTGGGGGCAGGGGCAGGATCAGGGAGGCTAGCAGCTCTGCAGTGGGGTGATTGGTGGGATCAAGGGGATAGCAGCTCTGTGGACAGGTTCAGGGGTCCCAGGAAAGATTAACAGGAATGGGGGGCTCCTCCCTACTGGGGGCTATTTTTAGCCCCCCAACCCTCCCACTGGCCAGGCAAACAACCTCCCTGCCCTGCAACCTAACCCCTACCTCCCTGATCTGCCTGCCCCTCCCACCAACCCAACTTCCTTCAATCAGGCTCCTGGCACTGGTAAACACTGGCAAAACTGGCACTGGGAGCAGTTTGTGAATTTGGGGGGTGGGAGGGGTGGCAGGCTCAAGGAGGCCAGCTGGTCCACAGGAGGGTTGTTCATCTGTGGGTTGGGGGAGGGGCCATGGGTTTAAAATAGCCTTGTGGCAGGGTGTGGGAAATAGGAAAAGCACAGTCCCTGGGTTGGGACCAGCAGCTAGGCTTTCCCAGACCCAGGCCTGCACTCAGAACATGAGCAGGCATTCAGTTAACTGTACTCAATGTAACTTGGTGGTCCTCTCAGGTGAGCTAACCTTCGATTGGGCTGGCCATTTGCCGACCGATTTAACCTTCGAGGAAGGTGTGTACAGTTCAGCACTTAGACCTAACTAGGGTTCTAAACATAAGGTTCATACATGGGTGAACTAAGCTAGATTGGGCAGCCATCTTTTTTACTCAATCTAACTTCCTGAACATCTGTATGCACCCACAGACTCTAATCGAGTAGCAGTACTGCAAATGTTTGTTCATCTCTATTTCTCTACTCTTTAGACTTTTAATGGGAGTATCTCTCATTAAACTGACAAATGTGCAGTATTTACGTGCCTTTTTCTAGTCATTGTAGATAGCATTGCATTGGAAATTACATCAGTATTCTTCTGCACCCAAATTTTCTTCAAAGTTTTCCTATCTCAACAGCAGTTGAAATGCAATCCTATTGTACTGAAAACGTAAAAAACTTAACCTACTAGTCTGTTTTTCCTTCATCAGAAAGAATAAAACTCAAATCTTTTCCCCCTTGCAAACAGCATTAGAGAAAGCTTAATGAATGATAACTTCAAAGGGGAGGAAGGTTGAAATGTAAATTTAACCTTTTCCTAACCAATCATTTGTTGTACTCCAAAGGCATAGCCTCACAAAGCAATTTCCATGTTCTCCTTTCCAAATGTGAAGAGGGGTCAATTTTTCCACTAGTGTTTTAAAAAAACTTTTAACTTCTTAATTTTAGTAACAAATACACATATTAGAAAACAAGTTTTATATCCCTATATGTTTGGAATGAAAAGCCTTCCTACATTTATCATCCCTTTGAAGAATATACAAGAAAAACACTATCTTCCTAGAAGGTTTCCTTTTAAGAACCCTTCTTGCTCTGTCCATAATAGGAGTCTACAATGCCAAATACACAAACACACACAGTATATGGTTTACAACATTTTGGGTTAACACAACATTGCCAACCATGAGTTTTATTCATAAGGACTAGTTGTACACCTCCTAGGATGAGACCATTAGTGAAGCTGGCAAAATCAGTACAGCTCATTTAGTTTTTCTTAAACTTGGATACAAAGACACAAGTTTCACAAGTTTCTGTTAGCTAGTCTAAAGCCTGACCATCCAATTATCAGCTAAGTCTGTGTTTACAACTAAGTTACATACTACATTAGTGAGGTTCCAAAGTCTTTGGACAAACTGTGACAAACACTGAGAAGGTGCTATGGGAAGTGCTAAAATGATTCCAAAGAATACTGCCATACACAGTTGCGAAATCAAAGCAAGCACTGTGAGAGACCAAGTAACTCCCCTGCAGCATCTGCTTTGTTCTGTAGATGTATCTTCCAGATCCACTTCAATGGCAGTTAGTATCCTGTTGATTTTTCTACATCTAATTCATGAGAATTTCTTTATATTAAGCATGTCTGCATAATTCCCAGCTGAACTATTTTAGTTGTCTCTTCTACCTTTGGCATAACAAATCACAAGTTCACTGCTCCTTTAATGTAAAGATTGCATTTAAATTGTTCTTTCAATATAAAGTTAATGATTTCCAGGCTATATCTACACATAACTGTTTTATTTATATTTATGAAGTAAATCAAACATTCTGCATGGTCAGAGAATTTTAGATATCACATGAAGGTCAGACACCTACAGATTCCAGATCTGTCTTTGAAACTTAGCCCCAGGAACTGTTTATCCAACCAAAAGTGACAAAACAAGCCACAAGCATTAACAGCCAGATTCTATTCCACCCTATTCAAGTCCTCAAAGTCCATTAAGGCATCTACTTTTGTAACATGCAGTTATCTGATCCTTGAGATTGAAAGGCAAGAATAATAGAGAGGGAGAAGACCCACCCACCTTTTGCATTAATAGTTTTCCAGGGTCTTGAGGAGGGTAGAATTCACACTTGGGCACCTAAATCCATTTATGCACCTAATGGGCGGAATTAAAATCTTGCACCAAGTTTCCAGATCATGACTTTGAGGGCAATTCTTCTTTCTTCATACACTAACAGATGCTACCAGAAATCAACACTTACATCACGTAGAACTGTTCAGATACAGTAGTATAAATAAAGCAGATACCAGCTTCAAGTCTAGTTAGCCAAAAACAGATATAATATTTTATCTACTGAATATATTACCATTATTTTCCCCACCATTTGTGATTAACTACATTTTCCAATTAAAAGATATTATTCCACTTACTGCGCAACATCGGATACTCTGGGCAGTGGTGACTCTTCCGATATTAGATCAGTGTCATCAGTGAAGCTGTTGGTCCTTGACATTTCATTACTGTTGCCTTCTAAGCGCCTTTTCACTAGACAAATAATTTAAAGAGAGCACAGTACATTAGACAGGCAATGTATAAATTCCTATCGGTTTTTTGTAAACATTACTCTTGCAAGTGGTCTCAATGATTTTGAGACTTTTAATAGATTATAGGTATAGGTTTCAACAGAGGTAGAGTACAGATGCACATGAAGTCTCTGATGAAGGGTTCCCCCTACTCCTCCTAAGGACTGTTCTCCTTCAAAGCTGAGGCTCACTATTTCAAGAATTGTAACTTGGACATTGCAATGAATGACAACAAGTTCTGGCCTTGATTTATTTTCTGAAGAAATAGTATTTCACCGAATCCAAGTTCTCTGTCAGCCACTTACTGGGTCCGGGCAGGGCCACAGTGACTGTCTCCACAGGCACTGGGTATTACATATACCACAAAAGAATTATCCCTTAGCAGCTGCTATCACCCAGTTCCTCTTGGAACTGAATGCTGTGGAAACACCAAATATGCTCATTACTTCCCTCAAGCATGGCAGGTTGCCCAGAAGGAGCAACCACCATCCACAAAGAAAGTTTAAAAATGCCCCAGACCCTGTGTGATGCCAGCTCAACAAGGGGGTTTAGGAACAAGGAGACAAAATAGGTCTAAAGGACTACATATCTACCATCAGCTAGGAAAGGAAAGAGACTGTCCAAAAATTATACCTTTTAGGAAGGGGATGGGGAAGAGAGAAACCAGGTCATGGTTTGTTCGTCTTCCCTTCACTTCCCTTCTTATAACCACTTTCCCTAGACACTTATTCCATAGTAAGTAGACAGCATTAAAGAGAAGGACCTAAGTAAACAAGAGGTTGCCAGGTAGGGCTGTGTGAAATGGCACCGTTCCATTTCAACTTATGTTTCGATGTTTTGACGGAACAGCGTTTTGTTTTGAATTTCATTTTGATTCGAAACAGCTGTTCCATTTCGTTTTGTCAAAACAGTTTTATTGTTTCAATGCTGTTTTGATGTTTCACCCATAAGCTATCATGGGGAAGCTTGAAACAGCCTATATCTTTGTCATTTCTTGCCTGATTTCACTGAAACTTGCAGGAATGGTAGCCCCTTCCGAGGGCATGAAGCCTGCCAAGATTCAAGGAGATAGGTACAGGGGTTTCAGGGAAACTGCACCTCAAAGTCTCAAAAGCAAAAAACTCATGTCATGTGTATGTGTTAAGCCACAGTGGGGTCAAAACTGCTAGCCCTTGCTGAGGCAACAAAGCCTGCTAAGTTTCAAGGAGATAGGTGCAAGGGTTTGGGGGAAACTACACTTCAAGCTGCTGATAAGCAAAACTCGTGACATAGGTGACATTGTGTGTGTGTTAAGGCGCACCAGGGTGAAAACTGTAGGCATGCTAGCCCCTGCTGCAGGCACAAAGCCTGCCAGCTTTCAAGGGGTCCAGGGAGAGTCTGGGTTCTGGGGCTCTGCACTTGTAGCTGCTGACAGGCAAAACCTGTGACGTGGGTGGGTGACACTGTGTATGTGTTAAGGTGTGCCCTCACTCAGCTGACACCAAAGCAGAAAGCAGGGCAGTTCAAACAATGCTACCTTTTATGCAGTTTTTCCATCCCTTCCCCAGAGCACTGAGATTGGAAGGGACCTCAGGGAAGGATGACAGCCACTGGCAAGTTACACAGTCAATAATGAGAGTGCTCCTTCCCCCCTCTCTCGCCTTACTTTAGTTTCTGTTCCCCTGCAGGCAAGCCCAGCTTGAGCTTTGAAACTTGAAACATTTCAAAATTTTCAAAATGTTCCAACTTGCCTTGTTTCATCTTGAGGCTATTTCAAAGCTCTCTGTTTCGTTTCGATTTTGCTGTTTTGAGCTTGAAACAAGTCGAAACAGTGTAAAAACGAAACTGCCGGAAAAATTTCACACAGCCCTATTGCCAGGAAGGTCCCCATGCTCTTTTTGAATAGGTCCCATTAGCACATCAAAAGCCATTCCAAACATTGAGGCATCAGAACCACCAAGTAATATCACAATCACAAATGTTGGAAATCTCCCTACACCCAGTTTTCAATGACACACTTTCAGAAGAAAAAAGGCAGGCACTGAGCAAAACATTGAAATAGCTGAACCCCAAATTAAGGGTTGTTGAATAGGGACATTAGCATTAACAGCCCTGCTCTTCACATTTCAATTCCTACACACCCCAGGTTCCTCCTCTAAAAACTTGCAGTTTTAGGGGGATCACCCTTGAAATATGTCAAGTGCTCAGCATAAAAAAAGGCAGACGCTGAGCAGAAGACTCAATGGACAAAACAGATCCCCAGGAGCACAGATGAGTGATTGATAGGTCAGACAGTGTTGCCGGAAAGGGGAGGAAGTGGTGCTTGAAGGGCCAGCTGCAGTCCCTTCAACCTGCATTGCAAGCTGCCAGGAAAAGAATTTTGGGTGCTCATGGCAACAAGCCATTAACAACTATCCTTCTGAACAATAGGGATCTGGGGGACAATTTGGGGCACACTATGGATGTCACAGATGTTCTGTTAAGAAAGGTCACATGAGCAGATTTCTGAGAGTGCTGGTACTGAGACAGTTCACACCTGCATAGTTATGCATATGTGGAAACTCAGACCTGCATGAAAAGGCTCCATACACTTATGTATATAATGGCTCGGTGGTTTATTTTGGCCTTGAAAATATACTCAATGGAGGCGCCAAAGAACAAGCCATGTCTGATGATCTTGGAGCAGCAGCCAGATACATTCCTAAGCCCCAACTGGGCCTGGGAAGAACTGGTAGATTTGATTGATATTTGGGGGGAACAAAAGGTTCTGGAGCAGCTGGAAAATTGATTAAATAAGCCGTCTATGTGGCCATTGCCCAGGAAATGAAGGTGCGCAGTCACAACCGGGACTGGGAACAGTGCCACAGCAAGATGAAGGCCCTGAAATGTGCTTTCCATTGGGCCAAGGACCAGAATTTTCATTTGGGGGCAGGACACACAATAAACCCATTTTATGAGCAGCTGTCCTGCATTCATGCAAAGGACACAGGTGGCGCTTGCCTCAGATCATTTGGGATGGTGGGGGTGCAGGAGGCTACAGAATCACCTAGCCCACAAGAGTCCAAAGACTATCCTACCACCACAGCAGGCAGTGCAATATGCACTCTGCAGTCTTCAGGCAACCAGTCAGAGGTGTGAGTGAGTGCTCAGAGCAGCTGGAGGACAGAGACAACCAAGACACCGTCGTCTCAACCATGACCATGCTTTCCCTGATGCGTCTGCCTCCTCTGGGTTATGCGGGCGACGCATCAGATTCCATCAGATTCTGGGACACCAGAAATTTCAGAAACCCGAAGATTGGCGTCAGTGCCAAAGATGCCTAAGGATCCATGGCCGGGGACTTGTAAGTTATGGGGAAGGGGTATTAAATCGGTTTGGGTTACTAGGACTTACATGGATCTAGCCTCCCTTTTGCACCAAACCCAAGTGCAGCAAGGTGAGAGGGAGGCGCTAATTTTGTAAGAGGCAAATATGTCTGCTGCTTGCAGTCGCACAGGGTTTTGCTTATGTGGGGGTGGATGTGCTGTGCCCTCTCAAAGTTGTTTGGGGGAGGGGAGAGGCATAAATTCATTTAGGGGCAAGAGTTTGTGCTTCTGAGAGATGTACAATGAACTCTTTAGTGGACTGTGGAGACAGCTGGGTTCCTAAATACTCATTTTTTGGAAGTGCATTAATTCACCGAGTGGCAGGGATGCTGCTTGATGATCACCAGTAGTCAGCCTGCTACAGGGAGTGGAGATGAGATCTTTAACCATGAACACCTTGGTTTTTTTACCATTCCTGTCAAACTGGTACATGACCTCAAGGTCCCACAGCACCTGCACCAGGCTCATTGTTTTGGCAAAGGTCCAATTGGACCTAGACCTACTTGCTCCATTCTCCCCTGAATATCAGACATCTTGGATCATTAAGGGATACCCCAGTAGCTGTGCACTCAATGTATAAGTCTTTAGGTGACAGGGCCAAGGGAATTTCACCCTCCCCCCGTCCCCAGCCCTGTTGTTGCTGGCAAATTTTGGACACCAGATATGCTGGTGTCAGGCAGTGACAACTTTGCATCTTATGAGCATACTTGTTCTAGACATCTTTTAGCCCTGTGTATGCCATGGCACAATATCAGCCTACCCAATAAACAATGTACTAACAGTTAGGCCCTCTATGGGTGCCCACAGGCTCCCTGTTGGGGCATGACACAACAACAGACTACCCAGTGACTCATGTGTCAAGACACTGCTCTCAGTGGGACATGGTCTGAACTACCGTGCAATTCAGACATAGCCGGTTAGGGAATGAATAATGACAAAACTCACCTGCTATTCATAAAGCTGGCACACTTAAGGCTCATAGAGGCTCACAGAATTCCACTTGTTGGGTTTATGTAAAACTGACAAGCAAATTAACAGTGTTTGGGGAGCAATTACACTGCAGCCAACCAAAAATGAATATTTTAGAGGTGCAGGGTGGAAGGGAGAAGAGGTTCCTCAGGGCTGTTGCTGGGCAAAGTCTGGGGATTTTTGTTGGGCATGCAAGAACTATGCTCTGTGACTGTTGCAAGTTTTGCCACCAGTCAGCAGCTCCTGCCTCATGTCCTAAAATAGTAATAACACACAAATACCAGCAAATTGTCTACTTGGTGACAATTAGAGACGGCTGAAGGCCTAAGGGGTTCCTGTACTGATCTCCAACAATTAAAGCCCCTCCACTGCTCCAGCCATTTTTCACATCTGCCTCAGCAGCCTTCCCTATGTGATTTAGCCCTTGCGTATCAAGTCCTGTGATCCACTCCACCTACCCTGGTGTTTGCTGTATGGCTGAGTAAGCCAGCTCAAGTGTCTCCAGCTCATGTGTGTATCTGTTCCTCCTCCCCCACATTCCCAAAGCATAGCCCCAATTAGATTCACCAGCCCCACCATATATTTTGTTTTTTTTCTTTATTGTTTTCCCCTCCCTCATGTGATGGTATAGCAGGGCAGGAACCTTTGGGGGAGGGGGCAAATGCCCCCAGAGGTTCCTGCAGCCCCCACTATGGGGGCAGATCCCAGCCAAGCCCCCAAGGAGATGCATGTCCCTGCAGCCCCCACCCCGGAAGCAGAGGCCAACCAACCTCCTCTGGGGGCATAGAAGCCTGCAACCTCTGCTGCAGCAGCACATGGGACTCCAGCAGAGAGCCAAAAGAGCCAAGGGGTCTCCCCTGGCCAGGCCCCCCTTGGAGGAGTTCCCAACCCCCCTCCCCACCATTAGGGACCAAGGGCAAGGGCAATGGGAAGGGCTCCTCTTCAGCCTCCTCCACAGCTGGGGGTGGAAAGGGCTGAAGAGGAGCCCCCCCTTGCAGCCTAGACCACTGGCACCTAAGGCAGCAAGGTACACTACACCAGAAGCACCTACTCAGCCTGTCTCTGGCCCTAGCTCCAACCACATCAACATGGCCCCCCAGTGGGGGAACCACAGCTATGCACAGGTGGCTTCAGGGTGACCCAAAGCCGCAGGGCCTGGACTCTCCACTGCTGGCCCCTCCAGCTTGGGCAGTAAGGCTCCCTTTCCCACAGGCACAGGGTGAAGTGCCAACTACCCAAACAGGAGAATCTGCACTTTGAGACCTGGGTGCAGGCCCTGGCTTGGGTAGTGGCAAGATCATGGCAGCTTCCTGCTTTCATAGGAAGGCGGTTTTTTTTCCTTGCCTCAGAGGCCACCATACAAAAGGCGGAGAGGGGGCTCATAGTGAAGGGCAAGTATGTCCCCCTCAAACTCCTAGAAGAGCTGGGGACTAGGATGGTCCTCAGTTCCATCCCTCCCTATATCCCTAATTGGGTCCTGCTCCCCCAGCTCCAAACCTTGGGGGGAGTTCTCCCCCCAGTGGTGGCCCTCTCACTGGGATGTCAAGACCTCAGCCTCCACCACGTGCACTCTTTCTGTCAGCAGTTTATGATTCAGCTGGCAGCAGGAACATCGCTAGAGGCTTAGGGTTGCCTAATGATTCCTTTTCAGGTGGCCCTGGTAAGAGTTTTCTATATGCTGGGGGACCTGCAATGCTTCTGGTGCCACATCCTGGGGCACTTGCATTACAAGTGCCCCATGGGCCAGGAGGAGAGGGCATCTGCAGGTTCCACTGGCAAGAGGGGTGCCCCTGCCACTGGTATCCCTCCCCCCTTAGGTCCCCCAGTACCCCGGCTACATCATGCACCCCACTTGTGAGCTCAGGGGACTCTGCCCCCAAACCAAGTTTGGCGGGGTCCCTGGGACGGCAGCAGCAGCAGCCAAGAAGAAAAGTAGGGCCCCCCTACCACTAGTCATCTCCCTGCTGTAGTTGCCCCACTGCCCCAACCCTCACCTTCTCCTACTGAAGCCTGTCCACCTGAGGACCACCCCATGGCTGAGTGGGTACAGGTCTCCTCCAGAAGCAAAGCCAAGAGGAAGGCACAGGTGCAGCTGGAGCCCCCTGCGCAGAGGACTCCTCCCTCCACAGACAACCACACAGGGGGAAGGAGCAGCTCAGGTTCTGGGGGCCTCCCTGGCTGTGCCTGACACCCCAACCCCAGGAAAGATCAAATGGGTGATCCCCATGGAGGAGGTTTCAGGGCTGCTGGATGGACCCAAGCAGGAGCCCATGGAGGAAGCCCCTCACTCTGCTGGCCAGGGCTTACCCCCTGTGATCACAGGTGCTGAGGCTGAGGACTTGGCTGACCCAAAGGAAGGTCTGGTAGCAGAGCACCCCCCCCCCCCCAATGATCTGAGGGAGATAGTGGCCCTGGGCTCACCCTGGCAAGTACTGAGGGAGGTCCCCTTCCCCAGAACTCCAGGGCAGACACTGAAGCCTGATGGCTGTCTTCCCAAAAAAGCATCACTTCCAGCCTGCCCCATGGTCCTATGACAGATGGGGTCAGGGTGGGGTCCCCTAGTTAACAGGCTGATCTTGTCAGGGACCCTGTGCAGATCCCCCAGAGCTCCAGCTGTAGCCTACCATCTTGTGAAGTAGCTCCACCCCTATCCCAAGAGGCTGTGGAGCTCTCCCAATCCCAACCAGCAGGCCCCACACCAGATGTCAAGATGTGCAAGGCCCCTGCTGAACTGTCCACTCCACCCCCTGCCCAGCC
Organism: Crocodylus porosus; assembly: GCF_001723895.1. Classification (NCBI taxonomy): domain Eukaryota; kingdom Metazoa; phylum Chordata; order Crocodylia; family Crocodylidae; genus Crocodylus; species Crocodylus porosus. The sequence goes on along the minus strand of NW_017728931.1, from coordinate 14,587,405 downwards.
ATGAGGTGATTTAAGATTGTGACCCTCAACGTCCACAGCTGCAGAAAGGGTCTCTGGAGAAGCCAGGTGTTCGCCTGTCTTCAGGAGGTGAGGTCTTCTTTTAGCCACCTCACAGCCACCTGTTGCTGGGTGGCCACTCTGTTCTCCCCAGGCCTGCAGCCGGAGGCTCTCCAGGACATTGAGGTCGTTCCAGGCTGCCTGCTGCACCTCCAAGTGCAGGGGCCCATTTCTCTGGCATCTGGCTGACCCTTTTCAGTGATCACCACCTTGTCTGGGCCTGGGCATCCAGGGTCAGCCTACTGGCATTTAAATACCAGTCTGCTGAAGGATGTAGGCTTCAGGAAGGCCTTCCAGGAGTTCTAGCTGGCCTTGTGAAAGCAACAGGCAGCTTTCCCCTTGGCTTGGAGATGGTGGGATGTGGGGAAGGTGCACATCTGGCTTTTTTGCCACAGCCACACTCAGGGGTACACCCAGCAGAGGGAGGAGGGCTGGGAGCAGCTCTAGTGGGAAGCGCTGGAGCTGGAGAGGTGCTTGGCTACTGACCCAACCAACCCATCCCTCTGCAGAGAGTGTTGGGAGAGGTGAGAAGAGTTTCGTGGTCTGGGTGACCACCACGTTTGTAATGCATTTGTCTGCTTGCACATCCAGTTCCTTTGGGAGATGGACCATGGCTCATGATGCTTCTGTGCCCTGTAGAAGAGGTGGAGCGGGGGGGCCAAGAAGTACATCACCTGCCTTCTGGTGGGTGATGGCACCCCCCTCACGGATCCAGGTGAGATGTGCCAGTGCATGTGGGCCTTCTACAAAGAGCTCTCCTCCCTGGATCTGACCAAAGCTGAAGCCTGTTGGACCCTGTGGGAGGGACTTCCACAGGTCACCATGGGTGATCAGGACTGGCTGGAGGCTCCTCGCACCCTGGCCAAGTTTTTGGCCACTCTCTGCCTCATGCCTGGCAACAAGGCACCGGACATTAACAGGCTAACTGTGGAGTTCTACTGGGCCTTCTGGGTCATCCTCGACCTGGTAAGCGTGTGTTCTCTTCCAGGTTGGTGAACCTCCTTCGGCGGGCTTTAAACTAGGCTCGTCGGGGGAGGGGGAAGATGAGGGCGGAGGA
>NW_017728931.1:14525923-14586280 GCF_001723895.1 Crocodylus porosus | reverse complement strand
CGGTGCTCTTTCCTGCCAAGGCAGGGGGTCAGACTAGATGATCTTCCTAGGTCCCTTCCGACTCTAGCTACTATGAAACTATGGACTTTGCTGTGGCCTGGGCCGAATCCAAGGGAAGTGGGGAGTTCCCCCTGTTGCGCTGGAGGGCTATGTTGACCCTCCTGCCAAAGAACAGGGATCCCTGTGACCTGAGGAAATGGTGTCCCATTGTCCATCCTCTGCATGGACTACAAGGTGGCAGCTAAGGGCATCTCCCTGTGCTTGCGGTCCATGCTGACAGACGCAATTCATCCTGACCAGACATACATCACACCCAGATGTTCCATCTTCGACAACCTGTACTTGGTTCAGGACCTCCTGGAGCTAGTGTGTGGGGAAGGCTTGTATTTTGCCCTCCTGTTCCTGGACCAAGAGTGGATCCACTCCATTTGACAGAGTGGATCATAAGTACCTCACAGGCATGCTGCAGGCCTTTGTCTTTTGGTCCCCACTTCATGCAGGCTCTCCAGGTGCTGTACACCTCTGCAGAGTGTTTGGTCAAGCTCAACTGGACCCTGATGGAGCCCATCCCATTCAGGATAGGGGTGTGTCAAGGCTGCCCACTGTTGGGCCAGCTGTGCACCTTGGCCCTGGAGCCCTTCCTCATCCTCCTATGAAAGTGGGTGGCAGGGTTGATACTCTGGGAGCTGGCAGTGTGGCTGGTTGTATCAGCATATGCCACTGATGTACTCCTCATGGTCCAAGATTCAGGCAACCTCGTGCAGGTGGAAGCTTGCCAGGCATTACACTCAGCACCCTCCTCTACCCAGGTCAACTGGGTCAAGAGTTTTGTCCTGGCAGTGGGTAATGGGTGGCAGATTGGCTCACTCCCACCCATGCTCCAGGCATCCACTAGAGTGCAGACTCGCTGCCCTACTTGGGGGGGGGTGTCTATCTGTCCCCCACAGACCCTTCCCCACCAGAGAACTGGTACCAGCAGGTGGGGCAGCTCTGGGCATCAGCAGGGCTCCTGAGGTGTCTCTCCCCGTGTGGGAGAATGCTGTCCATGCTCTAGCACTGCTTGCACACCCTGCCTGTGTCCCCTGAGGTGCTGGCAGGGATCCAGAGATTGGTGCTGGAGTTTTTCTGGCCAGGACAGCACTGGGTCACTGTGGAGGTCCTGAGCCTTCCCTTGTAGGAGGGTGGCCCAGGCCTGGTTTGTCTGTGCAGCCAGGTCCTGACATTCTGCCTTCAGGCCCTGCAGTGACGGCTATACAGTGTCAGTAGCCCTGCAGCATGGGCCCACACGGGGCATGCCTTCCTCCACCACTTCTGGGGGCTCCAATATGACTGGCAGCTCCTCAGCCTGCAGGGCTTCTCTCTGCAAGACATGCAAGGGACTGCCAGAGTTCTATCAGGCCACTTCCGGGCCTAGAGGCTGGTCTCTATTTCCAGGTCCCCTGCAACACTTGCCCAGGGCACTGACCTGCTCACTGAGCCCTCCTCTGGAATCCCCAGCTTGAGTTGCCAACAGCAGAGGTACCCTGGTTGCAACAGAGGTCATTCCTGGCTGGTGTTACCCATATTGGAGACCTCCTGCACTGTGACAGGCAGGAGTGGGTGGACTCCGCTGTGCTGGCCTGCTGCATAGGTCTACTTCTGTCTGGTCCAGGAGGTGAAATCTGCCCTCTCCCCCAATGCCCTGGCTCATGTTGACCAGGTTGTGTGGTGGCAGTCCCCGTCTCCCCCTCCGCCCCATCCCCACCCGTGTCCTCCAGACCACTAGAGTTTTTCCATGGGGCTGGCACCTCACCTCCTGGTCTACCTCCTAGACAAGTGGGACCTGTATTTGACCAGGAAGGCGGCTCTGGCCAGGAAGGTGCCTGGAGACTGCATGGCCACTTTCCTCTCACTTGTCCATGCACAGTTCCGGGCAGAGTACCAGTGGACAGTATCCACTGGCTCCTTGAACGCCTTTAATGGTCAGTGAGGGTGGCCCAGGGGCTCTACCCAGTATCCCCCTCAGGTGTACTTATTTTCATGTTTTGACCCTTTGATCCACACAACACTCCTATCCTGTTTTCTTCATTAGCTGTACCAAGAAATTAGCTGTTCCACTTACTCATTAGCCCCACATGGGGTTACTAGTTAGCCAGGTGGGCCTTAAGGCCCATAGTGTGAGTGTTACAAATAGGAGCATCTGAGGTCTGGTCAGTTTGTATCTGCAGACACAAGCCCCTTGTTTCAGCTGGAGAGCTGAAGCAGCCCTAACCTAGAGTTACCCCTGTACCCTCTACCCATTGCAGCAGTCTGGCAGTGGTAGCTGCTGCCAGCCTGACCAGCTGCCATCTGCAACATCATCCACCCCCTTGGACCTAAGACTGCACACCTGCCAGACCCAGATGGGGACTGCACTGCTACCTGGGCTCTGGTACAGGCACTGCAACAGAGCTGCCTGCACCTCTGAGCCAGCTGCCAGTGGACTGTGGCTGCACAGTTGGCTTTGGGTGGCACTGCTGTCATGTCTTCTGGTGTTCCTGCTCTGCCATCTGGGCAGCTATCATCCAGAAGATGTACTTCTTATGGTGGCCCACTTCTAAACATTGAAGCATGTCCTCCTGGCTGAAAATGGCCAGGTGGTCAGCTACCTTGTCTGGCCTCTAACTGGGTCCCTGGTGCTGGCCCTGGGCAGGCTCCTCTGCTTGGGTCCCACCACTTGCCTCACCAGTAGGGATCCTGGTGTTCCTATTTAAAAATTGCAAATTCTCTGATAACCACACCCCCCCCAAGTATCTCATGAAAATTTCCAAAATCCATGTTCTTCCATGATTGAAATGAAATTCTACTATATATAGAGATCAGTTCAGCAATGTTTTACTGATATATTACAAGTTTAAAGCAATTTGGAAGCCTACCAGTGCCACTATCATCATAATAAAATAGAAAAATCAGAACTGCCCCTGCTCCCTTCACTCACCAGGATGTGGGGTGCTAAGCATCACTGATATATCGGTGCCCTGCCCATCCCTTGTTCCTCACTCCCAACTCACAGCCCCTCAACTCCTGATCTGCAGCCTCTGCCTGCCCTCACTAGGTCCCTCCCTGCTGCAGCTCCATCTCAGCATCAGGACATTGGTCCAGCTGAAGCTGTCCCAACTGCTGCTTTATGGCTTTGAGCAGTGCCAGCCCTTACTGTTCTGCTCCCTGTGCCCAGACCCCAGCAATCCCTGTGCTGTTCCTAGGAAGCCCTCATCAGGGATTGTTCTGGGCAAGTCTCTTCCCCTCCAAGCTAGCCTCTACCTGTACAGGCTGCTCTAAGGGATTAGGGGAGCTGCTCTAAGCCTGGCTCTGGTGGCCTCTCTTACCTGGAGCTCTCCCACAACCCTAACCCCCATCCATCTCTCTCCCTCTCACACACACACACACACCCCTGCTGCCCCCTCCACCATCACACAACCCACAGGCTGGGGCCCTATATTCCAGCACCAGTGTGGGCATAGGACAGAACTGCAGTGTGGCAGTTGCCCCTGCAGTCATCGCTTCTGCCAGCAGGTCCTGTCCTGTCTGGCAACTGGGCACACAGGGTTTGAGGTGTGGGGGGGAGATGTGGGGTTTGGGGGAGGAGTGTAGGTGGGTATAGGGTTTGTGGGGGTGAGATTTGTTGGGCCAGTGTGGGGTTTGGTGTTGTGTGGAGTTGGGCTGGGAGTTGTGGGGGTGTGGGATTTGGGGGTGCACTGTAGGGGATTTTGTGGGGGACTGCTCAGGAGGGGTGGGCTTCCCACCTGGTGGGACAGCTGCCCTGCAACCACAGCAACAGCCATCAGGACACTCATTCCTGCTCCTTACATGATGGCATAGGACTGCTTCAGACTGGCGACTGAACATGGTGCCAGCCCAGCCCAGCCTGCATGCCCTCAGACAGACTCACGCTGGCTCCTGCTGTCACCCATGGCTTTAGGTGCCTCACACAGGGGCTGCACACTCTTGGGCTGGGCCAGGTCTGGCCTCCATGTGCCCCAGATGCCATTGAGCTGGTCTTGCTCCATACAGGCAGGACCTGGCCTGACCTGAGGATGTGTTGCCCTTGCATGCAACACCAGAAACAGCAGGTGGCAGTAGGAGCCAGCCTAGTGCCATGTGCAGCCGCCAGTCTGAGGCAGCCTCATGCCACTGGCAGTCTCTGCCAGGAGTGGGCCTGAGTGCCCCAGTGGCTGCTGCTGCTGTGGTGGGGCTGTGCACGATCAGGAGGGGAGAGGCAGGCAGGGGACCCACACCTCCCGAGCAGTCCCTTCCACCCCCACACAGTCCCCCCCACTCCCACATCCCTACTTACCTGGGACAGTGCCTGGGTCCAAGCCATTGCAACAGCCTTGCCCCACTCATATTTGCCCCAGCACTCTAAGGCAGTGTGCTGGAGCAGCAGGGGAAGTGGGGAGGAAGAGAGATGCTCTGACCAAGTGTCAGAGCACCTCTTTGGAGGACCCAGACTCCTGTTGCCTCAGGGCACATTCCAAGAGCCTGCCCTGTGCCACATTTTTTCCCAGCATTTTTTTTTTTATACCAGGTATCAAAATTAGAGCCTGTGCTATTTTTTCATTCCCAGTGTGCCTCAGGTGGCATCTCAAACTGCTTTGAGACACTACAACAGGCATGAGCTTGCTTGTCTGGATGCGGCCAAGGACTGCAAATAAGGTCTATGGAATATAACTCTAAAATGGCATATTACGTATTACAAAGGGACAGAAAGTTGCCAAACAATTTAATTTACATCATCTTCATTTATTCATAAACACTTAAAACTATTTTCAGGGAAATACAAACCTTTCTGCCAGTGAGAATCAAGTGTCTATGTGCCTCTGGCATTACCAAAATTATTTATGAGACTGGAGCTCTTTGTACTTGTTCTGTTATAAGACATATTTCTATGGAGGAAGGCTCCACCATTGAACATGTCATACAAGTCAAACAGCTATTGGAAACTGTAGTACTTGAAGTAAGGTCACAGTGTAGGGTGACATCCAGCCCCTCCTATGCTCTCTGGCAAGATCACCTGTTTCCAGGATCTGGTCTCAGAGGTGGAAAGCCTAGGAAAGGTGTTTGAAACAGGACTGTCCTATTAAAAAATGGGATGTGTGGTCACCATGATGAAGGGTTTGACTTTTTCACACTCAGATGAATCAATATCACCTGTGCCCATACCCAGACAGTAAAGCAGATGTGGTTTGGCCTCTACAGCGAGGTAGATTTTTCTTCACAAGAAGCTAATAGTATGAAATACCCCATCTAGAATATGTGTTCTGTCCTTGAAGTGCTTATGCCACTGACTAGCTTTGTTTGTCAGAGTGTGACACCACACACTTAAACCAGGTATCTGCTTTAGCAGGAATAGTTAGCTGGGTTTTTCTCCAACATTATAATACTGGACAGATATTTGAGCTCCCCTGACAACGGTCTGTGAAACACATAATGGCAATGCATTTTATGCCCCCTGATATCTTCACAGTTTATCTTTCTCCACCAGCTGCTCTTCCATCTTTAGAACAACTGATTGATTTTTGCAACATTTACCTACCAAATTCATTAACAAACTTACCATTTTAAAGCAACTTAAAATGCTTTAACCCCAGCATTCTTTCCTGTCCATGGCAGATGGTTGGACTTGATGATCTGCTCAGGTCCCTTCCAATCCTACCAACTATGAAACCACCTTCTTTGTTCCTGATGGTTGCTGCATCTCTTAAAAGTTACTAACCCTTTTATGCCAACTGAGTGCATCCTAAGTGACATTAATATTCCCTTTAAATTGTAAGCAGTGAGGCTATGGTAGAGCTCTATACACTATAGGGATATGGTACAGCTAATTCAACTGTTTATGAATGCAAGATATCAGCAAATAAACCAGGACAGTTTCTCCAGATGATTCAAGGGCCTGGTGTTTATCTCATAGTCCAGCTTCTACCATCCACAAGAATCAGTGAGCATTTAATTTACTTCTACCTCTTGCTGCAAAAGAAAGAGCCACCCCTAGACATGCAGCTCTGAGTTGCTTAGGCACGAAAGCCGTATTTGAGACTCACAACATTTGGCAGTTATATACAATCTGATCCCATACTGCTCTCAGACAAAGTGCATGCTACTTTATTGGAAGTATTCAATTCATGCAGAGTCAATTCAGGTTAGTGAAGTATTAAACCGCTACAAGGCAATTCAGTTTTTATCCTTTCAACCCAAACAGTAAAAACAATTTAACACCAAATCCCTGAACCCTGCTATGGCTCATTCAGTACTAAGTGATACCTCTCCATGACATTAACTCACTAAAAGTAGTCCTACTCTTTAAAATATTAGTCCCCTAAACCTTTAAGTTTTCTCATCCTGTACAACCAATCATCACTATCAATGATAAATTCAGACTTCATGTTACCTACATTAAATATTTTACACCTTAAGGCATCTTTAATTGTTGCGTGTCAAATTTTTGCTCAGAAATGATGTACTTTGAAGCAATTTTTCTAGTACATTGCAAAAGGACTGCAATTTTTATTGTGTGAATTTCCAAAATATATATTTGGCCATAAATCAAAATTCCAAAGATTATGTACAAAGATATGATCATCAAAAACGCAGGAACTCAGCAACTAACTTTTGAAGCTATGTAGAGCATTGATATTAAAATACCTTCAACATGGCAGTGTTGCTATTCAGGAATAAATATGCAACTAGATTGAGGTGCAACTCAAAACTGAACTGTACCTCTTTTCTATAATTTATTTTAATTGGGTTTCTGTCTCAGAAGTGGCCATGCAGAAACAAACTAGTGCTTTTTGCGGGAGAGAAGAGAAAAGGAGGCGGCAGGAGTTCTACTGCAAATGCCATCAGCAGACACAACAACTCTGTTTTAAAGCTCCAGGAGTTCCCTAAACATGACCAATGGAAGGCCAGTGACTTGAAAATCTGGAATTGGAACTAAAGCACTATGAAGAATGTCATTAACTATCCTGAACTGTTCAAATTAATTGTTGCTCCTAGAGCAGAAAAAGTTCTATGCATCTTTCCTGTATCACTGCTGATTACTAAAAGAATAAATGTACATATTCTGTTTGACCAAGAACACCTTCTCTATTGCCCAATACTTTATACTTATCTTATTTTTATATAAGAGAGAGAAAGAGAGAGAGATTTGCATTTGTTCAACTGGATAGTTTGGAGAGGAACTAGACTAGTTTTTAGGTGGAAGTTGTCGTGCCTCATATACCAGAAAAAAGCTGACACACCCTAAGCTAAATGCAAGGTATTAGAATTGCTTGGATTTTATTTTTAAAGTGATCACCAGGGATCTGACTTTTCCGTTTCCCACAGAAAAACTGAGTAAAACAAGGATTTCCCCCCTTACTGGAGTAAAATGTGGATTTGTTATTTTGGCAGAGAAACTCATGGATTTTGCAGTTTTGCAGTGAGCTCTCTGCAGGCTGGCAGCGTTCCAGCCTGCAGGAGGCTGGGAGGGAGTAGAGGGGGCGGTCAGGCAGGGAGCACCGTGTTCATGTATATGCATATGGACCCAGGCATCCTAGAGAACAGCTCCTGCAAGTAAGTGTGTGGGGAGGAGGGGAGGATTGAGGCCCCCATAGGGAGAAAGGGAGGGAGGGAAGGAGTTGGGCAGGGCTGGGGATGCTGCCCTGATGAGCAGTGTGGGGGGCTTGGGGCAGCAATGCACAGCTGCAAGGCTTTGGTGGGGAGCAGGACAGGGCCACAGGCAGCTTGTGCAAGGGGGTGGTGCAGGGGGGAGGCGGTGGCACGCCACTCCTGCTCACACTCCCAGAAGGGAAGGGGTGGACCTGTGTCCCCAGATCTGTGTGCTCCTGCCCTGCTGCCCTCCCGCAAGGCCTCTGCAGCCTGGCAGGTGTGACTTGGTGCTGCCAGGCAAAGCACAGTCATGCAGGAAAGCTGCTTGCAGCTGCGAGTTCCACACTGCCCTGACAAAGCATCCCCCACACACGCAGGGGCAGTGCAGGTGGTGACATGAGGATGTGTCCCCCACTGCTGCCATGTACATGAGAGACACATTGCCAAGGCAGTGTGGATCTCAAAGCCACAAGCACTTTCCTGCATGGCCACCCTCTGCCCTGAAGCTCTGGGTGACACCTACTGGGCTGTGGAGGTCCCAAGGAAGGACAGCAAGGCAAGAGTCCAAGCCTGCTGTGCACAACTGCCCCACCCCTGTCCCATGCAGATTTGGGGCCTGTGGGTCCCCCCTGACCCTCTGGGAGTGCACACTGTGGTGGGAAGATCCTCTCCACCCCCACCTGAGCCCACAGCAGGCAGAGGGCTATGGACCTGGGTTCCTTGCCCCATAGCCCTGGCAACTGGGGGGCCAGGGAGCACCTTTAATCACAGATTTTGGGGGTTTACCTGAGAATTTGTGATTTTTTTTCTTTTAAATCAGATACCTCAATTAATCATACTTAATTGTGCCCTGAAAAATGCCCCCTGAATTTAAAACTACCACTACGGAAAGGACAACTACCTGTAGAGACAATATTATCAACCAACAGCCAGGGCTCTCCTTACACAGGTAAAATTTCTGGTATCCCCTCAGTAAAAACATTTTTTTCCAAGAAGCAATATGAAGAAACCCCGATTTGTACCATTCCATCTCAGACAAAAGGAAGGAAGGAAATTTCAGAATTTCTCTTTATTACTAGGTTCCCATTGTAAACAAAATGGGATTATTTTGTGTTGTTTTTTTTTCCACTGATGCTCCCAAACCAGCACTTGATACTGTTTGCCACTAAAAAGAAGAGGGGAGAGGTAAGAAAGAAAAAGAAAGTCATCTTATTGGGATTTGTCAGAATAATTTGGGCGGGGGGAGAATTAGGTATTTGGTATTTTAAAATATATTATTTACATTCAGTTAATGAAAGTAATCTGCTATTGCTAAAACATTCAGAATGGCCAAGCTACATCTAAGCTTGCTCCCTGGCTCCTATTTGTTGAGTTAATTCCCAACAAATTCAGATTCACCAAAACACTCAAGGAAAAGCCTGCACCATGTTGCAATATGTGTTAGAGGGGATCAAAAGTAAGGATTCCCATGAATGCTGACACCACAAGGACTTGAGTGAAGGGAACCAGAGGCATATCATGGATAGCAGTCTATAAATCTGAGCCAGGTTAACAAATCATTCATTGTCATGTCAATAGGCACTTCTTTAGGACATAAATCATGGTGCATATAGGCACAATGCCTTGTACCTGGTGATGAGGGACAGCTTGCAGCACAGATGGAGAAAGATGACCGTGAAAGCTGTCAACCTGCATGCAAAAACACAGGGCCAGAGAAGGGCCGGACAGGAAGCACAAAGTAAGCTAAACCAATGCACAAGCAGTAAGATGACTAACATTTATGGAGCAGCAAAAATAAGGTTTCTTTCTCTATTTGAATTAAACTGAAAAGGCTAGTTTATTACAGAACACTATCAAAAAGGAACTCAAAAAATAAATTCCACTCAAACCTTCAATGCTGCTTTTGTTTTCAAGTTACTTTAACTAACTCAAAGACAAGGGCTTTATATTGCTTACAAAAATAAATTATGGAAAACAAAATTGTTCTGAAGCAAAATAACCTGTGAAAGAAAAGTAACAAGATACACTATGTGGTCTATTTATACCAAAATTGTCTATGAGGAATTGACCTGACAAACAAGTCTGGAAAAGCTTACTTTGGAAATAAAAGCTAAAAAGTTATGACACACTTCTTATGAACGTTTAACTTAAAAGTTCATCTGTCTGACTCTCTAGGCAGTATGCACAATGTGTGATATGTAAACTTGTGTTTGTGGTCCACAGGTTGCACTGCAGAGTGGAGTGGGGCAAGGAAGCAATTTTTCCCTTCCTGTTGATTCAACTATCAAGAGGTTTTTTCACCTTCCTCCTCATAACATTATTGGCCATAACCTCAGCAAGGGATGTTGACTGGAGTGTACTAATGCTCCTTTTAGGACTTAAAAATCCAAGAGGTTCTCAACTAAAGGGTCATGCTCCTCTGTTCAATGTCAGACTAGTTGCCACAGTCAGTATTAGGACGGAATTTTACCCCATGGCTAGACTGACATGGACTGTGTAGGTTTTTGTCCTCCTCTGGGATAGGGGTATAGGCCTCTTTCTTGGATTTCTTGGGCATTTTTAACAAACCGTTTCCTATCCCTGCAGTAGTAGGACTGCTTTACCTTTGGCAAGTTAGGGTGTTTTAGGTGTATTGAACATTATGACTGGGAGCTGTGCATGAGAGCTATTCATGAAGTTAAATCCGGTTCAAAACGGCCACTCGATATAAACTTAGCTTGTTCTGGTGCCAACTTTACACTTTCAGACCCAGTCTCAATGGCTGGCAATCAATTTAAACCTGTAACAAAACAGATGTTCCATGCATACAAACTGGTTTGAAAACTGCAGAACCCAGTTTAAGATAAGTCTGCATCCATGTAGTATCAAACTCATTCTATTTAATTCAGACTGGTGTATGGAACTTCTGTGCACTTCCCCTGCACAGCCCCAGAGCTGGGAAAGTCCAGCCACTGGTCCTAGCTGCAGGGCTGCTCTTTTAACTTCCCCTCCCCCCCCCGCAAACATACTAGTCTATTTTTTGTCCCCATAGCCCCTTGCTCCTCCCCAGCCAGCACTCTCAAGCCACTCCAGGTGCAGCTGCTTTTATCAGTATTTGCCACTGCTGGAGCTGAGCAACTAAATCCTACTGTGGGAAGGGAAGGAGGGATGGTGGTGTAGTTTTGCTGGGGGAACATCCCTACTCCACCCATGGGTCATACCCACCCCTCCTACTCCACTTATGAGTCACGTCTGCCACACCCACCCCTCATGGGTCATGCCTGCCTCCCTAACCCATGGGTCACCCCTGCTCTCCTCATCCCTCATAGGTTGCACCTGCCCCCCTACCCCACCCATAGGTCACATCTGCTTCCCCCATCCCTCACATGGTATGCCCACTCCCCATCTCCTGGCAGACCTCCAATCCCCTCCAGCCTGCTGATCCCCCACCCCCTGGCTACCTTCCCAATGCTGTCCATCTTTGGTGAAACCAGGGGCTACCTGCGATGCCAGGGTACATTCCCCTGCCTGCAAACTTCACAGACCAGACAGTGGTGCTGCAGTGGTAGGGTCCCAGGACTGGTGCCCCCCACCTCAGCAGTAGTGATGCATGACTCCCAGCCCTCCTCCACCATGTAGTAGGAGAGGTGGCTGCAGGATCCAGCAGGTCACAAGTTGGTTTCTTGAGGGCTTCCTGTGGCCACAGGCTGTCTAACACAGGGCTGTCCAAATGGCAAACATGTAGGTAGGATGGTTTAGATAGGCTTGATCCTACCTTGAGCAGAGGGTTGGACTAGACAATCTCATGAGGTCTCTTTAGCCCAACTTTCCTACGATTCTTTTCTTTTGTTATCATGCTTACTGCTCATTGGAACCAATCTGTCAAATGTGACTGAAATTTTTCTACAGTTCAGGTATGTTCCAACTCCATTATAGCACAGTCATTGCATGGCATAAATTTCTACTACCCAGGAACCTGCTAATTTAACAGATTGTGGAAAATGCATTTATTCAAGAACAAAGTAGGGCAGTCCTGTTAACCTATCCTTAAGTTAAATTCCAATTGATTTCTTTGCTTCCATCTTGAAATAGGAAATTATATTCATCCACTGGTTGCACTAATCTGGAACTATGGCAAATGATTTTTAAAATTATGCAACTGAGAAAAAAAAAACAAAAAAAACCAACTCATACACCTACTTACATCATAAAAAGGCCTTCCTTCCCATTTATGGTACCACAAAACAGTGGCTGTGCCCCAGCACCTGAACTACCTTTCTATATAAAAGTCACCACAGGAAAGTAATTAGGGAAGCCTACTAAGAAGACTTATGTTTATCCCTAGCAGTTGGGAAATGTTCAAGAACACAACCTTCTCATAGACTAAAGAATCACATTATGAATCATATGCATGTAATAAAAGCACATGGTTATTATATGTAAATACATAATTCATTTTATATTTTAGTAGTAATAATTATTATGAAGGAACCATAATTATTTGCATTGCTGGTTTTTATGTATAATTCAGTACCTGAATTGTAGCCCCCCAAAATTCTGCAACTTTAGAAATAACAGAGAAATTAGAATTTGTATTATAGGTATTTGAAAATTTCAAGCCAAATGTTCAAATCTGGTGCCTAAAGTTAGCAGTTTAAGTCATGAAATCAAAGCCAGGGGTTGGGGTGGGAGGTGCCATACCACAACTCCCAAGTTGCATGTAGCTGCCATGCAGTTTAAATGGAACTCCTGAAGAAAGGTATTCAGCAACAAATTGCTATTTAGCTGTGCCACTGAACGCAGATCACTAACACTGCAGCATGTATGTCTCAAAAGTATGGTGTGCTATGGCTCTTAGCCATGTTAAATTTTGGTTGTGGTTAACTGTATACAGATTTACTTTCTGAACTGCTGTGCACTGATGAAAGTCTACTAAAATTAATGGGAGTTGAAATTGCTCCTTTGTGTGGAAAAGGCAAATTACTGTGCATAACATTAGGAATCTAGGGCACTTTTATATATGCTCCAAGTGTGGGGGGAAAGGACCTCTAAAAGCTACTCTATTTAAAGCAGCACAGCATCTCATGTATTAGCATCCCTGCTTTCGTTCAAGTGCCCTGTTGCCATTTTGAAGCATGGGGACGCTAATACACAAAATGTACTGTAATTACAGTGCATTGGAGCCACCCCACAGCACATCTACAAGTACCCCTAGGTTTGAAAGTTTGAGCCTTCTAAATGGCAGGACTGATGCATTTTATCATAAAGAAAACAATTCATACGGAACTCAATGGGTATTTTTCTTACAAAATGAAGATCTACAGAATCAGGCCACAGATAACCAAGAAATAATACCAGAAAGGAAAAATAGAAAAGCACAGTGGCAATGGAGATAACTGGAGTAACAAAAAGAAATCTTTGTCTGCAGGTGCATTCACTGTAAGCATACTACCAAACATATGCAAAAAGTATGCTTTCAAAAGCAGAAAGTTTTAGAAACTCAGAAAAGGTAATATGCTATAGTTCTGTTGCACACATTTTAGATAAATTTCAACACATGGTTTCCTAAATAACCATTTTAAAACAATCAGCATTCAAATAGCATCTTACTACATTGCATAGAAATTAGACACTGAACTGACAACATTTTTTCTACAGTCATTGAACTGGATAAAGTATCAGGTCAAAGTACATATTGACTTACATCCCATGCAATCATAACAACTACTGATTACATAAGAGTGGTGGATGGTATGGTGTGCAAGTGAGTACAGAAGCAAATTAAAAAGTCACTACATCACACTGCATTTGAAAACTGGAAGATAAAATGTAACAGAATACACTCCTGAATTAGTATAAAAAAAAACCTACCTGATTGCTTGAACATCCTTGTAAGACCTAGTGGACAAGAAAGGTGCAATATATATACATATATACACACATATATATACACACACACACACAAAGTCATTTTATACAACATCATGAAACATAACATCTTATTCCTATAAGAAGAAAGATAGTCGACATAAAATGAGCCTCAAATTATTACTATTGACCAGCCAACTTACATGAAATGATTTAAAACAGTCTCCCTGTAAACAAATGCCCATATCACGAAACTTGCATCATATTTGGCAATGATTGATAAGCAAGTTTATTGATCGTTTCAGAAAGAGATTAAGAGGCTAATTATACTTGGAAACTGAAGTACTGCCACACACTCAAGTAGGACTTCTCAAAAGAACATTAATACAACACAGTAGCAAAGTAGCAGTGTGCATCACTGGGCACATCTACACTTGCTATTACTGTGAATGAATAAACTTGGGAGTTATTATTCTGGAGTTAATTGCTCCCAGGTGAACCATTTTAATATGCAGCCAGGAGCAATTAACTCCAAAGCAATAAGCTCCAGAATTTATTCATGCACAGCACATGGAGCTGAGTCAAAGCAGCCTTGGCCAGCTGATGGCCCTGGGGGTCAACCTGCCAGCCCAGGGATGCTCCCCTGGGCTCAACATGCTTCAGAGGGGCTGGCTGCAGAATCAAGGAGCTTCAATGTGGGGCTAGCCAGCAAGCAACCCCCACACTGAAGCAGCCTCATGCCCCAGCCAGTCCCTCCAGCACTTACACATCAACTGCTGCAGAGTTTTTTTTAAATACTTTTTTCTTTTTTGGAGGGGGGGGTGGTTAAAGTACAAGTACTATCCTGCTGCAGAGTAAATTAGTTCACTCCAGCCAAATGGGGGTGCATGTGTAGACACCACGACGTTTACTGTGCAACCAGTTTGTCTACTGTGTAGTAAACATCTCATGAAAATGTGCCCATTGGCACTAATGCTCTTACTGAGCTACAACTGTCAGTACTCTAAGCATTGTACCTTTAAAAAAAAAATCACTATCTTTAAACAAAGAAGTGTAACCCTGTGCGAGTGGCATCTGCCTACACTGTCCCCCTGATTAAAAGAAAACCTGGCAATAATGTTTGTCTAATATATCATGATAAGTGACAATGGCATTATTTGTGAACTGATAACATGAAAGCATGGACTAAGTCTGGAGGGGGGCACAAATGCCACAAGTGGTGTGGGAAGCAGAAGATCAGGCAGGGAGGGGCCAAGCAGCACAGCAGCAGATAAAGCAGGAAGCAGGGCAGCATACTGACCAGAGGAAGGATCAGATCAACACTAGCAGAGGGTATAGGGTTCATTTCTGCTATGCCTGTGAAAAAAGCTATAACCCCTGTCACCCCACTTAAAGTAACAGTTCCCATACCTTCACCTTCTGTTATGTTATGCTCAGTATCAAACCATCCATTCCTTTTTACATAATAGCACTGGAAGGATGGAGTAATGTGCTTTGCACTAAGCACTGACTTACAATAGAAAAATGACTCAAGTGGGGCCAAAGGTACCCATCATAGAATTCAAGTGCAACTGTGGATTGAGACAAGCTGCGTCCAGTGCCACATCAAACAAAGGTAGTTAATTAAGACTTGCTTTAACCAGGCTTCAGGTGCCTTTTTGTTCTGAAATGATAATAAGCACAACTAATTGTGTGGAGCATTCTTTAATAATTAGTTAATTGCCCATCAAGAATGATGGGGGGGAGGGGTGTGGGGATGGAGCACTGCATGCCACCACTGTGCACCACTGCCACCTCCCAGGAGCAAGGGGGCAAGCTTGCATGTGGCAGCTACTACTGTCAGCCACTGCCACTATGCATCTGCCTCCCCCAGCCTCACGTGGGCCAGCAAGTGGCCATTGCCACTCACCACCCTGCCCTGCCACAACTCTGTGTCCATCAATGCGCCCCCCACCTGGCGTCTGTCTGTATGGAGCACTTTAGTTGGTTGCTTCAGTAAGCATTGGGATTGGCTGCCAAGACAACCAATTAGAGTGCTCCAAGAGCATCACGGACAGACAAACACATGGACTGATGGACTTGGACTAAGCCCATTTTTTTTTTTTTTTTTTATATACACACATATATATACACACACACACACATATACATATACACATATACATATAAAATTGTGTGTGCTATCCTAGTTATTAAGATGTACATAATATGATAGTAGATCAAATCAAGGAACTAAAAACAAATTAAAAGGATAAAGGAGAGGTCTAGATAAAACACACTTGAAGGTTGTTACTGAAGAATGGCAAAGATGTGGGTCTCAGCCCTCTTGCTCAACCTTCTACTCTATATCATTAGACTGGTTTAGGATGCAAAGTCCAGGGGTGGAGAGGAATAACAGGAAAATGATTCTCCTTAAACTTTAAAAAGTTTTCTTCCCCAGGAGATATAGGGGTGTGTGTAGGGGAAGGGCAGTGGGGGAGGTGCTTGGGGAAAACAGTAAGACAGTCAGCTAGCCAGCCTAAATTACCAACTGGACTGGTAAGTATTTAGGTAAGATACATCTGCATGTAAACTGCTATTTTTTAAAATCCTCTCCTCTCGCTTTATTCCTGAAGCAGAATAAGCGGTTCCTTTTGCTTCAGAGAGGATATTTTGTCCTGTATATCAGTATCAAGGAAAACAGCAGATACCCAAACTCCATGAGACCTGCTAGGTAACAATGCTTCATACACAAGACTTGTCTACATGTTCATTAATATGCCTTTGCTACTGTGCATTAAGTTTGGCACCTCTAATATGAGGTACTAGATAAAGGTGCAGTATCTGTGCTAATACACAGTAGCAAAGGCAAACATTTTTTTTTGTGATGCTTAATGAATGGTAGACTAATTGTACTGCACATTAGCATTGTTTTTGCCATGATGCACATTAAGGCATCTTGTGTAGACCTGCCCACAGAGTACTGTATTTCAAGACCAAAGTCAAGAGGTAGAAGATTCATGTAGTTCTGTTACTTCAAGAAATGAAGGTGCAAGGCTTCATGCATTCCCCAGATAGGACAGAGGTGCAACTAGGCCTATAAGGACATATGTCTATATGCCACTAAGTGCTGGAACCAGAAGCAAAGCATTAGCACAGCATCATACCCAACTTAATTAGTTCTGCCAGAAAGCTTAAAAATTACTGTCATTCATAACATACTACAGAACAGCTCCAGTTCTGTCACATTTATCTACAGGTGTGGTTCAGCCTTGTTATTTGAAATAGCCCGGGGCTAACTGCTGACACCTATTGTCAGCAAGGCCTTTTTTGTATCATATTTCAGGCCAAAGGGCTTAGTGTGCTGCCTGGAGCAGCTTGCAAAGCATTTGAACAGGGATCTCCTAAAAGCAGAGAACCTACTAGGTCTAATTCATTCAAGCTTTGGCAGGATTAAACCATTTTTCAATATTCTACAACAAAGCAGCATTCTGACTCATTTCTGGCTAACAGGTATTTCA
Source organism: Crocodylus porosus (assembly GCF_001723895.1). Lineage (NCBI taxonomy): Eukaryota > Metazoa > Chordata > Crocodylia > Crocodylidae > Crocodylus > Crocodylus porosus. The sequence continues at coordinate 14,569,331 of NW_017728931.1, read as the reverse complement.
TTGTTCTCATTCAAATGAAATTCAGGGCCTAACCAGCAATTTGACTCCTTCTTTTAAATCATTTTGCTCAATGCCTGTGTTACACTTTTCACAGCCATTTTGAACCCATTTAAATGCATATTTTTCAGAGCCAGGGATGCCACCTCCATGTTGGGAATACATTCAGAAGATTAGCAGTCCATGACTAAGGTTCCTCCCATTACTGTTATCAATACATCAGACTAGCAAGTAATGTGTTGATTGGGCTTATTCAGGGATTCTGAAGAGCTAACCATATAGCAAGGACATTCAGGGAAAAAAATATCAGCCCAGATTATCTTAGAAAATGTTACTTCTTCATTGCTTTTTTGTTTGTTTGTTTTAAAAGGACAAGAAGAACTTGACCCTACACTGAACAGTGAAATGCGAATTGGCAGCTTGTTGGCTCTGTAGGGACAGCTTCTTAACACATACAAACTCTTAGAATGACACATAGAAAGTGTATCATGTAATATAAATATATAGAGTTACTTTCCATTATGGGATTCAGAACCGGCTTTATAGTAAAAATGTTTATTTTACAAGGAAGTACAGTTTTAGTGGGACTATTAAAGAAAATAAACTAGCCTGAAAATGTTTTTATTTTTCATAACCGTTAATGTTCAAGGAATACAAATTGCCTTGACATTAAAATTGGAATCATCTCCTGACTTGTTGTCGGTGCTGTGACTTAAACACAAAAACTAATTATTGTAATTACATTGAAATATACTGCATAATTATTTGCTGGTCTAATGCAGTCTTTTGCATCACATAATTGAAAGCTTATAGAACAGTTTACCATTCAGTGGCAGTTAGTTATGAATTCAAACCAAAACAACACTGTTAATGTTAAGCCACAAATCTGCTTATTCTCTAGTGACTGGGGGAAAAAACCTGGAAATTAAAATAAATCTCATTAGTAGACAGAATAATTATGGTATTTGTCCTAAAACCTGAGACAAGTCAAGTGAAAAATTCTCTTATCCATAGACTGAATTATACCTAAACTATTTCTATCTAAAACTCACAATTATTCTTTTAGTTATTATCTGCTAAATTCCAGGAGAAAAAGAAGAAAGGATTTTTGTGGGAAAGTTCACTTTCTGTTTCTTGCTATATGTATGACTGAATACTTAATCATGAATGGTTGACTTGGGAGATATTTTAGCACAGCAATTTACTGACAGTTCTAAATTATAGTTACACAGTACTGCGAAATAAATGGATGTCATTAAAATGTTCACTGGGTTGCCTGATAAGTTTCAAATGATACAGATGTGTGACATATTTATGAAGTTTGGAATCTAAGAGAAGAATATAGCATGCAATGGAAAATATCTATTTGTTAACTTCCTGGAAGTGCCACTAACCAAACAGTCACTTTCTTTGAAAGATGAAAGCACAGGATTTTCAACTTTTTTTCTTTACAACTGCCCCAGGGACAGGACTCCACTCCATAATGCTATACACCACACCCTATTTACATACAACTTCTTATAAAGAAACATATCACATAGACTAACATGCAATATTTAGCAAGGCTGTGAGAAGCTTCGGTTGCCAATTCGATTCAGCACAGATTCGGCCTGATTCGGTGGCCGAATCTCCAAATCCAAATCAAAATAGGGGACCCATTAATCTCTCCGAATTGAATCGGAACCCTCCAAATCGATTTGGAGAGGTTTGGAAAGATTTGGCGATTCAGACATAAACAAAGCTTTAAATGTTTTTTCTCCATGCCTCAAGGTACCAGGCAGCTCATGAATGCCAAGATGCTGGGGCAGATGGAGTGTCCCACAGGAGCACAGGGTGGTGGGGTCCCCAGTGCACTCAGCAGCACTTCCAGATCCACTGGGGAGCATGCCAGGGAGCCTCCCCATGTCCCCCAGCTCAGTGACCAGTGCCTCCTGGGTTTGGGTGGGGCACCTGGGCTCACCCCACAGCCAATTGCTGAACCAGAGGGATGTGGGGGGGGGGGGAGAAAGAGGGCAGGCACATGCTCCCTGGTAGACCCAGAAGTACTTGTGTCCATCGCTAAGCATGCAGAGGCCCCTCCCACACTCGCGTGGGACGCTCCATCCGCCTCTGCATTGCAGCATTCACAAGCTGTGCCTGGTACCTCAAGGTATGTAGAAAAAACATTTAAAGCTGTGTCTATATCTGAATCATTGACTCTCTATATCAACATCACATCTTCAGATTCGGATTCAGCTGAATTGAATCAGGGAGCACAGATCCACATAGGAGACTATGGTGCATGTCATTCCCACAATACACTGTACAAAGGAGCTGACTGCAGGTCTCCACCACACCTATCACATAGAAGTGAATTTACCTTGCATATAACAAATTTTTGGCATAAAAAGGGTCATTGCATAAAAGCAAATTCTCACATACAGAACTCACATAAAAGTGAGGGAAACTGTATGCAAGAATACAGGACCTTGTCTGCCTACATCCTTGACCAACCACCCTCAATCTGGGTCAGATAGTCTCACTGAATGGAGATGGAATATTTATACCACAAACAGATACATAGAACAGGAAGGAATCACTTGGGTTACCAAGTCCAGTCTCTTTCAGTCTCAGGTAGTGAGTTCTTTGGAGTTTTTGCTCCACCCTGTTGGAATCACCGGACTTCAGCTTCAGCAAGTGTTTTCATTCTGTTGTTCATGTCCACAAAACTACTGGATAGGTGTGATACAAATGTCACAACTCCCTCACGTGGAAGTGACAGAGCTGGAGTTTATCAATTTGTCACTGGCATTTTAATATATACTTTTTTTAGTTTCTGTTAGGGTGACTATTTGGATCTTGGGGAGCACTGGATTTGCAGCTAAATAAAGGTTTTAATCTGTGGCTTCAGCAAAGCTGCTAACTGCAAGGCAGAATGATTTATTAAAAGTAACATTGCAAAATGCTTAGGTAAGCAGCTTCTTAACAATATGGTAGTATGTATGGTAGTATACATGATCTATCGTGTAAAAGGAAACAGCCCACCAGCTATTGTCAGGAGATAAAGGAGAAGCAAGACCTTGGAGATGGTGCTGAAGTCAACAAGAAACCACAATTGACTGGGAGAAGCCAGGTTCATGGTCTTGAGCTTGCGCACCTAGCAGAAAGGCACGTAAATGAATGAAATGCAAAGGTAATTCCATGCTAACGAAGTAAACAGTAAACAGAGGCAGAGCTTGAGACAGGTGGGAATATAGGTGGAACAAAAAAGGGCCAAAGGTGGAGTAAATGTTAATGAGCACAAACCAAGGTGTATACATGTGGAAAGAACTAATATTCATGGCGGCTTCCCAGTTATGTCTCCATTTTGAATAAAGCTCTTGCGAGCAATGTGTGCTGGTGTTTGCTTCCTGCTTGCTACCTGAGCAACTGGATCCATGGGCAATTGGATTGTCATCTCTCTAGTCGTTGGGTGCCGCATGGAGTCAGGGTCTAACAGTTTCATTTTGGTATTTTCACACAAATGTGGAGCTAAAATAGGAAGAACATAGGTTTCCATGGACCTGTTTTAGGTTTTAGCCAAAATAGTTTGGCTTTCATCTGAAATACTAAAATTTTCCATAGTAAAAAGCCATTTTCTGACTATCACCAACAATTATACATGGATGCCAAAAGAGGAGATGAACTACTCTTGCCATCACTTATGTCCTGAAATGAAGCTGAACTTAGTAAGTCTCCAGTATACAGGCAATACTTACAGAGAACATAAGACTACCTGCTTTTGGGATAACTGGTGGAGGGCACAAAACCAAGTTCTCTCATGAAAACTGTCAAATGAAAAATTATTTTTGAATGTTTTGGTTTTAAGAAATTAATTCTCTTTCTGGGAAATTTTGAAAAGATTAAAAAAAAAGCTGGAAAAACAACAGGCATTTTTTTTTTAAGAACTGAAATTCAGTCAAAACCATATTTTCAAGAAAGAAAATGTCTTGAATGGAAAAACAAATTCTCTCTGCTAGTAGTTTTTCCCTTTAAGAGAGATGTTGACAATCACTGCTTTCCTGTACATACTTGATCCTTTCAACTAATTCTGTAGGAATACACTAAAATTAGAGAGAAAGTCTGAGTACTTCCTAGTTTTCCTATATAGAATGCTGAGAAAGAAAATATGTAGCATGGTTAATAGGTACGTGTCTAGTATATGTCTCCAAGAGTGCATCTCAGGTGTGGGTCAAATTATATCAAAGGCAAGACGGGTTTTGGAGTTAAGTGGAAGCATCCTATAATACATCAGTCAGGTTTGATTTAGTGGCTGCTATGATGGAGGAAAGGAGAATTTATTTAACTTTTCTTTGGTGAGATTAAAGTCTCAACAAGAATTTCTTTAGTAGAACTTGTCCGTTTCTGCTCCTGTTATTCTTTTTTCCCTTGCTTTCCTTGTGGATGGAATGGTAAATCAGTCTAGGATTTGGGGAACTGGTAGATGAGAGCAGGGTCGGATTCAGGTGAAGTGCAGTGGCATGGTTGCACCCCCCCTACCTTCCATAGTGAAGGCCATGTGCTGGCAGCTCCCTCTCTCCATGACCCTGAACATCTGGGTTCTTATGGGTACAGTGTCCAAGGAGCAGCTGGAACCCTCAGCTGGTGTTATTGTCAGCAATCCCTCAATTATAGGATGATCTCTACCACAGCTGACTGATGGGTCATGTGGTGACTTAAGAGTCGAGTTCTTGAGCCACAGATCCATCCACAGAATTTGCGCGTTTATCCATGGAGGAGAGTATGTTGTAGGATGGAATTCTTCTCCCTTTTCTTCCTCCACTTTTTCTGTGCTTCAAGGGCAAGATGCTTTACCTTGAAATGGGCTGCCAGTTGGTTGAGGGTGTGGCACCATGAAGTCTGTTGGCAGATCCTCCCAGATCATGGTATCAGCATCCATTTTCTGAAGGCATGCCTTCAATATGTCCTAGTAGCATTTCCTCTGGCCACTGCAAGATCTCAGGCTGTAACTAAGCTGGAAGGAGAGCACTTGTTTTGGGAGTCAAGAGTCAAGCATCTGAACACAATCTCCAGTCCAGCAAATTGGTGCTTGAGTATCACTGACTCAATGCTGGTAACACTGATTTCAGCAAGGATGCTAGGAATTTGTGTCATGATCTTCTCATTCAATGTATGGAAGCCTTGGAAAAACATAGCATTTTTCTGCTTCAGGGACTTCAAAAAGTTCCCAGCAGCTTCTGTGGTGTGCTCTGACTGCAGCACTGGTATCTCCTACATCAGCCTTTTCAAATTCTTAGATCCATCAACAGATGGGAGTGGTAACCCTTGTGAGCATTATATTCATGCCAAGTCTGAATATCAAGCCCATGATTGTGATGTAGCATGTTTGCAGATGTAGAGATTATTCTTCACTCTTGGAACATGCATGGGGAAGGCCTGGGTTACTGCATGAGACACACTGCCAACAGGAGCTCACCTGAGAGGTGATGAGGCTATGGTCAAGGGGTTGCCAAACAGCCGAGTCCAGCTGCCACTCCCAACCCCCTGCAGTCCCTTCATCTGTGCCCCTGGCTCAGCCATGCAGGGCAGTGCCCCCCACCTCATTGCCCTGAGATTCCAGTGTGGCACAGTACAATGGAGTGGAGAGAGGGGTGGGCGAGGATGCAGGGGGCAGGCCAGGCTAGCCTCACCATCTCCTGATTGACTTTCAACCTTCCACTCCTCCCTTGCATAAACTTCCCCTTCCTGGCCATTCGCTCTGCTCCACATGCCCATCCTGGCCTGGTCCATCCCACACCCTTGTGCCTCTCTCCACTCCAGCCCCCAATGCCACTCCCTGCCCAGGCAGTCCAGCTCCAACCCAATGCCATGCTCAGGTGGTGGCAGGATGCATCCCTGTCCTGCCAGAGCAGCCCCCTGTGTTCAGCCAACCCTGGTAGCACACCAGGGTCCAACGTGGAGCAGAGGTGGCACCATTTGCCAGCAACTTGGGAGCTTGTATCCCTGGCATAGGCACCGAGACTCCATGGGTGCTCTGAAGCTCAAGAAACCAAATCAAAAAAGCAGGTCCTCAGCACCCACAGAGCTGCTTGCAGATGTTAAAACAAAAAACAAAAAAACCCCCAAAAAATGCACTTTACTGGAAGAAGCATCATGTGACTTCAACTGAGCTCTGCACCGTCTGTAAAGATCAGGCACTTCACAGAGCTTTATGCACTTTTAGCTAAAGCTGATTCAATTAGCTATGAGATAGAAGTGCCAAAAAAGCCCCACTAAAGCGACTGATCTTTACTTCTACCTGGCTCTGCAGCATCTGTAACATGCTGCCGCTTCTGGCCATGTGTGGGGCTTGGCATGTAAATGAATGCAGATAAAAAAAAAAAAAAAGTTGGTGCCTATGGTCCCTGAGGCCACTGCTCAGGAGGAGCCAGGCTCAGCAGTGTGGGTGAGGTGGTGCCTGCTCCAGTCCTGTGCTCCTCCCACCCACCCACCTCTGCCTACAATAGTGCCAGTGTGGGGTCCTCGGGGGCAAAGGAGGTAAAAGTTAGGGAGGTAGAGTTCACCCAGGACACCATTTTTCCTGAGGCTGGCTCTGCTGCCAGTGCAGACAGACATCTCTCAGCACAATGAAACTTGGCACCTTCATCCCTACATGAGCCAACAATTCAGCCACACTTCCCCTAGAAAAACTTTGCTTTTTGTAGGACTATAAATTAGCCTGATGCTTATGTAAGATTAATTTCTAAGAACATCACTGAATCCTCTCAAAGCATTTGGCATTTAAGACTAGCTTAAAACAGCATAGGTAGGTGGAGGTACAATTGCCCAGGAATATGGCAAATTTGCTCACTCTTCCCTGAGCACATTGCCGTGGCTGTTGAGAGGGCAGGGCAATTACTCATAATGGAGTAATTGGAAGTAGTCATGAATAAGGAGAATGTGACCCTAATGTTTTAAAATACAGGTGTTAGGAAGTTTGGGAACGATAAAAAGCATGGCCTGCAGTCTGAGATTTAGCTGCTTCCTACATTGAGGGCAAATCATTCAGCTGCTTGGAAAATAAAAATGGAGAAACACTTCAGAGATTTAGGGGATCAGAACTTAAAGACTTTGGAAGTCCAGCTGCTGCCTGAATTTCTTGGTGTGGGGAAACAGCCCTACCAGCTTTCTCATTGCAAGGAAGGAAACTTTCCTATTTCTTGTTGGGCATTTCACAATTAGAGAAGGAATGTTTTATTATTTGGGGGGAACAAAGATGATTAATAAGATGTTTACTCACATTGCTAGCTCCATTACCTTTTCTGTTACCAATGGAAAGGGAAGAGGGCTGGAGGGAGGGAGGGAGGGAGGAGGAGGGGGAAGGGAGGAGAGAGGAGGTAGGGAATGAACAAGCAAAGCTACACAAACTGACATTTACATTTCAAACTCCTGCTTGTATTCAGATTCACACTTGGAGTATGTTCTTTCTCCTTTTAAGGGGGAAATTTGAGTTTGGCTGGCTGAAGTCACAAGAGGAATTAATGAACAGATCTAGCGTCCCAGCTCACAATACTACCTGACAGAGCATCTTTGATTAAGAAAGAATAAGACTTGAGTGGTATGAGGTTTCATAGGAGAAGAACAAGTTATTTTTCATTGAGTAGTAGTTTTGCTGCAATAACAACTGCTTTACTTAAGGCAACAGATGTCAAACTTAACATTCCCTGCTATATTTTATATATTTTTATGTTCTCATGATCCCAGGTATCTTTAAATATGGAGACAACCAAATGCATTAAAACTTCTAAGACTACATTTAAACAATTGGGAAAAAATGGTGGGCAAATGTAACCTTTTTTTTTTTCTTACCTGGGCAAGAAATCTATTTGTCTAATAATGTAGTAGAGGTGGTGCTTTAGATCCAGGAGGCATGTGAAAAGCAAGCTTTGTAAAGATATACATTTTTTTGGACTAACTATATAGTTGAGAGAGATGTTAGGCAAGCTTTCGGGCATAAAATACCCTTCCTCAGACCTCCAAAAGAAGTAAGTAGATGCAGGCTAAGCTATATAGAAGGCAGAACAACTGCTTTTGTTCAATCTCATTATGTCTGAATGTGATCACTTAAAATAAGAAGTGGGGAATTAAACAGTGGAGCAAAAGTAGTAGTTATTAGAAGCAGTTACAGACTGACCAAAGAACAGCCATTATATTTAAACCTAATTAAGTTAACAAATAAGATCATGAGAAAGGGAAGAGACTCATTATCATCTGTGTAGCTGGGAAATGGAGTAGGTAAGTTGTAATGAAAAGCCTTGTCTGTGTTAAGCACCTGGTTTTGGTTCCCAGTAGTCATATTTTTTCTTCCCAGACCCTCTATTCTAAAGGGATTGTGTCATTTCATTTGAGGACAAATAACTACAAAGGTCAGAGATAGGAGTGGTTGTTCTCTGAAAATTATGCTCCCACTGGTGAGTGGGTATTTCTGTTCTTTAACATTTTTCAGTGGGAGTTCATCATGGAACATAGCAGTTGTTTGTTTTCATACATAGTTTATCATTGTTCAGTAATGGAACCAATGGAAAGAGAGGCAATTAGAGGCAGAGAAAAGCAGGCTTTAAGTAACTAACCATAGTTTTGAAGAGAGCAGAAGCAATACAACTGAGAGAACCACAGCAAATCTTGCATGAAGTATTACAAAGACAAATAAACTTTACTTCCAAAAATCCACCAATAGGAAACTATATTGACATTTAAATATTACAGTTGGTGATAGAACAGCTCTCTCCTCTTTTTTTGTAACATGTGTTAAAGAAATGTTTCCCTTTCCTCCCTCCAGGCTATTTCCTTTTCAGCTTGTCAGAGTTAAGGAGGCAGATACCATTTTTACAGTAAAGGTTTTGAACATTATTTACTTTTAGAAAGACTTAAGCATGAAACTGCATATAAAGCAAACTTAGTTCCTTGACAAGGCAAAGCAAATCTAGTGTAAAAGCTGTCAATGACCTACCTAGTTAGACTGCTAGAAGCTAAACTCAATATTGTGCAAAATGTATATGAATAAACCTAACTTATTATTTTGTGAAAACACTTCTAGCTCATCAGAAAACTTCTGAATTTCCAGAGATCCAGTTTCTCCATGAAAAAGGGGAAATGTCCTAAATGAAGGAGCAGTTTAATTCCAATTCCAAACAAGTTCTCACACGTCCTCTGTATGCCAGACAGATCATCTTACCTCAGTCCAATAAGAACAGTCAAACCACAGCCCCTCTGCATTCGCAAGCTTATGAAAATGGCCAATTTCAGGCCTTCCACCAAACAGCAATAGAAGTCTTGCAGCATGGTAAGACAAACAGGTCATAGCCACCCTGGCACCTTATGTGTTGGCTCTTTTAGAAGAGCCTTTAGGACAATATGTTTTGAAATGGAACTTAATTTTCTAATGCAATATAGTCCAAAATATCCCATACTTTTGGTCCAATTATTCCACTAAAGAGAGAAATAAGAGGCCACTAACATCTTAATGTCGCCATAGTGCTGCTTCTGATGTTTTAAATGCTGGAATCAAGTTCTGAGAGGTCAAACATTTGGTACACCAAGAAAATCCCACAATTTGATCCACAGGATCATAGAACTGGGCCACAACAGATGCACCCAGGAGGTAGCAGCAAGGCAGGCCTCCTAGAATTAGGATCAGAACTAGATCACAGATGATCTGCCAATAATTAATTCAGACAAATAAAACATTTCTGATCTTTTACAGGTGGTTTAGAAAAGCTATGCCAACTGCACATAATTCCACATTTGTATGGCTACATGCTACAGACCATTGCAAAAAACAAATAAAGGGTCAGAAGCCAGAAAGATGTTTTCCTTGATGCCACAAAATGAATAATATCGATTGTAAAAATGATTTGCAAAACCCATAAAAAACTAGTGGTCTATACTTTTAACTACAGTTAGCAGAATCTAATCCATCCCAACAAGCTATGGGTTACCCTTAGTATTCTATAGTTAGGGTTCCAATAAGCTGTTTTGCATAGCGCTTTTGAACTGATTAAAAACAAATGTCAAGCCTGTTGCGACAGCCCCCAGTAGCTATTTGGTAGCACCTTACACATATTTGCCATATGCCTTTTCATGAAACAAATCATATAGAGCCACTAAATTGCATGCGTGTTTGGGGGAGGGGGGGAGGTAGAAGAGGTCTGTCCTTTCCATCTGTTTGGCAAAACTTTGTTTTTAAGTTTTTGGATAGCAGTAACTGCCCACAACAGGCTTTTCATAATGGCAAAACCAACTGTGGCACATTTGGAACCCAGCCCAACGCAGAATGGAAAAAACAAAAACAAAAAAAAAACCACACTTGGACTAAGAGTGCCAGAGTTAAATGTAATGGCCTAATGGCCAAGAGAATTATTTGGTCCCTCAGATTTTGGCCATAGTAGTTTCAGAAAAACCTACTTGCTATTGACTCTACATTCCCATTCCAAGAGACAGGTAGTAACACATTCATTTACAAAAAAAGATCAACCTTGATTCTTATATTATGCCACTCTGCCTTTGTACAGTAAAGGCCCCAGTTTTTCAAAGCTTCTGTGACCAGAGATCTCAGTGAAGTCATTGGGTGTTCTACCTGCAAACATTCTTGCAGAATAAAACATTAAAGAATGAGTATGGTTTCTTTCAACAGAATGTGCGTGACAGTTTTTATATTCCTCAGAAAAGTACCAGTAGACAGGTTGAAATATGAAAAGAATTCTAATATTATAAAAGCCTAAGTCTGTCTGTCTGTAACACTTTATTTGCGCTCCGGTTGGCTGACAAACAGCCAATCAGAGTGCAAAGAAGCATTCTGACAGAAGGCAGCCCGCCTCCATGTGTTGGGGACACAGAGGACGGGGGGGTGGGGAGGGGAAAGGAAGGCGGGAAGAGGCCAGCAGAGCTGGCATTGCCCTCCTCCCACCACCCTGCTCCCTCCAGGTAATGCAGGGAGAGGCAGTGCGCCCAAGCCAGCAAAAAGCCGTCCTGCTCCCCCTCCCCCCCAGTCATTCTTGATGGGCAATTGGCTAGTCTTACTATAAAAAAATTGAGCAGAATCTACAATAAAAACCTATACTTTCTGTTCTTCTTCCATTATAAATGTGGAATATAAGAAGTACCATTTCAATAAAAAACTAATCTACCACAGACCTTCCTATGAGTGGCTTTTAAGAAAGCTAGGACTCTATACAATATGTCTAATTCAGTATACGGTTGCATTTTCTCTTTAGATGAACCCAAATCAGAAAGGAGATCAGATGAATCATTTTCAAGTCACATGCACTAATTCTGCATTTCGTGTAAAACTTTATTTTAATGAAATCCATTGTGTTTTTCTTTGTGAAATTTAGTCGTCATGAAATACCATTTCATTTTTAATGCTCAGGGTTAAATTATTCCATCAGTTCATTTAGGTTCTCTCACAAGTAGATTTTTAACAATAAACACAAATAATACATATTTCCTTGTATACCAGACACCTCCAAATAAGACTCGCACCTTGTTTCTGGAAGTCAGAATGTAGGGGAGAAAAAGATTTTACCCAGTCATGGGTGACAACATACATTTTTCTGGAAACACAGTGTTCAGAAAGCGTGAAAACTCTGGAGACAGTCTGGGTGAGATAGCAGAAACTTCCTCATATGGCAAGACATCAAACAAGACTAGTCCCCAGACCCTTGCAAGGACAGTACCAGGACTACTTTAAATAGTTCCTTACATAAGTAATAAAGTGTTATTTCCACACCACAGGATTCATCAAGTTCATACAGACTGCATGCAGTAGCTAATTTGCCCTGAGCCACCTCAGTTGCTGTTTCAGGTACATGATAAAGTGTTCATCCAATAGCTACTGCAAATGTCTTAGTGACTGTGAAAGGATTAACATTGGATTCTGCCCCATCTGCTTGCTGGGTCAGAAAGAACCATCAGCCATCAGAGCACAGCATGGCATCCCCAGGCTTATCCAGCCCTCCTACTACTACCCCATGCTCCTCATCCATGTGGGAACTAATGACATGGTCAGGAGTGATCCAGAGTGGGTCATGAATGACTACAGGGCTCTGGGGGGATGGGCTCAAAGGGGCTGGGGACCCAGTCATGGTTTTTTCTTCTGTGCTTCCCATGTCCCAGAAGAGAAGGATGCATTGAGGAAGTGAACTGGTGACTCTTATGCTGCTGCCACCGGGAAGGCTTTGGATTCCTTGACCAAAGTGCTCACTTCAGGGAGAGAGGACTCCTGGGAAGGGATGGCATCCACCTCATGAGGAAAGGTAAGTCCCTTTTTGCGGCCAGGATGGACAATATTCTGGACAGAGCTTTAAATTAGGATTGCTGGGGGATGGGGATACACAAATTCAAACATGCCCAAGGACCAACATACAAGTAAGCCCTGTAGATAGGGACACTGGGAGAGCCACTCTTGTGGGAGCTGAGGGAATAATTCTCCATCAGTGAGACAGGAAGATGAGGGCCACAGTAGGACGACTCAGGTGCCTACATACTAACACCAGGAGCATGGGGAACAAGAAGGAGGAGCTAGTCCTCCTACTCTCCAGTGGGCATTATGATCTCATAGGGATTACAGTGACCTGGTGGGACTCCACACATGACTGGAGTATAGCCATAGAGGACTAAACCCTGCATAGAAGGGACCAGGTGGGGAAGAAATCTGGTGGCATTGCTCTCTATACGAAGGAGCAGTACATCTGCTTGGAAGCCAACACTGAATCAAAAAATGAACAGCTCATAACACTCTGGGTTGTTGCGGGAGGGGGGCACACCGAGAGAGACCTAACTGTAGGTGTATACTACAGAACACTAAACCAGGGGGAGTAATTCAAATCTGGAGTTCACCTGAGAACTGACTGAGGCCACACATGCACCTGACATGGTCATCAAGGACGACATTAATTATCCAGATATCTCCTGGGAAAAACACTTGGCCAAGTTGGATTGGTTGCAATCCTTCCTGACCTGCGCCAAGGAGCTCTTCCTGAATCAGGAGGTGCATGGGCCAACCAGAGGTGACACTTTGCTAGACTTGGTCCTGGCCAAAGGAAATGACCTGGTGACTGACTTAAATATAGAGGGAAGTCTGGGCAACAGAGACCATAAAACCATCATGTTCACTGTCCGACATAAGGCAAACAAATCTAATAGCAGGATTGAAGTCTTGGACTTCAAAAATGCAAATTTCAGCAAGTTTAGGTCACTAGTAGGAGATGTGCTGTGGGACCAGGAACTGAAGATGAAAGGTGTGCAACACAGATTGGTTGTTCCTTAAGGACATGATCCTTGAAGCACAAAGGAAGTCCATTCCCTTGTGGACAAAAGGTATCAGAAAGGCTGGGAAGCCCTCTTGGCTAAACAGGGAAATCACAGTCCTCTTAAAAAAAAGAAAGCAGTTGACTAAATTTAGATTAACAACAAGAATCAAGGACAACAAGAAGTCTTCCTTTAGGTACATAAGGAACAGGAGCAAAACAAATGGCATTGTGGGGCCATTGCTCAACAACTCAGGAGAGCTGGGTACTGGCACCCAGGAGAAAGCTGAACTCTTGAATAACTACTTCACCTCAGTCTTTCACCGGACCAAGGGGAAAACAATGCCAGGTAGAGTACAGGATGAGCACAGTAGGAATAATCACCTTCCTACTATTGCCATAGAATTGGTGCATGACCAATTAAAAAAATTAGACATACAGAAAAGTCAGTGGGACCAGATGATCTTCATCCAAGAGTGCTGAAGGAGTTGGCTGAAGTCATTGTGGAACTCCTGGTGAAACACTTCCACAACTCATGGTGCTCTAGAGAAGTTCCCGAGGACTGGAAGAGAGCTAATGTTGTGCCCATCTGCAAGGGGAGGAAGGAGAACCCAGGTAACTATAGGCCAAATCAACCTAACTTCCATCTTGGGGAAAATCCTAGAAAAATTCAGGGAATCCACCTGAGATAAGCCTGCAGAAGGTAAGATTCTGAATGATAGCCAGCAAGGTTTCATTGCAGGCAGGTCTTGCCTTGCCTTACCAAGGTCATCTCCTTCTACGACCAGGTAACTCACCACCTGGACACAAGACAGCGGTTGCCATTGTATGCCTACACTTCCAAAAGGCCTTTTATCTAGTATCCCATGACGTCCTTGTGAGAAAATTGGAGGACTGTGGACTTAACAATGAGAGAGTCAGGGGAGTGAGAAACTAGCTATAGAATAGAACCCAGAAGGTCACAGTAGACGGATCGGTGTCATTCTGGTTAGACATGATTCTACATAGTGAGGTTGCCACTATTTAAAGTATGTAGCTGCATATTGGCTTTACACAGAACAGAAAACATGTCACTGACCAATCTTTGATTACTGACTTTTTGGTGCCCACTTTATCATCACATCTTTTTGCCTGAAAGCTTAGCTAACATCTTTCCCAAATGCACAGTTGATCCAAAAAAATGACATTGCCAAAGAAAACCTCCTTGCTTCTCTCATATTTCTTGGGCTATCATAGCTACTACAACATACTATCTTTCCTAAAGGTCTGTTAGGGAGAGAGGGGGCTCCAAAGCACGGAAAAATTCAGAAAAGAACAGAAGGTCCTCTACTATATCTCCATGTACTCAGAGAAAAACAGGGCTCATAAGCACCCTGTAACAAAGGCAGAACCACCATAGTAAACTGAAGTGTTTATAGAGTGCCTACCACCTTGGATCCAAATAACAGACAAGATTAGGGACCAAGAAGCATTTGGCATAAACATCACCTTTCTCCATTTCTAAGTTATAGCTCAGGGTGTGTGGATTTATGGGCAGCCAGCTGCATTTTACAAAGAAGAAAAAGGTTTTTTTTTTTCCCACTCTGATGTTAGAATCTCCTCAAATTTTCCAGCTGACACATAACGTAAGAAACAAGCCACTGCAAGCCATGTTAAGTCAGGCACTCAGCCAGTGGCTCAAGAAGTTATTCATTTAACCACAGAGAAACAGAATGTTAATAACACGCTGTCATTTCCATTTGGGCACAATTGCAGCAAAGAAATAAATAAGTCACATATTAAATCAGAACCTACCACATATTTTCCTCAGGTAATGTTCACTAGCTTCAGTGAAGTCACTGAAGTCAGCTACTCCACTGCAAAAAAAGTGGCCATTGCTTACCGCTACTCCTTTACTTATTGTTAATGTAAATAAGATACAAGTATTATGTTTATGCTTAACGGTTCATAATCTAAATTCCTTCATTTCTATAACACCTTCTTTTTTGTCAGTCTCCAAGCACTTTAAAAGTGATTAAAACTCAGAATATTCCTGAGAGGAAAGCAATGCTTGGTTTCATTTTACAGCTAAAGAAACTGAAACAACTGGATTAACTGTCTTTGCCCATTGCCAATTGTCAATCAATAACAGAGCTAAACAGAATCCAGGAACTCACCCAATGATCACATCCAATTGTAACACAAGCCTTTCATGTATATTCTCTTTCCCCCAAAACCGGGATTCCACTGAAATATAAACAAACCCACCACAATGATTTGGAACTATTTTGTTGTTTTCCAGTCTCTTAAAAGTTTCTCTTACTGCTTTTTTTTTTTTCTGGAAAGCAGCAAAAAGATGGGACAACCACAATGTGCTGGCTTTTCACAAAAATCACAAGGAAATCTGGCTCCAATATAAAATTTCTCCCTCACCTCTATTTAGAAGAAGGAATAATAATATAAATGTAAAGAAGTGAAAGAAATTTCTGCTCATGAAACACTGAGTCTACTGAAGTCACCTGGCCTTCAATAAGACTGGGATCTCACCCCATGTTTTTACATAGTAGCAGTCATGGATTACAGGTTTTGGACTAGTTTGTATTTATTTATTTATTTCACCACACAGAGTTACACCAGTTTTGATCCCTTCTCATTTTGACATGAACAGAAATTCTGGCTACTTGTTTTTTTGCCACTTGACATTTAGACTGTTTCATAATATTTGCATTTTACTAAATGCAATGTGTACTGAATGCAAATGTACCAAATGCTTAGTATGCTGGACTAAAATTGACTGTTGTTCTTTTGAAGCACATAGAAGAGCTGTGTTTCAGAGACACCTTACCCACCCCTTGTTTTGATGCTTTGAGTTTGAGTAACAGCAGGAGCATACCACAAGAACTCAAGCTTCTTTGAGCAGCAACATGATTTCAGTGCTAACGAATTTCCTAAATTTATGAGCCTTCCAGTTCGTGGGATGCAGCTTATTAAAAATAAGTAAATAGCCCAAGCTTTTCATGACCATGAAATTTTATGCTGAGTGGGGTAAAAAGGTAGTAAAGTGTTGATGAAGATTCTAAGGCCATTTGTGTAGTATTTAACTCAATGAGTGGCATGTTCAAAGCCTATTTAAAGCAAACCAAACATTTACATATGCATGGTTCTTAGAACTGTTTTGTTTTCAGATATAAGTTTTCCTTACTGTATTCTCAGATAAACCCCATTCATACATTAGCTGCTTATTCTTTGACACATGCAATCTCATTATTATCCCCTCTAATACCTGTTCTTCCTGGCCTGAAATGAGGGTGGTATTACAAGATTGGGTGGCAGAGCATTACTGAACAGGAACATAAGTGTTTTGTTGAAGCAGAATATTACACAGGAGGTATAACATGAGATCAAGCTTCACTTTTTTTTTTTTCCTTCAATTGCTCAAGGGCTAGGGAAAGACATTCAAAAAGCCTGAGCCTGAACCGATTCAATCTTTTCAGGTTAGTTTAACCTGCAGAACTTGAACCAAATTTGAAGGTGGATAGATATTCACTTATTAAATAAATAAATAAATAAATAAATAATCAAGAAATGCAGGCACATGCCTTCAGTGGCTCAGACTAGAAACTGGAAGCACTAAAGCGAGTCCTCTCTTCCTTTCCACAATGCTGAGCTGAGGTGAGCGGGTGAGGTGGAAAGGCCCCAGCAGGATGAGGTCTGGTACAGAGTTCTATAAACCAGTTTGACCTAAATCAGTTAGAGTCTGATACTACACTCAAGTAGGAGTATCTTATACCAGTTTCAACCATTTTGAAACTGGTTTATGTGCACTGAACTTCTGTTCTATTACAGGTTTAAACCAGTTTCTGATCACTTAAACCAGGTTGTGTGTAACTTCTGTCAAGGACATCTGCCTGCACTTTGAGACAGGATCAGGGTCACCAGAAGCCACAAATTACACATCACCTCTTGAAATGTGGCTGCCCCAGTTCGGCAACCTGCTTTGAGGTTTAGCTACACTTTCTGATGGGCTTTTTCCTCCTCCAGACATCAGAATGGTCTCCTGCTTACAACAGGTTTCTCCATGGAGCCGTTTTTTCAAAGAGCAAATGGATTCCAAAAATGAGGGCTGCTTGTAACGTTAAAAAAAAAAAATCAAATTGTACAATGATCATTCTGAAAGTTGGAAATTTCCATGGTAAGCACATGGTAATGGTACTCCTGCTTTGTATATGATGTGCATCTGAACAAAATTTGCAATAAAGCAATTATATCTCCTTGTGTTAAGCAGCCCTTAATTTCCCAAACTATTAAAGGAACAAAGGACAGTCTGGTATTATCCTCCTATTCAGGTCATGACAGCTGCTTCTCCCTGCCAAATGGACACTTTTCAGAAGTGCAGCATATGAAGTAATTAGCCTCCATCATATGCAGTTCAAACTCCTTTCCTTTCACTGAGAGTGAACTAATGTGAGAATTGGATTATTATTCTTGTTGTTGTTATTATTGTTGTATATCTTTTGTGCTATGCATCCTTATTGACACAGACTGATGAAGAAAGCCTAGCTTTGGGAATCAAAAACAGTAAGTTTCTGGCTTTATTCTTAAAATGTCGCTGGAATAAAACTACAGCCCTAGGCCACAGAGAGACATGCATTTGAAGTGCTCCGAATCCTGGACAAGTCTGATGGTATGCAGACACATGATCCCCCAACACGACCCCTGGACAACTTCAAAATGGCCACTGGTACGCAGCAGCACCGCTTTCCAGGGCTGAATATCTGGAATCTCTGCATGCCTCTTCTAACCCCATTGCGGGGGGAGAGGTAGAGTGTGGAACACTGTGAAATGCCATAGGACCACTGGTGCATGCAGACATTTCAGAAAGCACTTTAAAAATCATTTTTTAAACACTTATACCATTTTCAAAAAGTGTTTCTTTGGCTGTGCACATCTGCAACTTAGCTGTCTAGAGAGCTTAAATATCACATCTGCCCAGAACCCTAGAATGACACTTCATTAAAGCATTGACTGTTGCACAGACAAGGCTCCTCCAAGTAGCAGATTACTCCTCACACCCTGGAACTGAGCTGTTAACCACAGTCTCCGTCCTACAACTGCAGACTACTTTTAAAGATATTGAGAGCCCAAGTCACTGAGTATTCAAAGGTAAAATCCAAGATTTTGCCGTTTGACTCAATATTCTTTGGAAAATTTGTGTGATGAGAAGACAAATTTGATGTGTCCACCGTACTGTAAGCACCACACTTTATATCTTACTTCTAAATCAGTAACATTCCCCCAAATCAAGCAAATGCTAATAAAAGGCCAATTTTTCCTACCAATAGTTTTCCAACCACTCGATTGTTTGCAAAACTTTGAGAAGCTGTAAGCATATCCTGCTAAATGATTTCTCATTTCAGAAGACAAATATTAATTTCCTAAAAATCTTGCTGTTCTAAAAAGAACAGAAGTCCATTTATCTTCCTTTTGAAATTTTAATATCTGCCAATGATCTACCATCATGGATATCAACAAGTTACTATAGATACTTCATGTCAAGTATTATGCCTTACACAAGCAATAGTAATAACAATAATAACAATCATCATCATCATCTTGACCTTATTATTCAAGCAAAAAAACTTTTCAAAACATCCTGGAGAGACCCTTAATTGTTTTCAGAACAGTATAGGAATTTCACACACAGAGGGCCAAATCCTGTTCTGGGAAGTTTAACAGTTCCTGCTGAAGTGGATGGAAACTTTATACAAGTACTAGAGGAAAGAATTTAACCCACCTACTTTTGGTACATTAAACTGAAAGGGGTGGAGGGAGGGAAATCTTGTTTGTTTGGTTTTTAATCCTTTTCTTGCTCAGCTGGAGGCTGGAGTTTGTCACTCCATTGTAACCATTTTAATGAAGACACAATCCATTCTAACAAAGAGGGCTTGTGCTATCTATCTGTTTGAAGTAGTCTATCATCAGTTTGGTAGAATATCTAGTAAAAGGCAAGCTGTAAAATTAGGCTATGCATTTTGTTGTTGTTGTCCTTTACCAGCAAGGGGAGGGGAAAGGGGGGGGGAAGAGAGAAAAGAAGTGGAAAAGAAAAAAGGGAGAGAGAAAAAGAGAAAGGAGACAAAGAAAGAGAAAGGAGGGAGGGGTGAGGGCTAGATCACATGCATGCATAGGTTGTTTATAAACCTGATCTTTGCCTTGAACAGACTGCTGCAGCAGGGGCAGGAGACCAATGAGGACTGGGTGCAAGAATTGTAGGGTTGGAAAGGAACTCAAGAAATCATCTAGTCCAACTACCAAAATCTCCTTATGAAGTCTCTCAGATTAGTCACTTGATGGCCACACCAACTTGTGCATAAATAATAAAACAGACAAGTGACTTTGCTACATGCAAGAGATTCTGGTTCAAGGGCCAAGAAAACATGATGCAAGGCTGATGGTGCTAGCACCATTTGTGCCCTTGGAAATGAAGCACAAAAGTTCAGCTTTGTTTTCATAGATTTCATAGACATTAGGGCTGGAAGGGACCTCAGAAGATCATCAAGTCCAGCTGAAACACAGCATTCTCAAAGTAGGTTTCATTTTATCCTTGTCCGTTGGTCAAAAAAAAGGTTTTGCCTATTAAAAATGAGTCACATTTTATTAGACAACATGCTGACTCATGAAGATAAAGTTACCTACCTCACCAATGATTCCCCAAGTGCAGAATTTCAACAACTATCTGAGATATTTATTAATGTGGCAATAAAATTAAAATATTCAGTTGTGGGACTGGCATTCCTTCTGTTTTATTTTTTTAATTAACGTGTGTTGTGCATGGCTATGCATTTATGGTTTTGTTGTTTCACACCAAGGAGGATGTTGCTATAAATAGAACCAATGTTATTCTAAAATGTACACTTAAGGAAAAAATGTCTATAGTGCATTATTTACTGTTGGTATGCATCTTGTCAACTTGCTGATAAAGGCTGAATAAGAAGC
This sequence comes from Crocodylus porosus, assembly GCF_001723895.1. Classification (NCBI taxonomy): domain Eukaryota; kingdom Metazoa; phylum Chordata; order Crocodylia; family Crocodylidae; genus Crocodylus; species Crocodylus porosus. The sequence goes on along the minus strand of NW_017728931.1, from coordinate 14,549,097 downwards.
ATAATGCAAGTGTAGAAATGAATTGACTCTTCATTACTGAAGATGTAAAATCAAGTCTTAAATCACTAATAAAGCACAATGGAATACGTTCAATAAAATTAAAATAGGCTTGATATTAAAATCTGTTCTGGATATTTAATCGACTTCACTGAAATCTTTCTTGAGGTGGAAGACTTGGATTCGAATTCCTGCCTTCAGGGACTACAGTAATTTGGGACTGAATCTCTTCCTGAACCAGGCAGAACAGGCACTTGAGGAAATGTAGAAACAAACATTTTTGAAGTCTTAAAAGCTGCCAAGAAAGAGTTATCCTATTTTAGTCTGCTTTTGTCTCGGGTAAAGGTGTGCTTGACAATCACAGCTTATCCTTTTCCCCCCAGTTCCTCTAACTCCCTATTGCCTTCCCTGACCTTTACACACACACAGATACACACAAACCCCAACAATTAAACCACAGACTTCAATTTACTGACAGCTCCAAGGCAACCAGGCTGAAATGGCCAGGATGTTGCATGTGTACGAGTAAAATGCACACAGGTGCATGAGTAAAATTAAGCAAACGCCATGTTACACACAGTCATAGAGTAAAACTACTGGGTCCATTAAACTCAGGCTCCTTCAGTCTTAAAGCTTCTAGGAACAAGATTTCTGAGCACTTTCTCTCAGTAACTTCAGGCATATATTACTATTTGCCCTATTCCAAGCTACTGAGAGTAATTCAGACTCTCAATAACAGTAGTGTTTGCTTTGTTCAGTTAATTTTAGCCACATGCCTTTTCTCACCTTTCACTCAACTTGTCAGCAGTAGAATTTTCATAAATCCACTTAATTTAAAATATTTGCTTCTATGCATGTACTGTAGATTGTAATCCATCCACTCCACAGGGGAAAAGCAGCCCTCACCCCACTACAAACTCAACCAGTCTCTAAGAACAAACCATCCACTGCTGGGTAACTAAACACTAAAATGTCAGCATCCGATGTACCATTATAGACAGAATAAATCAACATTGACAATATTATGTATTTGTGTAAGAGGGCTTCCAAATGTGTTTTTGGGTCCCCCAAAATTAAGATTTTTCCCAACTGTTGAAAAGTTTCTTTTGTGTAGCTTTGACTTAAATATAAGGAAAAGCATGTCAGTATGCAAGAAAACCCAAAAAGCAAATAAAATAGCATAATGGTGGATAGAGAGCCCTTGTTTTTATCCCAGCAGAGATTTATCACTCTGAGGTTCTTGTGACTTTGACAAATTTTATAGTAATGAGTTGTGTATATGACCTATAATAACCAACAACGAATAATGTATTCCATCTGCTGGTGAAGTCCCAAGAGGCACTTCCCTTCAAGGTCCAAAAAAGGTTCTAGTTTCCCCCCCTCCCCCTCTTAATCAAAAGGGGGAAAAAATATGAAATGGCTATTCAGTTCATACCTTTCTGGAAAGCTTGTATTAGACTAGATAGTTAGCATTTGAAGAAGAAACTCAACAAATGCATAGAAAAAGACACCAGTTACATTTCTTCTTCTTCTTGCAGCGCTCTTTAGTGTCTATTACTTTTTCTTGATGTCTTGAGCACCTGTCACCTTAATACGTCTTACCTAAGTCTTCTAGACAAGCTAGCAAAACCACTTACAGCTTTACAATTCTGATAATAAACTTATTTGTGACAGAGTACATAGGCCACACAAATGGTGGGCAGAAATAAAATCAAAACCTGATTTCAGGGATGCAAAGCAATTTAAAAGTTTCTGTTTCAACAATCTGAGATGAAGAAAAAATGGAGCTGTGCTAAAAAGTAAAACAGCAAATAGCAATGTTAAGAGCATACATCATTACAAAAAGAGACCTTGAATGAGGATAGTAGAAATACAGGGCAGGAAAATCCTTCATTACAGAGTACTGCATCTTAAGGGTCTAAGTCTCATTCTACAGAATTTTTCTTGGTAAATTCAAGCTGCACCTACACAGATGGGAAAGCAGTGGGATGCTTTTGTTTTTAAACTTTGGACAATACAGCAAAAATTCCTCATCAATATGATCTATATATTTGGATTGGGTTTGCTACCTCCAAAGCAGACCCACGTTTGTAAGGGACAAAAAACCCATATTTTCAAAAAAAGGTCCAAAAATTTTTGTCTATCAAGATAATGGGGACATAAAAGAATCTTTGGCTATCAACAGGAGCCTCTACCCCTGCTGGTCAGTGTAAACAGAACCATTATTATACGGTCTATTCACAGGATATAATAATGATGTGAAATTATCAACGTTTATTTATGGCAAAGTTGGGCACTGGCAACACTTATATAAGCAACCTATACCAGGGATGCTCAATCTGAGGCCTGTAGGTACATTTGGCCTCCAGCACTGTCTCATCTGGCCTGCAGGGCTCCCCATGGTCCAAAATTTTGGCAGTGGGAGACCAGTACTCCCCTAATGCCAAATGTCTATCCCAAACTAGATTGGATGCAGAGGGCCCAATCCCAGTGCACAGGGACAGGCAGGGGTGGCACTGGGCCCCAGAGTCTAATTCCAGTGCATGGAGCCTGATCCTGGTACTTGGGGCCAGGAGGGGTGGCATAGGCTGCCAGGGCCTTATCCTGTTAAGTGGGGCCAGAAACAGGGCCCTATCCCAGTAGACAGGGACAGATGGGGTTCCAGGGCTGTATCCCAGCAGGCAGGGCTAGGTAGAGGTTGCAGGGGGCCAGAAACTTGAGCATCACTGGTCTATATTCATGAAGTTATATGAACACTAAATTAACTCAACAGCCATTGCCCAAGTTTTGGTACAGACTAGTTTCAGTACCATGTCTCCCATGGGCTTCTTTGTGACTGCATCGCATTGCTCACTCATATTGCTGACTCATGTTGAGTCTGATCTACCAAAACTCCCAGGTCCTTCTCAGGACACTGTGCTCTGCAGAGCAGAAAAACAAAATATAAGCCATTTCTCAGATCTGAAGTATCGTCCTGCTAGCAACATTTAAACACCTGTTAAAGAAAAAAGTAGGAGTAAATGAGGACACAAGGGAGATACTATAGTGAAACATAAACAATGACAAAGCAAGCCAGTCAAAACAGAATTAGCCACTGAACTGAGGGAGATGTATCCAGGATTTTGAGCCTTTCTGCATCCCTCACTAAGTCACATATTAAGACATTCTTTAACATAGATAATAAAATACTTTAATAACTGCTAATTCACCATTAGGCATATTTTTATACAGTATACTATTTTGTTCAAAATGGCTCAAGCCAGTCAATACTTATTTGTAAAAACAACAATTTTCTACCCTTCCTTTTTCACATATGCAGAGTAAGAAAAATAACAGTTCATTTTTTATTCCCCCTTTTCTTTACATTCCTGGCAGATGTTGAAAAAGCCCCTGGCAGAAGTGTTTTCTCTATCACACTTTACTTAAAAGCCCTATAAGTTTCATAGATTTCATAGACATTAGGGCTGGAAGGGACCTCGGGAGATCATCGAGTTAGAGCACTAGAGAATGAAACAGATGTTTGCTGTTCAGTTGGGAGGTGGGGGGGCTTGGAGCCTGCCCATATTGGCCCCATATTGGCCCCTGGGGGCACTCTTGCATGCCCCTCTCCAGACCTGTCCCCCCACAAGCTGGAGACCATCAGCAGCAGCTGGGGAGACAAAGACCCCAGACTTGTTCTCCATGGCACCCCTGGCCAGGCAACAGCTCACTGCTACCAGCCTAGGGCTGCTATGGGGAGGGAGACCCGAGACCCCTCTCCCTGCAGCCCTCCCCCCACCCCCAGGGCTGCGCTGTGGTGTGGCCCAGCAGGTGCCTGTGAAGAGAGATACCCCATAGCCCTTCCATGGCAACAGCCTTCCCCCACCTTCCCACCCCAAGCAACAGCATTCTGCAGGGCCAGGGTGACTGTGGGGACAGAAACCCTCCTTCTCCCCCTCAGTCTCCCAAGCAAGGCTGCATGCTGGGCTGGACTTGGAGGCAGTCACTGACTAGGGTCAGTGACAGCTGAGGAAGCAGGGCCAGCCCAGGCTTGGACAGAGCAAACAAGCTCTGCCCAAGGCTAGAGCACAGCCCTGCAATATGCCATATGGCATGGCAGTGATGGCATCTGGCACAGACATTTCATAAAGCACTCTAACAGAAAGCACTCACCCATCCAGGGTTAACTTTTCAGAGTGCAATCCACCATTTTTAAAGTACTCTAAAAGCCAGGAACATCTGTTCAGTTATGGCTTGTAAGCAGGCAAGAAGCACTCTAATGTGCGTAACATCTGTACCTAGCCCCTGTTCCTAAATGATAGGTACTATGAAGTCCATCACTTCATACTTTTATCTCATTCCTCGCTTTGCTGCACACTGCTACCTGCTGTCTTACACTACTTTCCATCTGAACTAGAGTAGCTCACAAGCAGAATTTAAGCCAAAAGCTTGCCACTGCAAGGATAGATCAGTAGACATGATACAGCAGAAGTCTACTTAAGTAAGTTTGACTAGTCTTTGTAACAAACTTAGGACTAAAGAGCACGTACTTATAAAGGCTGAAATGGAAGTAAATAGCATCCCTGCCAACTGCAACTTTTTCCCACCTTCTTAAACTTCTCAATACTCTTCCATTTTCATTTCAGTTCAGAAGGCAAAGGAAAAAAAAAAGTTTCCTCCTCCCCTTTAAAGGCATTTAGCCAAGAGAACTCTGATGAGAGAGATCAGGTTAAAACCTCTAAGGCACAAGAATATTAAGTAGATTAAGCAATCCAGTTGGCTGAACACACTTTTGGAAGTTTTAGCAGAAGGAATAAAATCAGAACAGCAAATGATATGCAACTCACTCCTGACTCTGGCAAATAAAAGGAGATAAAATATAATTAAAATATTATGCATTGTTGCCTCTAAGAGTTTTAGAGAACTTTAGTTGTTCTCCCTAGCAGAAGGAAGGAACAATGCTTAATTTGCTTTTACTATCCATTGGCACAACAATCTGCTAGTCTTTCAATAGATTACCTGCTAGACACAGAACTTTGCTTGAACATACTGTGAATGTTTAAAGAATATTGTTTAAATGAACAGAACGTGCACTGGCAGAGAAATGCACAAGCTTCACAAACTTTTCTTTTTTCCAGTATCTGTGCTGCTTGTGAATATAAAGTGTTAAAGTATTAGTACTACTAATTGCACATTCTTTTCTTTTGTCTGGCACTGTGACTGATAGTTCAGTACCAGGATCTCTCTAAAGGTATGCCAAAATCTACAATTCAGTGGTACAGAGTAAAGTTACAGAGCTATAGTTAACAAGTGAAGATGGTATTAAAACACAATATTCCACAAGTGGAAGTATTAGACAAATAATACAAAGGACAGAGAAAAAAAAAAACAACTCCCAGCCTTGCAAAAATGTAGGGGAGCAAAGAACAATCAAATTAATAAGATATTATGTATTATGTTATAAACACTCCACCTCAACTAAACAAGAGATGGGTGAAAAAAAAATTAAACACACAGTAGTGAAAAATCTAATCAAAAAAAGTAAGAACAATTCAAAGTAATATGAAAAAAAAAAATCAAGAATACATTAATTAAATCTTTATAAAAATCAACACAGTATATTTTTAGTTAGCATAAATTCAGCTGCATCATGAATATAGATAGCAGCCAATTTTAATTTCCTTAATAAAACATAGTTTTGAGAAGTTAAAGATTTTGATGGTATTCATTTACAGCAACTACTGATCAGATGCTTCTCTGTCTAGATAGTGTATATAGAATAAACAGTCTATCAAGATGTCCCAGGAGACAACAGAATGCCACTATGACTAGGGACAGACAATACACATAAACCAGTAAAAGTGATGAGAAACTGGCTTAAACTTGTAACAGAACAGATGTTCAGTGCACATAAACTAGTTTGAAAATGGCTGAACCTGGTTTGAGATAAACCTGGTTGAATTAGCCTTAACTAATTTGGGTCAAACTGGTTTATGCAATTTCTGTCCCAACTTCCTTGCTGGTTTAAGATTATCCAGATTCCCCAAGCATCCTGACATGCTCTCTTGGCTGGGCAGGGCTCTCCGCTCCACAGCAGGGTTGGCCCCACCTCTGCTCCCTGGCTGCAACTGCAGAGACTGGCAGGCTTCTCCCCACTTAACCCCTCGCCACTCTCTGCTAAAGCAGGAATTCCCTCCTACCTACCCTCTGCCTTGCTGAGAGGTGTCTGTGTATTGCCAGACATACTGGCTCTGGTCTGTGTGGTGACAAAGGCAGAATCAACAGGTAGCTGATAATGTCCCTGTGTTGTTTTCTTAACAGGTGATAAACATTGAGTTAGGGATGATAAAAACTCTTATCAATTCCCTGCTGAGCTAATCAGACCATCCTGCTGGGGCCTGGCTATGCCTCCTTTCTTCCCACCCCCGCCTTCAGTACTATGGAAGGGAAGGAAGTGCTGGTCTAGTGCCCCTCAGCTTCTAGCCTGAGCCACTGCAAGCATGTGCCTGCATTTCTGGAATGAAAAGGGAATGTCTATCCACCTCCAAATTGGGTCAAGCTTTGCAAGTTAGACTAACCGACAAAGATTGAATCAATTCAGGCTCAGACTTTTTGAATGTCTGTCCCTAGCCTATATGTCTACAGTTCCCTGGCTGAAATTTTGTTTCTAGCTAGAGTCAAGGACTTTCTGGGGCGATATCTTTTATTGTAAAAACTGCATGGTTGAGATAAAAATCAGACAAGCTTTTGAATCCAAAGTATTCCTCACTGGGTCACCAACCATGCAGTTGTTCTAATAAAAAGGTATAACCCCACAAAAAATCATTGCCTCTCACATAATTCCTAGACCAGCACAGCTAAAACAAAGAACATCCAAATTGTTAGCTCGTAGATTATGCAACATAGTAAACCACGTGACCTCTTGAGGTATTGTTACAGGTTAATTTAACTGCGTGTTAAGGGCCCTTAAAACAGGAGTGTTCATACAGGAAACCCTCAGTATTCACGGGTTCAGCATTCTCAGTTTCAAATATTCACAAATGTCAAACCTGCATTTTAAATGCACTTTAAACACTTCCCAGAGCTCCTTGGGAGCTGTGCGCTTGCTGCCACCATTCTCCCGCTGCCGCCACCGAAGCCATGCCCCACCCCCACCAGCTGCCTGGGACACTGCGTTCATGAACACAATGCCCTATTTACGGATTTCACCATTCACGGGGATCCTGAGAACGTATCCCCTGTGAAGGGCGAGGATTGCCTATACATGCTAAGAGTCCTCTGAGCAGCAGCCATAATCCTCTTCCAACAGGGATTACCTCTAACTGGTTTTAGGCAGCTTCTGTTGCAGTCATGTGCAACTACTCCACAGGCACAAAGCCAGTGGAGTGGTCCCTCCAGTATCCCAGGAGGCATTGTTTCTAGCTGTTCTATCTTCCCCCATAGTGACAGAGGAGGCAGCCAAAGGAACTTTTAAAAGGTAAGAATCTCCTCTGTTCTCCCATTCCAGGCTCAACCCAGCTCCTAGGGCTCCCCCCCCATACATCTCTCCCAGCTCCCCACACCATTCCCCCTGCAGCTCTTGGGGAAGCAGGCAGGGAATAGAAACCCACCTGCCACCACCACTGGCTGCTGTGTGGGTGTCTTGGCCAAGGCGGAAGGTGGGTGCCCATTCCCTGCTTGCTCCACTGGGACAGCGCTAGGAGTTGCAGGTGATCCAGGGGACACAAGGGCAGGGGTGAGTCACAAGGGCCAGTGGAAACAAAGAAGGAACCCTGAGAGACAGGGAGGAAGCCCCAGGAGCTGGGAGACAGTGGTGGGTCCAGTCTAGACCTCCTTGGAGTGGGGTTGGGAAGGAAGGGGCAGTGGGCTGAATCCAGGCAGCAGGGTGCAGTGGGGACCCAGACTGCAGGAAGGTAGGGGCTGGCAGGCCTGATGGGACAAGCTGGGCCACCTGTGCTCCCCTGAGAGCAGGTGAGCTGAGTAGGCCCATAGCCAGCTTGGCTCCTAGCCATGCCCCTACTCACCAGGTCAATAAGTGAACATTACAGGGGGTATTAACCGTCACCATGTGACTGCTCAAAGTATGTGCCAATTTTAACACCAATTAAATTAGCACATGCTACCTGTAATGTGTAACAAGGTCTTTAGCAGAGACCTGTAGTTAGCTATGCTAGTCTGAAGCATGAACAACACATGCCCCCAGAGGCTGGCAGGGCACAGCAACTGCCTGCAGGCAGTGGCGGTGAGGGCAGGCAGCAGTGCGGGAGATGCGGGAGAGGGGTGACGGGTGGTGAGCTCCACCAGCTGTTGGCAGCCACCCACAGATGCTGCTGGCAGTATTGGTGGTGCTTCTCTCAGGGGGTGCACATGCACCTGTGTATACCCCCTAAGCGCTGCCAATGGTCTGAAGTCATGCAGAAGGCACCATCTTGAGGACCGATTCAGATAGGTGGCAAAGCATCCAATGAAGTAAACTGTTGCCTATGAAAGCTTATACCTCTTTGAAACTATCAGTCTCCATGATGCCAACTTGTCCTGCCTTTTACCTTCACACTTAATTTTTTAAATCAAAACCATTCAAGGAAACTATCACATTCTACTGTGTTCATGCAGCAAGAGTACCATGCACACTCTGTGGAAACAAATACATTTTAAAAGGGAACTATAAAAACCACAAATCACAGCAAAAGACTGCCAAAAAAAATTATCACGTACAAGTCCCCCGGTGGCACCTCAGAAAAGATGATGCTCACATTTACTGGAAACTTCCAAGAGCACCAGTCAAATATCTCCTCCAAACAAACACAGTATTTAACCGAATCGCATCTTTGGGCTTCTTATTTTTTCCTGGCGAGGATTTGCAGGCCTTCTGAAGAACTTCACACATTTTGGAACCACATCTACCACGGAAGCCCATTTCCTCCAGTAATGTTCAAGATTGTACTTATTGTCCCTCCACTCCCTTGCCCCCAGTCAAACAAACAAAAAGTAGTTTGCAGATAGAAAAAACAATTTTCTAAAAATATGTTCACCAACTATAACAATATTATGTTACATTCACATTTCCATGCTGACTTTCATCATAAGAATACATCAAGGCATTTTATAAACACAAGAATAGTATCATTTTAAGAGTGAAACCAAGTAATTGTTTAGAAGTTGTACAGGAACTCACAGTATTTTACAGAAGGCAGTAAGAAAGTTGACCCTCCAAAATGAGCATAAAATATGTACATGGTTCCCCTTACAGTCATAGCTGCATGTCCTATAAACATATAAATAATAAAGAATCTCTCACTTGCTTCCTTCTTAGGGCTCAAGTTGTTAAGTTAGCGGTATGTGCTTTGACAACATACTGAGGGAAAAAATAGGTTAAGAGGCTGAGTTTTCCATTTGGATTTGAATATGAAGTAATATTAGTGCAAGAAATTTAAACGGACAACTAGCTAAACTGGAAGGAACAAAAAAAAAATCCTTTGTATTTTAGATGCCCACAACATATGTCTATTTGTCTGTAACCTTAATTTAATATGTCCACTTGGAATCTGTCATTTGAGGATCTTTTCTTTTAGATACTTTGGTTTATTAAAGTTAAAATTCTTTATGCAGAGACCCTTTGTCAGATCAGTTACTGTAACTGTGCATCTTCAAAAAATATTTACTAAAACACAAAGAAAATTACCTCCAGGTTCATCCACGTAAAAAGCCACATCTTTTTTGTCTTCTCTTTCAATGTGATCATACATAATCTGTGGAACAGAGAAGGCTGTCTCTCCAGAATTTATTATCAGTGTAGAACCATTATCACGTCCAGGTTTTCCTTTTCTTTTGTATCTTTTACTCTGTAGGAATGATGATGGGATAATAAGATAACAACTAAATACAGAAAAAAGGTGTCATTTGAGATTGACAGATCAGTGAATTGCTTCAAATTTGATACAAAAATCTTCATTCAAGGTAAATTATAAAGATGAAATTTAGAATCAGAGTAAAAGTACTTGTCTCATTTTCTAAAGTGACTAAATAGAGATACCTGAGAGAGCTGTTAACAAGCTGACTCAGGCACTGAAAGCAGTCTAGGCACAGCAGCAACCATCTTACCCAGGGCCAGACAGGCATGGGCAAATCAGGCGGTGACCCAGGCCTCGGACAGAAAGGGGGCCCAAAAACGGTAATCCTTAAATTATTAATCATCATTATCTCTATCCAAGTGGGGTGTGATACTAAAAGTTCACCTGGGGCCGCCAGCAGTCTAGGTACAGTGCTGATCTTACCTGACTTAAGTGGCGTTCCATGCTTCTAGACTTCTTTTAATACCTAGGCTAGCTTGTTTACAGCTAGTTCTCCAGATACTGTAGAGAGGCTCACTATGTCCCTATTTTAGACACTCACTTTGAAAATATCTCAATGTACATCCTGCTTGGAGGAGCTCTGGTATCTACGTAGCATCCTGGAGCAAGTGAGGCAGGATCTCTCTCTCAGGTCACATACAGTACTAGTCTCCGATTCGATAATTTAGCAGCTAGCAAAAATGGTATCATCAGGGAAAGTAAGCAGAACCACAAAAAAACAACAGGCTGAAGTACTGCTGTATAACAGCACAGAACAAAAACAGCTGGTCTAGCTAACAACAGAAGTCATTTTAAGATGAACCACATTAAACCCTACTTTCAGGTGCTATTGGATAAAACAAGCACTTTAGGACCAGAACATGATAGGTACTTCTGTTAAGTAAAGCAAGGAAATTAGAAATGCATGAAAGTTATTTTTTAAATATCTCTAGGTAAGTGTCTAAGAACTGAGAAACCAGACAGACAGTCAAAAGTCAAATTGCCCTGATGAGAAACGCAGGCAAATTATCAATACACAAGAGCTGACCTCAAAATAAAGGGTCAAGCAAATCTTATGTGGCACTCAGACCTCTTCTGACACTCTTTATAAAAGGACAGATTCCTGCATTAGTGAACAGTCAACAAAATTGTCAAGTATGCAATTAATGTTACAGAGCAGAGAATTAATATCTAATACTTTATTGGGGGAAAAACAGCTAAAAATAAAAAGACACAGTGTAGTCTAAATGGGAGGGCACCCTACTGGTAGAAAGGACCTGAACTGTTTCTCAGCTCCTTCACTGACCTGTTGTACAATGCACAACAAGGCCCTTCACCACTTTCTGCCTGTTTCCCTTCTTTTTTCCTTCTGTGGTTATTTTATCTATTTAAGACCAAGTATTTCAAGGGCCTTGACAGCCTCTTGCCTTTGCATTTGCAGGGCCCATCATGTAGAGGTCCCATTGTGCCATGGTATCAATAACAACTTTAAAAAGGCTACAAAAAATATAAGAGGGTTGTGCTTAGATTTGATTATCCACTACTGTTTCACCTTATTTAGTTAAAAGCAGAGAAATTTGCCAATGGCACTTTTTCAAATAATTACCATAAAACTAAACACTTGAAACAGATGGGATAAAATTATATATCAGAAATCAAATGCAGAGCCCAAGCACTGATTTAAACTGCTTTTCACCTTCTATACTCGTTACAATAGTACAACATGAATGCAGAGTAAGTATACAGTATTAGCAGATGACACCTTACAGCAATTTACCCTCACTTCAGATGGTACAAGTGACTAAATAAGGAACACGGTATTGGAGAATAAGGACCAGTGCATCCACTCAAGAGGAGGGAGACATCCCTCCACTGGGGCTGTTTTAAGTTGATTCTGTTGATCCTAGTGTGATACAGAAAAAGTGGACTAAATGGCTCATTATAGGTGTATGCAAATGTCAGTCCAAATGTCTACGAATTCACTTCAGCAGCTATATGCCTATTGAAGTATCCCAACCAACTTAAAAATCAAGAATAAAAGAGGAACACAGTAAATTCCTTTTAACCTGTTTTCTCAGATTAGGGCTAGATGGCGCTGGAGGTTTTCTTGTACTTTGAGCAGGTGACATAACATAGATCTTCCATGTTGCTGTAGAACTATATGATTTCTCCGCTGCGTAGCACCGCCATAGAGTCTAAAGTAAAAACCAAAGAATGCGCTACGTGAACAAACAGGCCTTGTTTTCTAAAGAAAAGCTACATGCAAACATATTTTTAAAATCTTTAACCCAGTTAAATAGCTGTGAAGGGTTCTGAACAGAATAACAACATGTTAAATAGAATGCAGTCTCTCCCATAAGAGCTCAGAGCTGTCATATTCATTTTAGTGCATGTACTTTAAGGCCTGCTGTTTTTAGTATTAGCAGTGGAGGCTGGAGCTTAATCCATAGCCTATGGCAATAGAAATTTCCACCATAAAACAGAAATAGCCTTTAGCACCTAGTAAGTACTCTTGCTTTACTCATTTTTCCTTGCATTGTGCCACATTTTAATATCTTTGAGCAAGTTGACATTTTTCTCATACATTACAAAATGTAATATTGAGGCTCCCCTCTTACTCCCCTCCCAAACTGTGGTGCTTATATGTACATGTGACAAACTCCTTTCATCCCATGATCTAGAATATACATGGTATTAAAGGGAATATAGAAAGGAATCATTAAAAAAAATGCCTTTACTTATGACAAGGCTGGTTCCTTGTATTTAATGCAAGAAGCATGTCATATAAGGTACCAGTATCATGAATGCACTCATTAAGTATCCAGAGGAGGTAAGAACATAAATTGAAGCAAAAGGATTTGATGATTAAAAGGAAGACAGCAACAATATTGGATTAAAATCAGGACATCGCAACACTTGGTGCTTTGTTTTGACCACCAGATTGTATTTTCCTGTGCCCTTCCCCACCCCACTTCAAATACTCACCTGAATCAGAGAAGCTGCAGCTGGAATTTGTCTGTTGAAATGCTTCTGACGTTGTTTCTGTTGTACTTTCAAGGCAAAACCAGAACCTAGAATCCCCTTGGGGAGGGGAAAAGAAAACACATACACACAAGTACTGGTTAGTCTCGGGTAATCTCTTATGTACTTTGGACAAATATATAAAACACAAAATAAAAATATTTTCCTGTAGATGAAGGTCATTTTTAGAATAATCAAAATTAAGTAAATTTTTCTCACTTATGAAGGGAGTCTTTTTATCCAATCCCATCATGCAAGATATTAGAAGTTTTCTGGGAATCTTATGAATTCACTGAAGCCTTTATAGCAATCAGCAAATGGTTTGTCCCCAAAAGACTTAAGGGTCATGTCTGCAGCTAACATTTGTGGGGAACACATTGCCATGCTTTACAACATTCCAAAGACAATTGCTTGTAATGGTGGAAGAAGCAAATGTAGAGCTCACACAACTGAATTCTACCTGTCCCTTGAACTTACTTCCTCTACTTGCAAAGGAACGGCTTAGTTGACCTGTCAGACAAAGTGTGGGAGAACTAAAGGAAATATTATGCTAACACATATGCATATCTAGTACATTTCTTTTAATGTAGATATAAATTAAGGAAATAAATTATGGAGCTGTAGGTGTATCCAATTCTGACTGCAGTTAGTTTGAAGTATTAGCTTCAAGTATTATGGGTAAATACCTATTGAGTGTCATTTGAAACAAACCTGCATTGAAACTTGGTCAAAATAATCAGGTCTCACCTCATTTGAACAACACCCCACTGGATCTGGCCCACTGGCCATATATTTCACACTCCATGTCAATTCACCATTACCATTCGTTGGTTAAAATATAGACCTACCCAGAGTAGAAGAGACTTGGGTTTTACGTCCACCTATGGTAATAGCATGGGGGGACGCCAATTAGTAACACTCTGATAATAGTATTTTGGGGAAGTCCCTACCCTCCTTTCTTTCTCAGTTTCCCCCTTTGTAAGATGTGGACAATGCTAACGTCTTTTGGAATGTGCCTTGAGATCTATGGATGAAGATGTTATCTTAGAGCTAGGAATTATCTATTTAGTTCCCGTTGAGGCCTATTAAAAAGTTAAAAGATTCAATAAACTACATAGTATGTTCTGGAACATTTTTCTACCAAAGGCATCACTTAAGATGTAGCATATTATTTACACACAGACTTAGAAGACTGGTGTCAAGCTCCCACTCACCGCTGGCAAAGCAAAAAAAGATATAGCAAATACTGAGAAGCAAGAGGCTATTGTCTTCCCAATCCATGTCTGTGGTACTTTATCTCCATATCCAATTGTTGTGACTGTTACCTGCATCACAGAGATAAAGGATTTATTGCAGAGGTTATCTTGTGTAAATGAAAGGAAAACAACACAACACAACACAAAGTGATCCTTTTAGTCATTAGGAACAAGAGAGCCAAGATTTGCAAGCCAGCCTAAAACTTCCCCTGTCTCCTTTGCTAGATCTTGAAGGCACATGTATGATAGTCCCATAGCTATCTAAACCTCCATTTCTGGAACAATGTGCATGTTTGCATCTCAGCTTGTACCATTCTTTTTCAAAAAGTAACTCCTTCACAACTGAGAAGAAGCGTTTTTGAAAAGATGGATAGAATACAGCTGGTGCAGACATATCTGCCTGTGTCTGCAGGCAACCTGAAACAAGAGCTATGAAAAGGGGCAGGAGGCATATAATACAACCCCAACTGTGCCAAGAGGCCACGTTACCCTTGCCCCAGAAAACATCAATAGCAGGAAGAGAAAAATGCAGCAGTTTCAGTTGTCCAACTTTCCCAAAACAAAGGCACCACTAGGCAGTATTTAGTGTTTAAGTATAATTGTTCTTTGTGCTCTCGCTTCTAGCAGTGAAGCCCCTTCTTACTGCCACTCCAAGTGGTGTTTCATGTCCTGTACTGCCTCAGGCATTACATTGCCATGTATCACCATTGCAAAGGTTTCTTTTCAAAGTGGAAAGTTCCACTCATTGAATGAAGAGTGCTTTTCATTCTCTCCTCAATGCAAGCCATTTCAGAGCTATATTTAGAAGGAAACATATTTGATTTTGAACCCATGTCTTTGCCCCTCTGCTTTACACCCTGTTGAACCAAAGTTCTGGCTCAAACAGGCCAAAATACATACTGGTAATAAGAGGCTATAAGAATACTGCTATTTAGGGGTACAACTGCCATCTTGGTATTCTGCAAAAATTATGCTGACAGGCTTTTCAAGGAAAGCTAAAAGTGATAAAGAGATGGAAAGAACATGCTTCCTCCTGGGAGCCTCCAAGGGCAGCATCGTAATGAACTGAAAAAGAAAATGTGTTAGACAGAGGACTTTAAATATTTGAGATCCTTAAGTTCTGAAAAATTGTATTTGCATTAAGACAAATGGTTCCTCATTCCAAGTATAATGAACATTACCTAGACTCCAGTTTTAGCATCTAAATTCCCTGCAACTGCTATTGTTGTAAATTATATGTTCCTCCCAGTATAGGCAATTTCTTCCCACGTGTCTATGTAGCCTCAAGCATAATGGGGCCTAAATAATGACTGGGGTCAGTAGGTGATACCCCAATACAAACTATTGAATAACCATGATAACAACCAGCAGTAAAAATTAAATGTCAAAATGCTTGCAGATTAGGCTCAGGGGACGGGAGGAAATGAACACAATGTTTCTTTAATGGCAGTGTAACTTCTCAGTGTACCCAGATGACCCCTCAGTCTTCTCCCTTTCCTTTTCCTCTCTTTTTCCTATGAAAGGTTTCTTGTTCCTCCGAGTTCTCCAGCACTCAGGACTTAAAAACAAACTGCAGTAATGTTAAACTACCCTCACATTACTGTGGGAGATGGCACGAAAGCCATAACCACAGAAGTGAGAGAAAAGATGATTTTCCATCCCCACAGCAGGCTTTTGGCTGACAGATTCTTGCAGGTGCCTGGACATGTCTCAGGAAGTTTTCCCCTGCCACTTTAAGAGAGTTCTTTCTGGGTAATCTAATTAATACATTTAAGTAGGTGGAAAGGATTACACATAATGTAATTCTCCAGTTTTCATTATCCTGCTCAGAATTTTTTGAATACATTTCCAGCAGTTACTAGTGATCTCCACAGAGTATGTTTAATAACTAGCTATTTGGAGGGGGGGGGGAGACATAAAAAATGACGCTGGTTTCTTGAACCAGATTTACTGTGTCATATCAAAGCTGGCATCTTCTGCACATGTTCTGATCTTGCAAACACACACAACTTCAAGAATGTGACTGGTTTAATTGAAGGCAGCAGAGCTATTCACATTTAAAGCAAAGCATGTTACTAAGTATTCTCAAGCTCAGAGTCACAGAGCCTCAATGAATCAAATAGTTTTAAAAAGGAAGGAGGGGGAACAAGGAGGTCACATTGCTTTGGCTTAGCATGAGAATTTGAAGTTGAAAGTTTAGTAAAGTAACTCAAAAATTAGTGTTACAGAATGAGTTACCCAGTGGAGATGCAATCAGTTGTTTGTCCCGAGTCTGGCAAGATGTCATAGATGACCACATCAAAGAAGAGTCAATAGGTAGAAGGACAGAACTGAGGTATCAACAGAATGGAGATTCAACTGTGTCCCACAAATAAAAGTCATCAGGAAAGGCTTTAAAATAGTTGCCGATGCCAAGAATTCTGTTTGACTGATAATCCTTCAGGAAATGTTTCTTCATAAGTTTTACCTTGATAATGTTGCTGAGAACAGGTCACATAAAATACAGCAAACCTTTGCTATAACTCTGCAGTTAAATTTGCAGAACCTTTTAAATCTAGGCAAAACAACCAAGCATTTAAGGCAAGAGAGGGCAGACGTAGTTAAGTACTGCATTTTAAATTCCTTTTTATTTTCCTTTTTCTTGTGTTTAAATCCTCTCAAGACATTTATATCAAATTCAGCAAGCTTGCAGTTTTACTGTAGGCAGACTGTCACCTATAATAAGTCCTGTGGTTTTATTGGATATAACAGTTCCAAATACCACAACCAAGAATTTTATTTTATTGGGGGGGGAGGGGGGAGGAGGATAAAAGGGAGGTGAAAGAGCTGATTAGTTTCAAGAAGTAAAAATTACATCAAATTTAATTCTGTAATAATAACGTTACATCTGTGTTTTCACATTGCAGAAGATTAGAAAAGGGAAAGAGGATGATTCACTTTGTCCTTTGTCACTGTTCCCAGCTGTGAACTGCACCTGCACCCTGACTCACTACTGCTGTGGAGTCCTAGATGTCTGGAAAGCTTAAAAACAATTTGAGCAGTGTTCCTCCTTCATGTGCCTCACACAGATAGAAAGATAAAAATCAGCTTTGTCTCTCTCTAGTACAAAACTTGAACGAAATTTTAAAAACAAACAAAAAAAAATCCCTGAGTTTGTTGTGCAATATAAAGGCACTTTAAAAAATAAACTGATTTCCATATTTACCTATCTTAAACCATCAACATGCAATTTAAGCTACATTTTAACTTTTTATGTTGTAGTTGAAAATAGCTCTCAATTTTTTCTAACAATTTTTAGTCTAAAATATTTGCAAAAAAAGCTTGCACAGAGAAACCTTGATTAGCTTGTCCCAACTCTGCAAGAGTTTTTAGGGCTGCAAGATCCAAGCCTTAAATTCCAAAATATTTCTTTAGAACCAAAAAAGTGACTTAATGCTTCAAAGAGTGTCCCTGCCAGGAGGGCAAGAAGAGAGGGATCCCCTTTTTGTATTTACTTCAAATGGAAAGGCTTAATATACCACAGGGAGGAACTGATGCCTGAACAGACAGTATGAAATAGGAGATGCAGGATTATTTTAATATTTTAACATTTGTACATTATTCTGGGACATCCATACGGACAAAAAAATTAAATCTCTTTCCTTCCATTGGTATCATTATAATTCACCTGGTGCCACAAAAATCTGTTTGAATTATGAAGACACTGGAGGAGTTACCTGGGGGGTTTCACTAAAGTGGTGCAAGCTCTATACAATCTCTTGTGCTGTCAATTATGCCCATACTTAAATCGCCACTATAACACAGCTTTAATTTAATTTCTTCTACTACAGTGGGAAAACAGTCTAGTGGCCAATAGGGCTGCGCAAAACAGTACCATTCCATTTTGACTTCCATTTTGCTGTTTCAAAGGAATAATGTTGTTTTGCTGTTTCAGAGCACTGTTCCATTTCGTTTCATCAAAGCTGTTTTGCTGTTTCAACACTGCTTCGACGTTTCGCCCATAGGTTATAATGGAGAAATCATGAAAATGCCCATAACTGTTGTCATTTCTTTCCCAATTTGAATGAAAACAGCAAGAATGAACAGTAGCCCCTGCTGAGGCCATGAAACCTGCCACGTTTCAAGGAGATAGGTGCAGGGGTTTCTGGGAAACTGTACCTCAAGCTGCTGACAAGCAAAACTTATGACAAGGTATGCTGTCACTGGTACTGGGGCCTCTACATGACATGGTAGTGTGCCCCAATGAGGTCTCCTCCTCCCCTACAACCTCAGCTTGGTCCATCACTTTAAATAACAACAGGTAAGCAGCACAGTAGCACTAGCATCTCAGGCAGTCAAACTGTCACAGAGCCTTTCTTTTCTTTCCAGCAGAAGCTTCTTCTCCAGCAGGTGCCAGAGAACTCTCCCTGCCAGCCCCAGCCCTGAAGCTTAGGCATGTCCAGGGCCCTGCCTCCTTCCAGTCAGCTGACCAGGAACAGGTGCTAGGGGTGTAGATTGTAGCCATGTTGGTCTAAGGCAGGGAGGGGCAATTATTTTGGGCAGAGGGCTGCTTATCCAGTTTTGGCAAGTTGTCAAGGGCTGCATGGGTAGCTCTGCCCCTTGACAGGTGCCACCCCCATCACCATCTTGAGACCAATGTCTCAGGGCCAGCATTGGTGGGGCCCAGAGCAGGACACAGGCTGGCAGGGGTCTGTGGAGCCGGGCTGGGCTGCACCAACAGGGAGAGGGGGGAGCTGGCCCTGCTCCACAGAGCCCCTGCCAGCTGGGACCCTGTACCCACCCTGCTCTGGGCCCCGCTGGCAATGGCCCCCAGGACACTGGTATAGGCCCTATGCACCTCCTCACTCCCAGTGCCCCCCAGCCCTGCAGTACAGGTGGGAGGAAGTGTGCAGCCCTGGCCTCTGCTCACCAGCAGAGAACAAGCTGGTGCTGAGCAGGTGGAAAAGTGGCCCCTCCCCCACCCCATGGCCAGCGCGCCTTGCTGCAACCACTCACAGCCCACACAGGAATGTCCTGAGCAGTCACAGGCAGCCCCATACAGACTGCGAGCACCTGCAGCATGGGGCGCTGGCCGCTGGGTGGGCAAGGGGCCGCTTTTCCACATGCTCAGCACCAGCTTGTAACACACCCCCACAGCCAGCCTGTCGGGGCTGTGCACGGCAGCAGCAGCTATGGCCCCCCTCCCCCCCGCTTGCTGTGCCGGGCACTGTTTGCCACTGCCAACTCTGGGCTGCCCAGGGCACGAGTTCCAGGTGGGCAGCAGCAGCAAACACTACCCAGCATGATAAGTGTGTGTGTGTGTGGGGGGGGGGGGGCACCACTGCAGTGCAGCCCCGATGGGTGAACCCAGAGCTGACACAGGGGCCAGGCTGGCAGCGGGGGGCGGTGGGGATGGGGAGAGGTTATAGGCTGGTACTGAGCATGGGGAAAAGCAACCCCTTTCCTGCTCTGTAGCCAATGCCCCATGCTGCAGCTGCTCGCAGCCCACATGGGGCTGCCTGTGCCTGCTCAAGACAGCCCTGCACAGGCTGCAAGCAGCTGCAGCAGGGAGCACCGACTACAGGGTGGGCAAAGGGCTGCTTTTCCTCATGCTCAGCACCAGCTTGTTCCCTGTTCACTACAGAGGTCACCTGGCTAAGGAGGGCATCGCCAGTGTTGAGGCTCTCAGTGGCCTTGAGGACCACCAAGATCTGGGAGATGGTATCTCATATGACTCTGTTAAGGGGGCCACTGATCCCAGTCTCCCTGAGGAAGGCCATCTTATGTATGGCCTTCTATTGCTCCACCAGCCTCTTCCAGATCAGGTATGTTGGAGTTCCACTGAGTCTCCACATCCTGCATGATCTTGTGCTGTGGGATGTTCAGCTCTGCCTGTTTATCCCACAGCATCTTGCCCTCCTTCATGTTCCAGTGGAAGTAGCTTGCACCCAGAATTAGGGATAACAAAAAGTCCTTTTTCAAATACATATGGAGTAAGAAGGTGGCACTGGGTAACGTGGGGCCCCTACAGGATAGGCTTGGCAATCTGGCGATGCAGCAAATGAAAAAGCTGACCTTTTTAACTAATTCTTTGCCTCCATATTCCTGAACAGGGACCATGACATTTCTCCTGCTAGGATTACAGACAGACCCAGGGGAGGTACTGCCATGGCTAGGGTCAGAGACAACCTAGTTAGGGAACTTTTGGAGGGGCTGGACATGTTTAAATCATCAAGTCCAGATGCTCTTTACCTGAGGGTGCTGAGGGAATTGGTGGGGGTCATAGCAGGGCCCCTGGCACAGCTTTATGAGCACTCGTGGGGCTCTGGCCAGGTACCAGATGATTGGAAAAGGGCCGATGTGGTCCCCATTTACAAGAGAGGAAGAAACAAGGACGCCAGAAATTATAGGCCAATCAGTCTTACCTTGGTTCTTGGGAAGACCTTTCAGAAAATTATCAAGGAACTTCTGCAGGGGCCCAGCACAGGAGGTAATGCTCAGGGGCAACCACCATGGCTTCACTGAGGGCAGATCCTGCCTGACTAATCTGGTTTCCTTTCATGACCAGGTCACCAAGTCCTTGGATGCAGGCATTGATGTGGATGTTGTCTACCTGGACTTCAAGAAGGCCTTTGACACTGTTTCTCACCCCATTCTTATTAAAAAACCTAGGCAACTGTGACATTGATGCCTACACAGTCAGATGGGTGCCAAATTGGCTAGACGATCAGACCCTGGAGGGATGTAGGCAGTGGAGTACCCCAGGGCATGGTCCTGGGGTCTGTACTGTTCAACATCTTTATCAGTGATCTGGATGTGTGTGTGGAAAGCACGCTGTCCAAATTCACTGATGTGGGGCAAGGTGGGCACGCTGGAGGGGAGGGGCAGAATCCAGCTAGATCTAGACAGGTTACAGAGGTGGGCAGATGGGAATAGGATGGAATCCAATGCAGACAAGTACAGGGTACTACATCTAGGGAGAAGGAATCAGCAATATGCCTATAGCCTGAGGAACATCCTTCTTGTGAACACAGTGGCAGAAAGAGATCTTGGAGTCATTGTTGACTCCAGGATGAACATGAGACACCAAGCCGAGGAAGCAGTCAGTAGGGCTAACCACACCTTGTTGTGCATCTACAGATGCATCACAAGCAGGTCCAAGGAGATGTTTCCCCTCTATGTGGCATTGGGCAGGCCACAGTTGGAGTACTGCATCCAGATCTGGGTGCCGCACTTCAAAAGGGATGTGGCTAGCACAGAGAGTCCAGAGGAGGGCCACTCGCATGGTCAAGGGGCAGTGGGGCAGGCCCTACGAGGAGAGGCTAAAGGGTCTGAACCTATTCAGTCTCCACAACAGAAGGAGGAGAGAGGATCTGGTGGCCATTTACAAACTCACCAGGGGGACTAGTGGAAATTGGGTGAGGCTCTGTTCCCTCAGGCACCACTAGGGGTTACTATGAATAACAGCCACAAATTGTTAGAGAGAAGGTTCAGGCTGGACATTAGGAGGCATTACTTTACAGTTAGGGCTGCCAGGCTCTGGAATGGACTCTCAAGGAAGGTGGTGCTCTCTCCTACCTTGGGGGTGTTCAAGAGGAGGCTGGATAGATATTTGGCTGGGGTGTTATGACCCCAGCACTCGTTCCTGTCCAAGACAGGGGGTCAGACCCAATGATCTGTTTAGGTCCCTGCCAACCCCAAGCACTATGAAACCTTCCTGCATTTGGAAATAAGTTTGCTGGTGGTGCTGGCACTATCACCAGCAGCCCTATCCCCCTCCAAGGCATCCCTGATAATGAAGTGGAACTTGTGTGCCACAAAGCAGATGACAAAGTTGGCATCACACACCACCTTGACCATATTGGCCCCATTGTCAGTGACTATGAACCTGTGGGTAAGCTTTCCCTGCCCAATTAGCCACCCCTGCACCAAGCAATTCATGGCCCCCATGGTCTCGGTTGCACTGTGGGTCTCATCCATCACCTCGGCTTGAAGAAGAGCCCACCAATGGCTTGACTGGTTGCACCAGTGCCCTGTGAGGGAGAGGTCAGCATGATCTCCACCCTGGCTGCTCTAGATGTACAAGGTGAAATGCAAGACCACCTGTGGACCTCTCTTGTGCAGCTCCTCCCTCAAGCACTCCCTGCATGCCTCATAAAGGGATGGCACCACCATCCTGCTGAAGGTGGTATATGTGGGCACTTGGTATGATGGAGCCACAAGCGCCATGATCCACCTGAACCCTGGCTGCTTAACTAAGGAAAAGGACTGGCCATTCACAGTAAGCATCTCCCCAACTCTCTGGGTGACCTCACTCACCTTGGGAACATGCCCCCATGTGCCCACCTTTCCCCCACTGGTCCAGGGTGGTCTGCCTCTGCTTCAGGGGGACAGGGGCTTTGAAATAAGAGGGGGACTTCTTTTTGGACATGTTCCCACTGGTGCCAGGCTGAGGAGGAGCAAGGGCAAGGGCGTGGTGCCTGCAGAGATGCATCAGCATCCCCATGGTGCTCATATGTTTCGCTCCCTTGCCCCAGCTGGTTTTGGCTTGGCAGTGCAGGCAGGCAGCATATGTGGGATCATTTGCCAGCTCAGAATGATCCCAGACCACATTACCCCTCACTTCTGGGGTGTGGGTGCATGTGCGGATGCTGCCTTTTCCCCCTCCTCAGCAGGCAGAGGCAAAGCAACAAGAGGAGCAGACTCAGCTCCTTGCCTTCAGTTGCCTCCATAACCTCTACCTCAACTCCCCTGAAGCGCCTTCTGGGGAAGGAGACCTGGCTCTACGGGAAACTTGAGGGTTGTGAAGCACAAACTCAGCTGATTCCCCCTCCTTACCTAGAATTTTCCTTGCTATTGCACCAGCTCCAGCTCTTCCTCTAACACTGGAAGACTCAGCATAGGAAGTGAAATGGGGGTGGAAGAGACTGTCATGCTGGTGCTGCTTGTTGTCACCATGGTGGTGGTGGGGAGGGTATGGGGTTATGGATGATATTACTGGAAGGGATGCAAACTCAGGCAGTGGCCCTCCTCCCCTCTTCTTGCTGCCTTTACAGCCAGAAGCCCCATGACTGCTAGTTGTAGGAAAGAAGCTGAGTCTCAGTTTGTTTGG
>NW_017728931.1:14518432-14525823 GCF_001723895.1 Crocodylus porosus | reverse complement strand
GCAGGGACTTACAGCATTCCTTCTGCCCTGTCTTCTGCCCCTTCCTGAAGGCTTGCCAGATACCTTTCCAGCACACTTCATTGTGTGTTTTATAGCATTTGGTATGCTGGAAAATCTGTGTGTTCTTCTGTAATGTAATATGTATTCGTATAATAATATAATTTATATAATGTAGATCACTGTATGTATTAAATAAAATATTTAAATGCATGTATGTGTTGCCATATAAAATTCTATATTACAATATGCAATGTGTGCTTCCCTTCACAGTGAATTGATTGCACACTGTGAGAAAGCACAGATTTCTTTTCTGGGGAAAAGAATCAAAATAGACTAACAAAAATGAGGATTTTGGGGGAGGAATAAATTGAAAGGAATTAATATAATAATAAATAAAGGGTATAACATATAATAATAAAGGGTATTAAGACTTAGTCTCAGGCTACAGACACCACATTTGTCCCAGGAGAAGGCATTTAACCCCAAGACAAATTGCAATTGTTCAGATGTCCCCGTCAGTTGTCTCAGAACAAACCCTAAAACGGTTCACAGGAAAAGAAGAAGTGCTAACAGTTTGTCCTGGGGGCATGACAAAATGCATTTAAACAGCTGTCTTAAGACTGAACCTTTGAAGCAATGGCAGAAAAGCCACTAAACATTCAGCAGCTCACTAAATACCCTATTGGAAGGGCAAGGTGTGTACATGCTAATTTTGGGACTTTTGTGTTCTGGGACAAATGCTGGCACAGCTTATCCCAGAACAAATGCAACATCTGTTCCAGGCCTCAATCTGCACCTGGTCAAGAAATATCGCTGCACGTATAAAAATAACATGCACCCAATTTTTAACCTCATTGCCTCAAAAATATATATTTGGTATACGAATCTAGATTAGACAAGGGCACAATATATTACCTATATATTTGAAAGTATAATGCAAGAATTAAGATTGTGCTCTATTGCAAAGACAGGAAAGAAAAAGGAACATGGAGAGTTAGCAGATGCATAGGGGCTGAGCAGGTAAGTGGGCAGGGTGATCTAGGGAAGTCAATGTCTGTTTCAGTGCAACACCAAATACCCTTGGTGTCATAAGCTTCATTCCCACTGCTGTCAGCCTGTCACTAGTATTAGCGTGATTATCCTCCTCAGTTTTGTCACACACAGATTCGCAGCTAATAGGCTACATGAGGTTCACTAGTAGCCAGAAATGCCTCAAAAAAAACACAGTAGCTTCAGATGGAAACAGCTAACGAGAGACAAGACATTCCCAAGCAAAAGGGTAATTCAGCATCCTCAAGCATTTCCTGCCCTTTCAGGAAAGTGTCATCAGCACTAAGGTACAGAATCACATGCTTTGACTCTTGCAATTCTTTCTCCAGTAGTGAAATAATACTCCCACCCAGAATACGCTACACTCTACAGCCTGGGAGTTAGGGGTTTTTTTCCCCCCAGATGGTGAGAAATGTTTCAGTTATATTTATTCTATTAGTTTTCTTTAGTTTTGCTTACTGAAATTTGCCTTCCAGCTTACTACTAACAATGAAAAAAGCCTGATTCTTCAAATAAATAATCCTTATTCAGGAAAAAAAAAAAATCTCCATTAAGTTCAGTGGAACATCTTACAAGATGAGCATAGACTCAGAGCCTGGGCACAAATTGGACCGTGGATGACTTACCACACCCCACCACAGTGCATCAGCATAGCTAGAAAATCCAGTCTTTCCCTCTTCATCCACTGCGTCCTTCTCAGCGAGGTAGACAAAATAAGATGAAAAGATCAACCCCAGGAATCCAATGTATAGGGTGGTTATGAGTTCCTATTAAAAAGGAAAGGAACTGGTGTATAATTCTTGAATTATGCATTTCAAATCAAAAACCAAAATATAACCATTTTATTTCACATACCAACATATTTTGCTGAAAAGCAATTGGATGTAATGACAATATCAAAGGGTAACTTTGGTAAAATTTGGGATGAAAATTCCATTAACAATAGATGATGTCATTGAAGAGCCTTCATTGAAGAGCCTTCTGTTTACAAAACACTAAACCAGGGTGTCAAACTCACTGTTGCAGGGCACTAACGTACCTGCTCCTTTAAGAGCAGAAACTGCCTAGAGAGCAAGCCCTAAGAGCCATTTAGAAATCCCACAGGTGCAGGTTGCTATGGCAGCCAGCTAATGAGGGAATTAGCCTGCACCTGCAGCTGGTCAGCTGACTGGAAGAGGCAGGGCCCTGGGCATATATAAACCCCAGGGCTGGGACTAGAGTCTGAGTTCTGTGTCAGTAACTAAGGAGGAAAGAGCTCTTAGACAGCCAGCTAACCAGAGAGGCTTGACTGCCTGTTCTACTTCTGGTAGGATTAAGGGGCTCCAGGAACTCAGATACCTTGGCCTACAAGGCATTTAGTGCTGGGGGAAGTTTGACTTCTTTTAAAGGAACAGAGCACACCCTGAACTCTTTGTATTATGTTAAACCCCAGGGGCTCATATTTTAGATGCTGTTTATACACCGGTGGATTGGGCTGAGGCTACTGGGAAAGAGCAGGCCTCACTGGGGGGGGCCCACTACAGTGTAGGGACCCCAGCACCAGGGGGTGCAGTGACAATGCCCAGTCCAGCCCACCTGGGCCCATGCCCAGCACCAGCATGGGCACAGAGACAGGGCTGTGGAGAGCCCAGCAATGACCAGAGGCCTAGCTAGGCTAGGGCCTCAGCAAGACAATGAATGAATGCCATCTGAGAGGCTTGAGGTGTGGTAAAAGGGCAGTTCTGGAGCCATGCAACTAGCCCATAAGGGTGAGGGTGTCCTGTGAGGCATCCATTTTGAGCATGACCCAAAAAGGGGTTCAAGAACCCACGGGGTTCAGCGGTGTCCAGCAGGACTACGTCCAAACAAACTCGAGGGCAGCCTCCCTATATTTATAATTACCAGCAAGATGCGGCAGGAGAGGAAAAGGGTGCCCATTGGGCAAGATTGGCATGGTCCTGGAGCCCTGGGGCATCACAGCCATTCCTGGGGACCCCACTCCATGACACCCACCCAGCCCCCTGGCCAGATCCAGACCATGGGGTCCCTTTGCAGGCTAGATCCAGATTTGGGGACTGCAACAGGACTTGGGAGTCCAGGGCATGCAAAAAAAACTTACTCTACTGCTTTTGATTAGGAGAAGCAGATGGAGAAATTATTCATTAGGTGCAACCTTTACCAAACTACTTTAGCATAACTAAGGAAATAGTTTCTCCTCATCCCATGAAATGGTCCAATTCTCTATCTTTTACAAACATGACTACATATTTAGCAGAAGCGATATATCTATATGCAAAAGAAGCTAAACAAAAATCACAAACATGTAGGGTAAAATGAAAAATAAGTTTCTCTATATTCAAGTTTAAGTCAAATTACTTCTGTAGTCCTGAGTGTTGTAGTAGTTTCACAAGTACTCTCTTCAGAGATGAAAAGCTATTTTGTGCTTAAAATGTCTCCCAGCTATACAGTTGGTCCAGTAAAGTATATTAACAAAAATCCTTGCCTGTATTTATTATTAAAATTAATAATATAATCCTTGACAAGTTTTTTGAAAAAATACAACATTCAGTACTTAGGAAAGTGGTTGCCTATTCAACTGAGCTTCTACTAGAAATATTATGAGAACTCACAAAACAAAATGAGGAATAAATGAGCCTCTAAAGCAAGAGGCTCATAAGCTGGAACTAGATCCACTAGCTCAAAAACTGTTTCAGTAAGTTGCACGATTTTTCCATGTCTTTCCATCACCACATATGATGTCGACTCATTTCTTGTTGCCTTTGGCAAGAAATGCTTGTATAAGCTCAACTTGCTGAAAATAGCTAAGCGTCCTGGCCAAATTACCAATAGGCTGGGGTGAGCTAATATAGCTGTATGTAAAACTTAGACATGCATGGAAAGTATCAGAGAAGTCTTTAGAAAGCTTTCCTGCACACAGAGACACCAAGTGCATCTACTTTCAATGGGTTCCAATATATTTTTTCTGTTGTTCAGGGATTTAGGACCTCATTTTGTTTTGAAAGAGGACCAAATCCAACACACAAAAGTACCTTGTACTCCAGCTGCAAAAGGGGGGGGCGGGGAAGGCAGCTAAGGTTTTTTGTTGTTGTTGCATGCTTTGTTTTTTCATTTTTAAAACAAATTTCTTTAAGTGACTGTAAACAAATAAATGTTTCATTTTCCTTTCTTTTTGGTACAATGCTGCAATTTCAGCTACACTTGTCCAAAATCAATAGAGAACTGTGACCTTGATTTTGAACTCATGTTAGTGGGTGTTCTGCTTTGTCAAGCACTACAGATCTTAATACTGTTGTTTATGGATCACTAATTGCTTCTCTGAATTAACAGAATTTCAAGTACATTTGACTCATGGGCTGGGTTACAAAAAAGCTTTTTTAAAAAAAAAAAAAAAAAAAAATCAGCTAAACCTGTTTATAAGTAACTTTTGGGCTAATGTATTGCATTTTGAAGATAATCTTTCCAGATCTTTGACCACTGCTCTGAACACACTCAGAAAAGATTACTCCTAAACAATCCTAACAGTAAACTTTGACAACTGGGAATGAGTATTTAGAATTAATTTCAGCACTGTTTAGGTAATCAAGCAGTATAGAGCTAATCAATGAAAGATTACAATGAGCTAGCCTGTAAAAAAATATCCAGTCATTTAGGAATAAACTACGGTTTGTCGCACGGAAATTTAACTTATGTATTTACTTTTAACCAGCTTGTCTTATTGAATTCACCCTGCAGGTCTTAAAATTATTGGCATACAGGAGAAATGTAAAGGAATATAAGAATACATATACTTTTGTTATTTTGAGTATTTTGGTTTAAACAAGTCCTAGCCACCTGGAATACCACAAGATAACTTGCCTTCAGTAGTACTTGCAACAGTAACCTGCAATGAAAATAAGTAACTGCACTAATTGGAGAATGATTTAAGTGAAGAAAAAGCTTTGGGAGGTGTAACAGCGCAGGGCCCTAGGGGAGGCCATGATCTCCCCTAGTGCTCCCTACTGGGCCAAGTCAGTGTTAAAGCACCCTCACAATCTCGCCCACCATATCTTTGATGTTCTGTAGTTATGTAGGGAGGCTGCCCTTCGTTCCCTTGGCTACAGTTCTGCTGGTTCCCCCTGTGGCTTGGTTCTATAATGGGGTTCCGGGCACCCCAGCCTTATAGGCTATGAATGGCTCCAACCACCCCTGTACCACGCCCCAAGCCTGGCAGATGTACCAGAAGTCGTCTGTCAATTTCACTCTCCTGCACCCCACCAGCGCTTCATCAATCTCTGCCCCCACTCTGGGGCTTCTCGCAATTGGGGCTCAGGTGGCTGTAGCCATGCCTGGCCCCCAAATCCCCTCCGAGTCTTAAACCTCCTGTGGGGCTCAGGCAGCCCCAACCTTACCTGGCCCCCAATCCTCTGCTCCCCTTCTCAGGGCTGGGGTCAGTACACCTCTGAATGTTGTGCCCTCTCTGGCACCAGGGTCCCACGCTACCACGGAGCCCCTATGAGGCCTCCTCCAACCCCCAATAGCCTCACCCAGTCCTCCGGTTAACAACAACGAAAGCAATAACACAATCACCTATAACACAAATCAAAGCCTCCTGGCTAAACGTTCTCCAAACCACACCACATCTCTCACCCATATAAAACTAGTGGCTTGTATATCCAGGCCTTTTCCCTTTCCCACATTCAGAGCTGAGCTCTTTTCCTTAGTCAGGCAGTACTCCTTCCTGGCGCCCAGTTGAGAGAATGCACTCACAGCCTCCAGTCTGGGTCTTATAGTAGTCAGCCCTGCCCCTTCTCATCAGCTGACTCACCAGGTGTGGGCCCTTAGCTCCTCCTGGTTGCCCCTAGCAACCAGCATCTGAGCCCATACTGCTGCTTTTCAAGTATCAGGTGCCTTAGTGCCCTGCTACAGGAAGGAAGAGAAATGACAGGCTGTATCATACTTCCCCCTAGCACCAAATAAACCACCTATATAGTATGGTGTGATGAGAGAGGTCAATAATTAAAATCAGCAGAACACCAGAGTCACAGTAACAGGCAGAAACATCTAACCACAAAGGGAATAACAATTCTTAGATCCACTCCCTCTCTGACTTCATAGTTCTTGTACTCAGGGGAAACCTATGGAAACAAAACACTCAACTTTACTGGATGCTAAAAAAAACCACCACACATGGACTAAAGCATATGGCCTTGTTACATGTTGCACTTTGAGCTGCTCAAAATGTGGATTGGTGTTAGTACTAATTCAAGTTTGAAGCAGTCACACACTAAAGATAAAAACCTTCTGACTGTTCCCCATCTGCACAGCTGTGACTTGCCACTACAAGGCTGTTGAGCAGCAGCCTGAGTAGGAACTACAGATCTGAGTTCTCTCACCAGCCCTGTAGTGGCAAGACGGACTTCTATGCCTGTTCTAGGTCAGGGGATGCGAGACATTGGTTCAAGGGTCAAGGAGTTAATAGGATGGGAGTGGAAGGGATATGGGGGTGGCAGAAGGGTGGTGAAATGAATGAAGTCAGCCACTGAAGGATAAAATAAACAGAAAAAACACTAAAAGAAAGAGGAAGTAAATTAAAGGTCTCATGTTGCAATAAATTGAGATTTGGGATTGTGGGGAGGAGGCTGGTCATGCTTCCTGGTGGCTGAGAGGTGGGACTAGTGAAGGAAGGTGCTTTTGGGAGAGTTACTGCCTCTGCCCCAAGAAGGAACCCCTAGCTCATGAGGATCTGATTGTCACCTACCTTGTTTGCCCCCCTCACCTTTCCCACAGTCCATTCCTGGACCTGTCCATGTCCTAAGGCCTGGTTTAGCTGGCATGTGCTCTTCAGGTTGTTTGCACAGGGTGGCACCCATGGGGGTGAGCAAATCACACCCATGGGGGTGGGAGAGGGAGTTGGCTTGGTGCCAGAACTACCTTCTTGGCAGTAGAGTTCAGGGGGTGAAAAAGTGTTCACATAGAACAGGAAGATGGGGAAGGGGACACTGAATCCTGGGATGCTAGAGGACTGCAATGTGGGTGGTTTGTGTATGGGAAGTGGCCATATATTAATGGAACATGAGCTGGGTAACACCAGTGAGAGAATTCTGCCCTGGAGTGGCATAACTTTAAGCCACCTAAAGTGTGCTTAAAACTAGTTTCAAGTATTAATGTGTGGGCAATCCAGGGATTAAATGCTCCAGGAGCTGCATAAAATTAACGTGCGACAAGGCCCATAGACAGTGGTTTTATGGCTCATTACAAATTTACCTGTTCCTTCTGCTAGCCTCTCCATACTCCTAAGGTAACAACAACCTTCTCCCATTTTGAAGGGTCTTACTTGCTTACATGGGCAACTGGTGCCTCCT
>NW_017728931.1:14492679-14518278 GCF_001723895.1 Crocodylus porosus | reverse complement strand
GGGGGGGGGGGGAAGAGGGGGCCATGTGTCCCCCCTACACATTGCCTATCCTTTCTTGCATAATTATTCTTTCTTACATAATCTATTTGAACTGCCTTTTCCCTGATTTGTAGCTGCTTTTTATACCTTCTCTTTCCTTCTCAGATTTACTGCCCTTGTTCCTTTTGAGAAATTCTTTTAATTTTTGAAATGGAAAATTCTTTGTTTTACCTGTTTTTCGCTTAGGCTGTATCTGCTGCTTTCACAAACCTGAGGAAGGATATTTTATGCTGAAAAGCTTGCCTAACATCTGTCCTAACTATAGTGGTCCAATAAAAGATACTACCCAACAGACCTCGCTTCCAACATACCACTATACATCCATTTCCAGCAAAGTGTTCCAAGTGACCCCAAGAGACCTCTCCATTTATTCAACAAAGTCTGGGTTGCAGTGATCAAGTC
The DNA here is from genome assembly GCF_001723895.1 of Crocodylus porosus. NCBI lineage: Eukaryota > Metazoa > Chordata > Crocodylia > Crocodylidae > Crocodylus > Crocodylus porosus. Next base: position 14,517,837 of record NW_017728931.1, on the reverse strand, counting down.
TTCCTGTAACATAAATTGCATGCACTTCTGATCATGAAGAGTAATGGTACACTTCAGAACTTTGGCTCATAACTATAAATATCTGTTTGCCTCTTTACATGGCAGCCTACAGTCTTGACTAAAATAGTGTTTGCTGTATGTTGTCATATTATACTAAGTTTTTTGTTTTTCTTATTTTAAAGCACAGATACAAAACCCAAGATAAATAAAAAAGAATGGCTAAAATAGGCAATTTTCTCACTTGAGAAATTTATGCATTTTTTATGCCAAAATAACCTGGGTTAGACAATATTTCCACTGAATATAAACAACAGCATATTTGATATGCAAGACTAACCACATAACGATGTTTAATAAATTATGCTTGAATAATTCTGTCAAAGAGCACAGAGGAGCATTATTCACAGCAGGAATTCTAATTTCCAGAAAATACTGCTTCTGATGCCGACTAGCCATCAAACTAAAGTAAACAGTCAGCTTAATTGTGTTCCTGTTTTAAAAGTAAAATGAAATGTGAAAGACTTTGAAAGTGATTGATTCTCTCCCGAAACAACTGTTCACTTTATAGGGTCATAGGAAAGTAGGGCTAGAAGGGACTTCACAAAGTTACCTAATCCAGGACCATCCCTGACCTCTCAGTCAAGTGTTTATCTAACCTACTCTTGAAAAATTCCAAGGGTGGAGATTCCACTACTTCTAAGTGATTTATTCCAATGTCTGACCATCTTTATAGCCAGAAAGTTTCTCCTCATCCTCGACCTAAATTTTCCCTGCTGCAACCTGAGACCATTGCTATTAGTCCTGTCCCCTACAGCCATAGAAAAAAGCCCATCTCCATCCTCTCCACAATTGCCCTTCAGGTATTTGAAGAAGATTTATCAAAATTTTGCCCCTTCACCCACCCTGAGCCTTCTCTTCAAGATAAACAACCCTAACTTTCCTCTAAAGTTAGGCTTCCCAGGCCCATAATCATTTTTGTTGTTCTGTGCTGAACTCTTTGAAATCTGTCTACATCCTTTCTGAAATGTAAGGCCCAAAACTGGACACAGTATTCCACATTAGATCTCACCTTTACCAAATAAAGCAGAAGAACCATTTTCCTTGATGTACAAGTGACACTCCTGATAATACAATCCAATATACTGTTATACAACCCAGTACGCTGTTGGCTTCTTTTTGCAAAAGTATCCTCCTGGCTCATTTTTAGCTTATGGTCTACAGCAGGGATAGGCAATCCCCAGCTGAGTGTGGCATTCAAAGGCACTGTGCTTGGTACTCATGCTTCTGGTTGGATGGCAAGACTACATGGTAACAGAAAGGATTGGGCCCCCCATTGCTCCCCCGTCATCCACCCCTGGCACACCAACATCTTACAAGTTGAAGTTGTGGGTGTTTTTGGCACTGTGCCCAAAATGTTGCTGACCCCTGGTCTACTACTCCTCGCAGTTGGAGTACCGCATCCAGTTCTGGGTGCTGCACTTCAGGAGGGATGTGGACAACATCAAGAGGGTCCAGAGGAGGGCCACTCGGATGATCAGGGGTCAGCAGGGCAGGCCCTATGAAGAGAGGCTACAAGACCTGAACCTGTTCAGCCTCCACAAAAGGCGGCTGAGAGGGGATCTGGTGGCCGTCTATAAACTGGCCAAAGGAAACCAGCAGGCAATGTAAGAGTCCCTGTTCGCCTGAGCACTACTGGGAGTAACAAGGAATAATGGCCATAAGTTGACAGAGTAGATTCAGGCTAGATATCAGGAGGCACTACTTCACAGTCAGGGAGGCTAGGATCTGGAACCAACTTCCAAAGGAAGGGGTGCTCGCTCCTATCCTGGGGTCTGCAAAAGGAGGCTAGATAGACACCTTTCCAGGATTGTTTTGACCCCAGCATTCTTTCCTGCCCATGGCAGAGGGTTGGACTTGATGATCTGTCCAGGTCCCTTCCAACCCTACCAACTATGAAACTACAGTAACATCCAGATCCTTTTCTGCAGTACAGCAGCCTATTCCCCAGTCTGTATTTGTGCATGCAATTATTCTACCCCCAGTGCAGGACTTTGTACTTGTCCTTGATGAATCTCACCTTGTTGATTGTGGAGCATGTCTCTAGTCTATCCATGTCATTTCTGATCCTAGCCATACCCTCCAGAGTATCTGCAGCTCCACCCAACTTGATGTTGTTTGCAGATTTGCTAAGTGTGCACTCAGTCCCATCCAAATTATTAATGAAGATATAAAACCATGCCAGGTAGATCCCTGGAGAATCCCACTTGATACTTCCTCCTACTTAGATATTGAAAACTAATCATTTGGCACATCTATGTGTGTACCCAACTGCACAGTTGTTACTGGGAAGTCATTTAGTACTCACTTTAGCAAGTAAATTAAGTTACTGAGCAGTCCCAGAGATGCATGGGTCATTTCCAACTCTACTGCGCAGCAGGGCTATGCGAAGTAGCTGTGTTTTGATTTGGTTTCAGAGGACAGCAACTCATTTCAGTGTTTCAGATCACTGTGCTGTTTCATTTCAGCCAAATCTGTTTTGAATAGGCTGCAAGCTTCGCATGGCCCTACTGCCCAGCTGGGTGGGGCTTGGGGCTGCAGGACCCCGGTTGGGAGCAGGCCAGGGCCCTGGGTGGCTCATCCAGGAGAGGGGGAGGGCCACTGCCCTCCCAGCAGGCAATAAGACCCCCTGCACAGATCTCTGATCCCTACCATGCCGAGTCGTGGGGCAGGGAAGCAGCACAGAGTGGCAAGCAAGCTTGCTGGTCCCTGCCATGCGACTGCTCTGCAGGGAGCAGACACCCATACTGTGGATCTCCTTGCTGCCAATGCCTGCCCTGCGCTACACCAGATCTCTGCTCCCCGAGCAGCCAGGTCACGGAGCAGGACAGCAGCGTACAGCTGTTTCCCCACAAGCCCAGCTCTGAAACCCTGAAATTTTCTGAAACATTTCCAAAACATGTTCAAAATGTTTGGATATTTCATTTTAGAGATGTTTCTGAGCCTTCTGTTTCAATTCGGATTCAGCCGCAAACACCTCCAGAACAAAACAGCTGCTAAAATTTCACACAGCCCTACTGTGCAGTAGTGCATGGCCACCATGCAGTACCATCAGCATCATGGTTTGTACCCACCGACACTATGGCTATATAGCATCTTGTGGAGATGCAAGCATTGAGAGTGATAATCCAACCAGTTATGTATCTACCCTACAGTACTTTGGTCTAGTCTGCATTTCCTTAGCTTGTTAAAAATGTTGAGAAAGGAAGTGGCAGAAGCCTTGCTAAAATCATGCTATATCAAATCCACTGCTCTCCACCCTCTTCTCTCCCCCCACCCCCTTCTATGGACTTGTCACTTTATCATACAAGGAAATCAGGTTGATCAGGCATGGACCTGCTCTTGGTGAATCCATGCTGGCTGTTCCCTATTACCTTGTTCTCCTCTAGGTGCATCACAATGGAACCTGTAAGAACCTATTCCTGGAGAGATCATGGAACTGAGGTCAGGCTTACTAGTCTATAGTTCTCCAGATGCTCCTTCTCTTTTTTTGAAGACAGGAACTATTTTTCCCTTACCCCCAGTCATCCAGGACCTCACCCAAACTCCACAAGTTCTCAAGGTGGATAACCAATAGCTTCAAAATTACTTCAGCCAGTTCCTTGAGTACAATTTAAAATTGATGAGGTCCATAAGCTTAACATGAAACATATTAGAGATCTTGTAATATCTAGTACCTGACGGTGTATGAAAACAACTGATCCTAAGAGCCTCCAAGTGCCGCCCTGCCGATCTACATGAAGCATGCGTAGTATCTGTAAAAAACGAATTCCCCTAAGAGAAAAATGAAATAAAAATAAAAAGATATCAACAAGATAGAAATATCAAGAGATAAAAGTGATCAATATGTATAAACATGTACCTGAATGTATTTGTAGGTTGTACTCAAATATCAAAAGAGCCTGATTATCTTTCAAGGTACTGAACATCATCTCTACTCAGTCATGTGCCTTGGAGTTAAGGCAACTCAGTACCTTTATGTATTTGAACCAATAAATTTCAATAGTGTTTTAAGAGTACATTATAGCAAAGAATATTTTTTAAATGATTTTTTCTCCCCCAACTCTTAACCCACTTATTTATGTGACCATCAAATGTTTACTTCCCGAGAATAGTATTCACTGGAAGAAAGCAAAGCTTTAAATCCCTTATCTTTGAAACCAAAAACCTGAATGTTCAACTATTATAAAAAGTCACAGTTCTCACTTTTCCTATATTGGTTATCTATATAAACCATACAGATATTATTATGTGACTTATGTATATAAACAGAGCATGTACTTTTGAATTGAGAATATTTGTAATTCGTGAGAAGCCTGCAGAAGAATAATTATTTGCTGAAGTAATTTATGAATAATGTCAATTATTCATAAATTATTCATTCATTCTGGCTGGAATGATCCCACTTTGAGCAGGGGGTCATTTTCAACCCTAATTTTATGATTCTATGATTAATGCAAATGATTTTTTTCTCTATAGCTACTTTTTATCATATCCTTTTCAATTTTTCACTCAACTTTATTGACACCAGTCCTATCCTTTAAAGTAGTCAAGAGAAGGAAAAGGATCATTATTAACTCATCTAGCTTATCCATCTACTGGTATTAGTTACTAGGGCTGTGTGAAGCTTCAGTCCCTGATTCGATTCAACAGAGATTCAGCCCAGTTTGGTGGCTGAATTTCTGAATCAAGTCAGAGGACCCTTTAATCTCTCTAAATCAAATCAGAACCCTCTGAACAGATTCAGAGAAATTTGGAGAGCTGGACATAGACACAGTTTTAAATGTTTTTTCTACATCTCCCTAGGTATCAGCACAGCTCATGAACACTGCAATGCTGGAGCACACGGAGTGTCCCACAGGAGTGCAGGGAGCTCCCTAGCACACTTGGCAGCAGACCCAGAAGTGGATCAGAAGCACTTCTGGTCCACTTCTGGGTTACGCCAGAGAGCGCATGGGGGCCCCTCCCACAACCCCTGGCTCGGCAACTGGTGCCTTTTGGGTCTGGGGGGCAGCCGGGGTCCCCCCATGGCTGATCACCAAGCCAAGGGAGCATGCAAGGGGGCCCCAGTGCACTCCCCAGCAGAGCTGGAAGTGAACCAGAAGTACTTCTGGTCCACTTCTGGATTTGCCGCCAAGCATGTGGAGGGCCCCCCACATTCCTGTGAGATGCATCGCAGTGATCACAAGCTGCACTGGTACCTCTAGATATGTAGAAAAAAAACATTTAAAAGCTGAGTCTGTGTCTGAATTGCTGATTCTCCAAATCAACATCAAATCTTCAGAATCGAAATTGGGGACAATGATTCAAATCAATTAATTGAATCGCCATCCCTGATTCAGGCCAAATCCAAGTTGAATAGGGTCCACTTCACACACCCCTATAAATTACCCCCTAATAATGTATTTTCTAGTGGTTTCTCAAAACTCCCAATCTAATAGGTCTAAAGTTTTGTATAATTCAATTAAAACTTGCCTTCTTTTTACTTATTGCATTATGCTTATGCTTTCTTGTGACACTAATTCACAGGAACCTCAGGTTTTTCTGCAGTGATGTCCATAATCCTATCAAAACTCAAAGGTTTCATGCAGGTGTTCACTATACCCAATCTATAATTACACTGATTTCTTTAAAATGCATGTCTGTAGATCAGGCATTACTTGTGCACACATTTGTTGGTGCCAGGAGCCATGCTGGAAACCTGATCCAAGTGGGGGGAAAGGAGGGCAGGATTAAGGTGGTGGTGGGGATAGCAGGTCTGCAAGTGGGAGAGGGTGGGCAGGGTCAAGGGGCTAAAAAAATAGCCCATCCAGGGTGGGTGGGGTAGGAAGAGTGCAACCCTGGGACTGGGGAAAGGAGCTGGGCTTCAGTGTCAGAGCTATGCTCCAAATGTATGTAGACATTTGATGGATAGAAAATGGAATAGCCCAATCTAATTTAGTTCGCCTCCCCAGTTGAGCTTAGTTAGATCAGGCCAGCCAATTTTTCCACAATCTAACTCCCTGAACTTCTGTACAGATTGCCACATAGATTGATATAACTAGGGTTAGGTCAATCCAAGTGTAACATTTGCACATGCCCAAAGACTAGTATGTTTAGAAAAACCACCTATGAAACCTTTTTCTTCTCTTGGCATTTACTTGTTCTGAGGTTTCCCCAAGCCAAGTCAAATTTAACAGAGCCTCATCTTTCTTGATCTAGTAAACTGGTAAGTTCTGTCCTATAAGACTATGAAGCTGAATGTCAGCATTTGTTTGTCTTTATTGCATTACTGATTCTATGCAGCTGTATTATACTTCAGAACTTAAACTGCAACCATGTAACTTTTGAAAATACTAGCAAAAACAGTATTTACAATAAGGACTAAAACAGAAGCATGCCGATGATATATTCCAATGTCAAAGAGTCCATGTAGCTCCCCAGAAGGGAGGTTGCCTGGAGAACAAAGGGAATGAGGAGTTGAAAACAATTTTTGAATGTTCTAATTTGGCTTTACAATGGACACTAAGACAACATTATGACAGCCCTTGTTTTTTTCTATGGTAAATATTTTAGACGGTTATCAACAAGGTATCCAAGAGCTAACTGGAACATTACACTCAATCTATAGTTTATTATTAAAATATATTTTGGTTTGGATTTGGAGGGAAGGAAAGTGTTTTGAGATGTCAAAATTATGCAGACTTTTAGAAAAGATGCAGGTTTTCTTAGAAGGGATAACCAATGTTGATAGTAAAAAAAAAAAAAAAAGTCTATTGTGATGCATTTGACGATGCTCTATCTTCCCAAAGGATTGAGGGCCTTTGGAGAATGGCTGACAGTATTGTGGTTTGAGCATATCCCTCACTGATCTCAGATTTGCCGGTTTTTTTGGTGAGCCACAAAAATCGCACCTTTTTTCTCACAGAAGGCATACTTGTCTGCAAGGCCTCTGTCTTTATTATTTTGTCAAAGCTTATATGCAAAGGTAGCAGACATTTTGCAAATAGAGTAGACAATGCCCAAAGAAGAGTTATGGGCCTGATCCTAAGCTCTCTCATGTCCCAGAGACCAAAGTATTCATGAGGGCTCTTAGTACATTACAGAAAATGCAGCACTGTTCGCAAGTATGGGCACAAATCAGTAGCAAGCAAATGTATTCTTTTTTACTCTTTATCATTCCTTTCCAGTATTTACTCAGTTTACCCTCCAAAACAAGCTTTCAGTACTTTGAGCAAGCTGAACAAACACTACAAAAAATGAACGTTTCTAGTTCATGTACAGTATGTGTTACTTGTGCCAAGTAAATCTATCAGAGCACAACTGCACTTGAAGTACAGCAGTTACATGCATTTTAAAAAGTACAAAGTGAGTTAAGTGCTATTTGGATTACTTCTTAAATAAAGCATACTCCTACAATAGTCTTATCTCAGGAAGAGAGATGTTTGATCTTTTGTATGGGCCATAATATTTCTTTAGTTGTTTCCTCTTGGTTAGCTCATTCACACCACTCTCTAGCTCCTAAGCTGTGATTGAGGCATAATGGTGTACTGAGGTCTTCATTTATCAGCTTAAGGGCTGATAAATCCCATTTGCAATGAAAACGTTAATGCATGCTTTGGTAATTGTTTAGTGCAACAATCACTAGAAGAACATACCTTATTGCAGATGTGGCGAACACCTGCCCATTTGAGCCTACACTCAGAACAATTATTGAGGCTATCACAACAATAAGATCTGTTAAAAATACATATTAAAATATTAGATTTATACATTTAAATGGTCATTGATTGTGGGACAAAAACAAGCAAACAAAACATCCAAAAGAACGTACGTTAATATGCTCTTTCATCAAAATTAAACTACTAGTTTCATATCTGCAAAACTATGTTTGTTCTAAGATAAGTGAAACATGTTTGGTAAATCGCATACAAATTCACCATTATGTACACTTCAGAAAAAAAACAATACCTTGGTAATCTGACTCAAGGGACATAAAGATAAAAAGTAAGGTTGGCTGATATTAGCACTACAAGGCGTATATAATGCATCTCACACAAATACTTGCACACAAACTATGTGAAAAGAACATTAAAAGTTGTGAAGTCAACTAGTCAAAAATTAAGAAATGCACAATAAGAATGAATTAAGAAGGAACAAGAATGTGAATTATGATATAGCCCTATAATTATAAAACCATATATTCTCCCCACACCACCACCATAGGATGCCTGCCCCATTGAAAGCACAAAATGTAAGGCATTCACTTAGTGGGCAGCCATGCAATATTCTATTTTCTCCTCATTCAGTGCTTTGCCTATTGACCTTATTTATTGTATAGTATTCCAAGGCTGCTTAAGTACAGAATTTTCTAATGATAATGAGTTTTTTTCTAAGACACACATCACTACAGTAACTGAGTGCTTCATAAAACCATTTATTTTTACAAAACCTCATGAGATGAAGGCTAATATAATAAATAAAGGGATTAGGCAGACAAATTAAACAAAAGTTATACATTTTGGGTACCCAATTTAAAATAACTAGGATCTGATTTTTTATACTGCTTAGCTTTATTTAGCATTTTATATGTTCAATGAGCTGCTCCTGCTACCTTCAGCTGCAGATGGAAGCACTCAGCACATCAGATCCCAGGGTCTCACGCTGGGCACACAAAATAAGGAACACAGGATTCACAATTGTTTCTGAAAAGTTTGGCTTAGGTGACTAGATTCATCATCATTGGCAATCCCTTGCAGTTGGGGATGATTATCATCCATGAATGCCCTATCTGTGGGTCTGAAGATGGCTGACAAGGCCAATCCAGGATCAACAGGTTCTACTACAATTTGGGCACATGTTTCTGGTTGGGGTTGATGGCTCTGGATTCTTGATTCAGAAGCATGCCTGATTCTGCTGCTCCTGCCTTTCCATCTTCTGTTGTCATCGTAAGGTTTCAAAGTACTGAAATCCTTGCAGCAGACTTTTCTTCCATTTGAAGTGGTCCTGAGCAACTGTCTCCTATGAGTTGATATCAATGTCACATTTTTTTGAGGTGGCCTTGATGACATCCTTGAAGTGCTTTCTCTGCCCTCCTCTTAAGCGTATGCCTCAACTCTGCTGGGAGAATGAAATTTGCTTCAGGAGTTGGACATCTGGATGACATGGATGGCCCAACTAAGTTTACATCATATGATCATTACCTCAATGCTTGTGGTGTTTACTTGTGAGAGGATGCTAATATGGGTGGGTCTGTCTTCCCATTGGCTTCAAAGGATCTTCCACAGGCAGCATTGATGATACTTTTCTAGCAGCTTGAAGCATCTCCTATACATTGTCTACATCTCAGCTGCATACAGTAAGGTAGGGATCATGACTACTAGATAAACCATTAGCTTGGTTTCAGATCCAACGTTGTGATCTTTGAACACCCATTTCCTCAGGTGTGTGAAGCCTGCACTTGCACGTTTGAAGCAATGTTGGATTTCTTCATTGATGTCAGCCATCTGCCAAAGATGGCTTTCTTTCAGAGAAATACTCAACATTCTCCAGAGTTTCACTGTGAATCTGAATTACTAGAGCTGGAGACTGCTCATTATGAGTGAGTTGATGGAGGACATTTGTCTTCTGAAAATTAAGCATCAGTCCCATTTTCTTGTACATCTCAGAAAATGGTGAAAATCACCTGAAGATCTGCTTTCAAGTGAGTATGCACTACAGCATCATCAATGTACTGGAGCTTGAAGATAGGAAAGAATGTGGAGCCACAGGAAGAGGCCATAACAAGTCTGTTAAATGAGTTCCCTGCTCCTATACCACTTGCTCACTCATTCTCTGGAAGGTAGATTTTTTTTAAAGATAAAGTGAGAGCTGTTTGAAACTGTGTGGTGGTATGAACCGGTGAGCAGGGCTTTCAGAGTTATGTGGTATTGAATTTTCATGTGTGCAACACACACACCTCACCTCTCTCAAAAATCAGCTGCTGGAAATTGGAATATTCATTATATGCAAGCAGTATGGCAAGAGCAAGTCTTGCTGCTTATTGGCTAAAACCAAAACTAAAATCTGCAGGAATTCAAGAAGAGCACAAGAGTGAACAGGCCTGGTTCCCTAGCTGCTGCTACTCAGCTACTTTCTACAAGGAACTCTCTTTTTTCCTTTGTTTTGCCTTTCAAAACTCCAGAGAATCTATAATATGCTGAGGTGTGTTGTATGTGGAAAAATATGGTAAATAGGTCAATAGCATACTCTGTAATTTTTTAGTATAGGTTTACTGATTTCAACTCCACACATGTAGCACGTGTGTGTGTGCTGCTAAATCATTTATAGGTCACCACATCCTTATGTGGATGCAGAAAGATGCAAAGCATTTGTCTATATATAGTGGTAGAAAAGAGAATATATAAAGGAGGCAGAGTTGAGAATGCCAGCTGTTAAGGGTCTCTGATATTTTCCATTGTAAAAATGGAGTTTTCAGGTGCTTATAGCTGACCTTTTAATTATTTGGGCTTAAATTTTCCATTTGGGTATTTAGCCCCAGTCCAAATATTTCTGGGAAATTCCCCCTCCCCCTGCCCCATAAGCTACTGAATACAGGTGACTGGGAGAAGAGACAGGGTACACAAAGAAAGGACTGAAATGAAGACAGGAGAGACATGGGGACAAGCTTCAGAAGAATGGTTAGAATGCACCTCCCCTTCTTCCACCTACCTCCAAGTTTACAGTAGAGCTCAAGGTTCCAGTGTCCTCATTCCTCTACTGTGATAATGATCAGCCTCTTAGAGAAGCAAACTGAATGCTTGCAATTTGGCTGCACCATAGGCCTACACTCCCTCCTCTAGCAGGGGAGGGAGATGGCTGCCTATGTCAGAGAGATGGGAGGGAGAGAGGATAATAACTTACCTCTCCGATAAGCAGTGCCTACCAAGGGGAGATGGATGGATAAAGGGTTGGAGAGAATATGCAGTGCCTTCTGTATGGGAGAAAACAGGGAGGGCTGTAATGGGGATCAGTGGCACGGTGCAAGGAAGGAGCTGCACCAGGCCTAATCACTTGCTACTAATCCCAGGTGCTGTGGGTTGGAGCTAGTCACTGCAGGGTTTGGATCTGACCTATAGGTGGTAGGTTCTTCTACTGTCATGTCTACTATGGAACCTCCATGAAAAAACTGCTGAAACCCATCCCTCTAAAGTTGTTACACACAGAAAATTACGATGTACCCCTGCTACCAGTTATCACACAAGTTCAAGATACAGATCTTAGATGGTGGATCTAAAGGTTCCAACACTTTTGATGACTCATGTAGGTGTCCAGACGTTAACCCAAAATGTCAACCACTCAAAAGTTGAAAAATGCCAGAACAAAGACTGCTGCTGCCATTTTAATTATCTGATTGTACCACTTTTTTCCCTACATAATCCCTTCTGCATTCATTACACAGGATAGACCTGGTCTAGATATGAACTATGGTTGTATAGCAAAGGATGCTATTGTCTGTGGAACTGTTGTTGCATTTGTTGCAATAACTGGAATATTGTAAATGAGGCAGGAGATTGCCTCTTGGTAATGGCCATGGGGATGTTATCATGGGAAACTGGTTTCCCTGCCACTTGTGCCAGTGTTTCTATGTGGTGCTAGTCTAGTCAGGCAGCAGAGCTGTGCTACTACCCAGCATGTCCACAGGTGGCTGACAGTGGAATGACCTTCAGGAAAGGCCACTTATTTCTTAAGTGATGAATAAGCAGTCATGGACCATTCACTGGCAGCACCACCAGGATGTGGTGAGGACAGTAGATGGTAATGCTTTCCTCCCTGAAAAACCACGTACGGCAAAAGCTGTGTTAACCAGCATGCCAACTTGTAAGGGAAAAGTGAAACTGGAAGTGCCCACACTGTGGCACTTCCGGTTTTGCAGAGCCTCCAAAGCTTGGGGGAAAGCAGCCCGTGCCCAGGAAATAGCAGGCTGCACGGGTCCCCCCTCCCTATCCCTCAGGGCCCACAGAAGGGGGGGCAATGTGGTGGGAGGGGCAGCAACATGGCAGGAGGGGCAGCGACATCCCAGATGCAGCGGGACATCTATAGTCCAAAGATGCCTGTTTGGGCCGATCAGTTATCTGGTATATGTTGTTATCCGGCACCCTCCATACCCCGTGGGTGCCGGATAACAAAGCTTTTACTGTATATCCTTTCGACAGTGCTGTAACATGGTGAGTACAGGTTACCACTATAATAAGCCTGTCCAGATCCCAACCATGGGCCTACAAGCTCTCAACGGCAGAGGATGTGGAAGAATATGTTAGAATCTCAGTGGCTGCAAAGGTGGATAAAGGCTGCAGTAGAACAAGATTTTCAATTGTCTTGGCCTACTTGCCATTGGATCCAAGGTCCTGTACTGTGAGGAACCACTTGGAAGCTGATGTGTAGTAGCTTCTCCATGATAAAAAGAAATCATGCACAAACATCTTCCATGAAAATCGCTTTAGCTCATTTTTTCAAGCCCTTTGGCAACCAGCTGGTGATGATGGGAGAAGGATGGTCAGGCCTGAAAGTTTCTAGTCAAGAACTGGCATGAAGGCAGCAGTTACAACCAGGATGTCTAGCACTTGGAGGCAGGAGTGCGATTCGGCAGCTGTAACTACAATTGAGCAACCCTCTTTAGAATCCACTCTGCTCACCCTACTTGGGGTGGGAGCTAGAAAAGGTGCCTTAAATATAGTCTGCCTACCTTTTTTCCTGACTGTATAACTGCATCCAGTGGGATCACCTTTACATTAGTCAAAATCAACAAAGATACACAATCCATTTTGGGACCTAGAACATCAGGACACAATGCTGCACAATCCTGATGATGAATGCCTAGAGTACCACAGTGTAATTGTGGCTCAAATTTAGGTGACACAACATTGACATGTTGTACTGAGCAAGACCTGGCAAGTGGGAGACAGGCAGCTCAAAGGACATATACCCTCATCTGGAACGGTAAACAGGAAGGAGAACACTAATTTCATGAAGCTGACCTTGTCATTAAGAATGAACTTGTATACCAATTTAATGAGTTCCCTATCAGAATTAATAAGCACTTCATGATTTTATCTCAAATTGGCAGAGAGCCTATATGCCACTGTCATCAGTGTGTATGCCCCGACTCTTGATACCATTGATGAAACCAAGGAGGAATTCTATGCCAACCTTTTGACATTCTATGTCCTTTCTGACATTCTGGAGGGAGGATGAACTTATTCTGCTCAGTAAATTTCAATGCCAGAGTCAGAAGGGACTTGAACCTCTGCAAGAGAAACATCAGTAAGGAAGGACTGGGAAAAGTTAACTCCAAAGGCACCCTCCTCTTGACCCAAATGGATGGATGGCAGAATGATGCCAACTGCAAGCAAAATAAATTGAAATCACCAAAAATCCAAGACAGAGGTCTAAAGGAGGACCCATGCTGTGAAGAACAGATGGTGGGAAGACCAAGGAGAGTCAACTTCTCACTGACATCCATGATATGCATGGCTTGTTTAGTGCCAGTAAAGCCATCTATAGTCCAAGCACTCAGGGAAAAACCCCCTTGAGACCTAAGGATGACAGAAAGCTGATCAAGGAAAGGGGAGCAATGAACATTAAATGGGAGGGAGCATTTTGAAGACCTTCTCAATAAAAACTGTTTTTGATGGGAGTGCTCCCAATTCCATCCCACAATACTTAGTCAGAGATGATCTTGGAATCCTTCCAACCCTTGATAAGATAAGGAAAACCATCAAGCAGATGAAGAATGGCAAGGCATCTGGAACAGATGAAACCCCTGCCAACATCTTCAAGCAGGGGGAGAGAGGGGCTTACATCATGGCTCTGTGCCTTCATCTTAAGGAACTGGAATGATGAGGAAATCCCAGATGACCTTAGGGATGCCATGACTGTGACAATCTTCAAGCTCCACGGGGCTGTGGAGCCTCCAGTCACTGGGCTCTACTCCAAGCAGCTCCACTAGCCCCGTGGTGCTCAGCCCAGTGGCAGGAGGTGGAAGAAGAGCTTGTGGCAAAGCCACTTGGACTGCAGCCCTGGCCAGTGGCTCTCCCCTGCCTCCTACTGCCAGCCTCAGGTCCATGGGCCTGGTGGAACTGCTCCCACTGTCCCTCTGAAATGGCGAAAAAGTAGTCAAAATGAAATGGTGCTGTTTCGCACAGCCTAATGTCTACATGAAATATTTACTGCCAAGTAGACTAATTAGCTCCATAGAAAAATCTCGCATTTACATGTGTGGCTCTATAAAGCTGCAGGAAACTAGTTAACTCCACAGCAGGATAGGACTTGTAAATGCATATATTATCCTGCTGCATTGTCTTTTTACTCCACAGTAGCACACATGTAAATGTTGACGTGGCTGGCTGGGGCACAAGAGTGCTTCAGTGCCTGCCAGCTAGCCCAGCACTAGAAAACCCATACCCCAGCTAGCCCCTCTACAGTAAGTTGAGCTGTGTTGGAGCAGCCCTGGGCTGGCAAGTTAACCCCCTGGGCTCCCTACAACCCAGGACTGTTCTGACCCAGCTCAGCATACTGTGGTCCTGGGAATGTGTGTAAATGCAGTACTGCTAGGACCAATAAACTGCAGCCTAATGTGCACTGGAATTAATTGCTGTGCACTAATAGCATGTGAAAATGCACCCAGTCATTTAAATATGATATTAGTGTAGACTTACTGAATCACAATAGTTTGATTTTTTATACTCCCTTCTCACTTTCCCAGTGGTTAGCCCAAGCTGTTCTTTATTTTTATCTACTCCTGTCTAGTTGCCTTCTATCAAGCCTACATTAATGACCATGGTTCTGACATGGTCTGCTTTCTTCAATGTTAAGGTAAAAACAACCAGGCTTCCAAAAGGCATTATGCTGATGATTCCCTGTTTCAACAAAACAAACAGTATTTGTACCTCTTATATGGTCATGAACCCTTCCCTCATCTCATCCTCATTTACTCTTAATCATTCTGAATTACATTAAAAATGTTGCAGCCCTGTACACACAATTTGCCAATACTCAGCATTTAAGGTATGTGTATCCTTCAAGTGGCTATATAAACACTGACTACTACAAATATGCAGTGTCAGAATACTGAATGGAGAAATTTGAAAAAAGTTTGAAAGACTTACTCTTTTGCAATACATTTATATTGCTTCACCTTCTAACTCAGGAAGTGCTCCAAACTAGGTGAATCAGAGTTAGATGAACAATGTATTTTATTTTCCCTAATGAATATTAAAACAAAATATGAAGTACATTTTTACCAATGTGTAAAGTTGTCACATTAATTTTCAAGGGTGGTTATTGAAAATGTAATTTCTCATTAAAAATTTGGTTTTATCAAAAGGCCATTTTCTGTCAAAAAAAGATCCAACAAAAAATTTGACCATTTCCAGTCAATTACCTCCTTTTATAATTGCTTCAGAACACAGACTTACTAGGACAAATATTCAAAAACAGACATATTCCCTACATATGATTAGCTCCATTAAAGATCCCACTGCAAATCTATATTTTTCAATTTAAAAAATGGCTTGTAAAAATATATTAAAACAAAATCTATACTTCTTTGTGGAAATATGTCTAATTGGTTTCAAATGGAAAGATTTCCCAGGTCCAAAGTGGAATTTCCAGTTAAACCAGTGGAAGATTCAATAGTTAGGGCACTCACCTGGGATGTGGAAGGTTATGGGTCAAATGTCTGCTCCAGTTTAAATGTAATTACTTATATAAAATGGAACAGTTCCAAGAAGAGGGACAGAGATATCCACTTGTGAATGAATAGCCAATAAGCATTCTGTGGTTAAGTATCTGGTAAGCAAAGTACTTATCCACAACCTGGTTCAAAATCCCTCATTTCAATATTTGCGGGAATCATGTTGTATGCTGAAAACATTTATTATGCAGTAGGTGGCAGTGTGGTGGACTATATTATTATACATAAACATGGATCAGATCTTCAGAAATTCATGGTTTAAGCAAAAAGAAATGATAAGAGTTTTCAGGGGGAGAGGTGCCGAGACTACAGAAACATCAACTTAGGACAAAAGTATGTAAACAAGAGCAAGAAGATTAAGGTGCAAACATATCGGACCAAGGGATTAGGAACTAAAGAAAAAGGGAACATAGACAGTTTTGTGTTTTGGGAACTCCTAGTAAAGTTGTGGAAGTTTCAAGACCAGTCTTATCCATTTCTGGAACTCAGTAAAAGGAGATGCAATGAGAAAAACAGGGAATATAGAAGAGAGCATGAGAAAGGGTTTCTTTGCTAAATGGACTAATCTGCTGGAGCCAACTAGCATAGCTAGAATCTCCCATGCTACCCTAGCTGCAAGTTGGCTTGTAATTACTGTGTGGGTACAGTCATTAATAAGTATCCTAAACTTATTATCTAATGTACATAGTTATTGGAAATAATATTCTAGAACGTTCACTTAATATAGTATAACTGTTACTTGGCCTTTGAATTTAATAAAGGAAGTTAGCCGAATTACGGATGTGGTCAATTGAATCGACCAGTAGTCATGCATAGATAGAGCAAGATTTCCCATGTCTTAGATGAGAGCCCTCACCACTGTTTATTATCAAGGGGTAAGTAAGTCTCTTTCTCTGGTTTAAATTAAAAAAAGACAGACAAAAAAAGAAAAAAAAAGAAGGACTGTGAAAGATCTTGGGTTTCCTCCCAAAAAAGAACAGAAAACAACTTGAAATTGTCTGGTCACTGCATGTAAATGAAGCAGCAAGAGCTTGTACCAGCAACCTACCACTTGACAAACATTTTAATACACTTCATTTGTTTGGTTTTTTATGCATTCAGACTTTCACATGGAGAGTCAAGAACAGTATGCCATCTCTCCATATTGTTCATTATATTTAAAGACACATTTAAGAGCACTTGTATTTCTGAAATTCTACTTCAGGATTCATACAGGTAGTGAAAGATCCCACAGAACACTGTAGAAGTTCAGCTCACAGTTTCCCTCTCCAGCCTTATCCAAAGCTGGAAGACGAACCCCAATGAACTGAAAATATAAGTTTCCAGATCTCTCATGTAAAATGAGGGGACACAAGCATTAGGGCTGTGTGAAGCTTCGGTCCCCGATCCAATTTGGTGGAGATTTGTCTCTACAAATCAAAACTGGAACTCTCCAAATTGATTCGGAGAGATTCAGAAAAATTCAGTGATTCGGATATGGACACAGCTTTAAATGTTTTTTCCTACATACCTCTAGATAGCAGGCAGCTCATGAACACTGTGATGCTGGAATGGATGGAGCACCCCACAGGAGCGTTGGGGGGAGGGGGGGAATCTCCAGTGCACTCGGCAGCAAACCCAGAAGTGGACCAGAAGCACTTCTCGTGCACTTCTGGGTCTGCTGGAGAGAGCGTGGGGACCCCCCCCCCCCACTCCACGCCCTCCCCCCTGGCTTGACAACTGCTACTTCCTGGGTCTGGGGGGGCACCTGGGGTCCCCCCCACAGACAAATCACTGAGCTGGAGGGATGCAGGGGGGCCCTTGCGTGCTCCCCACCAGACCCAGAAATTCCAGGTTCACCGCTGAACACACAGGGGCTCCTCCTGTGGTCCTCTGGGATGCTCCATCTGCCCCAGCATCACAGCATTCATGAACCATGCCTGATACCTTGAGGTATGTAGAAAAAATATTTAAAAGCTGTGCCTGTGTCCAAACTGCTGATTCTAGAGAGCAGGGTTGGCCCCGCCCTTCTGCTTCCTAGCTGGAGCAGTGAAGGCTGGCTTACAGGCCCCCCAGACAAACCTTGATTGGGGTCGGGAGCCAGGGAGGGGGGTTAGACTTCCCTTCCCAAGTACAGAGCTACCCTTGGGGCAGCAGGAAGAGGAAGCAAACACACATCCCAGGCTGACTATGTGCCAGAGAGCCATGCTGTAGCACACCCCTCCCCCTTGCCCAGCTTCTGGCTTGAGCCAGTGCAGATATGTGGCTACATTTCCTGAATCCAAAGCAAATGTCTGTTCATTTGCTTATTGGTTCAATCTTCGCAGCTTAGACTAGCCTGCAAAGACTGAATCAATTCAACCTCTGGCTTTTGCCTATTTGTACTTAGCCCTGGTGTTATTTCTGTTACTGTAGGTGGTATGCAAATTTATATGAAGATGTATGCCCTTCAACAAGTGTTTATAAACTAAATGGGGTTAGGAGCAAAGGAAAGGAAAGGGTATAACAAGCAAACCACAAAACACATGCATAGTTACTTTTTTCACCTCCTCCTCCTTCCTACATAATACACTCAGAACTAACCCTCTGCTCCCTCCTCAACTCTGTTCAGCTGCCCCATTATGTCCTCCCATCCACATTGTCTGCTTCCTAGTATATATTAAAACCTTGCCTGAGAAATAAGGGTTAGGGGAAGATGATGAATGTAAAAAGTTAGGTGACTAAGGACCGTTGTGATGCCCCCTATAGGGCACCACATCCCTGCCAGGCTCTCTCTCTTCCCCATCTCTCAAGATCTTTCCTTGTTTTCTCATCTTGATGGAAACTTCATGAAAAGGGAGGCTGCCCTCAGAGACTGATGAGCCTAAGGTGCTCCTTTTCCTCAGGTGTTCAACTCTCCCGATCTTCCTGGGTTTAAGGGCTTAATTCATGGTTCCAACCATTCCTTGCACCGTACCCATGCCTCACAGATGTTGATATATCATCACTCAGTTAGGACACTTGTCCCCTAAAGCCACCAGGCCACCTCAGGCCTCTACGTTGAGGCTTCAGCCTTCCCTGCTTCTGCTACTCTACTCTAGCTGGTCCCTTAGCCAAGGCCCATTTATCTGGAGCTGGCTTCCAGGCTTCAACCCTTATCTTGCCCTACAGGACCTTTATCTCTGCCGCACTCAGGTTCCAGGCCACCTGGCCCTAAACTCTGCCCCTCATTGAGTTGAGCTATCTGCACCAATCTTGGGCTCTAAGTCCTCTGACTCCAAGTTCAAACCTCCTCTGAGCTATCTCTACCCTTCCTGAGCAGTACTGGACTCCCAAGACCCTGTCTACACCTTGATCCTGACCCCTGGAAGGGCTCAAGGCAGTCATGTGACCCTCGGGCATTAATGGGACCTCCAAACTACCCATTTCTAGTACAACCAGAACTACTGGTTAAAATACAAACACAAATGTAAACCTTTTGTCAGCAATACAAACACCCAGCCCACTGGCTGCCTATCATACTTCTTCCAGGCCCTGAATCAGGTCCCTCAGGTTGTCTTCCCAAAGCGCCCTGCTAGGCAACCATCAGTATCAGCCATTTCAAAGCAAGGCTTCTTCACCCCACTGCTTCCCAGGTCTACCTCCCTGCTCTGGCTCATAGTCCTGAAGAAGTGCTCCTTTCTGGTTGTGTGAATCCCCTGTCAACTGACTTGACCATAGAACTTTTCCTTAACCTCCACTCTGCTGGTTGCCTGTGCTACAAAAATCCTGCCCTTAATGGGGCTACACCACTTCCCCTGTTACAGTGACCAAAGATATCTAAAAAGTAAGGGGAAAGATTCTACCACAAGGAAATTCCCCACACCATCTTAGCTATCCTCTACAGGAATATACAGATACTGCTGCTCCCTCTCCTCCCCACCAGGGAAACAATATATGGATAGGATTATCCCTGATCAATTAGTGTTATGCATAGGACAGAAGACAAATCTATAAATGTTCTTTCATGAAATT
The DNA here is from genome assembly GCF_001723895.1 of Crocodylus porosus. NCBI lineage: Eukaryota > Metazoa > Chordata > Crocodylia > Crocodylidae > Crocodylus > Crocodylus porosus. The sequence goes on along the minus strand of NW_017728931.1, from coordinate 14,498,096 downwards.
CAGTATTAGTTCTACAGTTTATTAGTATTATAGTACCACCTAGCTCAACTGAGCTCAAAGCTTACTGAGCTGGGCACAGTACCAACACATTGTGAAAGAGAGTCTCTGCCCCAAACAGGCAAGTTAGCCAAGTTGAAGAGAATGACAGAGTAAGACAGACAGAAGAATTCAAGTCTATTGTTATGGTCTCGTGCAGTAACTCAAAATTTGCTCCTTAAACTAGATACTAAATAGAGAAGTGTCAAAAATAGGACTCTTACCAATAATTGATATTGGCTTTCTGGCAAAACGTACTCTTCCCTTCAAGCCAACATATTTACTTCTGCAACCTGCCGACCATAGCCGCACCACATATTCAGCACCAAAAAATACAACCAGAACAATTTCCTGCAGGAATTGAAAAATATAAGCTGTAAATATTGTATTTTGTTAAACTACAATTTGTAACTTAAATTTCTCTCCTCCTTCTCAAATCTCTTCTACAGATAACCGCAACAAGGTTTTTGCTGCCTTTTTTTTTTTTTTATTGGAGGGGAAGCGGGATAGGAGAGAAGCATTCGTTTCTTTGTTTAGTAGCAAATTAAAAATGGAACACTGCCAGAACATTTTTACTTGTAGAGAGAAATACTCATCAGCATAATTGAATGAGGCAGAAATCTGGCCCTGAGTTCCATATTGCTTGAGCAGAAAGCTCAAAGCTGAGGGTGCTTTCCCATTCCCTTCTGCCATTATTGTAACAGGGTGTACTGAGAGAAGTCATAGCACACATCATTTTACTTTGTTGAATTATTCATTAAGTAGTTAAACACCAAGGGGTGGGAAAACAGCTCATTATTTGTTAGTTGTTTTTTTTTTTTTTAAATAAATGTGCTTCTAAGTAAAGGTAAGAATCATAAACTGAAAATTAATTAACTAGTGTGTATGCAGAAAATTCAATACATCATAAAAATTTACTTGGCAATCTAAAGCTTATTATTGCTTACTTATATTTAATGTAATGCTCTGTGAAGAATTTGACACTACCTTATATCCAGCAGCTAGGTCACCAAGATAGAGGGAAATTTTTTGACCAATATGTAAAAGGAAGTGGATTATTTGAAGACTACAATTTATGTAGACTGAGGCAAACTTCACTTCCCCCTTGCTTTCCTCTACCACGTTTGCAATGTGGTTGTCTAAGCACACAATTTCTTGGATGGTTCCCAGTCCAAAATGCATTCAGTAACTCGAAGCTACCAAACATCTAATTTGCAAACCCATAATAAGCTTTGAAAAATATTTGCAGTTATGTTTGAATTAAAATGTAATCTGCATCTTGGGAGTTCTTAAAGCACAGAAGAACACACAGCTACATTATGATTTTCACTGAACACCAAAAGGAAGCTATACAGAGCAGTAATTACAAGATCAAGCGGAGATTGTAGCAATTTAAAACTAGGGAGGAAAGAATAGGTTTGGGTAAAAGAACCACCAGTTTAAGGAAAGCAACTAAAAATTTACAGGAGCTCCCTGTAAATCCCACTCACTGAATTTGCTCAAATTTTTAAACAAACTCAGTAACCAAAGTTCATTGAAATTTGTCAGGTCTTTTATTCAGAAGGACTGTCTTAATTTCATAGAATCATAGAAAATTAGGGCTGGAAAGGACCTCAGGAAGTCATCTAGTCCAATCCCCTGCTCAAAGCAGAACCATCCCCAATCAGATCATCCAAGCCAAAGCTGTCTAGTTGAGTCTTAAAAACCTCCAAGGATAGAGATTTCACCACCACTCTAGGTAACCTGTTCCAGTGATTCACCACCCTCCTAGTGAGAGAGTTTTTTCTAATACCCAATTTAAAACTTTCCTGGCTGCAACTTGAGACCATTGTTCTTCATTCTGTCATGCCACCACTGAGAACAGTCCATCTCCATCCTCTTTGGACCCACCCTTCTGGTAGTTAAAGGCTTCTATCAAATACCCCCCATCTTCTCTTCTGCAGACTAAATAAGCCTAGTTTCCTCAGAAGTTATGAGCCCCAGACCCCTAACTATTTTCATTGTCCTCTGCTGGACTCTCTCCAACTTGTCCACATCCTTTCTGTAGCAGGAGGCCCAAAACTGGACACAATACTCTGGGTGTTGCCTCACCAGTGCAGAATAGAGAGGAAGAATCACTTCCCTCAATCTGCTGGCAACGCTCCTACTAATGCAGCCCAGTATGCTGTTAGCTTTCTTGGCAACAAGAGCACACTGTTGACTCATAACCAGCTTCATAGGTTATGCATGGGGGGGGAGGCATGTGTCGTCCCTGAAATTGGCCCTCTCTGGCCAGGGAGTGGGGAACACTGGCTGGTGCTCCTCCTGAGAAGCACCGGCAGCGCTTCCGGTTTAGTCAGCAATTGTCCACTGGAGGACCCCTCCCCAGTCAGAGATAGGCTGCTGGTGCCCCCCCAGACTCAGGAGGCAGCAGTCGCCAATGCCCAGCTTATTTTCCACTGTAACAACCAGGTCCTTTTCTGCAGACCTGCTGCTTAGCCACTTGGTCCCAAGCCTGTATTGGTACATGGGATTGTTCCATCCTAAGTGCAGGACTTTGCACTTGTCCTTGTTAATCCTCATGCCATCTCTTTTGTCCCAATCCTCCAATTTGTCTATATCACTCTAAATCCTAGACCTACCCTTCAGCATATCTACCACTCCCCACAGCTTGGTGTCATCCAAAACTTGCTGAGGGTGCACTCCATCCCATCTTCTACATGATTAATGAAAATATTAAACAATACTGGCCTCAGGACCAACCCCTGGGGCACTGCACTTGATGCCAGCTGCAAACTAGACATTGGGTCATTGATCACTATCTGTGTCGAGCCCAGTGACCCAGCCAGCTTTCTATCCAAGTTACAATCCATTCATCCGATCAATACTTCTTTAGCTTGCTTTCAAGAAAGTTGTGGGAGACCATATCAAAAACCTTACTACGGTCAAGGTATATCAGGTCCACTGCTTTTCTTATATCCAGAGCCAGTCATCTCATCATAGAAAGCAATCTGGTTAATCAGGCAATTTAGGTTTCTATAACCATTTTGGGTGTGTGCTTACATGCACATTGGTAGTATGCATACTGCCATCAACTCACCACACACACACAAGGAAGAAAGATCATGGTTTCTTCTCAGCATGAGGTCTGCTTTAGATCAGATAAATTACTTTTATATTGCCTGATCTCAACATGCACCACATATTAGAGTGGCCATCATTATTCTATTACTTATCATTTAGAAATAAATATTTTGTCAAAAAGCATGTGTGGTGTGGCAACCTCCCATTGTAGTTTGTGAACCAAATGTTGTGTCAAAGTAGAATCAACCAATGCTATGCCTTTGATTAGGCAAACTTGTTCTTTAAAGGAGGCAAGATCTTTGTCTTTTCTGATGACAGCTCTGTCTAGTGATTTAGAGGTAGAAGCACCTCACTTAGGAGAACATTTTGAAGATAGCCACTTCTTTCTTGCCTTCCAACACTGTTTGGGCATACCCCCAGGATACCTCTGTAAAACTTAACATTCACACTATGCCCAAGTACAGACATTACAGTTTTACTGGTGCAAGTGATTGCAAACTGGTCTATACCCACAACAACAAAAAAAATCCAGCATACTGGTTTACAAATGGCAAAAACATTTTCCCTCCTCTCCCTCAAACAAAGGGGAAGTGTGTGTTCGATTCACTACCAATCTAAACTACGCCTCTTATAGAAAACCATATAACTTAGATTGATTCCATCTTGAACTTTTTTAATGTCTGTACCTAGCCTATGTACAGAGACCTGCTGAATTCATGGCAGAAGTGGGCTACAGTGAATCTTGCAGGTTTAATCTTTCAGGTTACCCAATGGGCCCACCCCCATCAATTGACACGGGTCCCACCACTCATTCCTGACAGACAGGGGGGCAAAAACGTGGCTTTAAATATAGCACTGTTTTTGCCTCCCAGCCAGTCAGCAACGAACAACAGGACCATTGGGGCCCCTCAGGCAATCAGCAAGGGAGAAGGGGGTGTGCAGGGGGACCTGCAAGAATGAAGGAGCTGCCACACAGCCCACTTCTGCCATGAAGTCAGAAGGTCCCTACCTACATGTGCCCAGACTCAGCAACAAGGTAGAAAAAGCGAACAGGGTTTGTTTCACAGCAGTAATTCCTGGTTCAGCCAGAAAGTGATATAGATTTGACCTTGGACGTAGAGTAAAAGCTTGCAGACTGAAGAGACTGAGTTGATAGCTCTAGCATACACCATGGAAAGGGCAAAATGATTAGGACAACTGAAACAAGTGTGCCATACCAATGGAACAAAAAGCACACTTCCCTTCCTTCTTGGTATAAGCATCTCTGACTCAAATTTTATGAAGACTATTAACCTTGGAAGAAACAGAGTATTTCAATGGAAATAATCTGATGAAAATGCTATGTGGGGTTCAACTAAGAATTTCCACTAACAAAAATATTAGGTATAGGAGCTGAGGAACCAAAGGATTTGTAATTTTGAGAATTTTACTTGTGGTTACTACTGGAAGTTTTCTAAACATTTGAATAAGAGTTGTGTGTTTAATCAGTAAGATCTTTGTCCTCAGAACAGGTTGCACAATGTATGGTTCCACACCAAACCAGATTCTATCACATCCTTTGAAGCACTATTTAAGTCAATGAGGTTCACACAGAGGTAACTAAGGACAGAATAAGTCTTTGTTAGAAGAAGAAAATGCCCTCTTCCAGAAATGTGAAATGAATTACTGGTCTCAATCCATTTCTTAGTGGACAGAGAACTGCATCACCAAAACCACAGCAGTTAACACATTCGTTGGCAGTCTAAACAGAAAAGCCAAAGATCAAATGGGCTTAGAAACTGGACAAACATCACAGCTCTATAGGTGGTCCTTCCAAATCAGGAAGTAGAAATATTGTGGTAGCAGTATTGTGCAAGCATGTAGTGCTTCTGGGTACATTTGCCCCAATAGAAAGAATTCATCCATTTCCAAGGCTGTCAAATCAATCAACATTCACCTCACTCAATTTACCTTCAAATTTTAAGGAAAATCCACATCCTCTTCCTATGCACACATTGGAATACTTTTATTTATTACATCTGATTCACCTCTGGTTTCTGCTAAGGAAAATGTAACTTTCTGGATGGTTAAAAATCTGTTCTCATTGAAGTGGGCAAAGTGCATTGGGGAAGTGAGGATCAATGTGTGTGCAAAGCTAAGAAAACAGCACAAATTAAAAATGAATACCTGAGAAAGGTGCATCAGAGAGAATAAGCCAGATATGTCTCTGGTTTAATTCAACTGTAGTCACAACTGACATCTATTTTTGAGAGGGATTTCCAACCTCTAAAATATTCCAAATCTCCTATGTCATACCCACTTCCCACCACCACCCCACC
>NW_017728931.1:14479554-14492579 GCF_001723895.1 Crocodylus porosus | reverse complement strand
GGCGGGGAAGGAAACAGCTTGCAAGAAAATTGGATTTTTTTATTTTTTTTTTTTAATCAACTAGAAAGCCAACCAACCGCATTGGCAAACTGGTAATCAGCAGGAACAAATCTTTACCAGCATGGAAGTAAAGATGTCAGGATGTAGACAAGCATAGCTATAAGATTTCCCAGATTGAAATATACCTGCTAAGGGATGGAGGCCTATATTATTTCAGCAATTTCTTATAATTGCTCCTTTAAAGCTCTGTGGCAAGGGGGAAGTGAAGCAACGTGTACTACAAACAGACTAGCTGTGCCATACTTTGTCAGGGTGTTTGCCATGAGTCAAAGGTCAAGGAAACCTGGAGCAAGAAGCCCTCCTTGCAAGAGGGATTTAGATTTCATAAAAGGAGTTATTATAGCATAGATTAATGTAGCCATAAAATGCACCCTTTACTCCTTCATTTGGGATGCTGAAGTCTTATTTAATCACCGTCTTGGAATATTTTGGAGATATTTTTACTTGGACCAACTGTAGAGCTGGGATATAGTTAAACAAGTTTTTGAGCGCAAAGCATTGAACCTGAAGAAGCCCTTGTATATTCAAAAGCTTGTTTAACTTTAGTCCAACTACACAGTTGGTCCAAAAGATATCATCCACAAAGATCCTTGCCTCTAGTATAATTCCTGGATGATCATGGCTACAGCATCACCCCAACACTACTTAAAATGTTCACAGACTTCTTAGCACGAAAGATTTATTAGAAGATCCAAAAAAGAATAAGGACAGTTTGGAATGCAAAGGCACAGGGCAAATAATTTCTAATAGTTTACAATTGAAAGGCAACCAAACAGGGACCTTTTGAGCTCTGGTCATCAATTCATCCATTACTATGTTTTGAATGTCCTGCTAAAACATCCGTCATGCCCAAAAGTAAAATTCCTTACAATTCAGGTACCTAGGGCGTAAGTTATGTAAATGAATGGGTAAAAATTAAACTTACAGCTGAGAACTCACAATATGCCCCAGCACAGCTAAAGATATGCTGCATCAGAGAAGAAACAGAAGGGACTGAGTTCAGCTACAGTGATTAAAGTGCACACATGTAAAAGGAGAGTATTTTCTCAGCTGCAGCTGTGTTTGAGGTGGAAAGCACACACAAGGCTCTCTTCACTTTTTCTACTGGCATATTTAGGTGCTTGGGTAAAAGGAGGAAGTGGGATGGCTAAATGAATAGAGGTCTCATGAAGATTCAATCAAGGAATGTCAGCACAAAACAATGAAGCCTCAGAATCTGGCATAGAGGTTTAATGGCTCCAGTGTTTGCACACGTGTGCTTATGTCCGAAATTTAATCTGATAAACTGTCTTCAAGGTTTTCTTGTCCTTAGAATTGAAAATGTCAAGTTAACAACCTGCTCAGTTAAGGGCAACTCAAAGGGTATGAAAAAAATCAACCTGCATGGAAAGCTTGCACATCTCATCAAGTCTTACAGTTATGAACAAGATTGATGTTAAATCTGAAACCAGTCAAAAAGAACAGTCCTCAAAAAATATTCCCCACAAAAGGAAAGATGTCCACAGATTTTTTGGATCTCCCACCACATCACTAACTTTTTATTTATGTTAATTTGTTTTGCATAAAATTGATAAGTTTAATAGAATAAAAAGGTATTTGTATGCAACAGATCTCCTCCTTCTGGTCTATCCAGAATTTGATAGTGCTACACTAATGCCAAATAGCACTCACTTTGTTCTCAAGTTTATCAACCCTCTCTACAACACCATCTTCTCTAGGTTAATGAGAAAAGTAGCAACTCCAAGCTCCAGTATTTGGTTCAGACACATTACCACTGGAGTTAAATTCTGAAGTACATTTAAATAGGCTGAACACTGTCCTGAGAAAAAGCATGCACATCCTGAATGATGAAACAATTCTTCATAGCAGTACTCAATATGTAAAAAAGGGATTTAAGACACTTGGAAGACTAAAGTTAATAACAAGCTTCAAAGAAATAGCTAATCTGATCAATTTATTAAATATGTCCTGGAAACCAAAGTCCTGTATTTATGCATAGATTCAAGGGCAGTAGTATGAGATTACCTAAAGTTACCCTGTCAATGTGCTTCAGTCCCAATCTGGATGGACCACCACTAGCTGGAAGGGGAAGGGTGTAGTCTTGCTTTTTAATGGCACCCATCCAAAATTAATATCCATTTCAAAAAGTGTAAACGCTCATCTACGTGTTTCTTAACCTCTTAATTTGGGAGGCTCTGGGAGAATTCTTGGTTTGCAATTTTTCCACTCCTTACTTCCCCCGTGTCCAACTACAAATATTTTTCTAGTCTTGAGGACTTTACATAAATTGCCTCAGATTTGAATGGGGGTTAGCTGCAGTGGAAACTAAACTAAAGTCTGAATCAATATATCATGATCTGGCCCTTGGTTAATGCCTCCCTAGGAATTATATATAGATATAATTTAATTTTATGGTTGTTTTAACTTTGTACATTAGAGAAGCGTGCAACATCTTGCAGTTAGCCAGGAAAACAAATTCTAGGGCAACAAAATGTTGGCATTTCATGGCCATAGCTATATCAACAACGAAAAGCTCTAGATCACATACAGTATTATATTTACATATAATGAACTTGAGGGTCCAACTCTGGGGGATGCCTATAATGGTGGCAGGAAGCCCCCAAAAACATCCCATGCACCTGCTCCATTTGAACACATCAATCCTAGACAAGAAGCTAGACAGGTCCAGCATAGCCCTGGGACCCCATTGCTTGTTTTGTTTCTAATAGATGCAACTTGGCTTTGAACCAGGGGTTTCTCCCATCTTCCTCTGCAGCCTTTTATTTGGGATTAGGTGGACTATTAATCTGCCCCAGCATAGCATTTTCTATGTCATTTGAACCACTGCACTATAAAATAAAATATTACTGTTTATTTTATTATCCATTACAAAATCACTGGCCTTAGTTGAGGACCAGGAAACTTGTGCCATTATGACACAAAATCCTGAATAAAAAGCATTCACTGCTCCAGAAATCTTACAATTAAAATAGAAGAACAACAGATGGGGGTGGAAGTTAGGCAGAAATGAAGGCAACACTATGATTGCACTTGTTACTTATCTCAGCACCAAACATTCTGAACACATGGAAAGTTTTAAGGAAAATTATTCAGCTACTATAGTTTTTAAAAAAAAAACAAAAAAAAACTTATTACTGAAACTCAAAAAATATATTTTTACAAAATTTGAATCAATGCACTGTGGATATAAAAAAAAAATTGCTCAAGATGATATAACATTAACAAAGTATCTTAAAGCACAGGATAATATATCTATTGCTTTCTTCACCTGTGTCAGAATACTGAACTTGTACTTCAGAAAGAGTTTGTTCTTCTTATGCTACGCTTTTCAACATTTAAATCTTGATTGTGCTGTTGAAAGAATCATCTATCCTTCTTTCACAATACATATGAAAAACTAAATATTTAAAAATGGTCCTTTTTTGTCTCTTGTAAATAACTATGGTGACCTCTTCTGGTAGAAAGATAAATTTCTAGTAGTCAAAGCATTCAGTACAGGAACCCTCAAATTGGGAAAGAAGAGTTGTTTAGAAATTGTACACCATTCATTTAACAATTTTTAATATTTTACAACACCCTTCCTATGGAGACTTATATACAATTTGTATACAACAAAGAGAACAGCTATCCATGCAGGAGGCAAGATATAACGAACAGCAAAAAAAGGTGCATATTTTAAAGAGAAAAAATATTGTTATCTTTATTTAACTACCTCCCAAGCCAGACGGAGAAGAAAACAATGGAAATGTATGCTTGGGATATTAACATGGGGAATATTTTCAAACAGGGAGAGTTTTGAACTCTAAAAAGCAGAATTTAATAAGAAGAGTTTTATAGAAAGCACTAGCCAATTGCCCATCATGAAAGACGGAGTGTTTAAAAGGAGTGTTTACATGGTCTCCCCCTTTCCCCCAATCCCCCCACTCACCCTTCGGGGTCAGCCATGTAAAACAGCCCCTCTACTGCTGCCTCTTCCAGCCTCTGCCAAAGTGGCTCCCTCCCCCGAGCCCACCCACCTCCTCCCTCAGAGCAGAAAAGCTTCCCTCCACCAGAGGCAGCAGCAGCTGCCCACCTCCTTCCATGCAGCAGCAGGGCTTCCCTCTGCCTAAGGCAGGGATGGTGGCAGCTCCCTCCCTCCTGCTCCCCCCACCTCTGCCACCTCCTGTGGAGCAGTGGGGATTCCCTGTGCCTAAGGCAGCAGCAGGGGCAGCTTCCTCATCCACCTGCCTGCCCACCTCCTCCCACAGAGCAGCAGGGCTTCCCTCCACCTTAGGCAGCAGCAGTGGCAGCTTCCTCCTTACTACCTGCCCGCCTGCCTCCACCTTCACCCATGGAACAGCAGGAATTCCCTCCATCTGAGGAGGAAGCAGTGGTGGTGGCATCTCCTTCCCCCTCACCCATCCACCTACCTCCCTCTGCCTTCTCCCATGGAGCAGAAGGCCTTCCCTCCACCTGAGGAGGCAGCAGCTCCTCCCTCCATTATGCCCACCTTCCTCCACCACCTCCTCCCGCAGAGCAGCAGGGCTTCCTTCTACTTGAGGCAGTGGAAGCAGCAGCAGAAACAGCAGTGGGACTTCCCTCCACCTGAGGCCATGGCAGCAGCAGAGGCTCCCTCTCCCCCACCCGCCCACTTCAGTTTCCTCCCTCAGAGCAGCGGGGCTTTCCCCTGCTTGAGGCAGCGGCACCAGTGGCAGCTCCTCCCTTCCCCCTGCCTCTACCTCTTCCCATGGAGCACTGGGGCTCCCATCTCCATGCCTGAGGTGGCAGCAGCTCCCTGCCTGAGAAGGTGGAGCCCCCAGAACCAAAATCACCACCAGCCCTCTCGGTGATGCATGTGCAGTTGCTCAAAAGCAAGACAGACCGACAGACCCCATTATTATATTAGAATGTTCAAGTTGGAAGAAATTAATATTAGCCTATAAGCAACAAGCAAAGCATATCAACACCTTTCAGTTATATACACCAAAAGAAAACAGCTGCAAAGTCCCTAAATTTATGGCATTAATTTTTACAAACCAGAGGATAAGAGGAGAATCATTCATTGAGGAAAATATATACGCATGGGTTAAGTTTTCAGTTGTTTGAAAATTGAGAGAGTCTCAGAGAGAAGTGCCTTAACAGCAGCAAATTCCCTAGAACTACAGCAAAACCAGGTTTTAACTAGCACAGTTCAAAATGGATTCATTTTGTTCTTCATTTCAGTCATTGCAATTCTTTCCCCACCAAAGAAAACTTCACAAGCCCTTTACCATCCAATAAAACCAGTCAAGAGATCACCAGTAATGCTAACCCTTGGGAAACCAAGAGTTCTGATGACACCTGCAACAGATACAGTTTTCACTGATAATCTTCATTTCCCTGGGATGGTTAATTTAGGCCATATACACAGACATTCAGTTTCTTCTGGGAGAGTTGCTGCTCTCCTGGGAGAAACTCTGAGTGCACCAATGCTCAGGATTTTTCTCCCAGAGCAAAAACAGCCACTCTGTGCCACTGCTACTTGTCCCTGGAGAAATGCACATTCCAGTTCATCTGGACACACTCACTTTGTGCTGCTGCTACTTGTCCCCAGGGAACACCCGTAACACATGCACTCACACATGCAGCAGGTTATCCCCAAGTGGGATAGAGAAAGCTAGGACCCAGCAATTGTGCTGATTTCACCAGCCTTACCCGAGATCCTGGGCCTCCAGGAGCCACAGCTGTGGCACTCCTACAGCAGAAAGCCTGGCTGGCAGCTGGAGCATGGCAAACCCCCTGCCCGCCCCTCCACCTCCCATGCTGCAAAATAGCAATACATGCAACGCCTGCATGTGTGGCACCAGAGACTGCCACATACCACACATCTACACTCATCTGGACACACCCTCCGGAAGAAAAATAGCCAATTAAATTACTCCCAAAAGTGTTTCTGCTGGGAGAACAAATGTCTATACACATTCTCTTTTGAAAGAAGCCACAGCACAGTCCTTATGAATCCCAGGGTGCTATGCTCCTGGCCCTCCAACCTGAGACAGTCTTTGCTTGCTGGACTCTATTGCTCCAGCTGAGCTTGAAGCAGAACACACACCTCCCTTCACAATCCCCACATTACTTTGGAGAGACACAGGCCTGCTGTGTGCACTGCCTCTGGGCAAAGGAAGCCTGCAGAGTAGGCTGAGAGGTTCAGCATCAATACTGCAAGCTCTCTGCTTTTCAGGATCTCAGACATTCAAATGCCTGTCCAGGTATCTCCAAGTAAGTTTTTCTACCAGGAAAACAAACCTGGGAGAATTCTCTAAGATTATTTGAATGCATGTATGCAGCCTTGGCTATCATCTTTATTTTGCTCTATGTCACCAGATTAAAAAAGTATTGGGCAAGGAACATGAAAAAATTTAACAGGAAGCAAATAAAGCCTTAAAAGTAGCTGGAAATAAGCATATTTTTTATTGCCAAGGTATACTATCTTTAAAATTCCTTGATGTATTTTTTCCCCAGAGGCAGCCAAAATATTCTCCCATGTGACCTTTAGCTAACTCCACAATATGCAAATCATTAATTGTTCTCACATTACTGCAATCACAGTATCAAACAAATTAAAATGCTAATAATAACTGAAGCCTGTTCTCCTTTTATACTATTGCCTGTCAATACTTACTGCTGAAAGAAAATGAAAAGAGGCAAAAGAGTAAAGAGTTTTAACTGGATTATGCTGCAGGAAATAGAAACTGTCATGTGAGTTTATACCCTTAAGGGATGAGGAAGTGACTGAAGAGAAAGTGTTTCAATCACTACAGTAAATCCAATTTTCAAAAGCAAATCTCAAATTCAGAAGCATAAAAACCTAAGATCCCCTATATAAAAAGCAAAATGAAACAGCTGAGTAAGAAACCTTTCAGCTGGGGGGGGGGGGCAGAGAGAACCTGTACTGTTTGATTTAAATTCACTGTGAAATCTATATGCATTAAACAAGAGAAAAAGTTTGGCAAAGTGTTTTTGATCCTGAAAGAAGATGGGGTAAAAATTAAGTGGATGGAACCGAGAGTCACTGGGGAATAAAGGAGTTCTCTCTGCATGGAAGTCAAGGACAAGGGCAGACAGAACACACAAGACTGGGCAAGTATTAAACAGCAAATTATTAAGTGCTTAAAAAGAGGGAGACTTCATTTTATTCATAAGGAAAGCTTCCAACAAAAGATAATATTCAGGTCTGAAGATAAAAATTCTTATTTTTAGTTGTCAATAACCAACATAGATATAAAAGAAAGGAAATATTTTTGAACAACTAACATGGGAAAACATTTTAGAAAGGGTTTTCCACAAACTTTAAAAAGTAAAACTGGATGGTAAGGATTTTATAGAAAGCACATTCAGATTGGAAGAAATTAGATACAAAAAATTAAAATCAGGAAGTCAAAAGCAAAACCTGATGACAACACCACGTTGCTAAGGGTATGTCTACAACAGCTCCATGCACTACTCAGAAGCACTATATTAAATGAGGCTGCACCCACTCACTCTTGTGCTATAAGCATGCCAAAACTCAGAAATGAGGTAATGGAGCTGTGTTTGAGCAGCCCCAGCTGTGCTCTATTAGGACAGAGCACCTATGAGCAGAGTTATGCATGCACTCAGGACCATGCTCTAACTGTCTATGCTGCCTCATTTCTGGATTTGAGGAAAGCAGACCAGAAATAAGTAGGTAGGGCATGTTTCATGGCAGGACTCCTGGGTGTGGCACCAAGGTAATACAGACTTGCCCTAAAACACAAGTGGCAGGTTTCATTGTCTCCCTGTTGGCAGTCAGTTAGACCCAGCCTCACTAGAAAAATAGATGCACATTAGGGGTGTGTGAAATGGGCCAAATTTGATTCAGATTCAGCCTTAAATCGGGGACAGTGATTTGATTCGTTGATTCAGAACACTATCCTGATTCAATTTAGCCGAATCCAACTCTGAAGATTCGATGCTGATTCAGAGAATCAGCTATTTGGCCGTAGACACTGCTTTAAATGTTTTTTCTACATACCTCAAAGTACCATGTGCAGCTCATGGTGGGATAGATGGAGTGTCCCACAGAATCATGAGGGTGGGGCATGCTTGGCGGTGAACCTGGAAGTCGTTCTGGTCCACTTCTAGGACTGCTGCTGAGCATGCTGGTGGGCCACCCTGCACCACCCCCCCCAGCTTGGCAATCGACCATGGGAAGACCCCAGGTGCCCTTCCCAGGCCCAGGAAGCACCAGTCACTGAGCCAGAGGGGTGCAGGAGGGCCTCCACACACACTCCTCGGCAGACCTGTAAGTGGACCAGAAGTGCTTCTGATCTGCTTCCAGGTCTGCTGCCAAGCATGCTGGGGACCCCCCTGCACTCCTGTGCGATGCTCCATCCACTCCACCATCACAGCATTCATGAGCTGCACCTGGTACATCAGGGTATGTAGAAAAAGCATTTAAAGCTGTGTCTATGACTGAATTGTAATATCTTTCCAAATCTATTCAGAGGGTTCTGATTCAATTCAGAAAGATTAAAGGGTCTCCTGATTCAATTCAGGTTCATAGATTCAGCCAACAATTCAGGCTGAATCTCCACCAAATCAAATCAGTGACCGAAATTTTGCACAGCCCTAATACACACCTGGCAATGCAAATGAAACAAGAGAAGAAATAGACCTTTCTGATACAAGTTATACAAGATTTAAAGAACAATTCTAAATAGCTGGAAAGGTAATAGATAAACACTAGTAGCACTGGGAACCATAGCTGGATGTGACTACACAAAAAAGAAAAATGTGAAAGAAGTATTGACTCAAAGTTAAGTATCAGTTATGGAAAATTCCATAATATCTGTTCCCCTTGACTTGCATATGGAAGAAGTTATGAGAAAGGTGAAAGCAAGTGAGCCTCATAGTAGGAACAATATTTTAAATGACATATGCCAGGAGAATCCCCCCAAATAACAGAGCATTTATCAGCTTTGTTATTGCCATTTAGCACCCCATCAGAAAACAAAGCCTCTCTCTTAGTTCAAACTCTTCTTAAACATTTTTTTCCATGGAAACATTCCAAGGAGGGACATTACCGCTACCAGTTAATTAGCTCCAAAAAGCCTAAGCAGACACTGTCCTGTCTGCGTTACATTGACACTTCTCACCATTAGCTAGCTTACCACATGCTGGCTACAGCCTGTGCTGTGGGAGGGAGTGGGGGATTGTGGCAGGCCAGTAGGGGGCGCTCCTGCACTGAGCCACCCGCCTCACTGCACCCAGTCAAAAAACAAGCTCTGAATGCCTCCCCGGGGGGTTCTGGCCAACCCCCTTCCTGGAGCATACCCACAAGCTGCCACTGCCCGGACTCAGGTCTTTGTCTGGACCCTGCATGCCACCTGGGATACACAGGCCCCGTATACCTAGGGGTTGCTTAACCCCAGCAGGATACATCTGGGTGCTTCTTATAGCCTGAAGAATAGAAAGTAGCCTCCCTTAGTCAGCCAAGTAAAAGGGAGCAAGAAGGCCTGTCCAATCCCACTCAAGCATGTATAACACAGCTGACTATAACAGAGAACTCTACTGGATAGAGAGGGTGAGCACAGGGAGGGGTACAAGTCAGAGAAGTAACAAAAGAATAACCCTGAGCAAACAGAGTGGCTTGGTAGCCCTTTGATATGTGATGAGAGTACATTAAACTATGTTCCTAGTTAAGTTTCTGGTAAGTTATTCACTTCCACATTTGGAGTATGAGAGAGAGAGCTGTGGAGGCCATGCTTCTGTATGTGTGAGCTCCAAAACGACCAGCCTCCCTCATCCTGGAGGGGATCCTTTTAAATAGCCCTTCTGACCTCACCATCTGTACCCATTCAGGGGCAGGTGTCATCTGATGCCAGTCAATCAATTTTAAAAACAATCACAGTTACCTAGTGGAGCTTAAGCCCTTTCCCCATGTCATAAGGTCAGAGTTCCAAACAATAGAAAGATTAAATCCACACCCACATACCTGAGATCAGTCACGTACTCAGTAACCTGGGGCAACCAAGCTGACAGATGCCCAAGAGAAAGAGAGAGGAATAGGCAACCCACAGTGAAGAGCAAGGAGGCTGGAATGGGATTCTTTCACAGGGATCTCTGTTTGGAGCAGCGAGTGGTGAGGGAGAGGGATGGGGCAGGGGCAGGGGGAAGCCAGGCAGATGTTACTGTACCTGCAAGTCTCTGCTGGAGCTCCAGCCAGGAAGCAGAGGGGAGGGGCCAGCCCTGCTATGGGGCAGAGGCCCACCCAGCCCAGAGAGCATGCCAGGATGCTGGGGGACTCCAATTTAACTTAAACCAGGAAGGGGTCTGGGACAGAAATTACATAAACCAGTTTGACCCAAATCAGTTAAGTGTAATACTACTACATTCAACCAAGTTTATCTCAAACTGGTTTCAGCCATTTTCAAACTAGTTTATGTTCACTGAATATCTGTTCTGGTACAGATTTAAATCAGTTTCTGATCACCTAAACCAGTCTGTATGTAATGTCTCTCCCTAGCCATTGTCTAAGAGGGCTTTCCAATTTGGTCTCTTGCCCAGCTGCCACTCCCTCTCAAACTGAGCAGCCCTGATCTACCATACAGCTTCCAACTTCAAGGCAAATAATATTAGTACCATTAGGCATGGAAGCACCTATACCAGTGGTTTTCAACCTTTTTTGGCCAGTCAAGAAGTAGGGGGGAAGATGGGTTCCCCCTCAGGAAATCCCATAGCCAGTCGACAAGTGGGGGGAAAAGGGGTCCCCCCAGCAGTCAAATCAACAAACAGGGGGAGCCCTATGCAGTGGCAAAACCAGAAGTGCCGGCAGCAAAGCTGGAAGTGCCCCCACTTTTCCGTGCCACTGCCGTGTACCCCCGGAGGCTGGTTGACCTACACAATTCATAAGATACACCCAAACAGGAATCCAGAGTGTTAAAACATTCTGACCTGTTGCAGTCCAAGTTCTTTGCAACAGGGTAATTGCTCTAGTATTAGTTTGTGGTCAGAAAACAAGCAGAAGTTAATGTCTGACATTTTCTAAGGAGTGCCTTGAGTCTAATGAGAATGACTGTTCTGGCCCTTCAGTACTAAAGCATATGATGGAGGGAACCTAAAGACTCAGGACAGAAATTACACAAGCTGATGGTGTCAGTGATCAGCAACTGGTTCAGATCTGTAACACAACAGAAGTTTGGTGCACATAAACCACTTTTAAAGTGGCTGAAACCAGCTTAAAATAAATGTGAACGGATGTAGTATCAGACTTAACTGATTTAGGCTAAATTGATTTATTGAACTTCTGTCCCAGATCTCCTCCAGATCCAAGTTAACTCAGTCCCCCAGCATTCCAGGATGCTTTGCATCTCTTCTACAAACTGCCCTTCCCAGGGTGGGTGGGCTAGCCTTAGCCAAGACTATCTGCTCCAACAGAGCAGGGAGGCATGCTTTAGCACCCCTTGGCTTCTGGGCCAGGGCACTGCAGGCATGTGGCTGCATTTCCAGAATAAAAAGTGAAATGTCTAATCACCGACTTATTGGTCCAATCTACACAGCGTAGACTAACCTGTGAAGATTGAATCAATTCAGCTTCAGGCTTTTTGATCATCTGTACTTAGCCAAACTGTTAGAGAAGAAAACTGCTGATGCTGTCTAGAAGCTGTCTACCCTGAGCTGTTACAGGGCCATGGCTAACTAGCTTGATATTAGTGAACTAACTGTTGGAAGAATGAAAGTTCTTTATGCACTGGGTGTAAGCAGACAGAATGCACCTAAAGTAGCAGCTAACTTCTGGAGAACAGGATCCCCAGACTGTGCTGGGGTCAGTGATGACATCATCCTACCAGAAGAAACCAAATACAACATTACTGTTCCCCGATTCTGTGAGGCTTAGTAGACTATAGGGCAAGATTGATGAATCCCTTCATAGGCAGAACTGGAAAGATGCATGACACAAGGTGTTCAAAAGATTTCTGGCATTTACATACTTAGACAAGCTGCAAAGTTATTCCCTCCTGATTGCGTTGCTACTAATAGTGCTACTAAAGGTGTCCACCACTATTTTGGGAAAGTCCTGGAACCATGATTCATACAACTTCCCCTAGAAAGCATGGAGCCACACAGACCATTCAATTGCATTGCTATTGGTTGCAGAATGCTGAAGGCAAAGTGGCATGTCTTTAAATAGTTGGGATGAAAAAAATTGCAATCTATACATCCAGTCCTAGCCTACTGCACTCTATACCATATTTGCAAAAATGAAGACACGCATTTTTCATGGTGGGCAGGGAAAAGCTGTAGACTGATACTCAGCCAATTCAAATTATCCCATAGTGACCCAAGATCAAGAGTTACATTTATAATACATAACTGATTGTAAATGCATGTGCAGCTTTGTGGATTGTGAAATATTGTACCGGGGACATGTTCTACAGAAATAGGTTTTAAAAAGTGTTCTACAGATACAGGTTTTAAAAAGTGCTTGTTGGGAGGAAGGGGGATTTTTCATCTTTATAGGGTAGATGTTGCCTGATCAACTGTAAGGACCAGATTGGGAAAGGGTTCATTTTACTACTGAATAAAGCATCAATACTACTTCTCATCCCCTGTCACCATGTTAGAAATATTATTGAAAATGCATTATCAATAGTGTTATTAGAACAGCACAGCTGTCAGTTCTCCCTGGTGGGAGAGGGGAGGTTGGAGGAGAAGCTACTAAGGGCTCTTTGTATTAAGGTATCACTCTCTCTTTGTTCTGCAAATTTACTATCTCTTTGTTACAGTGAAGCATATACTCCTTAGTGTTCTCATGCAGATAAGAGTAAATTGCAACTTTCAATGGTCCTGGCCTTGAGGCAGAAAACGTTTGAACTTTTTGTAACCTAAAGTACTTTCTGAGCAGGCACAATTAGCTAATGCATATAAGCCTATCCGCCCCGCATACTTAAGTAGTTAATTATAAT
>NW_017728931.1:14476699-14479543 GCF_001723895.1 Crocodylus porosus | reverse complement strand
AAAGCACAGACTGCAGCAAAAGTCATGGTCCTCAGAAAAATTCCTCGTAATTATCTTGATTTGCCTAAATGAAGTAAAGAGCAGAAAGCATCTTGAGGGGGGAATATTGTTAGAAATATTATTGAAAAATGCATTATCAATAGTGTTGTTAGAACAGCACAGCTGTCAGTTCTTCCTGGTGGGAGAGGGGAGGTTGGAGAAGCTACTAAGGGCTCTTTGTATTAAGGTATCACTCTCTCTTTGTTCTGCAAATTTACTATCTCTTTGTTACAGTAAAGCATATACTCCTTAGTGTTCTCATGCAGATAAGAGTAAATTGCAACTTTCAATGGTCCTGGGTCCTGATCATTGGGTCCAGTCCTCTGCATGAGCAGGAAAGATGTCTGTGGTCAGGTGATCCTAGCCAGATGACTGTCGAGTGTTCTCTTGCAGATCTCTAGGGTAGATGACTGCACCACCTCTTGGGGCAGCTTGTTCCATACTCTGGACACTCTAGGTATGAAGAAGTTTTTGGCCATTGTTTCTAGTTTTCCCTCAGGGTGCCCTGGTGAACAGTTGTTCACCAAGCCCCTGATGTATGCCTCTGATATAGTGGGAAGCTGCAAATCAGGTCCCGTCTCAACCTTCTTTTCTTTAGGCTGAAGAGTCTGAGATCCCTCTCCTTGTATGGCTTACCTTGATCATACAGGTGGCCCTTCTCAGATCAGCTGAGCACATGCAAGAGTCAACTTGATTTGTTTTCTTTACACCATTAACCAAATTCAATTTGGGAATTCAAGTTTCAGTGATAATGATCTATGCTGCCTGCTATGCTCCTGCCCCTTTTATTTTTTTTCCTTACCTCCTCCTACCTCTTCATGCATGTGTTGTGTTGGGCTGTACAAGAGGCAAATGAGAAATGTATGTAGATTTTTGCCACCTCCCTCCCCCCTCACAGTTCCCCAAGCTGTACATCTATAAAAGGGACTCCCCAACAATGCCAGAACCCAGCCATCATGGAGGTTAAGTTAGAGTGGAGAGGATGGAAAAACAAGGACATTAATAAAGTACAAAAATTTTTGAAACATCTGCAAAAGGGCTTATGTTGACAGGGGCATCTATACCTGAATGTGCACTTAAATTTATACTAGAAACTAAGAGCCAGGCCCTGTTCAGAAATCTGCATGGGGACTTGGGAAGGCCGGACTTGTAAATCCTGGGACCTGTCTAAACTACACAGACTAAACAGACAAAAGGTAAACTGGTGACCACAAACCAGCCTCCTTTCCCCATTAGCCCCAAAACCAACCACAAGACAGGGAGGATAAAAAGCAAAATGATGGACACTTCGTAATCTCAGGGTTCAGCAATTAAAAGATACTGAACAGATGAAGAGGTCCTCTACCCCCCTCCCACAGAACGTCTCTTAAAAAAGGACTAGCAAGGAGGAAACTGATTTTGAGTGACTGTCAAGAACATCAATCACAAACACTAAAGGAACCACTATCAACTCCATTTCTATTTCATAAATAAAGCAGTGGAAGACTATCTGTATTCAGCCTCTAACAACTATGCTACAAAACAGTTTCAAAGGGAAGCGAACAGTGGCCAAGGGGAACAAACATCCAGAACTTGAGCAGAGATTACAAGTTTATGCTGTATTTCCTCCAGGAAAAGGACATGAATGATGATGGCTGGTGGGATGGGTAAAGACAAAAACTCAAGCCTAAACAGGTGGATAACTTGCAGCGTAGACACACGCCTAGCCTGCACTCCCCCAGTGCAATTTTCTGTTTGCGGAAAGCTTTTTGTTGCACTATACAGCCTGGCTGGAGTTATACATGGCAACAAAACACATACCCCAAAGAGCTCCTAATTTAAAGAGAAAAATACACACATATCAGAAGATTTAAAGAATAAAAACTTTGAGCCAGATTCTTTTCTATCTACTAGTTATCTAAATACAATTCTACTCCACTTTAAGTCCCTGAAAAAACAGTTAATGTAAAAGGTGGGCATATTTTTTGTGATTCAACTGTTTTTCGCATTCAACCTTAAAGGCAAGGTGATGATATATGTTACAAAAGTAGATGCATTAATAGATTTTGAAAACTTGAGCAGGATAGAATAGAATCACTGTAGAACAGATCCAAACCTCATTAAAGGCCCCTCTACACATGCAGGTAAATGCATGATTGAAACCAACAGGTGATCCACACAATTATGCCTCCTGCCATTCTACAGACATGCACAGCAGGAGATGCAATTGTGGGACTGCACATCAGATCCAAACACACTATTTCTAGTGCAGGGGGAGCCCGATCCTTGGCTCCCTGTGCACTGGCAAGAAGCAGGCTCCCATCGCTGGCAGCCCCTCTTTGCTGAGGGGGCACCCAGCCATGAGGACTGTGCACAGCTGGGACCAAGAGACTCAGTCCCAGGTGCACATGAGATGGAGCTGGGGCCAAGGGCCCCATCAATTGCGGGGCTTTTGGTTCTATTTTTGAGTGAGGCTCAGTCAGGACTGAGCACCCCACCAGTTGTAGAACTCTAGATCATGACTCTGGGATGTGCAGCTGGGACCAAAAGCCCCATGTGGGCAGAGCGTTTCAAGCACCCCTGAGTCTTGGGGATCATGGCAGCCACAATACCCAGGGCTTGGGGGTTTCACACTGAACTAGGTGCACCCCTGCAGCTGGAGCCCCATCAACTGATGGGGCTTCCAGTTGCAGAGGATACCCTGCTATATGTGCAAATTAATGCTCAATTGCAACCAATTGCGTCCAGTTCTGGGCGCCACACTTCAAGAGGGACGTGGACGATATGGAAAGAGTCCAGAGGAGGGCCACTCGTATGATCAGGGGT
>NW_017728931.1:14442196-14476499 GCF_001723895.1 Crocodylus porosus | reverse complement strand
CCTTCCGACTCTAGCTACTATGAAACTATGAAACCAGCTATAAAAGTTAGTAGACATTTGAGGTCTAACTTTACAAGCTGATTGGATTTGATTTTTTTTTTTTTTTTTTTTTTTAATTGTGCAATAGGTACTTTACATGTGTAGCAGCTCAATAGGTAGGAATCTATGCAAATCACACAGGAAGTACCCCCCACAATAGTTTCTTTAATATTTTTCATTTTGCTGCCCACCCCCCAAACCCTGACTGGCAGAGGGGCCCCACCAGCCAGGCGGTTTGCTGCTGATTGCCAGGGAAGTGGAAACTGTAGTTTTAAATATGCTGCAGTTTTTCCCTCCTCACCAGTCAGCAGCAAGCAGAGGGGCCGTTAGAGCCCATCTGCCAATCAGTGGTGGGGAGGCAAAACTCACGGCATATTTAAAACCATGTTTTTTACTTCCCTGGCAATTAATGGCAAACAGCGTTATTGGTGGGGCCCCTTCACCAGTCAGGGGTGGGAAGGGCAAGCAGCGAAATGAAAAACATTAAGAGGAACTGCTGGGGGGAGGGGGGGAGCACTTCCTGCACAATTTATGGAGATCCCTACTAATAGGTGGAATAGCATCTGGCCCTTAAAACATTTTAATTATCATGGCAGCATAATTGCTAAATAAGGGGCAGGAGGTAGTATTCATGATTGTTATTCAAGAAGTCATATCAAACAAAAAGCAAAATTATACAGGTGCAGGAAAATTATTCCAGATAGACATAGGGGACAAGAAAAGAGAAGGAAGATAAAGACTAGGGTGCACAGACTAGTCTCATTGCAATGCTTCATAGGGGCAAGATAGTGTCTGATGCAACAGATGCAGGAAGTAGAGCTTTGCAGGCAAAGACATTGACTTTGCATGTGATAGAAGAAACAGGGATTTGAAGAGGAACATTCCTTTGATTTTACATAAATCCAACACACATGCACAAATCCAGCACACATGCACACATTTTGTTAACAAATAGGCCTCCACATCCAACTCCTGCAGAGTAGTCTTCTCCTGGAAAATGCTCCCCATCGTTTCTTAGCAGGAGTCTGAAAGAAATAGACTCATCCATACTGCATAACAAATCAACCACTGTTGCCATGGTGGCTACTTTTGCTCTCTGCCATAAAAGCAATGCCCCAGGCTACTGACACTCCTTGCCACCAGTCCAAGCCTTAGCTTCTGAATAGAAGCATTTGTTTCACTGTCTTCCTTACAAAACTGCAAACATAATAAGATGCATAGAACATTGGTACAGCAAGTTCAAGGTGAAAAGCATTTAATTGAAAATGGACTATTTTGAAAACAAAGGACTTAAAAAAAAAAAAGTTGGGGGGGCATTTTCTTATGTAATAGATTCTGGCAAGTATTCAGAGACATAAAACTAGCCACAGCAAAATGTAAGAGACCAATGTGTAAAACCTACCATGTATCCCACTGAAGGCAGACATTTTTTGTGACTGCTCTCCCTTAAAGATGAATTTCACAGGCCAATACAGATGAACCAATTCAATCTGATAAGCAAGAACTTTCTTTCCTCCTCCCTCATGCACACCTCCCCTCCCCCACCTCCAGCCCTTAAACATTTTCACCGCTTTGGTTCAATTTCAGCTTTATAGTCTTGATCAGAAAACATTACACAGATTTGTATTAAATATAGCAAAAGCATAACAAGAACCAACAGCTAGAAGTTGAAAATAAACCAATTCAAACTAGAAACAAGTTCAGCTGTAGTTCAAGCAAAAGTTACATTTAGGGAAGTCTTATGGCATGTGTCATGCAAGCAGTAAAAATAAAATCATTGTAATTTCTGGCTCTATTACCCATGAAAATCTGGTTAGCTCTCTTTCATCTATTAGTCTACATTTTTTGTAGACTCAAACTTCCAGAAGTTTGATGGGATCAACATCATAGCTAATCCTTGGCTCCAAAATAGTTTTCTGCCTTAAACCTGAGCCAAAGCAAACAATAACAGAGTTAACAAAAATCTATTCTTGTGATGCTTCCACTCTGATTTTGGAGGTTCAAGAGTCCACATAATTAGATAAGCACCTGGACTTTCTGCTGCCTGTCTAAACCAAACTGAATCCTAACCCTCTTGTAATTCCTTCGTCATTTATTATACTTTTTGCACCCATTCATCATCACCATTAATTATGCAAGCGTCACTGCTCTCATATGTTCTGATTTGCTAAACAGAGTACAAACAAACCAAACAACCAACCAACCTAGGAGGTCATACAAATTCTTCCAGACTGATTACAAAATTAGATAGTCTCAAGAGAGCTCACAAGAAATTCTTAACAGCAAAAAAAAATCACATGAAGCATCATGGGGTTTTTTTTGTTGTTTTTTTGTTTTTTAAAGCTTAAAAGAGATGACACCTCCCTCAACTGGCAGCATATGGAAGCTCAAGACAGGCAAATCTCACTAGTCCCAGGACCACAGAAATAAATTCTGTTACCACACTGTTGATTAGATTGATTGAAAATTATGGCATGTCCATTCCCTGAAAACCACAAAGAGGAGAAATCTACTCCAAGTCCAAGCAAATACCACAAACAGGGCAATTTACAACATTTGAAGAGCAATACCAAATCAGCCCACATGCTGAAATAGTTTAAAGTGACAGTTTTCATTACAGATCTAAAGCTGGGATGTCAAGTTTAAAATCCAACTTTGAAAGGCTTCCTTTATGAGCAATTTGACACACACTGTCAACAGTGCAAGAACAAAATTTTTCCTAAGAGTATTGTTCAAAGCATTATCACTCTTTTTATTTTAGATACCTGACATGTAATGCCCTCCATTTTTTTTTTTTTTTTTTTTTTTTTTTTTAAAGTCTGTTTTGCCAAAACACTTTACTTTCAAAATGGTTCTTCATTTTCCCTTTTGGTACATTTGTGATTAATTTGGTTGTTGGTGGGTTTCAGAAAAAGAGAATAAGACCCCTAAGTTTTTATAGATGAATGAGTTTTCTATTATTCCTTCTAAAAGAACTAAAAGGGCAAAATATTAAATCAGTGCACATGCCCTGTTATTGTTGTTATTCACAACAAACCAAGTTTGTCCATGGTAAAAGTCTGTTAAGAAGTGATATTATCTCCAGAACAAAGTCTAGCCCAGACTTGTGATTCTCTCTTTTAGAGAAAACCTGTGTAAGTTTAACAGCAATGTAAGCTTAACATTTCTAAGTCCTAAAACCTTAAAAAGCTTCTAACAGATTGTTAGGAGAAAGGCCTTAACGAGGTTTCAAAAACTAACACTTGCTAAAACCAAAACTAAATCATGCGAAGCAGATACACTTGCAAGTGGGCAACTCAGCAAGAACTGTAGTTCAAGGCTGCAGTGCAAAACTCCCGAAGTGGATGCAGTTTCGATATTCTATTACTTGGCTTTAAAAATTAATCAAAAAGCTTATTAAAAAAGGTAAAAATAAATAAATAAAATCATTCCTAAAAGACGTGTGCATATTCGTATTCCCTATGTAAGCTGTATCTTGTCTAAAATTAGCCTAGTCTATCATCAAACCACTAAGGCTGTGCGAAACGGCACCGTTCCGCTTTGACTTGCATTTTGACAGAAAAGTGTTTTCTTTTGAAATTTGTTTATATTCGAAACGGGTGTTCTGTTGCCCATAGGCTATAATGGGGAAGCTCAAAACAGCCTATAACTTTGTCATTTCTGGCCTGATTTGGATGAAACATACATGACTGGTAGCCCCTTCTGAGGCCCACCAAGTTTCAAGGAGGTAGATGCAGGGGTTTGGGGGAAAACTGTACCTCAAGCTGCAGACAACCAAAACTTGTGACATGGGTAACACTGTGTGTGTTAAGATGCAGTGGGGTGAAAGCTGCAGGCCTGCTAGCTCCTGCTGAGGGCACAAAGCCTGCCAGCTGCCAAGGAGATCGGTGCAGGGCTTCTGGGGCCCTGCACCTCTGACTGCTGACAGGCAAAACTTGTGACATGGGTGGGTGACACAGACAGAGAGACAGAGAGACAGAGAGACAGAGAGACAGAGAGACAGAGAGACAGAGAGACAGAGAGACAGAGAGGGTGTGTCCTCATTCAACTGACACCAAAGCAGAAAGCAGGGCAGTTCAAACAATTGTGCCTTTTATGCAGTTTTTCCATCCCTCCCCCAGAGCACTGGGATTGGAAGAGACCTCAGGAAAGGATGAAAGTCACCAGCCAGCTACACAGTCAATAACGAAAGCACACCCCCCTCTTCCCCCTTACTTTAGTTTGTTTCCCTGCAGGCAAGCCCAGCTTGAGCTTTGAAACTCAATGTTTTGAAAATTTTGTGTCGTTTCATTTCAAAGCTGTTTTGAAGCTCTGTTTCGTTTCAATTTTGCTGTTTTGAGCACAAAATGAATCAAAAAGAAACTGCCAGCAAAATTTCACACAGCCCTACAAACCACTACATAGAGGCAATCTTGCAAACTTTACCCTAGTTTTTTTTCCAATCTGTTTTCCTTGAATTTTCCAAAATAGATCATACTTTATGTCATCATCTTACCTGATCATTTATTTTGCCTGTTCTTCTCTGAACAAAACTATAGTCAAGCAAATACAAGTAACTCTATCCAATACCATTATTAAACATCCTACAGTACTACAGGGGGCGAGTTGCCTTCCCAGCCTTCATGTTGAATACTAATGCTTGCTGTGTCCAGGAGCCTCCATACAAAAAAGTCAGCTCAAACCCTGGCTTGGAAATGCCAGGAAGGACCATCTTTCCAAGTCATAACAGAGCATCAGTGCCAAGGAAATCTCTGCTGGGTTGCTGCTGCATTCTCCAGGGTACAGGCATCTTAAGAAATGTGGGAAATGAATGGGAGCATAGACAACATAGATATAAACTGGACACTCCCTTTTCTTCCCCCTAAAAGAAAGGCTGATGTTGTCACTAGCTCATGAAAGCTAGTTTCTGCAAAAGGATCCCTTGGAGCCTGGTTGAATGAGAAGAGGTTCCTGTGATGTTCCATAAGAAACTGAAGAGGGCTCTCCAAGTTACATTTGAGTAACAGCACTGATATTTTGCTGGTTTTGCACAATGTACAGGGTCAGCATCTACTACTGCAGTGGCCCTGAGGTCCCTGCCCAAAGCAGGAACTGAATGTGCAACCAAGACAAGGCAGCAGCAAAAGAGCAGCAAGGAGATACTTGTTGTTCCAGTGGCCTTCTCAGAGAAGGGAAGTAGCAAAGGAGGTATGCTACAGCAGGATGGAGTTCTACCAGGCATCCAGTGGTAGCTCCATTGGGGAGGATGGCCCAGGCCAAGCATGCAGCTAACTCCCAGGCACTCCAAAACATGAGGGTTACAAAAGGAGGCTGTTAGCATGGCGTCATAGAACCCTGCCTTTCAAGGAGAAGCACTACCTTGTAACTCCTCCAGAAACAAATAAATCTTTATCTGGTCTCCCTCCGAAAGGCTCCATGAAACTAGTCATGGCATTGCTTCTAAAGGGCCAAGACTTTGGGTTTCAAGACCCTAGGTTCTCCTTTGTCCCTAGCTTCCTAAAGCACCCTGCCTCAAAGAAGGCCTTCTTTTTTCAACTCCCAGGAAGAGAGGTGGGTTGCCTCTTCAAAGAGGGGGGTGGAAGGGTATCACAGTGCTAACATGCCAAGCTACAGCAAACAGCTCCACTTCAAATCAAACAGCCAGTATTGTGTCACCACAGTTTCCCTTGTTCTCCTTCAAACTCCTCCCATCTCTCTCAGAGCATCCTTTTCTTCTCCTCAGGCCACATTAGCAACAAAACCACAGGCCAAATCAGCCTGCAGAGTGATGTCATCCAACCCACTGGGCTCTCCAGGGGTCCAAAAATTTGCCAGTGGGGGAGCAGCATCAGTGCTAATTGCCATTTCCCTGCTGCCAAATTTTTGGACTCATAGCGAGTCACCATGGGCAGATAGAGAGTGCCCTTGCACAGGCCTGGGCAGTGCAATGCCTGGTTTGGGCAGCATAGGGCATGATCCAGCCCATGGACTGGCCTTATGTCACTCACCCAGCCCAGGGGATCATAAGGTTGAGCAGCACTGATCTACAGTAGCAAGTGCTCACATCAAGCCCTCCAAAATATTCTTCACAGGCCCAGGCCAGAATTCAGGGTCTTCGGTCATACCTAGCAAGACAGACTATGAAGCCGCTACTGAAGGACCTCCATGTGTGGAAAGGGATACACAGAAGTTTCTCATTTCTCTTCAACTGCTGTGTGAGGATGATTTTGAAGCAACATTGCTTTCTACCTCATGCCCAAGCTTTCCTATGTAGGGTCAAGGTAGGCCTTGGCCTAACAAACATTTACTTTTTTAGATCCCACCATATCCAAAAGCTAAAATGACTATGCTATGAGTTGTGGTATACAGGGAAAAGGATGCCATGTGCATGCTATCAGTGGTCCTTATGCAGTTTGGAAGCTTCATATGGACAAATCTACCAATGGCTCCCCAAAGACTAAGGTAAGAAAACATGGTTTAACACCTTCCCCCATACCCTCCAGATGGCACAACACTCTTCTTAGACAGTCGTTTCAACCATGGATGTGCCCATTCTGAACTGAATAGGCATGGACTGGAGGTTGTCAGAGTTTCCAGTTTCTAAATGATTAATTGCCACGTCATTCAGTTCACCAGCATCCTCACACTGGTGATCTGTTTCTTAAGCAACAGATTTGGTTCCAGGAAGATATCATTCAATATCTCCCTGGAGTTCTTCTCACACTGGGCAGCATCCCACAGCTTTAGCACAAATCGCCAGAATGTTAATCTCTCTGGCCCAGATCTCCAATAGATGGTCCACAGATCATTCCATAGAAATCCCTTCTCCGTGGAATCTCCTATTTCTTCCTCTTTAGACTCACACAGCACAGAACACAGCCCTCTGAAGGAACTTTCCTACACTAGGATCACTGACTCCCTGAGCTGCCATAGTATGGTAAAGCAAATGGCACAGCTGCTTGAATAGTGTAGCAAGCTTGGCCATGTAAGTGAAGCACCACCACCACAAGGACTTGACAGCATTGTTTGTTAAATGTCTAAAACATTAGTAGGTAGGTACCCCTTCGTTGCTGCTGTAGCAAAAAAAAAAATTAAATTAAAAGCTAACTGGCTTTTTGGAAGCATTCATAGCCAGAAGCAAAGGCCAGAACAGAAGCCTGGGGCACAAATCCCCACAGAGCAATAAAGTATCTATTCTGGAAGGTTCCAGGAAAAAATATTGAGGTGGAAAGGTATGCTGAGACCCCTAGCATTTAGAGACAACACAGCCTCTGTAAAAGCTAATAGAGTTTCAGTGAAAGGGGACTGAACATCTACTTTTAAAATTATTGCATCATAGAAATGCTTTACAACCAGCTTTCAGTTGAAGCTTTTCTAATATCTGCCCATACCCTGCAATTCAGGGGTGGCCAGCCTATAGCAGGAGTACCACAAATGGTAATGGGCAGCCTCTATGCACAGCACAGAGCAAACTAGACAGGAGGCAGGCAGCACAAATGTCACATAGGGCAGGGACTAGAAATCAGAGCAGCACTTCAAACAGGGAAATTATATTGGAGTGGCAATCAAGGAGAGCATGGGGCTGAATTTGTAGCCCATCTGCCAAAATGTTTGGCCCCCATTGCTTTAGTGCATCAGAAGTTAATGGGTTCTCCATCTCAGAGGGAGCCCATGTGTAGGGACCTACTTAAATTTATAATTTTGTAAAAACCATGAAAATTGGACATTGTCCATGAAATATATAAATAAATAAAATACTAAAAAGTAAAATGTGCTGGCTCCCCCATGGGAGCCCACAGTCTTCATAGCTTCGGCAGCCTGGCCTTGTATCCCACCAGGGAGATGCAGGGGGAGGAGACACCAGTGTGAAGGGGAGCAGTCAACATCACGGTACCCCCCCCTACCCTTTACCACCAATTAGCAGAGGGCTACCCATTGCATGGCCCACCCCCTCTGCCAATTAGTGGCAAGGGTCAGAGATGCACAACTTCAGCCCTCAGCCAATCAGCAGTGATGGGTGGGGCCAGCCTATCAGCTCACTGCAAAAAAGGCTGCAAAAAACTCAGCTCTGATTGCACTATGAATAACCTGTGAAAATCCCTTTCCTCCCCATGATTTAGGTAGATCCCTTCCCACAAGCCCACATACCACTGCTAATATTGGAACAAAACAGAAAGGATTAACATGGCACTGCACAAGGAGGACAAATTTCATGAAGTAGTCTATATTAAGTGTGGGATTTGATAGGTCTTCAAATAATGAAGGGTGGTTAAAAAGATTATGATGACAGAACCTGTGACCACAGGACAAGGAATAATGGCCTCCAAATGGAGCAGGGGAAGTGTCATAGATTTCATAGACACTAGGGCTGGAAGGGACCTCAGAAAATCATCGAGTCCAGCCCCCTGCCCCAGGGGCAGGAAGTCACTTGGGGTTGTAGTTCCTAGCAAGATAAGCTTCTAATTTACGCTTGAAAGTGTTCAATGTAAAAGTGTGCCACTTCTAATGGCAGGCTGTTCCAGACCTTGGGGGCTGGAACAGTAAGGAAATTCTTCCTTATGTCCAGCCTGAAATGGTCTTGCAGTAGTTTATAACCATTCAATCTCATCATCCCTTGGGGCACTCTGGTGAACAAACATTCCCCCAGATTCTGGTGTTCCTTCACAAGGTCAGCATTAATGGAGGGCAGGGGATCTCCCTCACCTCGGACTGCCCTGTCCCGTGGTAGGCAAGGACGTCCCATGGGACTGATGAAAGACCGACGCAAAGTACCCATTTAATAGGTTGGCTATTTCCTGGGCGTCAGTTGTCAGTTGCCCCATCTGGTTCAGCAGGAGCCCAGTGTTGCCCTTGCTTTTCCTCTGGCTCCCCACATATCTGAAAAAGGACTTTTTATTGTCCGTGATGCTTGAAGCTAGTTGGAGTTCACTTGCAGCCTTGGCTTTCCTGGTTTGCTCCCTGCAGGACCAGACCAGTGCAGAATAATCCTCCTTGGAGGTGAATCCCACCCTCCAACCTTTGTAGGCCTTTCTTTTTAGCCTCAGGAAGTCTGCTAGATTTCTGGAGAGCCAGGGGGTCTTCTGTGCCCTCTTGCTTCTTTTCCTCCGAGATGGAATAGCCTTAGCTTGTGCATTGAGGATCGCTCCCTTGAGGAGCAACCACTCTTCTTGAACTCCCCTCCCCCTGGGGAGGTGGTTTCTTAGGGCCTCACTGACAAGCCTCCTGAGCTTGTCAAAGTCGGCTTTCCTGAAGTCAGGGACTTCCATGTTGCTGACTGACTTGCCAGCTTTACAGCGGATGGTGAAGGTGATCAGCTCGTGATCACCATCAAATCACTAGGTCACCGATTAAGTCATCCCCGGTAGCCAGTACCAGGTCGAGCAGCACTTCACCTCTCATTGGCCCATAGACTTCTTGAGCCAGGCAGAGGTCATCCACGCACAATAGGAAGCTTTGCGACCGCTCGGATTTTGCCAAGTGATCCTCCCATGAGATGTCCAGGTAATTGAAGTCACCCATGACAACCATGGTCCTGGAACATGCAGCCTCAGCCAGTTCCCAGGCAAACTCCTTGTCAAGCTCTTGACTTTGGGTGGGAGATCTGTATCACTGCTTTAAGATATGACTCAACATTGCTTACTATTATAGGAGCATAAGAAGTTTGCATTGGACTGATAAAAGATGCTTTTTCTTTGACACTGAGCAAGACCAAGCAATATTCACTAGTTGATTAGTGAAATGCTTAAGATATGATTAGTCACATACTTAAAAATAACCAGGAATCCTAATGATGGTTTTTGTCCATCACATGCAGAGGCTACATATACTAATGCAATTTAAGCTACCATGAATTAAATGAGTACCTAAGCTTTTATTCCAAAAATACACTACATTGGGAAACAGCCATTGAAACAAACAAATCAAAATTCAACTGTCGTGATATGCAATACCGTTGTCCTCAAAAAAGATTTGAGTTGCTACATTCTGTATGTTTTGAGCTAGGTATTATTGTAGTGTAGGGCTGTGCGAGGCTTCAGACCCAGAGAAGCTTTGGATACTTTGGCATCCAAAGCAGCACGTCCAGATCGAAGTGCTGGCTTCATTAGGCTTTCCAAAGCTCTGAACTGCTTTGGAGTCACCTCAGAGATCTGGCCATAGGGTGCAATGGGGAAATCAATGAAATATCTATAGCTTCATTGTTTTCTGTCTGATTTGGATGAAACATGCAGGAGTGGTAGCCTCTGCTGTGAGCATGAAGCCTGCCAAGTATCAAGAAGGTCAGTGCAGGGGTTTGGGGGGGAACTACACCCCCAAATTCTTGAAAGCAAAACTCAGGTCACATGTATGTGTTACATCACAGTGGGATTAAAATTGCAGGGGTAGTAGCACCTGGTGAGGCCACAAAACCTGCCAGGTTTCAAGAAGATAAGTGCAGGGATTTGGTGGGAACTGCACCTCAAGCTGCAGATAAGCAAGACTCGTGATGTGGCTGACACTGTGTTAAGGCACATCAGGGTGATAGCTGCAGGCCTGCTAGCCCCTGCTGAGGCCATGATGCCTGCCAGCTGTCAAGGAGATAGCTAGCTGTTAGGTGTTAGTGAGTTAACAAGCAACACCTACAAAATCACAGACTAAGGAGAGAAAATAAATCAATACAGACAATCAAGTGCCCCAAGACAGAGACAGTCAGTTGCACAAGCACCCATGTCATGAGTTTTGCCCATCAGCAGCCAGAAGTGCAGGGCCCAGAACCCAGAACTCCCCCACACTTATCTCCTTGAAACCTGGCAGGAGTTGTGGCTGCAGCAGGGGCTACCATCCCTGCAACTTTCACCCTGCTGCACCTTAAGACACATCATCACCCATGTCACGAGTTTTGCTTGTCCGCAGCTTGAGGAGCAGTTCCCCCCAAACCCCAGCACTTATATCCTTGAAACTTGGCAGGCTTTGTGGCCTGAGCACAGGCCACCACCCCAGCAGTTTTCAGTCCACTGCAACTTAACACACACAGGGTTATCTAGGTCACAATTTTTGCCTGTAAGCAGCTTAAGGTGCAGTTCCCCCCA
Source organism: Crocodylus porosus (assembly GCF_001723895.1). NCBI lineage: Eukaryota > Metazoa > Chordata > Crocodylia > Crocodylidae > Crocodylus > Crocodylus porosus. The sequence goes on along the minus strand of NW_017728931.1, from coordinate 14,465,415 downwards.
AACCCCTGCACCTACCCTCTTGAAACTTGGCAGGCTTTGTGACCTCACCAGGTGCTACCACCCCTGCAGTTTTCACCCCACTGTGGCTTAACACATACATGTGACATGAGTTTTGCTTTCAGGAATTTGAAGTGCAGTTTCCCCCAAACTCCTGCACCTACCTTCTTGAAGTTTGGCAGGTTTCATGCTCTCAAAAGAGGCTACCACCCTCATTTCATCCACATAAGAAAAAAAAAACAATGAAGTAATAGATATTTCATTGATTCCCCATTATACCCTATGGCCAGATCTCTGGAGCTGCTTCAGCCAGATCGAAGTGGGAGCCTGGTCTGGAGCTCCAGATCAGATCCCTGGCATCCAAAGCAGCCAGGTCCAAAGCTGGATCAAATAGGTGCCTACTTGTACAATCCTATTGTAGTGCAGTGCACACTACTACAGTAAAAACCTTCTCATTAAATAGTCCCACTTCATTTTTATTGTTACTTTTAATTTAGGCCATGTGAAAAGGGACCTTTTCTTGAATCCTTACACCCACTTTTTGCCATGGTACTTCTCACCACTTCAAAATAAAACTATTAAAAAAAAAAAACCTTGCAAATTGGTTTAGGTGGGCAATTGTATGCATGCTAGTCACCTTTGATTTTAGAGCCCTAAAGTGGATTACATGCCATATGAACTGGTAACAGGTTATGGAAACTCTTGGCCATTAAAATCTAGACCAAGGCTGGTAATAAATAGGATGACCATATGGGACAGTGTGAAATCTGGGACACTGCCTCTCCCCTACCTTGATTCTGTAGACAGAGGCACTACTGGTATTACTATTCAGGCAGCTAAGGAGTCAATGGCCCATTAATGACCCATTGTTTTCTTCAAAGGTGTTAACAATCCTCTTTTTAATGGTCATTCCACCAACCAAGTTAACCTATTAGGGCAATTCTGCTGTCTAGACGATAGGTCTTCCTATTTCATAGTTCCTGCCACTCCACTTCCCTGCCCCATGGCCTATGCCTGGGACACTCATTTTAATTTTCACTGGCCAGCCAGGACCAGCTTCCAAAATCCAGAACTGTCCCAGCTAATCTAGGATTTATGGTCACCCTAATAGTAAATGAACTTTGTTACCATCTGATAAGAAGGGAGTATGACTTTATTTATTTAATTTATTTATTGTTGTAATAAAAAATGCTTCTTAAGAAAAGCTCAAGATGCAAGCAAGCATGTCTTTAAAATAAGATAAAATAATCCACTGCCAATTTGCACTCAGGTTTAACACCACACACACAAAACTGGTTTTCCTGGAGTTAAGACACTCCATTCTACCTAAAGAACCTAAAGAAGGGCACTTTGTGCTTGAAATCTCATTTTACATGTCTTCCAACTATACAGTGGATCTAATAAAAGATATTACTAAAGAAGTCCTGCTTCTCCATTCAGTATTGCATTCACTGACATGCTTTAACTCAGCCAAACATTAGGAATTCAGCATAGGAATTATTCAGTGAGACTTTGCATCTTATATCAAGCAAGTCAAGAGAGGATCATCACAGCTCCTCCTGACCTTCAGGAGGAAAAATAAATAAATAAATACACTCCTTTATAAACCTAGTACCGTGGTTCTCAAACTTTTTTTTTGCAGGCCACTTGAAAATTGCTGATGGTCTCAGCTGACCACTTAAACTTTTTTTGTTCTACAAATCAAAGCACACAACTCATTTTAATATCAGTTGTCTTACCTTACAAATACAGATATTCTCAGTTGTTCCACAACTTTTCTATGGACCACCTGAATGGAGCTCATGGACCAGTGGTGGTCCACAGACCACAGTTTGAGAACCTCTGACCTAGGAGACTGAGTAGATTCATTGAATAGCAAAGTAAGCTTATACATTCTATTAGTTTTCCACAAATGAAATGAACTAGTGTATTAAATCTATATTGGTGGTACACCTTGTTAGTCAGATTTATTCATTTCCCTTCTTTGACCCTGGCTTTCAGTTTACAGAAGACAAAGCAAGCAAACAACCTCAATGATGCCATCAGTACATTTTTTTAAATAAAATAAAATAAAATAATTCACTTACCATCCAGAAAAGGGTCCCAGTGGCAAATTCTGAATAATGTTCTATAGTAGACAGCACACTAAAAATCAAACAAATCAGCACCAGTAGAAATCTGTAACAAGAAACAAAATGCTTAACAATGTGCCAAGATAATGCTATAGGGTTGATCTAAATCCAGTCCTGTACTATTCTCCTCTTCCCCCAACACACACCTTTATACTGATCAAAAATGCTTTTCTATCATATACGTAAGTAGAAAAATGGTCTGAAGTTGAATTTATTATTCCTTTCAACATTTGAAATTCCCATTGAGATCAAAAAGGACATTAAAACAATAAGTAAGCAATGAAAGATCAACTTTTTAATCCAAAAAACAGAGTAATACTGGGTGCAGTTAAATCATTCTTTAAAATTCACATTAGTAACTATTTCATCCAAACAATTTCCATAGTTAATGACAGACGGACAGACACTTTCCTATTGTTTTAACAGCAATGGGAAACTTTAAAATATTGGCTTATTCATTCTACTGGGATAAAATATTCCATTAGCAGTATCTTCAGTAATTATTTGCATGGAAAACAACCCTTTAAGTAATGGAAGTTGTTTATGGCTAATAATATTGATATTAGAACACTACAGAGAATTGTTTCTATAACTGTCAATCAAGCAGGAAAAGTAAAGTCACCCAACAAGACATCTACCAAAAATGTTTAGAGAACCAGCATTTTAAAGTGGGAGAGAATATTTTGTGATTAAATATTTGTGAGTCAGCCAAAAAAGGGCTTCAATGAATACAATGCCTTGTCAGCTAGCAGTGGCACAAACAGGAACAGCAGTTTGTGTAAGAACCCTTAGGCCTTAGCCAAAGTGCTCATGGGGCATGTTGTCATAATGGTTTATAAAGACCTCCATGACCCTCAAGAAACACAGGGAGGAATTATACAGATGGTTCTACATATTTCAGAGAAAGCAAGTTCCTTACAGTTAAGTACTGCAGAAACATGTCCCATGACTCAAGATTCCTCCTCATTCTGTTCCTCTCATTTCACATCAAGAATCCCATCTAAACTCCCAACAAGGTGCCAAAGCCATTTCACAAAAAGGAGACAGCCTTGCATATAATCATCTGCCAAGCTCTCCCTCCTTTCCCATCCTCTGTGTATTACAGAACAAATCAATTAAATGCTTTGAAGCTCCACTTTGAGTTAGCCAGTACTCTTAGATAAAACTAACCTATCTCTGGGGAGAGAGGGATTGAGAGTTCAGCTGGCAGCATTACTTAAAAAGTCAGGGGGGAAAAAAAAAAGTATCAGCAAATATACAAATGAAACATTTCAATGTCATTAACAACTCTTAGCTGTATCACATATATACATTGCATTCTTCATTTCTTCTCAAATGGGTACCTTAATTTGTTACCACTTGTGTCTTTAAAGGCATAACAAAGTACATAAGAACTACAAATATCTGAATTACTATTAGTTTAGAAAACATAATGCAAGAATGTCTTAATACAAGAAGAAATTGGGCTTTGGATAAAAATCAATCAAAAACACCTACAGTGTTAAGAGGTTTAAATCTTGACAACAGCATCATTTTTTCAGGACAACAATAAACTAAACCTCTTTTGCCTTATGTGAGGAGAACAATATGCTGTCCTAACCTTTGCCATGCCCCAGAAGGTTTCTCAGTCCCCAAAATATTCTCTGCCAATTTGTCTTTTCTGTACAAGTGCCAAGGTCATTTTCCGGTTTGCTCTACTCAGCAGGTGGTACTGCTAACAGTTATGCAAAGCTAACAGGAAGAATTACAGGAAGAATGCAATATTAAATCAGAAGCTGGACACTAGAAATTATAATTCAACTGAAATTGAAAGAGCTTACATCTTTAAAAAAATAAAATAAAAAATCCCAGCCACCTCAAATCCCAGCTTCTTGCATGGTCTAATTACTAGCATACATACATTAATCATGTTATCACATGATCATATGCTGCGCTGACTGTTCAAACATTTTACAAATGTCCTTCTTAACAACATTGCAAGGCTTCTTTTTAAAAACAAAGTGGGGAAAAAAATTTAGGATTGTCTGGTCTCCAACTAGATTTAGAATATTAAAAGGAAGGGGACAGAACTGTGATTTGTGTTCCAGCAGAGCAGAAGCTCACTAGCATATTCAATTCTCTCAGCCATAGATAGCATTTTAGTTCAATTGCTGACAAAAAAAATCAAGGCCTCGTGCAATATTTGTTGAAATAAATTTGCCACACAGAAGAAGGAAGGAAGACAAAGAAATTTTGTTCTGCAGAATTCTTTAAAAGCTTTAAATGTCATAAATATTTCTGTCACCAATACCTTGCTAAGAAAATTCAGCTAGTCTCATCTCTTCTCTCAGTGGGGCTAGAAATAGATAATCACCCAATGAAGCAGAACAGGATCCATCTTTGATACATCCTGGCATGGTTGACCTGCTTCATCAGGGGAGAACACATACTGCCTGTTATCCCCACCTGTTGATCTTGCAGGGCAACGGACAACATGTTCCCTGCTTGCAGAGATGTGCCCCCAGCAATCCCCAAAGTTCCTGCAAAGTGCATGAACTTCTTTCTAGAAACAGGGAAAGCTGGGACACTTCAGCTGGAAGCTACTTGGTGACCTGGAGCCACCAATCAGTCAGTGGGCATGTATCAAAAGCAGGGAAAGCTGGGCAGGTGCTCCCTGGGCTTGAAGGGCCTGATCCTGTGTAGGAATTCCTGTGGTGTGCAGGACTAAGCTTCTCAAGTCCAGGGAGCACTTACCCAGGGCTACAAGAAAACGTGGGAAGCTCTTGGCTGCTTTTATTTTCTTACTGTAAAGCAGCTCAATTAAATTACTACCTTTTGTCATAGCTACATTGTGGTGTAACAAAAGATAGACACCTATTCACTGTCACTTTGTCTCATCATGAAATATTTTGTGACAACACAAAAGCAATGAAAGGCAATGTATTTTTCTACCTAAGTTCACCAAGTATTAGGACAACACACACAAAATGATTCTCAGTGGACACAGAAATAATTTCTAACGCTAACTGATCTTGGGCCCTTTGGGCCATGGCTAAAGAGGCTTACATTTGAAGACCAATCAAAGAAAAGAAAAGCAACCATAACCTACAACTGTGAGCTTTCTTTTGTGAGAACTGGCTTGTATCAATTTACAAATTTCACACCTACTACTAGAGGTGAAAGCTTAGAATCATAGCAAATTAGGGTTAAAGGGACTTCATGTCCAGCTCCCTGATCAAAGCAGGACCATCCCCAACAATCTATACAGTAATCATACCAGCCAAGGCTTTGTCTGCCCAGGCCTTTAAAACCTCTAAGGATGGAGACTCCACAACCTCTCTGGGTAGCCTGTTCCAGTGCTTTACTAGCCTCCTAGTAAGAAAGTATTTCCTAATATCTAATTTAACCTTCCCTTACCGCAACTTGAAACCATTGCTTCTTGTTCTGTCATCTGCCACCATTGAGAACAGTTTAATAACAGCCTTCAACTACCTAAAATCTCCCTCTGGTCTTCTCTTCTCCAGACTAAATAAGCTCAGTTCCTTCAGCCTCTTTCCAGTCATGGTCCCCAGCCCTCTAACCATTTTTGTTGCCCTTTACTGGGCTCTCCGATATGTCCATGTCCTTTCTGTAGTGGGAGGGGGGAGGGGGGCCAAAATTGGGCATAGTGGTCCAGATACAGCTTCCCCAGTGCTGAAGAGCTAGCCAAAAACAGCTCAATAGCTATTTTTCCTGAAAAATAGAAGGTGGCCAATGGAACTTATGACAATCATGGGTAAAGGATTCCAAACAGTGTAAGAGTCCCTCAAATTAGTTTACATTTATGTTGGGTCGTCCTATTCAGGCACTGTTTTCATCCTATGTCCTTTGCCACCAGACAACTGCCTAGCAGAGGATCTAGTCCAGGTGAAATTAGCCAATGTAACATGTAAAACTCCTCTACATCATAATTTAAAGTTGGCAATAAGTTAATGGTTTACAAAGGCACATGCTGACAGAACCAGAATGCACACAACCCAGTACCATATACGTCTCAGATTCAGACTGGACTGAACCCTATATTAATGTTTTCTATACCAATTAAGGGTTGACATAAGAATGACTTAGTACAATTTACAGAATGCTAGTATCTAGTAAAAGCCCTTGAGCAGTCATGCAATTATGTTTTTCAGTTGCTACAAATAAAGTAAAATGCATACATTTTGCCCACACATCACACACCCATGGTTCTTCAAGGCAGAGTCTTTAGAAACAAACATTTGAATTGAACTACATTTTCTGAGTGGAAAACCATTCTGGCGAAAATAAAAATAAAATCCATTGCTATTTGTTAATTTGTACGCAAGTCATTTCTCAAGAATCTGCTAACAGGAAGAGAATATTTGATTTAGATCAGCAAATGAACTGGCTCCACTCTTTCAGCTTCACTAACTCTGGAACTTGATATTTTAAAGTTCCATGCAATGACAGTTTCACATACTTTCAAGGATCTGAATGTTCCAGGGATAATAACTATGACAGTCACTTATAAACAAACTTTTAAAAAGGTAGTGAGGCATAGGTCTGGATAGGAATGATCCTGCATCAGGCAGGATATAGGACTAGATGACCTTTGGAGGTCTCTTCCAGCTTTACATCTCTATACTTCCATGAATTTAATCTGTTAAAAAGTTGCTTAGCATAACAGTCAATATTTTAAAAGAACTTTCCCCATCCCCCCAAAACAACTAAAAACAGGTATATACTGTACAGTTGTTCTCCAGATCCAACTTCACATGATCAGATAAAGAGGGTCCATGTGAACTTGGACCCTTCCCATCTTTCTTTTATCTCTCCTTTTTTAGACCAGAATGGAGCATGGTACTCCCAAGCCCTGCAAAATGTTTTGGTATGTATCTGTGTACACATTTTAATAATCCTGGCTCGAAGAATGACAGCAGTATCAAGTTATTTTGTTTGTAAAATTCAATCTTAACTATACATGAAACTGTTTTGTGGGTGCTACACCTCAGGAAGGCAAATCAATGGGTGACACCTGGCTAGATTGCAGCACTATGAAGAAAGTTCTGCAAGTCTTGGCAGATCACAGACTCAGTACAAGTCTGCAGTGTGATGCAGCTGCACTAAAGGCAAATGCAGTTTTGGGATGCAGTAATAAGAAATGTTAGGTGCAAGAAACAGAAGTCAACTGTGCCTCTCTACTCAGCAATGGTTAGGCCTCATCTGGAGTATTGCATAAGTTTTGGGTTCCACATTTTAAAAAGGATGTGGAGAAGTTAAAGAGGGTCCAGAGGTGGGCATTAAATACAAATCAAGGGCTGGGAAAACAAGTCATACAAGGAAAGGCTGTGAAGGTGCTAAGCACTATCAGCTTGCGGAAAAGGTGCATTAAAAATGGACAGGATAACAGTCTTCAAATACTGAAAGGGATGCCATAAAAAAAAAGGGGAGAACACCTTTTCTGTCTTGCTGCAGAGAACAGGACATGGACTAATGGCTTGAAGTTGCAGCAAACTAGGTTTATATTGGATATCAGGAAAAGCATCTTCCCTGTTAGAACAGTGAGGCAGTGGAATAGGCTGCCTAGGGAAGCTGTAGACTCTCCATCAATGGAGGTGTTCAAAAAGAGGTTGGATAGTCACTGGTCAAGGGTGATCTAGGGATATCTGCTTATGTTCTACTCTAGGTATTTCTCATGCTTCTGGGCTCTGCTGGTTGCTTCATGGGGCTGAGAGGGAATTCTACTTTCCCCCATTCCCCTCCCACATTTTGCTGCTATGTGTTAGGTTTTTTTAAGCTTTCTTCAGAAGCACTGGGTATTGGCTGCAGCCAAGGCTGGGGATTTTGACTGGAGCATTCCAATGCTGGAGGTTTCTGGCTAAAGGATCTTCCCTCTGCTCAGGTTCCAACCATTTGCCATGCTTGAGGTCTGGAAAGAATTTTACCCCATGGATCAGACCGGGATAGACTCTGGCATTTTTTGCTGGTCTCTGCAGCAAGGGAAAAATGTAAGAGCATTGCCCGAGCATGCAGGGATGAAGTCAGGAAGGCCAAAGCACAGATGGAGTTGCAGCTAGCAAGAGATGTGAAGGGTAACAAGAAGGGTTTCTACAAGTATGTCAGTATCAAGAGGATGATCATGGAAAGTGTGGGTCCATGACTAAATGGGGGAGGCAACCTTATGATACAATGCAGAAAAAGCTGAAGTGCTCAATGCCTTTTGTGCCTCAGTCTTCATAGGCAGTCAGCTCCCAAACTACTGCAGACAGCACAGTTTGGGGAGGAGCTGAGCAGCCAACAGTAATGAAAGAACAAGTTAGGGACCATTTAGAAAAGCTGGATATGTACAAACCATAGAGCAAGATGGGATGCACCCGAGGGTGCTGAGGGAGCTGGCTGACGTGATTGCAAAAACACTAACCATCATCTTTGAAAACTCATGGTGATCAGGAGAGGTCCTGAATGATTGGAAGAGGGCAAACATAGTACCCATATTTAGGAAAGGGAAAAGGAGGATCCAGGGAACTACAGACCAGTCAGCCTCACCTCAGTTCCTGGAAAAATCATACAACAGATCCTCAAGGAATCTATTTCTAACTACTCGGAGAAGAAAAAGGCAATTAGGAATAGTCAGTATGGATTCACCAGGGGCAAGTCATGCTTGACTAACCTAATTGCTTTTTGTGACTAGGTGACTGGCTTTGTGGGTGCAGGGAGACCAGTGAAATGTCATGTACATTGATTTTAGCAAGGCTTTTGATATAGTCTCACAGGCAAGTTAAGGAAGTATGGGCTTGATGTCTAGTTGGCAGCTAGTATCAAGTGGAGTGCTCCAGGGGTTGGTTTTCTTCAATGCCTTCTTCAGTGATGTGATGACACCAAGCTGGGGGAGTAGTAGATACACTGAAGGGTAGGGCTAGGATTTAGAGTGACCTAGACAAACTGGAGGATTGGGCCAAAAGAAATCTCATGAAGGTTCAACAAGGACAAGTCCAAAGTCTTGCACTTGAGATGAAATAATTCCATGAACCATTACAGGCTGGGGGCTGACTGGATGGGCAGCAGCTCTGCAGAAAAGGGCTTGGGGATTACAGTGCACAGTAAGCTGAATATATGAGCCAACAGTGTGCCCTTGTTGCCAAGAAGGCTAACAGCATACTGGACTGCATTGGTAGGTGTGTTGCCAGCTGGTCAAGGGAAGCGATTATTCTCCTTTATTCAGCACTGGTAAAGGCACATCTGGATTACTGTGTTCAGTTTTGGTGCCCCCACTACAGAAAAGTTGTGGAGAAATTGGAGAGAATTCAGTGGAGGGTGATAAATATGGTGAAAGAGCTGGGGGATAAGACTAATGAAAAAAAAGACTGAGAGAACTGGGCTCATTTAGTCTAGAGAAGAGGGGACTTAATAGCAGCCTTCAGCTACCTGAAGGGGGGTTTCAAAGAGGATGTAGCTAGACTGTTCTCAGGTGGTGGCAGATGCCAGAACAAGGAGCAACAGTCTCAAGTTGCAGCAAGGAAGTTTAAGTTAGATGTTAGGAAGAATTTTCTCACTAGGAAGGTAGTAAAACACTAGAACAGGTTACCCAGAGAGGTTGCAGAGCCTCCATCCTTGGAGGTTTTCAAGACCTGGCTAGTCAAAACTTGGCTGGGATGATCTGGTTGGGGATCATCCTGCTTTGAGCAGGGGGTTGACTAGATGACCTCCTGAGGTCTCTTTCAACCCTAATTTTCTATGATTTCTAATGGATGTGGCCCTCTTCTTGGGATCTGAAGTGTATTTTTAAGAACCTTCACAACAGCAGGATGTTAGCCACCACAGGTTTAGGTGTTAGGTCTTGTGTTGCATTAGGGTTGACTCTGCAGTTTTACTAAGAAGTTAGGATAATTCCTATACAAAGCCATTGTCTATCTCAGGCAGGGGGTTGGACTAGATGATCTACAGAGGTCCCTTCCAGCCCTACTTCTCTATGATTATTCATACTGGCCAAGATATCACAAATCAACCAACTGAACTTTTCCTTTAACATCTCTTCTAGGAGTTCCTGAAGACTAGCCAGCAATAGCCCAGTGAAATGTTTCTATTCCCTTTTGAACTGAACTGGAGTCAGGGGAAACATATCAAGCAAGTGGTTATACAGCAGCTCTACATAGCATATGGTCCTATGCATGCTCTCACTTAAAAAGAGAGAATCCAAGGGAAACAGGTAAGTACCAGACATGTTGTTGGGAAAAAAAATGGTGTTTCATGGATCTGTATCAGGGGATTTTCCCAGGTTGTATATCAGGTTTGTCAAATCACAATAGAAATCTATAAGATGAATGAAAAATGAAGTAGAATGCAAATGCAGTAAAGTCATGCTCCTTATGGCTGTACAGCTAGAGACCATTAACTGTAATCTTAAAATTGGATCTGATTTCTAATCATAAAATCACAGTACAAGGTTGGAATAATATTATAAAAATGTGTTGGCAAAAAGTAATTATTTCATTTTTACACTTAAGATATTTTACCTTCCCTTCACCCCCTCTTTTCCTATATCTGCTTTTCGATGTCAAACTAGCTGCATATTGAAATATTTGTAAATACCACAGAAGCCTGTGCAGATGTAAAAACTTGGCAACATTGAGTTTGGAACCTACCACTTGTTTTAACTTCCTGGTAGATGTTGTTAGGAAGACCATAGAAATAGCATGGCATGATGCAGGTGCTAGAAAATTAAACCAAGGTAGCATTTGGTATCTTATGTCAAGGGGGCAAATATGCTTAGTACACAGGGTATGAAAGATAATAGTCCATATCTTTAGTTGGCATATATCAGCCCAGTTTCATTGATCATCAATAATGCCACACCTGCAGAAAAAGAGTGGCCTTACTCTACAGACTAACAGCTAGCTTTAAAAATACTAAAAAAAGATAACTATTAGGAAATCTAGTTTGCTTAGTTGTTTCATGACCTTGCATTGTAGCACAAATTCAGAATACAAATTGCTTTGATAAAATAGATAGTGAACAGTATATCTTGGCCATCCACTATTTGCAAAAGATGGGAACCTAATCAAGTTATATGTTGGCTCTTTAACAATTATAAAGCACCACAGTTAGCACAGCTTAGGGTAAGTGTTGGAACCATTTGAATTAAAGTCAGGTTTGTGGCTAATTATAAATCCTAAATAACCTAAGGTTTGGGCCAAAGTATACCACATAATACTTGTAGAATGAGGAAAAATTTCAGCTGGATACATCAGGACAACACAACAAGATTTTGCAGTTTTAACAAAGGCAAACATTTATGGCCCCTAATAACTCAGGTTCTCCACATCTGAGGATCCTTATGTTCAAATTACTTTACAATTAAAGACATTGGTGCAATGTTACAGCTGTTATTCATCAACTACAGTGCTAAGTAGGTCCAGCTTAGTAGCAACACAGCCATGGTCATTTCACTTTGCTGTTTTTAGGAAAGGTTACAAACAGCAGCAGGGTCAGGAACAAGAGTTTCATCATAGCCTCAACATTTTTTTTTTTTTAAAGTACACACACGTTTAAAGATGAGTAGAGACCCTACACCACTGTTACACACTGCTTGCAATAGTCAGAAAGCTGTTACAGCAGGAAGAAGTAGCAGAAGTATAAATATTTTTAAGCAAGCCCCTATTTCTACTTTAAAAATAAGTAGTAAATTTACCACCAAAATGTTTAGGAGAAGGGGACTGAAACTATTTTCCAGGTCTGCACAATTTTAGCAAATATTCTAAGCAAAAGCAAAGGCAGTGGGTGTGGGAGGAGCTTTGAAACTGTAGAAACCTTTAAAACGTTCTAAATAAATATTCTTGTCTTAAAAATGGTAAAGTGTTTCAGAGGCATTTTTAACAATGAAATTGACCTTTATAAGCATGAAGTTTCTTTTAGCAAGTTAGAAATAAAAAAACATCTTTTTAAGAGTGAAATAACCCAAGAGCTAAATAAAACAAAACATTTAAAATAAAATGAAGTTTGAGTCGACCTAAAAATGGAACTGGATTTTCTATTTCATGGGAAGCCTGAATTAGTTCTTTCAGTTTATCCATGAAAGAATCCTTTCCCCTACCCTTATTTTTTTTTCCCCACTTGCCACAAAACTAAACTAAAATATCCATTATTCACCTAGCTCTAGTTCAAAGGCAGGAAAGGAACAGAAGTTGCACTTCCTTTCAGTAGCTGTGAATCACATGAACCTTCAAGTTTATTCATTTTCTAACTTACAGATGTTACATGAAATATTGAGTTCCCAGTCTAGAAGCAAGAAGCACACTAATGGAAATGAAATGTTTTTGAACTTCACATTGTTTAGCTCAGGGGTGCTCAGCTTCCAGCTCATGGAGCCACTACATTAGGCCAGAGGAGTTAGGGGTGGGGGAGCTGTGGCCACCCCCCCGCCCCAGTGCTAAATTCCCACACACTCTTTTCCAGCACAGCTAGATCTGGGCCAGGCCAGGCCCCCTTCTCCCCACAGGGCTGAATGAGGGCTAGGCCACACCCCTTCCCTTCTGCAGGGCTGGATCAGAGTTGGGCTGCCCCACCCCACCACAGCCTCCTTCACATGGCAAGGCCCCATCCAACCACACCCACCTCAGGCAGTGAATCAGAGCCACTGGCCACATCCAGCCCATGGACGGACTGGGCACTGTCCATCTGGCCTGCCAAAGGGGAAAAAAATATATACGTCGAGCACCAATGGTTTAGTTGCTTAGGTTAATAATATCTTTGGGTGGCATCTGGCCAGCCTACTAGGAAAGTTTTAAACTAGGTTCTATGGGGAATGGCAGATAAAACCCTCCAACAGAGTACATGATCCAGAGGGGAAAGGCCTAGAAAAAGCTCATCTCTGGAAAGGCCCAAAGGACAGTAACAAGTGGTGCAAAACGGAAACAAATAGGTCAGAACACAAAATATGGCCAGCATATGTATACAAAGTGTTAGAAGTTTAGGAAACAAATATATGATGAACTGGCAATCACAGCTTGTGAAAAGAACTATAATCTGATCAGTACTGCAGAGACTTATTGGCACAACTTTTATGGCTGGAATGTCAACACCAGAAGGCCACACTATTTCAGAAGGACCAGGTTGGAAGAAGAGGAGGTGGCAGTGCTGCCTTATGTCAAAAACACATTACACTTGTTCCCTGCATCAGGGAGAAAGAAGACAGCAGTTCAGAACGCATTTGGGTGAAAATATACAGTACTGATAAAATGGTGGGAAGTCACAAAGAAAAAAAAAAAAAAAAAAAAGTAGATGAAGCACTCTTCAAGGGTGACAGAATTATCTAAAAGTTGAGATGGTACTGATGGAAGACTTGAATTTTCTAGACATCTGCTAGAAGGCCCATACAACTAAATTGTAAGATGTCCAGCAAGTTCCTAACTTGGGTAGAGCACAACTTTCTGTTCCTGAATGTTAAGGATACAAATAGGGGATCATCCATCTTGGGCCTTGTCCTGTGAAGGTGATGGGGAACTTAAGAGGAAGCGATTATTATATGATGTCATTCAAGATCCTAAGACAGGTAAAAGCATGAGAACCAAGATGCTAGATTTCAAAAAGGAAGATTTAAACACTGATTCAAGGAGTAAATAAGCATAGTGCCATGGGAAAACAGACTGAAGGATACAGGTGCCCAGGAGGGCTAAAAGCTTCTAAAGGGCACAGTATTGCAAGCCAAAACAAGAAACTGTTCAGACACAGGAGAAGCACAAGAAGAATGGGAAGAGACCAATGTGGCTGCACAAGGAACTTCCAGATTGCCTCAAACACAAAAGGAAATCGTACAAGCAATGAATAGATAGTCAGGTCACCAGGAAAGCTTACCAGGAAATAGCAAGAGTCTGCAAGGACAAAAATGAGGAAGGCAAAGGTTAAAAGAGATGTACACCTGGCAAGAGAAGTCAAGGACAATAAGAAGAGGTTCTGTAAGCGTGGTGGCCAGAACAGAGAGACCAAGGAAGCTGTGCGTCCACTGTTTAATAGCAGGGGAAACTGTTAACAGAAGATGCAACGAAGGTAGAACTGTTCAACAGCTAATTTGCCAGTCTCCACAAAAAAAATTAAAGCTACCAGCAGACATCTAATAAGAACTGTTTGGATAAGGAAGGAGATGAGCTGAGGAATGAGATGGCAAAAGAAAAGAGAGCTTATGATAAGTCTTAATGCAGTTAAGTCAGCAAGACCAAACAAACTTCATCCCAGGATACTCCATACCCTTTATAAAGGGTAATTACAAAAGGATCTACATGCAAATGGCAGGAGGTTTCAAACAGAGTCTCACAGGGGTCTCGCCTGGACCCTGTGATGTTTAGCATGTTTATGAATAACTTGAATGCTGGAATTGAGAACTTTCTTGATGAAAATTGCAGGTGAAACAGAACTGCAGAGGACTGAGAATGTGTTGAAGGACAGGAGCATAATTCAGACGGACCATGACAGGTTCTAAAAGCTGGGGTGGAGCTAACAGGATGAAGTTTAGTGCTGACAAATGCAAGGTGCTGCACCTTAGGAAGAATTATCAAGGACACCAATACAAATGGGCGATAACTGGTTGGATGGCAGCACTATGGAGAAGGATCTGGGAGTCTTGGTGCATCAGACTCAGTGAGTGTGCTGTGTGATACAGACACATAAGAAGTGAAGATAGTTTTGGGCTGAATCATGCAAGACATGGGAGGTGATGGTGCCTCTGTACTTAGCACTGGTTAGGCATCATCTGTAGTAGCGCGTGCAAGATTATGTTGGAGAACATTGATCAGGGATGATGTAGGAATAGCTATGCCTACATTCTACTATTGTTTGTTTCTCTCATAATTCTTGGGTTTGCCAGTTGCCGTATGGGGCTGGAAAGCAATTCTCTCTTCTCCCCCCCGGCTCCCACATTTCCACCCCGCCTCCTGTTGCTATATGTGTTGGGGTTGGGAAGTTTGTTTTCCACACAAGCATTAGGGGTTGGCTATAGTCAAGGCTGAGGATTTTGATTGGGGTGTGCCAGTGTTCCTGCTGGGACTTAAACCCTCATAGCTGGGAAATCAACCCTCATAGCAGCAAGATACATTGGTCACCGTTGTCCCCCTGCTATACTTGTGGCAGGTTAGGGTGTTATACCTTGTTGTTGCATTGGGATTGATTATAGTTTTACTAGTAAGTTAGACAATAGATGTTTTGGATAAGGAGTTAAAAAAATCCTTTAAAAGGTGTTTTTGGGGATGGGAGAAGAGATAGGATCATTCAAGCAGTGATAGTTTCCAAGCATACCTCACTTCCAAGTTACACACCTATTACAGCCTTGTGGTCTAGAAGTGAGATTTGCTCGTCTTGTATTTTTATCAAAGGAAGACAAGAGACCCTTTAGTATTATCAGTCCATCATCTTGATTCCCTATAATGCACTTATCATAGAAAACAACTTTCATCCCCCCCACAAAAAGAGAAAAAAAATAAACAAATCATGTGTTAAAGTTTTTAGAAAGAGGGAGCTATTGTTACCACTCAGGAAGAGCAGAGCTCTGTGGGGCAAAAATGCTCAGTTTTCATACTAGACCCTTGTCTACATTATAGCGAAGTAACATAATTTGCAGGTAAAGGGGCAGAGGAACACAAGCTTTGATACATCAGTAAAATACTATTTTAAAAACCACTGCAAACAAGCAAGGATATTTCCTGGGAAGAAAATATTCCAATACTTTCCCAGATGGGACAATCTAAGCAGCTTTTTCTACCATCTAGATTTAAAATGAGTCCATGATGATCAACAAGGGTTATGGCCTTACTCAATGCAACAGCCTTCAAACTCCCTGAAGTAATTTGTAATGAATTAATGTCTGACAAGTTGACGAGCTATGATCCAAAACAAAAAACAAGAAGTAGAAACATTTTTATCTGCAATCATGTTGTTCTATAGTGAGTCGCATGAATTTTCCTCACTATTTCATCAAATAAATGATGAAGTAGATTACCTCATTCTGCATAGGGAGAAAAAAAACCTTTGAGGTTTTTCCACACCCCCTCTAGCACTATAACTCTCTGTTGCTTTATTGTCACCCCTCTGGTGATGTAGCCCCCAGGAGTCTATTTCACCTGGCCCTTTCTGGGTTTTGGCCTCAGTCAGTCTATAACCAGCCTACTGTTTTCCATATACATATACACACTTTTTTTTGTTTTTCCATAGGACCTCAGCCTGCCAGCTGATGTCAGTGATGAGTCCCAACCAGAGGTACACACACCCAAGTCCTTGCCTGCCACAACTTGATGTTTATGGGAATAGAATTTTGTACCTAGGTGCGTAGTTCCCATTGGTTGTCGTCCATCATTCTATGTTCATGAGGGCTCCACCATTCCTTACACCCTCACCCGTTCCACCAGGTCTATCCTTGAAAATATGACCCTTTTAGGGTCTTTACAGTACCTCGTCTCTGGAGTGTCCTTCTATTAGGATCTTTATGGTATTTTCTCCAACCATGCTCTGCAGACTTCCAGCAAGGTCACGGTAAGTTTCTGGTGCTGATACTTCACCACTCCTTTCTCTAGGCTTCCTCTGGGGAAAGCTCCCTCTTTGCAGGAGCCTCCTGCTAGCTTTCCAGGCTGCTCTCAGGCTTTCTTGCAGCTTTGCTTGGCCCAGCTCCCCTCCTTCTGGTCTTGTGCTCTCCTCCCCTGCCTGCTCTGGGCTCCTCTTCATACTGGAGCTTGAATGCCTGGCCCTTCCCTTTCAGCAACACCTGGGTAAGGAAGATTTCTGCTGGGCTCTTTGGGGCTGGGGCTGCTGATCTTTTGCTCCCTGTGGCTCTCTCTCTCACAATTATACAAAGCATTTTAAGCAAATTTCCACATCTTTTGAATTAAGCATCACACTGCAACCCAAGACATATAGCTTGAAACTACTGTGTTGCAAGAATACAGACACAGATTTGATAGTTATCATAGATGCTTTCAAGGTTGGTAAGAAAATGGTAGGTAACTAGCAAGACTAATCAATTCCAGTTACTTAATGACAAGAGATTCAGTCACTAAAACTTTAAAGACTAAAAATACAGAAAATAAGAAAGCTTTAGGTTGAATCAATTCAGTCTATGCAGGTTAGTCTAATCCGCAGAGATTGAACCAGCAAGCAAGCAAAGAGACATTCACTTTTGATTCAGGAAATGCAGGCACACGCCCTCAGTGGCTCAAGCCAAAAGCTCCAAGGCTTTTCCCTGCTCAAGCAAAGGGGGCCAAGCCCCACCCCAGAGGTAGCTGGAGGGTCTGCCTGGGAGAAGAGCAGTGCCTACAGGGCTGAGGATGGGGTGCTAGGTAGGGAAAAAGATAGTGGCACTGAATTCATAAAAGCCTGAACAAAAGTAGTCTCTCTGAAGTGAGTATATATTGAACAGAAGGGAATAACCCTGCGGAGTCCTGCTGGCTGCGATCATGGACTACAAATCCCAGAGGCACTTGGAAGCAGGAAAAGAAAGTGATGAGCACTCTGCACAGTCCTGCTGCTGTGGGTCTGGACTGCAAATCCCAGAGACCTTGGGGGCAGCAGGAAGAGGAAGTTAACACAGAGATTATGCTGGGAGACTCCGATTTAACTTGAACCAGGAAGGGGTATGGGACATAAGTTTCATAAACTGGTTTGACCTAAATCAGTTGAGTCTGATACTACATTCAAATAGATGCACCTTAAACCAGTTTCAGCCATTTTAAAACTATTTTTTGTACACTGAGATTCTGTTCTGTTACAAGTTTAAACCAGTCTCTTAAGATTTAAAGCAGTTTGTGTGCAACTTCTGTCCCTAGCCAAATATATACCATATAGACTTCTTTAATTTACCAATCTCTAAACTGGTAAACTGCTGCAACCAAAAGGCAATGAGAATATTATAGTTCATTTTTAAAACTTATTAATATGTTTTTCCCCCCCTCACAAAGTGCTTTTTCTAAGGTAGGAAAATTCCTGGGAATCACTATTTGAAAAAATGAATTTTTATCCCTTTGCGGTCAGTGTATTATTCAATTACGTACCTGTGGGTGGTGCTGCCAGCATGACCTGTGCCAGTGTACAGGAACTCTAACCCCTGAGGTGCCTTTTGGACTGGACAGTTTGACTCTCAGCATGTCCACACTCATGAAAACTGACCTTCCTCATCATCTGCCATGCCTTGATTTTGAATACTGTTGAGAGGGTTCCTGGTCATTAATTATAGCTTGTGCTGATCACACATGAGGGTAATACAAGGGGCTCTGCCTCCACTCACACTGCTTCCACGTGCCAGCTAAGCTGACTTGTGGATGTCTAGCCTCTCAAGGTGTTTCCTCACAAGATCTTCTCCAATTATGTGTGTATGATCTCCCTTACCCTGGTAATCCCGCATCCTGTCCGGCAGGGTGATCTGCTTGGGTTGGTGAAAAACCAACACAAAAGCAAACATTGAGGAGATTCACTTTTTCCTGGGTGTCGGTTGTCAGCTGCTCCATTTGGTTCAGCAGGGGTCCAATACTGCCTGGGGTTGGGGAGGTTGTTCTGACTTCCTATGTATCTGAAGAACTTTTTGCTGTTTTTAAATCTCTATAGCCAGTTTGAGTTCCGTTTCAGCCTTGGCTTTTTTAGTCCACTCCCTACTGGTGTGGGCCAGCGCTACATAATACTCTTTAGTGGTATTTCCCAACTTCCTTGACTTAATAGGGAACTCACGGACCTCCTGAATCTGAAAAGAGATGCTCACAAAGGATGGGAGTCTCCCAGCCCTTTTCCCACCTTTCCTACAGGCCGGAATAGACCTCCCTTGTAGGAATCACGTCCACTTTTAGGATTGTGTCCTTAAGGAATGACCACTCATTATGGATTCACCTCCCTGTCAGATCATGATCTCTCAGGACATTGTCTACCAACATCCTGAGTTTGTGAAAGTCAGCTTTCCTAAAGTCGAGGATTTGTGCATTGCTGACTGATTTGCCAGCTTTGCAATGGATAGAGGAAGTGATCAACTCATAATCACTGTCACCTAGCTTCCCTTCAATCCTTGGGTCACTTGCTAGATCATCCTCTTTGGCCAGGACCAGATCCAGCAGCATCTTATGTCTTGTTGGCCTCAACTACATCCTGGATATGAGGATCCCTAAGCTTTTCTGGCCCTCTGACCACTAACCCATGCTCCTCATCCATGTGGGCACAAATGACATGGCTCAGAGCAATCCTGGCCAGGTCATGAATGTCTACAAGGCTATGGGGTCTAGGCGCAGAGGTACCTGGGGGCACAGGTAGTTTCCTCCTCAAACATCCTAGTTACGGGTCAGAGACACAGGAGGGAGAGTTGTATAGAAGAAGTGAACAGAAGACTTGGAACAGAAGTGTTGGTGCCACTGCAAAGGCTTGAGCTTCTTCGATTACAGTCCACACCTCAGAGAGAGAAGCAGCAGTTTGTTGGGAAGGGATGGCCTCCACTTCACTCTAATTAGCTAGAAAAGCTTCTTTCCTATGGCGGACCTGCTTGACAGGGCTTTAAACTAAGATCACAGGGGGACAGGTAGACAAATCACCAGCGCAAGCCCAGGAAGTGACAAACACAAGAGAACTTACTGTGACCCCAACCCAAAGACAGGACTCTAAGGACATAGGGAAGCCCAGGCCTTCTGATCGCAGGTTTAGCTGTCTGTATACAAATGCCAGGAGGATGAGAAATAAAAAGAAGGAAGTGACCTTTCTTCTAAGCAAAAATGAACATGATTTCCCAGGAATAATGGAGACCTGGTGGGACTTCATCTATGACTTGACCACACGTATAGATGACTATACCTTTTACAGGAGAAATCATGTTGTAAAGAAGGGCAGGGGTGTAGCTCTCTCTGTGAAGGAGCACTACACTTCCCTACAAGCAGAGATTGGCACCCAAAAGAGGGTAGCCTGGATGGAATGCACCTAAGAGTGCTGAAAGAGTTGGCTGACATCATAGCACAACCAATGATGATATCTGAGAACTCATGGTGTTCAAAAGAGGTTCCAGAGGATTGGGAAAGGGCCAATATGGTGCTTATCTTCAAGAAAGAAAGGAAGAAGGATCTAGAGAACTACAGACCAATTAGTCTGCCCTTAATCCCTGAAAAGATCTTGAAGAAAATAATGAAAGTACCATCAGTAACAGGCTAATGAAAGGCAATATTCTGGGAGAGAGCCACCATGGCTTCACTGCAGGTAGAACTTACCTGGTCATAGAAGGAAATGAGGTTTGGTTAGGCAACCCATCACCTGGACAAGGGAGAAGAGATTGATGCCATATACTTGGATTTCAAAAAAAACCTTTGACTTGGTCTCCCATGATGTCCTCATGGTAAAATTGGTGAACTACAGCCTTGACAACCTTATGGTCCAATAGCTAGGGAACTGGCTCAGTCGTCAGACCCAGATATTAATAGTTGATGGTACTGAGTCAACACAGTGCATGGTAACAAGTGGCATCCCCCACAGTTCGGTACTTGAACCAGTACTTTTTAATACCACGCTCACTGGCTGGAAAATTGGCTCCATGGTCAGACCCAGAGGGTAGTAATTGAGGGAAGTCACTTATCATGGTGTCCTGTGAGCGGTGGGGTCCCCCAAGGCTCTGTCCTTGGACCCATATTGTTCAAACATCTTCATTAATGATGTGGACATTGGAGTCAGAAGCGGACTGGCCAAGTTCACCAAAGACACCAAACTTTGGGGCAAAGCATCCACACCAGAAGACAGGCGAGTGATCCAGTTTTGGGCTCCACAATTCAAAAAGGATGTGGAGAAGCTTGAGAGAATCCAGAGAAGAGCCATGCACATGATCAGAGGTCAGAAAAACAGACTTTATGACAACAGGCTGAGAGCCATGGGGCTCTTTAGCCTGGAAAAGTGCAGGCTCAGGGGTGATCTGATGGCCACCTATAAGTTTATCAGGGGTGACCACCAGGATCTGGGGGAACGTTTGTTCATTAGAGTGCCCAAAGGAAAGACAGGGTCAAATGGTCATAAACTACAAGACCGTTTCAGGCTGGACATAAGAAAGAACTTCTTTACTGTCCAAGCCCCCAAGGTCTAGAACAGCCTGCTATCGGAGGTGGTTCAAGCACCTACATTGAACACCTTCAAGAGCAAATTGGATGCTTTCATTGCTGGGATCCTATGACCCCAGTAGACTTCCTGCACTTTGGGCAGGGGGCTGGACTCGATCTTCCGAGGTCCCTTCCAGCCCTAATGTCTGTGAAACTATGAAATATATTCATAAATGATCTGGATTTGGGTATCAGAAGTAGACTGGCTAAATTTGTAGATGACACCAAATTATGGGGAAGTGCAGTCACGCTAGAGAATAAGCTGCAGATTCAGGCTGACCTAGACAGACTCCCAAGGTAGGCAGATCAAAACCTGATGCATTTCTCTGTTTTGAATGTCAAAGTGCTCCACCTTGGGAGAAAGAACCCATATGATACTTATGAACTCAGCAGTGCTACACTCAGCAGCACCATGACCAAAAGAGACTAAGGGGTCATGATTGATCACAAGCTGAACATGTGCCACCAATGTGATGCCACAGCCAGAAAAGCAAACAACTCTGGCTTGCATCTACGGATGCATCTCAAGCAAAACCTGGGAAGTCATCCTCCTGCTTTACTCAGTCTTAGTGAGGCTGCAGCTGGAGTACTGCATCCAATTCTGGGCTCCACACTTTAGAAAGGACATGGAGAAGCTGGAGAGAGTCCAGAGGACAACCATGCACAGGATTAGAGGTCAAGAGAGCAGGCCTTATGAGCAAAGGCTGAGATGCATGAGACTCTTCAGCCTGGAGAAGAGAAGGCTCGGGGGGGGGGAGTTGGTGGCAGTCTATAAGTATATAAGGGGTGTGCATCAGGAACTGGGAGACCATATGTTCATCGGGGCACCCCAAGGGAAGATGAGGTCTCACGGTCACAAACTGCTGGAAGACTGTTTTAGACTGGACATAAGGAAAAACTTCTTTACCATCTGAGTCTCCAGAGTCTGGAATATAGACTCCCCCCAGATTTGTGCAAGCACCTACTATAGATAATTTCAAGAAACTCCTAGATGCACCCCTTGCTGGGGTCATCTGACCCCAGCTGACTTTCCTGCCCCTGGCAGGGAGCTGGACTCAATGATCTCATCAAGTCCCTAACGTCTATGAAACCTATGCTAGTGTTCAGTCTTTTTTTCAGTGTAGTGTGCCCATGAGGCTGGCTTGCTGCATGCTATCAATGTAAGTCTTGGAAAAATTATGTTAACTCAGATCTGGGCCCAATCTGTCCGAGTCCCCACCTGTTTGGCGACTCAAACAACTAGCAAATATGGAAACTCAAAAAAAAAAAGGTCCATCTCATTGAAATTAATTGAATGAATTGATTTATTTGCATCAGCTAGTCAAACACACTTATTTCACTTTGGTGTTAGGTACGCTCTGGGGCCATCACCGTTCGCTAGCTCCATCAGGTCCCAGTCAAAACACTAAGTCCTCCTTCTCCACACCCAACTCAGTGAGAGGGTCCCAAGATGTCCTCTCCCTGCCATCTCTCTCCTGGAGTCTGGGTATTTTGTGCCAAGCGTTCCTGCAAACACCTGAGCTAAGGAGATTCTCCCCTCCACAACCTCAGCAGCACCCAACTTGCTCTCTGTGGTGCAGTTCCACAAAATGTCTCTATGCTACTCCGTCTCCTCTTTCCACCCATGCCAGTTGTTCAGGTAACCCAGGCAGTGACCATTAGACTCCAAGAGGTACCCCTTCTCCAACTGAAGGGATCAGAGCAGGTGCACAAGTACTGTGGGAGGTGTAAGGACCCTCCTCCTACTATAGAGCAGAGCCAGATCACTAATAGGGACTTAAGCAGATACCTTTTAATGAGAGAACAGTAGTGGGAACATAACCAGTATAAACCAGGGGAAATAGGGGACACTACAACTCCCTGAGGGGCAGGATTCAACAAAGGTTAGACACTTACAATCACAGACATATTCATCCAGTTGACAAAAGACAGGGTTAACAAAATATAAAAACACAAACAGCAGAACAATACTGGTTGGCAAAATATAAAAAGCACAAAATGCCAACTAACAAGAAATATAGGGCCTAGGTACCTG
>NW_017728931.1:14401294-14442096 GCF_001723895.1 Crocodylus porosus | reverse complement strand
AGAGGGAAAACACAATGACCCCTTTCCACTGCAACAATAATTTCTCCCCGTCACTTCACTCACCCCAGCTAGGACTTGAGCTTGGATCTCCCACATGGTAGGCAGAAACTCTACCACACAGCCACCAGGGCTAGTGCTGCTTCAGGCTGCTAGGGGTCTTGACCTTCTAGGAGCCCCAGCCTCATATCAGGCTTCTTGGTCCCTTATTGGAGGAGCTGGAAGCAGACCTGGGAACCTCAGGTCACCACTCAGATTCTTGCTGGAGCAGGGGAGCCTCTCCTGCTGGATGCAGCCTCTCGTAAGGGATCCTGGAGCCCAGCAGGGACCCTCTCCGGCCAACCACATGCCAGGCTGCTGAGGGTCCAACTGCTGCCTGCAGGTCTCACTCCTTCAGGCTCTTCTAGGGAAATTGCTCCTGCCCCACTGGCCCAGCTCTTTGAAACTCTTTCCTTGTGGTCCCTTGCTGGTCTCCTCCAAGTCAGCTGCACTACCCCTTTTATCCCCCTCCAGGTGACCCGTGGGGCCAATCAGGTGACATGGAGGGTGTCTCTGGGGCCTGATTGGTGAAAGAGAATCCCAAGCTCTCCAATCATCTTTTACCCTTTCAAAACCCCTGGGCCAAAATCACCAGCAGCTAGCCCATCACATCCATTTAAACTGCCCATTCTCAGGCATCCTCCAATGCGGAACAAGCAGGAACTCACAAAACAAGGCTCTCACTTCCTCCATCACTTAGCCACTGCCGCCATTCCTCCAGGAGCACATGAGAAAACTCTCCAGCCCTTACCAGGCTTCCCCACTTTACCCAGGTGCCATGAGGGGAAGTTCCAGAGATCCTTATTCCTGGGTTCACCTTAGCTGAGTAACCCCAACTTCCAAAATACCACATGAATGAACATCCTCCAAAATATTGTTCAACTATCTACACACAAAGAAAGATTTTCTCCCCACTCCAACTTTTTTTTTTTTTGTTTAAGATGCATGCCAAAGAGTAAAACTAATGCAAACACTGATTCTATTGTGCCATGGCATCCAAGAGACATTTTAAAAAACTAGTGAATTACCTGCGCTCTGTGAAACTCTAGAGAGCTCTTTGCTGTTGATGTTAAATAGACTTTCTGAACCTTCTCCTCACTAGTTTTTCATGCATGTCACAGCAAGGACTTGTCCAGTTTCCTGCTCCAACAGATATTTTGGCCCAGGTTCACAGGAGAGATATTTGGATGCCCAAATTTCACCAGTAATCAAGAGCCTTGAAATTCCCGCCTATCCCCTGAAAGACCTCAGGTGAAGTTTTTGGCAGTAAAATTCCCTAGAGTTTTACTTCTGCACACACCATAACTACCATTTTTAGTCAAGTATAAGATGGCCCTGATTATAGGAGGAACCACCGAATAATTAGCTGTTATACTATTCCAAGAATAAGATCTAGTTTTTGGAGGTTTACCTTGAATTTGACCCCATCCCACTGCTATACCACAAAAAAATAAATCTGACTCAGGTAGCCCCCTTGTTCTTGACCTCCCCCTAACTTTTTCTCCCCTATAGCCCCTTCCCCTCCCCCTCCTTACCACCAGATTCTGCTCTGAGGAAAAAATTTAAAAAAGACTGCTGACCTTGAAATTACATACAACTATAGTAATTTTTATATTGTATACATACATTTAGTTGATCTAGAACTAATGCATGTTATCTTTTCTAAAACCGCTGCAAGTTTTAGCACAGGTACTCCATAAGCACACTTTAAAGCAGCATTTTGGCATCTACTTATATAGAGTACAAACTATTTTTTTCGCGTTCATGCACACTCAAACACCCTTCTCCCCCCATACCTCTATGGACCCATCTCATAACCAATATGATTCACTTGACAGTCCAAAACACATGTTTACAATTACACCATCATCATATCTGTTACTATACACCTGTGCTCCCATTGCCATCTCCTTGAATGGTTACAATAATCCAAAATCACCTCAGTTCCCTCCCCACAAGTTCTCCATTTCTTTCCCTAGTCCACACCATCTTTGTCATCCTCTTCTCCTCCCCTGTCATTCTCCTAGTCACTCACCCCTTCTTCATTGCCATCATTGTCTTTTTCCTCATAGTCTTTGAAGGTCTTATTTCTGAACAGTCTATGCCAGTCTCTTTTCTTCCATGTGTCCTTCCACACCATCTTCCATCTTCCTGTGGTACACCTGAAGCTCACTCACTTCCAATCTGACATGGTCCTCAACTGGGAGGTTTGTGTACATGAACAAGTTCTTGGTCTTCCACAGGGTGTTCCTGAAGCAGAAACTGGTTGAAGCTGGTTGTCAGAGCCCCTTGCTGCTTGGCCAGTGTCCAAATAGCTCCACCTCTCTGGTTAGGGTCTTGACCCCTGTCAACATAATAAGGAGTACAACTACTCTCCTCCACACTTCCCTGGCATATGGGCGGTTCCAGATGAGGTGGTCAATTGTTTCCTCCTTCCACCAGCAGACTTGCCTGGGGCAGCTCGATAGGCATCTCTGTCCCTTTCTCCATTTCAGTGCCTGGTGGGTTACTTCTCAGTCCAAGTATCCGTGTTGCTGCTGCAAGTCCTTGTGGAAAATATATTTCCACCCAGTCTGGCAGCTGTCACCAGGTAGCACATCTACAGGTGACAGTCTGTCCCTTGCCCTAGCCACTTTCTGCATTTTATGGTGGTTTTTCAGGGTTTCTGGGTTCTCATGGTATAAATTGTCCTTGTTCCAGAAGTTCTCCAAGACCCTGTGGACCTTGGATAAGTCATTTAAACTGCTGCTGTACATACCACCTGAGAGACAGTGAGTTTAATGCAGAGATGCTGAATACACAAGATGCTGCAGTGCACTGGAGTGTTCTAATGAGAACACTCCAGCAGACTCCAATGACCGTTACATGCATGAAGTGATACCTTATTCCAATTGCACCACCTTTTATGGTGCTATTGGAGTATTGTACATCTGTGAGTTGTGGTTGTGACATACTATGATCCTAGTTTGTCCCACTTAATTATATTTCCCCATGCATTCATCTATGCCTCTATTAACGGAGTCTGTTCTGATGCATTCTAATCAGAATGTGTCAGAGGATATGTAAAAGTTCCCTCTTCTAAAAGTGTCCAAAAATGCAGGTATCATTCAAGTACTGCTTACCACACTAGAGAGGGAATAAGGAGTGCCCAGCTTATAGGAAATAGTGAAAGAGATGTGAAAAACAGGACTAGTCATTCTATATCCCATTGCTGAAGAGGTCCCATAGAACAAACAAACACAGCAAAATATGCTATAATTAGAGATGCAGAACTTCTGGAGGCAGGGGAGTGATGGGAGGAGAAAATCCCTCATGAAACTGCACTTATGCAGTTTCCAAGGACACTCTGCATACATGCACTGCAGAAGGTAGCCAGCTATTTATCTGACATATTTCCAACTTAACTATCGCATCAGTGACCTAACTAGATAAGTACCATCACCAGCTACAAGTAATCCCAGCAATGCTAAGACGCAGTAATAAGCATTTGTTAACTGCAAGAACGCAACCAGATGCTGGTGATGTACAACAGAACCTATCTGAGTCCAGTGGGCAGATTCAGGTGGTCAGTTAGAAGCCTTAACAAGAGACATTTCCATTTGTAGATTACAATAGTTGGCATCCAAGAGGACCAATCACTGGGCAGTAGGAAAGTATAAACCATGGGTTTGATTGAAGTACAAACACCAGAATATCTTCAAAGCCAGAGAGGAGGGAGACTTCTGGGCAGGGCCCATTCTAGCAGAATAAGGTCTCCTCCATGGCAAGATGAAGCTTAAAACAGACCCCCTAGGTGCAGCCTGCAAGACTAGCAAAATGCAAAGAATGAATAGCCCTGATGGAGCCTCTGAAGGAGGAACTGGCAAGCTTGCCAAGAGGAATCATGTTTACGCTCAATAAAATTAACACAGAGAAGATGAAATGCCCAATAGTGGTGAGAAAATTCTTAGAGTAAACCAAAGGCCTGCATTAATACAAAACCACTACCAGGAGTAATGCAAAGAAGTCATTACCCTGTATCAAATGATTGAGGACACACTACTTGATTTATCAGGGCAACTGACACCAAGTCTGCTGAATGCTATTCTGGTATGGTACTTTATCTTGATCTACATTATAGTTTAGAGAGCACTGAAGACCTATTTTGCGCAAATATTATAAATATAGGTTTTCCACAGCAGGATATGTGAACCTCAACATTTTCCCACCAAGCACATTTAAAGCAAATTAAGAAGAATCCAAAACCCATTATTTGACATAATTTTGTACACTACTGAATGACTTAACATATAATCATAGGGGAAAAATGAAATTACTCATCAATATGAGCATTTTTGTAGGACAAAATCAGATAGAAAACCCTGTTACAAATCAAATCCAGCTTTAAGATTTTTAAGATATCAGCACTGGATATCAGATTAAAGAAAGCATCTGGAAAGACTTTGTTCAAAGGTCAGGTCATTAATTCAAAATAAGCAAATAGAAAGAAATATGCCATTTACTGACAAAGCAAAATACTTCTTAGTAACCTGCTTAAGACGGTCAAGGGTTATGCAACCAGATGGCTTTCTCCAACAGGAAATTTTGTTTAGAAGCTTAAAGGCTGTAATCTAATAATCAGCTAGTAATGTGTTTTATGACAAGAGGCAGGAGTGCCACCATCTCCCCTGGGTCAAAGTGGTTAAGTCCTCTCTCTGTACAGAAATTCAGGGAAAGGACTATGAAGGAAGATTATCAGATACTGACTAGCAAAAGGGAATAGGGAAAAAACAACTCTGATTTCTGGAATGATTCCTTGCTTAGAATTTGGTTCCCCCCACGTGCCACTCATTACTGATTTTTGCTTCTGTTGACTTGTTTGGGTTTTCCGTTATATAAATCTCTCACTGCATCTGGTCTCCATTCTAAAAACTAAGCCTTTGAAAAGTCAAGTTCAGCTTTGCCAACATCATAATTGTTCATGGCCCTTAAGCTTATGCTAGCAGGATCGAAAAACCATTACATTTTAATAAGGTTGGACATTTTTTTTAAATCAGTTTTCTGAACCTTTAGAGTTCATTTTTAAAATCTTCTGAAAACATGGAGGCCAAGAAACTTTTTCATGAAAAAAATTGCATATAGAAATTCCAGGAATGCAGGATTTAATCAAAACATGACATTTCATGAGGCTCAGCATAGAAATCAGAAGACTAAGCAACATTACAGGTTAAAGCAACTAGAACCATTCCCAAAAAAAAAATTCAGTGGCCCATTTTCAATTATATGTACAGTAGGCCTGTGCGAAACAGCTAGTATTCGCTTTGAATTTGGCCAATTGTGGGGACAGTGATTCAAATCACTGTCCCAAATCAATTCTGCCAAATCTCCAAATTGGCCCCATCCCCTACTCACTTTCAATTGCTGCCCTGCCTGCTCTCCTAGCTCCCAACTTTTTGGGAAACTCCCCCTGCCCCACTCACTGGCTGCTGCCAGGCATGGTGGGGGTGCAATCCCTGATGCTTCCATTATCCCATGTTACATGGGGGCTCTGCCATGAGGCCCCATCCCCTGCCCACTGACCCAGCCCCCCATGGCTGTCCCACACACCCCAGCTCCCAGCCCTTTGAAAAAAAAAAAGCAAAGCTCTGCAGTCACCAGCTCCTGCCAGGTTGGGGGGGGGGGTGATCCCCACTGCCCTCTGCTGTGTGGGGGCTCTGCCATGAGCCCCCAGAAGCCCCAAGGCCGCTGTAGTAGCTAGCGAGTCCAGGGTTTTGTTTTTTGTTTTTTTAAAGCACCATGAGTTGGGGCCAGGTGCCTTATGGCAGAGCCCCCCCCATTCAGTGTGGAGTAGTGGGGGGCAGCAGGGATCACCTCCTCCCCCCTGACAGCAGCTAGTGAATGGGGCCTCTCTCTTTTTTAAAAAAAGAGCCAGGAGCTGAGGTGGACGGGGCAGCCATGGGGAGGGAGCAGGGGGGAGGGCCTGGTGGGAGTCCCCCTCCCCTACCTCCTACTTACCAGCACAGAGTCCAAGTCTAGCGCCCTGCTACAGCCAGAAATTGCTGAAGTTCTCCAAATCTATTCAGAGAGCTTCGAATCAATTTGGACCTTTTAATTGATCTCCTGATTAGATTTGGAGATTTGGCCACTGAATTGAGCTGAGTCTCTGTCAAATTGAATCAGCACCCAAAGCTTTGCATGGTCCAAATGTATAGTATATATATTACAGCAACACACATATATAGCAAAATAAAGTTAAGGCTCTCACCAACAAAAGCAAAGGCAATTTGAATAAAGAATAATACATACTATTTACCATATACAAAGGTCATTTCCTTGCCAATTTAATTTTATATAATGCACACACACTAGTGTGGAAGAGATATCCACAGCACAATACAGATAACACATAATAATCAGAGCCACTTTAACTGTGTTTTCTTGGTTTAAACAAAATATTTCAAAGTGCTTCATGACAGAAGTATTGTAATGACTACTTCATAGACATTACTGACATGGGTCCACCATAGAAAAATGTCACTTGCTGCAAAACTATATTCTAAAACTTTACACTGATATTTACAAAAAAAAAGCTTTTTCTGAACTGATAACTAAGAAAACAGCCTAAATACAAACTGAATGTAGCAATACCTGTATTCATCTATAGGAGGAGGAAGACAGGAGGAAAAAAAATAAAATAGTCAACAATGGTTAACAGGCATGAATTTAATTCATCTCAGACTATATTCTGAGTAGTCACCACTAACCATCAGAATATTAACCCAGTCTCGCTGATGGGCTTTAGCCCACAATGAGCTCTATGCTACCGAGCCCACAATGTTAAGCGTACCAGAGCTAGCTTGCTTTTAACTAGGTCAGGTCTGCAAACACACATTACAGTCACTGCACTAACTGCTACATAGACACACCTTTAAACGAGATCCTCAGGCTCTCATACAAAACACAACCAGGAAACTTATCAGGGTTCCCATACACATGCCCCACCACATTCTAATTAGAATGCATCAGAGCAGACTCAATTAATTAAGTCTCCTTGAGCACTTTAATTAGAAGGCTTCCGTGTGCCTCAGTGCTACCTACATTCAGCATCTTGTATTTCAAAATGGCAGTGGGAGCACTATAATTAAGGGTCATTGAACAAGCTTTAAAGCTTGAGATGTGGGGTGCTGAATACATGTGATGCTGTAGCATTTTAATTAGAATGGCTGTCCTGGAGCTGCTTTACTGCCCCCCACCTCCCAGGGCATATGTATAGACACCCTTAGATTTTTCAGAAGTTACATTGAAGCAGAAAGAGAAGGCAAATAGCCTTATAAGACTACATAGTATTTTCACTACCACTCACAAACATACACCTGCAAAATGTAATAGTCTATTCTCAATTGTACCTCAAGTATCATAGTTATAAGTAATACATGAAACCCTCCCTAAATGTCTTCACACAGATAAAGAATTAGCCTCATGGACACACAGCATTAATTAGAAGTTAATCAGAATACATAACTAGTTTTTCTTTCCAATACAAACACCTACTTTTCTTAATCCTTAGCAAAGCATAATCTTTTCCCTACTGCCTGTTGCTTAAAGCAGGAAATAGGAAGGCAAGTAATGAGTCTTAATTTTTGTTCTACTACTCACCTTATAGGTGTCTTAAGGCAAGTTACACGCCAGGGAATTTTCCAAAACCCACTTTCAAGTTTCCCATGAGTTCTCAGAAACAAAAGATACCATCCACATTCAGTTTTGACTGTGTCTGGTTTTGAAAACAGCCTCCCCACCACAATATGCAGGGTCAGTTTTGTGCTTAACTAGTAAGATTTTCAAAACTTCTGTAGTATACCAGCATCATAGCTTCCCCAGCTTTCCAAATTCAGTTGAAATAGGCATCTCAATGAACACACCTGTGGCTCATTAGACTACAATATCACCAGCACCTGAACACACACCCCAAAAAAGCATCTGACAGGGAGATGGGTGGAAAGGAGGAACCAAACATTTTTTAAAAGTGTTGTTAAAGGAGAATTTCTCACCCCACATTTCAATGTTGCACAAACAGACTGTGAAGCATAAAAGAGGAGGTTTCTGTGGTCCTACAGCCATTTAGGATGGAGGGTGACACTTGACAGTGCATGCTGGGGTGCATATCCTTCCTCTAATCTACCTGGTCTGTAAAGCCACAAAAATCTGCCAGAGCAATCATGCCCTAGGCACTGATATCTCCAGATATACTGTCCCTTTAATGACCACCTTCCTTTACACAGATTATAGGAACAGCCACTCCATTTAAACCCTGTTTTTCTATTAAAGTCCCTAAAATTCCCATGGCCCTATCCCCCCATTTAAAACTGCAGCCAATCAACACCAGTTGCATGATCTGCTAGTGTTATCTCTTCCAGTTATACAATAAGATTATTTACTGAATGATCTGCAGCTCCATCTTGTATGGAGAATCTTTTATGGTTTGCCTCTTTGATTTGTATGTTGCTACACACATTGCTAGGCCTGTGAAACAAACACACTGAATATAGAAATATGACCATGCCTTGGGGAGAAGCACTCAATAAATAGCAAAAATTCTTGCAAAGAGTGCAGGTACAATTGAATGCACAAATAACCCACTTGAAACTAACCATGGTATATTGTAACAGGTATGCTCCAAGTCCTGCCTCATGTCTTTGTTCAGGGAAGAAGTTACCTTCAGATGTGCAGGCATAAAGGTATACTACTAACAGTGGTAGCTTAACAAAAAACTAAATAGCAGACCAGGGCTTCCATAAACACCTCTTTTTCTGAGTGAATCATTCATAGGTAGAGTGGATAAGTAGGAGTTTATATATTTTTGTTGTTGCTGTTGTTAAAGCATAGGGAAGGAGCAAAAAGCATGAATCCACTTAAAGCTTAATGTTTGCTCTAGGGTAGCCCCTATCTGTCCAGTTTTCTTGCTCTCTCTTAATCCCTGCCACCTCTGCTCCCTTTTACAGAAGAAAGGGCTTAGCCACACCACTTTGCACTGTGATTCTACCAGATCTCCAGAGGTAATCCGGATCAGCTAAATGTATTGTATTTAGCAGGTGGAACCCATCTATGTCAAACAGGGCACCAGTATGAGTATGATTGCTCCTGTAGTTGTAAGCATTCTTTTTTTCTCAGAACTCTGATTAAATCTTCTGAAAATGTTCCTGAAAGAAAAAACACACATCTTTTTTTCTTCTCTTTTAACTTACCAGGGACAGAAAACCTTTCTGCGAAATGCATATCAAAAACCTAAATTACCTGTGTTTCAATTTTCATTTCATTCTGGAATTCCAGATTCCAAAGATGTCTCTTCAGTCTTGAATAGGTTACCCATTATGGTCTTTCTCTTTTCTTAAACCATGAGTTTTCTTCTCATGTGTGCATAAATAAATTGAATAAGTGATAAATAAAAGCTCTTCATTTTCTTCCATCTTTTAAGCACCCCAAAACTCAGGCTTTTCAAGCAGTCAAATCAGAAAAGAATCTAATCCAGTTTCTCCTTTCTGGTAATTTTGTTAAATGAGTTATGCACTAATCAAATAGGATTGAAAAGAAAAGCTAATGACTCCTACTGGGTTTGTATTTTCTAGAATAGGGCACAAGTAGCACAGGCAGCCTGTGTGTGTGTCATGTGGCAAACTGGAGAGGACACAGGCAGCACAATGGCAGAAGGAATAGGGGCAAAAACAGAGTGGGAGATCAATTAGGGGAAAGGGAACAGAATGGCAGCTGGAAAGGTTGTGGGGCTAATTTGTGGCATGCCAGAAAAAAGGTCAGTCCCCACTGCTCTAGAAAGTTGTCTCACAGCAGAACACTAGGTGTTATGTTAATTTAAATAATTTTAAATACAGTTTTGTTGTTACAGTAGACAAATTGTGTTTATCCTGCCCATTGGTTATGGCTAAGTC
Organism: Crocodylus porosus; assembly: GCF_001723895.1. Lineage (NCBI taxonomy): Eukaryota > Metazoa > Chordata > Crocodylia > Crocodylidae > Crocodylus > Crocodylus porosus. The sequence continues at coordinate 14,432,140 of NW_017728931.1, read as the reverse complement.
AGTTGAAACCTAGATCATCTGGTCTAAATTTAAACATAAAACAGAAAGAAAAATCTTGTTAAATAACAGGCACAATTATGTTTTAACGAGTTAAAACTCTAGGGAACACAAGTCTAATTAAGGTTCTCAACCTGAAGAAAAAATACTAATTATCCCTGCTTTCATATTTTATTTAGGAAATACACTACCTGAAGCAAAGGCTGTTTCTTCATCTGCTACAGTGAAAGCAGTAATCTATATAGTGCTCTTGGGAACATTATCCCCTTCAGCAACAAGAGGAGAAGGGAAGACATAGGAAATGCTTTAAAATGGGAGCTAAAGCCATATACCACAGTAAGTACTTCAGGACTGTAGCCCTTTGTAGAGTTAATCTTTTACATTTAAAAAATCCAAAGGCATGGTAGGGGAAAAATCCTTTGTAAAGGAAATACTTCTAGTGAGGAAAAATTAATAGTAAAACATAAAAATCATGAAAGAATTCTGCTCCTACTTTTGGTGTTAAGATTTATTTCCCATGCTGCCAATGTTGTTGTAATGACAGCAAAAAATATCTCGACTAATAGACTAAATCTTTTCTCAATAACTTGTTAATAAGTTATTTCTCTTGCATTTAGTCAGTCTGATTATTGTTAATTCAAGGAAGTCATAAATTTAGTAACTGAGTAACCAAGAGCTGAGCCAGTACAAGTAATTTTGATGTATAAAAGCTTTTCAAGCACGTCATTACAGTAACCTAAATGCCTGTAATATAAAGCTATATGCCTTGTTTATTTTTAAAGGATTGTAATTATATATATATATAATTGTATCTTGTATTTTTATTTGCTGTAGCAACCTGTAAGAGCAAATTGCCCTGGTCTACTCTAATAAACTGAACTAGAAGTCCAATACTTTACTTGCTCTTAAGTTACTAAGAAGATAAAGAGCAGAATGAAGATAATGTCTTCAGAAAAGTGTCTGTGCATTTACAACTAAGAGAAGGGCTTCTTTACCCTCCCGCACCTCCACCCTATATGATATCATAGTAAAGACTGATTATATTCAAACCAGCCAGACTTTTGAAGAGTGATGTCTTGTGTTAAAATAAGAGATGTTTTTTTAAAATATATCTTTTAATTCATAGGGGAAAGGGGTGAGAAGCAGATCTAGATATATTCCTTTTATAGCCTATAAAAAGCAAATAATTCTGGATCTTCTATGTCCAAGTTACCTCACTTAGTTTAAATATGATTATAGCGGTCAATATTCAAGAGTATGTGTTCTTGAAGACTACTACTAGTTTTCAGGCTATATTACAAAAAAAATCCTTCTTGTTCCTATGGACTCTGTGTGTCTAAAGAGTTTTTCTACCTGAGTGCCTCCAAAAAATATTTCTATTACCCTAGAGGTATTTTTACACATGCTCTGGGGGTGGTGGGAATACTTTAATTAGAGAGGCTCTTGGAGCCATTCTAATTAAAACGCCCGCAGCATCTCATGCATCAGCATCCCCACTGTAAAATTTTTGTAGATCCGTGCCATGGCAAGCTCTCCAGCCAGGGGTTAGAAATAGAGGATGCAGCCACCTTCAGCTCTACTCCATCCACAGGAGAGCCAAGCAGAATGCAAGTGCTGGAGCACAGAATGCGTTGGTACCTGGATGAAAGGGCAATGGGCTCCCAGCACTTGTGGCACACCAGGCTAGGGTTACCATACATCCAGGTTTTCCCAGACACATCCTCTTTTTGGGTCCTCCCATCTCCATTTGCAGGGGTGATGCATAGGGGATGCACATGCACCCCCAAGCATGGCGGTGCACCCCCTGCAAAAAGGCACCAGCAGTGGTGCCTGCAGGCGGTTGCTGCTCACCACCCTGCCGCTGACACCACTGCCAGCAGTGCCTATGGGTGGCCACCGACTCCTGGTTTGTGTTAACAATCTCCACCCCTGACAATGCCAGCAGCGTCTGCAGGAGCTCTGCACTTACTGCTGCCATGCTCCCCCAGCTGTCAGTGGCATGCACCATTCATGTCCATCCGGGTGGTTTTATAAAATATCTGCACATGTCCAGGATTTTGCTCTGCCTCCACTTTCCAGTACTTCCCAGCAAGGGGTTGCTTGGGGCAGGAGAAGGTAACTGGAAGCTGGTGCATCACATGACTCTGTATGCACCCCCAATAGCTGCAGGCAAGGCAATTGGAGTGCAGGTGTCTGCTGGTGCTGAGGCCACAGCAGGCCAGGGAGGTGGGCAGCAGGGCTGAGGAGAGCGGGAAGCTGCAGGTTGGGAGTGAGGGGCACCAGTAGGGCTGGGGGAGCTGTGGCTTGGGAGTGAGGAGCACCAGGGGGCAGGGAGCTACAGATAAGAGCGTGAGGCACAGACAGGGCCGGGGGACTGTGGGTCTGGAGTGAAGGATATCAGCAGGGATGGGGGTGCAGGTTGGGAGTGAGGGGCAGGGCACAGGCATATTAGTGTCCCCCACCCAACTGTTCTCTTTTTTGAAACCGGAAATATGATAATCGTACTCTAGGCCCCAGAGGTCCTTGGGCCAGAATGCAGGGAGCTTCAGTGTTGGAGATTCCCAAGTGCACTATAAATTAGGTGTCATGTTTAGAAGTCCATTAACATACTGAGCATGATGAAGGATTGTTTTCATGGGGGGAAGGTTTCCACCCAAATTATATGTTTGTTTCCATCCCAAATGCTGGAAGTCTCAGCCCCAAACTACCGTGTCTGCTGACAGTCCTGTCCCCCAAGTACAGAGAGCAACAGTTTTCTGAACTCAGAACAATTACAAATAAAATTAAATCCACGTAGCAGCTGATACAGGCCAACTCCATACAGTGATGCTAGCAATAAAATACAGGCCAAAAGGGTGTTGATTAAACTCTGAAGATTTCATTAATAATAAGTGAAAAACAAATAGAGCAGAGTCAGAAGAATCTGAGGCTTGCATCTCACCAAATTGTTTGCAAGCTGTTCATTTTCACCCTGTAAAGCCTAATGACTGTTCTGCATTCAGTATACCAAGAGCTGACTAAGTAGCACTATGACTTTCTGTAAAAAGCTACTGATCAACTTTCTACCAAGAACTCAGCTTCTCTTCACCTTCAAGCACCAGAGATTAGTAGTTGAAAAGAGTACAGAGGAGAGAATGGAAGGAAAACATGAGTCTTGGGTGCCAGAAAAGATAAATGGCCTGGAGAAGAATGCATCAGAAACTATATGAAAGAGTAGTGGGAGAAAGGAAAGGGGAAAGCACAGAGAAGTTTAATCACTGAAAAGACAAAAGTAGTAAGGAAAACCAAACTCCAAAGTCCTGAACAGAAGAGTGTAGAGACAAGGGGAGCAAGAGATCAGGTGCTATTTGAGCAGTATCTGGGGCACCAGGCACAGAAAAATGGCTAGTCTGGACCATAATATAATATGAAAGGAAACTGAGATATACATTTCTCCACTCTCCCTCCCTCCACAACCTCTGTTGCAACATACAGTTTGTTTAACTTTGAAATAGACTAATGAAGGTGAAGTGAATGAGAGATCTCCCCCTGCATACAACCTTAGACCAAAATTGTACCTGTTGTTGCCCCAACAACAAAAGTCTGAGATTTTACTTTGGAAACCTAGTCACCCTGGACTTACAGCAACAGTTCTCCTTTTATTTCAGAGATGTTGGATATGTATCGAGCCAATGTGTTATTTAGAAGATTAAGTAATCTTTCATTACAACTTAATTTATAATGGCTAATTTCCAACTATATTTTCCAGCAATTTAATTAAAATTATTTCATTAAATACTATACTAACATTTCAGGAGCAAACCAGGAAAATGTAAGACTGCACTGCAGCCAGGTCAGCAATGCTCAATCCCTTAAGCAGGGCCAGCTGAGCCTCAGCCTGCTGATTGATTCTAAGGCTGCTTTTAAGGAGTTCTTGCAGCACCTGGCCCCTGCTGCGCAACAAATTAGCTTCAGTCTGTGAGTAGCCCTTGTCTGTGGTTTTCCTGGTGCCTACTCCCACATTCCTGTTCAGCTGAACTTTAGGACCTCAGTTTGACCTTGGTTTGTTTTCTGGCATCTGCTGCCGCTAACCGCTTTGGCTTAGTGCATAAGCCCCAGTTTGACTTTGGCTTGCCCCCTGACTACAGATGCTGGTAAGATCCCCTGACTACTTCTAACCACTAGGCATAACACCACTGTGGACCTGATAGTAAATGTCTAGTGTCCCATGCTTCTATGCAGGGACTTGAGCTGACCCATGCCTTTGCATGAAGCATGGATTGGCATAAGACCCAGCATAGAGACATGTGGCACTGGCCTGTGTCTCTGTACTACCCAGGGATTCCCTGGGTCCTGTACCCATAAAGTGTTTCCCCATTTATTGAGACATGCCCCTGAAGATCCCAGGGTGGGTCTCCATAAGCAAGTAACCCTGATTCTCCTCACTTTGAGAGGTGCCCTGTGTTTCTCCAGAATATATCTTTGTAAGTGGAGAACACCAGGAAGGTGATCCCAGGACTGGAGGGGCTTGAATCTACCTGCAAATTTCTGGGGTGCACAATCAGGGCCCCTCAAGCCCTTGCCTGGGGTGGCTGAAGAATCCAAGTAGCTCCAGGCTGCCTGTACTCTCTTGCCACGGAGCAAATAGATGTTAGGTACAATGAAACAGCACTATTTAATGCTACCTTTTGTTGTACCCATTTTACTTTCGTATGACAGAAACGGTGACCATATCTTTGTCTTTGTGCATGTTGGCATTTTTGTCAGTTCAGGAGCTCTTGGTTGTCAGAGACATTACAAGGGATCACTATGTGGAAGTGGCTCTCATCAATCCCTGTTCCACCCATTGATGGGGTGCAATAAAAGGATGTCTATTTGCTTGCCATTTGTACCACCATAATTTTTTTTTTTATGATGGCACAAATGCAACATCAGGCAGTCTGTTTCTGTCCTCAGTGTTTAATCTATATTCATTTCTACTTCAAAACAGCACAAGCATTGGTTAAAATTCTGTAGACAAAATTTTAATCACAGCACATTTGAGAAAGCAAGCTAAATGCTTCCTAAAGTTCTGGAAATACTCTTGAAATGCTTCCTACTGACCTATCAGAAATGCTATGAAGGATAGAACTAGATGATTTTTTAATTAATTGTAAATTCTCTAAAAAAAAAAAAAAATCACATTTTTTTTGAAGAACTGAAGTGTTCATGAATTCAGATGCAGGCAAGGTTCTTTGAGTAGATGTGATATTTTTTCATTAAACCAACTGAGTAGTTGGAAAAAAGTTCTTGGCAAGTTTTCAGGTGCAGTCACCCTTCTTCAGGCATAGGGAAATATCACATCTACTCACAGAACCTTGTCTGCCTATGTCCTTAGACCAACACAGCTACAACCAAAAACCCACCACCACCCATTAAGATCAAATTTGAGAAATCATTTCAGGCGAAAAGAGGGAGTAGGAGAAATGCTGAAAATATTTGAATATTTCATTTAATTGCTACCTAATAATGTTTCATGTCAGAAATACAAAATATATTGACTTTGTTTAAACAACACCATTTTAAAACCCCAAAATAAGAAAAATAATTTGGTTTTTTTGGTTAGCCCAAAATAATTCTTTCAGTTTTCTTCATATTTTTCTTCTGAACAGAAAAATCTTTTTTTCTTCTTCTTTTCTCAGGTCAGCTACTGTTGCAAACAATCCGGTATTCACCCAGCTCTAGTCAGGAAAACTGCTCAGAAATTGATCTGGTCAGATCAATTAATTGTTGCTTCTGTTTTCCTGTCTCTAAAATGGGGATAATACTTATAGGGGCAACGTGAAAAATAAATAGCTGGCATTTGGAAACCACCTTGAACATGAAAATATATATACTTATAATGACTAAACAGTGCTTTGTACACATGTTGGCAACTTCAAACTGTACTTGCCTGAATTGCCCCTGTTTCTGATTCAGGAACACTAAGAGCCTTTCTTGTCATCTCGGAGTTGCAAGTAGCAAAACATGCAGAGTTTCTTGTCATTAGCAAACACGTGGCTCAACACTTGTTATTTTTAAGGCTGGTATGTCCCATATTGCTATGTAGCATGTCAAGGTGTCTCATTTAGCAGGCTCTGTTGGAGTGAAGTGGGGAAGTAGAAAGGTTGCCAGGAGTCAGGCTGGTGGGTAGGCTATGTGTCTTGCCTTTCTCTCGCCCCATATAAGCCTGGCACCTTCAAATGCAGGGTCTCTAGCAGGGAGGTAAATTTGACAGTGCAGCTTGCAAAACAAGGTTTGAAAACTATGGGGATCTTAGTGGGTGGGAGCAGAGTAAGAACCCCACCCCCAGGAAACACAAGCAGGGGGGCCACAAACCTCCTCCAGCATCTGGCAACGCCTGCACTCTTTCCTGGAAGACATGGTGGTCTGGCTATTTTACCACTCTCTGGGGGGCATTTTGGCAGCAGTGCAGTCCCTAAAAGATGAGGCTTGAACCTTAGCTGTGTGTGTGGACATTTCTGTCCAGGGAAAATTCTTAATTAGTTCCCAATCAGTGGCATTTTTGGAATAGTTCAAGTGTTATGTCTATCTGCACCCTAACTGCCATCTTGCTTCCACACTGTGTATAGCATATCAAGTCCTCCTAAGGGATGCCTGGGATTTTTTCATAATTTTCATACAGCTTTCAATTATGTAGCAACTTGACTTGAAATATTAGGTTTCAGGACTAAAATAGTTTCATCACTGCTCTCAGCTATAAAAGGGTGTCCTATAAAGTGGGGGGAGGGGGAAAAAACCCCCAAAGAGGTTCCATATATGTCTTCTCTTCTCTGATAACTTCCCTCAAATACTACCAGTATTTATTCTGGTTTCTGAGAATTTAGCACTGCAACAAGTTGAGCATCTCATAGAAGAAGGCTAACAAAAAAGACCCACCCAGAGCTACCTGGAAGATGGTCCCCTCATTCTCCAGGATGCACAGGCTGCTCTCTCCCTGACACTGCACAAGGAGGCTCCGATGGTGACACTGGAGGAGGAGGGGGGTAAGCAGTGTGCTGCCACCCCCAAGAGGAGACACAAGGTGGTGGTGGGAGGAATCCCTCCTGCGGGGCACCAATGAACCCATCTGCCATCCAGACCTAGCACGTGAGGTCTGCTGCCTCCCTGGGGCCTGCATCCAGAATGTTGTGGAGAGGATCCCTAGGCTTGACCAGCCCTCTGACTACTACCCCATGCTCCTCATCCATGTGGGAACAAATGACATGGCCAGGAGTAATCCATACCAGGTCATGAGTTACTACAGGGCTCTAGGGGCTGCGATCAAGGAGTCAGGGGACGGCAGGTCTTTTCCCCTGTGCACCCAGTTACAGGCCACATGCCCAGGTGGGAAGGATGCATCAAGGAAGTGAACTGATGACTTTGGCTGTGGTGTCACCAAGAAGGCTTTGGTTTCCTCAACCACAGTGCACACTTCAGGAAGAGAGGGCTCCTGGGAAGGGATGGCATCCACCTTACGTGGAGAGGTAAGTTGCTGTTCTTGGCCAGGATGGCTGATCTTCTAGATAGAGCTTTAAACTAAGGTTGCTGGGGAATGGGGAAAAACTGATTGGAGCATGCCCAGGGACTGGCATACATGAAAGCTCCATAGATGGGGACACAAGGAGAGCCACTCTTGCAGTAGCTAAGGGAATAGTTCTCCTTCACTGTGGCAGGAAATTGAGGGTCTCAAAGGGAACACTTGCCTGCCTGTACAGTAATGCCAGGAGCATGGGGAACAAGCAGGAGGAGTTAGCCCTCCTATTCTCCAGTGAGCATTATGATCTTGTAGGGATTACAGAGACCTGGTGAGACTCCCTGATTTGAAGCATAGCCATAGAGGGCTACACCCTGCACCAAAGGGACCAAGTAGGGAAGAAAGGTGGAAGTGTAGCTCTCTATGCAAGGAAGCAGTACACCTCCTTGGAGGCTGACATCAGTTCCAAAGAAGAATGGCTTGAAACCCTCTAGGTCAAACTATTGCAGAGGGGTGGGGGGAGAGGGAGGGAGAGGCATGATGAGAGAACTAACAGCAGGTATATAATTCAGACCACCAAACCAGGGGCAAGAGCTTAATCTTGAGTTCTCTTGAACTGACAGAGGCTACATGTGCACGGGACATGGTAGTCATGGGCGACTTCAATTATCCAGACATCCTTGGGAGGAACACTCAGCCAAGTCAGACCAGTTGCGTTGTTTTCTAAACTGCACCAAAGAGCTCAAAGAGTCAATGGAAGCTTGGGACAGTCCACAAGGAGGACTATACAACAAAGGCCTGCACTTGTAGGAAGCAGATTAGGAAGTGTAAGGCAGCGACTGAAGTTAAATTAGCAACTGAAAACAAAGACAATAACAAGTCCTTCTTTAGATATGTAGGGAATAGAAGGAAAACAAATGGGAGTCTGGGGCCATTGCTCAACAACTCAGGACAGCTGGTTAATCGACACTCGGGAGAAAACTGAACTCCTGAATGACTACTTTGCTTCAGTGTTTCACCAGATCAAGGGGAAAATCATGCTAGCTAGGGTGCAGAATGGGCATGGTGGGAATGACTGCCTTCCTAGTATTGATGTTGAACTGGTGCCTTATCAATTAAAAAAAATTGACATCTAAAAGTTAACAGGACCAAATGAACTTCATCTGAGAGTGCTAAAGGAGCTGGCTGAAGTCATTGTAGAACCCCTGGCAAAACTCTCCCAAAATTCATAGTGCTCCAGGGAGGTCCCTGAAGACTGGAAGAGGGCTAATGTTGTGCCCTTCTGCAAGAAGAGGAGGAGAGAGGACCCGGACAGCTATAGGCCAACTAGCCTATCTTCTATCCCAGGGAAAATCCTGGAAAAATCATTAAGGAATCTATGTGCGATAGGCTTTCAGAAACTAGGATTCTGAATGACAGCCAGCATGGCTTCATCGTGGGCAGGTCTTGTCTTACCAATCTCATCTCCTTCTATGACCAGGTGACTCAACATCTGGATAAGAGAGAGGAGGTTGACATGGTGTACCTTGACTTCCAAAAGGCCTTTGATCTGGTATCCCATGATGTTCACACAGGAAAATTAGAGAATTGCGGGCTTAACTGCTTAACAGGTGGGTAGAAAACTGGCTGCAGGGTAGGACCCAGAGAGTTCTAATGAACGGATGTGTCATCCTGGTGAGAAGTAGCCAGTGGTGTCCCTTGGGGGTCCATGCTTCAACACAGATGCATAGATTCATAGATGCTAGGGTCAGAAGAGATCTCAACAGATCATTGAGTCCAACCCCCTGCCTAGGCAGGAAAGAGTGCTGGGGTCAGATCTTTATCAATGATTTGGATGTGGGAGTGAAGAGCTCACTGGCCAAGTTCATGGATGACACCAAGTTATAGTGGACCGTGGTCACGCTTGAATATAAGCTGCAAATACAGGCGGAACCAGGCAGGCTGGCAAGTTGGGCAGATCAGAACCAGGTGAAGTTCAACACTGAGAAGTAAAGTGCTCCATCTGGGGATGAACAACCCCCAACATACTTACAAGCTTGGTGGCACCAAACTGACTAGCACTGTGACTGAAAGGGACCTAGGGGTAATAATAGATTATAATATGAACAGGCGCGGTCAGTGCAATGCTGCAGCCATCAGGGCAAACAATAATCTGGCATGCATCAACTGATGCATCTCAAGGAAAACCAAGAAAGTGATTCTTCCACTTAACTCAGCATTGGTAAGACTGCAGCTGGAGTACTGCATCCAATTCTGGGTGCTGCACTTCAGCAAGGATGTGGAAAAGCTTGAGAGAATCCAGAGAAGAGCCACCCATATGATCAGAGACTCACAAGGCAAGTCATACAAGGGAAGGCTGATCCCAGCTGTCTTTTCTGCCTAGTGCAGGGGGAGTGGTCTGGACCCGATGATCTTGTGATGTCTCTTTCAGCCCCTAAAAATCTGTGAATCATAGGATTAGCCCTTTGAAGCACACTCCTGAAAAACATGTGCATCCTAAGGGACTAGGTTCTAAATACCTCAGGCTGCACACAGTAACAGATTACTGCAAAGTTTTGAGGGAAACATTATAGCCAATGCAATTTAAAGAAAGCATTCCATTGTCTTTTCTTGGGGACTGTACGCCCTCTTAAAAGCAGTATTGACTTAAACTACCAAACTGCAACTGCTTTTGTTCTGGCTTCCATAAATTTGTAACAAAAACTAAAAATGTAGTGGCAACCAGTGATCACAGGAGTGATCATAACATCAAAAGTCCTTTTTATTTTGTGGGTAATGTAATTACAGTGTGTTCTATGAAAATAACTGCTGATGCTGATACTGCATAAATGGATCACTGTAGTACTCATTTTAACTACAACAAACACAATAGGAAAAGCAAATATGGGGTATAATTAATCTTGACCCTTTATGAATTTGCCATACAACCCATCATAAGAAACAAACAAAAACAGCTTTTTAGAGAACAGCCTTTTTCTATGAGATGCTCAACATGTTGAATTTCTTTGTGACGGGACTTGAGCAACAAAATTAAAGGTATTATTGGATGTTAAGAATCCAATACAGTGTATTATTGGATATTAAGAATAAACTTACAATTTTACAGGAACTAAAAAGAATTGATTTATAGCAAAGCATAGAAACTCAATAACAACTTAATTTCACTCTCTGATTTATCATTGAATGTAATATTGCACCCAAGACTGCTAAAGGAATATCCTGCTTCAATAAAACTAAAAACTAAACCTTTCTTTAGCATTTTTCCCCTAGTTTCCTACAACTTTCCCTACTAGACTTCATTTTCTTTACCAATCCTTTACTAGAAGCAGAGCAGTATGTATACTCTGCTCTTCCTTTTTTTAGTATCTAAACTAGAGTTTTCCATAACAGGAAAAATTCTCATCAATACAGCAATTGTAAAAATACAAATGTAACTATTTCTAACCTGAAATACATGGTAGCTCAATTGTTTCTTACCAGCAAACATTCAAACCTGTAGGCAATAAAAAACATCCTTCTGAGATGTACTATGTCCAGATTTAAACCTTCATGTGAAAGTCAGAACCAGAATCAGACAGAGACACTTGCTCCTAATTGCTTTAAACTTTAGGGCTGGCCACGTCCAGATGGGCGTGGATGTGCAGTATGTGGCCTTGCAAACCCATCTGTGTTGTCTCACACCACACATGCAGGCATTCTCCATGCAACTATTTTGCAGCATAGCAAGAGGGTTTTTGACCCTAGGAGATCCACATGAAGCAAAGTTGAATGGCACTGCCAGGGTCCCTAACCGGGGGGAGCATCCTACCCAGGGCTTGTCTGAGGCCTCCACCCAGACAGAGCCCATGGGGGAGCTGGCATCCCCCCACCCCCTGGCCTGTGGGGTTTGCCCAGCAAGGCCTGGAAGGGCAGAGATTGGGGACCCGCACACCTGTCTTCCAGGTGCCTGCCTTAGGGCCCTAGAGGTGCAGGTGAGGGAGCTCCAGAAAGAGGTTAGCAGGCTGAGGGGAATCAGGGAGGTGGAGGAAGAAATTGACAGCTATTTCCTTTCCCTGAAGGGCCACTCACCCAAGGAAGAAGCACCTCAGGAAGTGCCCTCCCCTGCAGAGTGGCAGACGGTCACCTCCAGAACCAGGGCTGCTCATAACACAGCAGTACCAGTTCCTCCAGTCCGGCTGGCGAACAGGTACGAGGCCCTGGCAATGCTGGAAGAGGAGGAGGAGGGAGAGGAGGCAACTCCACACTCCAAACAGGCTGAAGGAGCTAAGCAGTCCCAGACGAGAAAGCGTCGAGTGATCATCATAGGCAACTCCATCCTGAGAGGTACAGAGGGCCCCATCTGTTGCCAGGACCCCTCAACACACGAGGTCTACTGCCTACCTGTAGCAAAGATTCATGACATGACGGGGATGATCCAGGCCATGATCCAGAGCACCGATTACTATCCCGTGGTCCTAATCCATGTGGGTACTAATGATGCAGCCAGGAGAAGCCCTGATCACCTGATCGCAGACTACCATGCTCTGGGGGCGTGCTGAAGGAGATAGGTGCAGAGGTGGTATTCTCTTCTGTTCTACCAGTGAGCAGAGGTGGAAGACAGCATGAGATGTGAATCGCAGAGACCAACTGCCGGCTTCGGGAATGGTGTCTTGAGGCGGGCTTTGGCTTCCTTGACAACGACCTGTGCATCACGACGAGAGACATGCTCGGGTGCGATGGACTCCACCTTTCCCCTAAAGATAGGTGTGTGTTCTCTTCTAGGTTGGCGGATCTCCTCCAGTGGGCTTTAAATTGGCTCACCAGGGGAAGGGTAAGATGGGGGAGGAGGAAGCTTTGGACCACTAAACCAAGCAGCACTTCCAAGTACAGCCCAGCCTAGACCGATGAGTGGAACATATACCCAGGTAAGCAACAGGGGCCTGGGCAATGCTGTGATTAGGGGGCCAGTGCACACATCCACAGGAGGCCTCAAATGCCTCTACACAAACACTTGTAGTATGAGAAACAAACAGGAGGAACTTACCCTCCTGCTAGCTGACACCAACCCAGACATAGTGGGGCTCACTGAAACATTGTGGGACCCAATGCATGCCTGGGCAGTGAATATCAAGGGCTATGGGCTGTACAGGAGGGACAGGACAGGGAGGAAAGGCGGGGGTGTGGTGCTCTACATTAAGGAAGAATACACATCCTCACCAGGTAGCACAGAGTCAGAGGAGGGGCACACGGAAGTGCTCTGGGTTAGAATACAAGGCAGTCATGGGGAAAGAGACTTAACGGTGGGGGTCTACTACAGACCACCCAACCAAGGGAAAGAGCTAGACCAGGAATTCTCAAGTCAGCTCACAGAGGTAGTTAGGTCAAAGGACGTGGTCATCATGGGTGACCTGAACTTTCCAGACATCTTCTGGGAAGACCAGTCAGCCAGGTCTGACTGCTCATGTAGGTTCCTAGCCCAAATGCAGGACCTCCATCTAACCCAGGAGGTGCACAGCCCCACCAGGGGAGACGCCTTGTTGGATCTGGTCTTAATTAAAGTTTTTAGAGATCCTTTCAGGAATGTTACAGGGTGTCCCATGATGTTAGCATTGTAGCTGTGTGGTATGTGGCACTGCAGAGATATCTGTGGTGCCACATACTGCATATTCAGCTGTTCTCTGGAGATCCCAAAGTAAAAAAAAAAAATCCTCACTAAAGAAAAAGTGGGGCAGCATGTGGCATCCAAAACCAGATCCTAGCCAGCCAAAGCCACACTCTGGCTGCCAGTCAGGCTCCAAGATGCAGGATCACTGCAGCCTCAGGAGTCCCCCCAGGACCTAGGTAAGTGTTCCCCAGGACCCCTGAATCTAACAATGCTCTATATATGACCTAAGATTGTGGAAACCCTACCTTATGTGTGGTCTGTAATATCAGAAAAGAAAATAAAGAACCAGAAACTTCATTAACTCCCCATGCAATCTTCTTGTCAATTAATTATGGACCTTAGATACCACGATTATAGACTGCAGTACAATATTGGTATTGTACCTGAAAAACAGCGTGTAGATGTATGAGGACCAAAATATAATGAAGACCCAAAATGAGTCAGTTACATCTATGCATATAACATTGTTCACTTTATGATCTGACTGTTTTAATATGCAATATTTAATGTTTTTTTTAATGCAGGTTTCCTAAAATTGTGTGCATCCCCAGTAGAGTTTTGCAACAAAAAGATGACTGGCTAATAGTAAAATGCTTAATTCCTATGTTGTCTGAAGCCCAGTGTATAAAATCCCTATGCTGTGTACCCTGGGAGCTACATAGCTCCTACCTTTAAAAAAACGCTTACTGAATGAGAAATGCCTCTGCCTTATTTCAAGTAAAATCACAGAACTAAGTCCAAAAGTGACTTCAAGGGTCATTTAAGCCAGTCCTACCCAGATATAGGATGCCCGACTAAATAATCTCAAAATAGGACTATCTACCTGACATCAGAAGAGCAGTGGCTAGCAGGACCGAATGATCAAGACATACAGCAGGTGTCTCATCTTCAGTGTGACCTTCCTACAGCACACAAAAGTCTGAAGTCATGCCAGTGCTTCCTTACCAGCACCCACCCTCTCAGTGCCACACCCAAGGAGACATGGCCATAGATGTGGAATGAGAGACTGAAGAAAATACCTGACAGTGGAAAACAGACTTTCCAGCAGCCAAGTCTTTACCACCAGGGGTTGACAAACTATGGCAAAGGTAGTGATGTCTCAACCACTTACATACCGGAGTCAGATGCTCCAAGGAACTAATGAAGAAGTGGAATTATATCATTGGTTTGACTACCTGTAATTACAGCACAGAACCTCATATTATGCAACACCTGCTGCAATGCCCACAGCTTGAAGGCACATGTGCAATGAAAGACCTCACGGAGTACAATAAACAAGAACTGCCAGTTTTAAATCTACTGAGTCACCCTATTCTCCCTCCTCCATACTGCTTCAATTACTCTTTTAATGAGCGGGTGTGAATTAAGATGGGGAGTGATCTCCTGGAGGGTGAGGTGATCAGGGACAGGACCACTGAGTTTGCCTGGAAAAGGAAACTGAGAGAATAGCCTGAGTAGAGCCTAGGACTATGTAGGTGAAGAAAATGGGACTAGGAAAAGACAGAGTTGCTTGGAAGGGGTGTGCCGGGGGGGTGTGAAGAGAAGGAGAAAAACTAGAGGTAGAAGAACCCTCCCACTAGACATACTGTCTTCTAGAGCCCAAAATGGAACCCCAAATTCCTCAAGCTCATCCAGTCTCTGTTGTCAACGTGGTACATGACCGCTCAGTCCATTAGCTCAAATGGTAGAGCTTTGTGCAGTGAATCTAAGTATTCCAGGCATAGTGATATGCCCTGTTGGTGTCCATGTGATGCCATGTGATGGAATTTATTTTTCATTTTGATTTTTTTCTAAAAAAACATAGGCAATTTTTTTTCACTACAGCTTTTATTTTCTTTTAGTGTAGCTTTTAAGTTAATACTAGTGTTTCCTATGTGTTAAGTGTTTCAGGTTGCCTATGTAACCTTAATTTGGCCCCTTTGTGACTGTGCATTATGATAGTCTTTTATTACATGATCACATGCTAATTTATTCTGAGGGACCCTGCCTTACACAGCCATGATTTTTAAACAGTAACCAGGTACATGCTGTTTTTCTCTTATTCAAAATTTGTCTTAGCTCTTATGCACTTTATTCAAATCTTGTTCTGAATACAGAGCTATGGACTTCATCATGAAATTTTACTAGCAATACTCATCATAAATTTAATCTTTTAAATTATCTGATATTGATCTTCCCAGCACCTTTGCTAATTGAAGAAACCGCTGAGCCATTCTAGCTAAAATTCTAGCTAGACAAAAATTTTGCCTGATTATTTGGACTGTATAAACAACGAAAAACAGGTAGTTAAAATGTGAAATGTTACACAACTTTGATTAAAGGTATTACTACCAGCTCTAGATACAATACATAAGCCTTCGTGTGATACCATTTGGCTTCTGTCACTTGCTCTGAGAACAACTATGTAGTTATCTTCCTATAAGGTGCAACAAAAAAAACATTCTTTATTCCCCAGTGATGTAAAAAGGACAGTAGTAATCCCACAAATTCGGAACAACATTTTTCTCTGCCATGAATCATGCTTTTCCTGCATCTTTACATATAGCACTTCCATTTGAGGGGGTTTGAGCCACATCTTCCAATCAGTTCCCTACTCTTACATAATTGGGCTAGGTGTTTCAGCTCTAATTCTACCTCATCTCTAGCCAGACTGTTTAAGGATTCCCAGGCTTTAGTCATATAGCTTAGCATGTTCGTTACATACAACATATTCTTCTATCTTTTATGAGTAGTAGTCTTTGATTCCTGAATTTTAGTGAAATAGTTTTGTCATCAGGCCCCCTATCTGTCCTCACCCACTTTTCACACAGTTAGTATGTGTATAGAAGGCAGAATGTTTTTAAATAATTGTATTTATTATTATAATATAGCCACTTCACTATAATATGTAAACTAATAAAAAAATCAGGAAGCCACACACATCACACAAACAGCATCCAGTCTTAATTTAAATAATTAATCCATGTGAATTTGTGTAGATTTAATTAAATAGCTTTTTTCATTTTTGAAGTAGAATGTAACCAGAAGGCACAAAGTAAAGATTTGGTGTATGAAGGGAAAAACAAGATGCCTCAGTCTTTTAAATGAATTTACACTCAATGGGAAAATGGGTCAAATAGAGTGTTTCAAAATCACACATTTCATGCCTAATTCTTAAGACAAAGTCTGAGGATGAAACAGTATCATCTTGGCATGTATATAACATCTAAATGAGTGAACAGTTGAGTTTAAAAATCAAATTGAAGCAAAGCGCACAATCCTTTTTCTGAAGGAAGGACCATATTGTCAACAGCTGGATTCTAAGCTATATTGAAATCCAATTCTTTTAGGCACTTCAGCAGCAGCCAGAAAATGTAACTGACATACTACATATTGCACATCAGTTTTCTCTACTACCCCTCTACTTCTGTCTACAAATACAACAATGTTTATGAGACAGGATTTTCAGGCTTGACCTGAGGAGTTCTAGTGAATGTGAAAACAATGTCAGTGTTGAAAGATTTTCAGGATTCAGATATCTTAATTTGTAAAAAACCTACCTTCAAAACAGTTTTTTTTTTCAGGGAAAAATCTTAATTCAGTTGTTCCAGTGTATACATGGAATAACTTCCCTGAAATCAAGTTTATTTGGGATTTTAATTAATAATGTAATTTTTCTAACACATAAGATCATAGGAAAATAGGGCTGGAAGGACCTTAAAGATGATCTAGTCCAGCCCCCCAGTCAAGACAGGATCATTCCTGACTAAACCATTCCAGCCAAGTGTCTGCCCAACCTGATCTTGAACATTTTCAAAGATGGAGATTCCACAATTTCTCTAGGTGTCTGTTCCAATGCCTGACCATCCTGGTAGTCGAAAAGTTCTTCCTAACTTCCAGCCTAAATTTCTTACGCTGCAGTTTGAGGCCACTGCTCCTAGTCCTGCCCCTACAGCAAGACTGTGTACAGATATTTGTACATGTTAGAGGGACGTTAGATTGCATTAAACATGGCCAGCTGATCTAACTTCGTTTGCTTAGTTGTGAACTTAATACTACTTAGGTGGATCTATGTGCAAACCACACAGAGCTTCAGGACAGTTGAAGTTGTCTAAAAATGGTCAACCTAATCTAAATTAAGTGCATCTTCAAGGTAGTCTAACTTAGCTTGGGTCCGGCAAGACTGATCTAACTGAACTTCTGTACAGTTTTTAGCACAGTCCTAGGACTGGGAAAGCCCAGCTGCCAGCCCTAGACCTGGGCCTGCACTTTTCCTCTCTCGTCCTTCTCTGAAACTGGCTATTTTTATTACCCCAGCCCCAGATAGATAACTACCCTCATGGACCAGCCAGTTCTCCCAACCCCCCAGAGCCTGCCAAGCCCCTCCCCCCATTCTGGAAGCTGCTCCTCGTGCTGATTTTATTTGCATTCACTGATGATGGGAGTAGAGCAAGTAAGTCAAGATTGTGGGAGAGATGGGAGGGATGGGTTATGGTTCACTGGAAGGCTTGCCTGTCTGGGGGTTGGGGGGCTAAAACTAGCCCCTGGTCCCAGGGGGTGGGGGAGAGAACCCTCCCCCCGAAATCCCTCAAGTCTCCCTGTGGACCCTGCAACCAAACCAAATGCTCCTGGACCCCAGCAACCACCCCCCAATCATGCTTGCCCCTCTCCATTCCAGCCCCCCCAATACTTTGACAGAGTTTGTTTGCAACCCTGATCTCAACCCACTCTGCTAGCCCCCCCATCCTGATTTACTTTAGATCAGGTGGCTATTTTTAATGTGATCTAACCTCTCCCAAACTTCCCTGAATGTCTGTACACAGCTCCACAGAAAAACAGTTCATTTCCATCCTCTCTATAATTACTCTTCAGGTATTTGAAGACTGTTACAATATTTTATGGAGCACATCATTTTTCCCTTAAAAGGAAGCTAAAGATATTAAGGATACAAATATTACAGGAGACAGAAATCTTGGTCTTTTCAAAACACAAAAGTCCTACCAATTTGTTGTTATACTACATGCCTTTTTTCATAGTTAAATGCATTTTCACAGCTGAACTGCGGCCCCAGGTCATGCCCAACTCCAGTCCTATTTGAATAAAAACTTTCCCCAAGTTTTCAAATGAGTTATATTCCTACTACATAATGTGGAAGACTAGGGGAGGGTTAATGGAAGCTGTGTGTTCAATTTCCCACTTCAGACCACCATCTTTATTCCAAAGGATATAATTATACACAAGAAGTGATTTATTAATATAGGAATAATCCACATAACCTGTGGATTAATTCCTAATGTACTACCTATGTAATGCACAAATGAAATATGTAACCTTTTTTGAAGTTTCATAAGATAACAACTTAATCTTAAAATCAATTATTGCATTTTATTTTTTGATAATTTTATTCATGTAATAATTTCATCCCCTTCAATCACATATACTATTGTATAATATACCTATAGATCATAGCTATCATTGTTTTGTAAATGTATATATAATGTGATCTTATCAGAACTAAAGAATTTAGATAGATACTTAAATGGAACTAACGAATCTAGCGAGGTAAATGCAACATATTTTTCAAAAGAATCGAAACAAGTTTCCTTTTTAAGCACTGCTTTGTGAAAATCTTTTACACATGAAGAAAAAGTAAGTCACTTTCAGATGCACTTTATGCATCTAAAAAAGATTATTTTTCCCCCCATCTGCTAAAATATACCCTATTGAAACAAGTAAAATATAAAAGTCAGTCTTTTTTCTCTCATCGCTTGCATTTCATCTCTCAGATACATAAAACTAATTAGTTCTAGCCTCCAATAGGTTTAAACCAGGATAAGTCACATATATAAGCGTATCCAGATAAATTTTTTTAAGCCTTAGGTGTGATTATATATTGTAAATCAGTCCTTCAGAGAGGCTTTATCCTTTTACTTGGCAATATTTCATAAATCAAAACATCCTTGTACAAAAGCCAAGAGAATCTTGATGAAGAAAGGAAACAAAGATTAATAGGACCATTTGTTTTATGCCAAACAAAGGCATTATGGTTTGTTGTGATTTTGTTTTAAGTCTTTGCTCTGTCATTTTTATTCTTTTCCAAAAACTCCTTCCTTTAAATGAGTGGTAGTTTTGCTGAAGTAATGAATGTGCCTAGGAAAACACAAGAAGTAAGAAAGTGCCTAGGAAAACACAAGAGTTACAAAATTATGTTTTCTTCTATAATAAATTATGTATTCTTCATTCTAATCCTGGTAAAAAACAAGACTTTGGGCTCAACCCTAATTTCACTGCAGTTGATATTGAGCGGACCCACTCATTTCAATAGGAAATGCACTCAAATCCTTACTAAAGTGAAATGTGAATTATAGTTACTATTACACAGCCTTCTAATACTTGTTGGACATGACAAGCAGCTCAAACAAAACATTAATAACTGTATTCATTTATTAATAACGCTTTTAGCTTTAATTTCCTTTTGGTGGTGTATCTACACGTGCTATTACTGTGCATGAACAATAAGCTCCAAAGTTTATTGCTCCCAGGCATACTATTTAAATGTGTGCCCGGGAACAATAAACTCCAGAGTTTTATTCAAGCTGGGCATGCATCTGCATGTGTACCTGGGATCATAGCACATTGAGGCAGATGGCAGGGGCCCCGGGGGTCAGCCTGCCAGCCCAGGGCTACCCCCCCCGGCTCAACATGCTGCAGAGGAGCTGGCTGGGGTATGAGGGAGCTTCAGCACAGGGCTAGCCAGCAGGCAGCTCCTTCATTGAAGCACTCTCATGCCCCAGCCAGCCCCACCAACATCCATCTGGCTCTGGAGTAAATTAGTTTACTGCAGCCTAACAGGGGCTCATGTGTAGATGCCATGACATTTACTGCACAACTAAGTAATCAACTGTACTGTAAACATCTCATGTAGACACACCCAGTGTCTACTTACAGATGTCATGAAATAAATACCTTGTTGCTAAATTTGCACCTAATACAAATAATAGGTAATTACGTCAAGGTAATTCAAGTTGACATTACACATATTGGATTTAGACGCGTCACAACAAATGTACTTGGCCTGAAATGGCCTGAAGTAATTTTTGCAACTGCAGGGAGGTCAATGTGCACTTCAAGTTATCTGACTATTGGATTGCTGACATCTTCTCACAGTTAGACAAGATTTGCAGTTGGAACAGCATAAATAAATTCAGCAATTTCAGTCTCTAACTGTAATAGTATTAGACATGTTTTTGCCTTAGAGATGGCAAGGATTAGAGAAAAACACCCTTTCGGAAGACAAGACACATGTTAAAGTAAAAAGACTATACATTCGCTAAAAATGCTAATCTTTTTTGGAAAGAAATACATCCAGTGATTTTAAGTGGGGTTACTCATATGACTGGATTGCCAACCCATAATGCTGTAGTTTCTTGTAACGAATGCAATCTTCTGTAAGTCTTAAAACAGAATTAAGTGAAAATGTAGGTACTTACACAGTAAAATGGTAAATAAAACACTTCCATCCACTAGGCCTCTCCAGGAAGTTGTAGACATCCCCTTGCATACTAGTTTTAGTTAAATAAGGTCCATAGAAACATTTAGTTGTGTAAGCTTTGTGGATTTCGCTTCCTGTCAAAGCTGGATCCTTTCCATCTTTCTCAGAATTGCAAGGAATTCCTGATCCATTATTCATCATGGTATCTGGATCCATTGCCACTGAAGAATACTGCATGTTGTTTAAGTTCCCTCTGACTTCCAAAAATCTTGCAGACTTCTTATGTCCATTCAGACTACCCAACTGGGAGCTGGAGCATTGAACTTGATGGCAAAGATTAAACATAGGGTGCCCACCAGTTGCACCATTGCCATAGGACATTCTACAATGGAGCACAGGTATTGCTAACTCTGATCAATATTTAAAATCATAAACGAAGGTATTGTATGTCCTTTCTTCCCTGGGTGTTCTCCAGCAACTGATAAGATGTCTTTCTGCTGTTATCATGGAAGTCCTCTCTGGCACAACCGTATGAGCCTGTCACCTGTTGTCACTCAGAGCCTCTGAAATTAAATCAGAAGCATATATTAAATTGAATCACAATAAGTAATTAGATGCTGGAAAAGCTATAAGGGTAAGACTTTTGAGGGGAATGGAAAATAGAGATTCAATGTCATAGGTAGTAAAAAACAAACTTAAATATTACTAAAACAGTCTGTTATGAGGAACAGAAGCACTGTCCCTTCCTCATAATACATTCTATTGTATGCTTTCATATTTGCTGACTACAGCAGTGCCCTTCATTTGAGAGACAGCTGCAATATTTGTGGATACATCAGTTCCTGTTTTCTGACATCCTACAAACTGACTGTATGGTTGCTGTATCTGGAACACAGTGGATGTAGACTTCAAAGACAAAACTTTGTCATGGACAACTTGGCTAGGAAGTCTACATTCTAAGAAATTTTTGAGACTGGCAAAGAATCATATCAGGCACATATGAGCCCTATCCTGCAGTTCCATATCAAACAGCATTTAGTAAGAGTTATGCTCAAATATAAAAATTAGGATGGGAACCTGAATGTGTTCCTTTAATTCCAAATGATTCTTGGAAGATCTATGTTGTGCTTTGTTAGAGGCAAGACCCAGTCTAATTCCATGCTTTTCTACAAAAGCTTTATGTTGCTAGTAACTGCATAAATCTAAATGAAGTCCCTTGCTGGAATGGCATGGAGACTCAAGCCCCTGTAAATCAACATGAAAGACTCGAGTGGCTACACTTTAATAATGCTAACATTAAGCTAAACATATTTTAATATCAGAATATAACAGTTCCAAAGGTGCTGGCAGCCTGCTTTCCAAACAGGAACTTTTATTTTTAATTACCTCATATTTTACAGAGGTCCATGAAAAACTCTTATTTAAAAATGTACTGTCACACATGAGCAAGTATATATGTAACATTACAGATTTCATTTAACTTCATAAAAGCAAAGAAATATTGGAACTAAAGCCAAAATTATGGCTATCATTCAAATATATTTCATATCTGCGAGTTACAGGTGATTGGTCTTCTCTCAGAAGAGAGTCAGAACATACAATATGATCAGAATAAGGGAATAATTAAACGCAGAATTTCAGCTTTCATCTCCTAGTCTTTATCAAATGGATCTTACTTTTTGTTGCTCAAAGGTCTCAGTGAATGAGTAGATAAAGTGACATTTGATGCTTCTAAGTGGAGCCCTCTTCCCAGATATTATAAAAAATGTTTACCCAGAGTAGCAAACTTGTTGCTAAGTGCTTTTGTTCTCTGACACATTTACAGGGGGGAGGGGAGGATCTTTGTTAATCAAGCTGCTGATACATAAACCCTTCTAAATTTCATTTTCACTAGCCAGGTCCCTTAGTGCTGAAAAGCAAATACAAACATAAAACATAACACCTTTCAGCCCACCCAATCCATAACAGGCATTTAAATGAAACAAATATTAGAAATATTTTCACTCATTTTACAGTGCCTAAGCATATACAGACAGGTGCAACTAGCAGAGGTTTGTTAACCAGCTTTTGTAAGCAAAGCTACTTCAAACACATTGACTAGCTAGCTTAATCGAAAAGGAAGATTCCAAAGAGACAGAAATAAAATGCAGAAAAACCTGAAACCAGCTGGCAAGCAGCACATACTCTCTCTTGTTGCACATCCCTTTTTCCCCCTTCTCTGTTCCTTCAGCTCCATATGACAGAGTCCCTGGATGGGTAGATACAGAACTGCTGTCTGACTCTGCCCCCTGGCTTACCAAGTCCCACCCTTGACCATCCAGGGCCCCTCCCCTGCATCTCCCTTGCCTGTTTCCCCTTGGAAGTCAGTGTGAGCAGAAAAAAAAAAAACGAGGGACAAGTTCTGAGGGTTTCATCATGTCAGAAAGGAGAATATTGGGGGGGGTCTTTGTTATGTGTAGACTAGCTGGCATAAGCAACAGCTTAGTTCAGCAGGTTTTCCCCCTTTTCTGATCCTACCTGTGTAAGAAATGAAAGGATTAACAACAGTGCTTTCTTATTTTCCACATTTTAGAATTAATTCATGCACTGGCTCAAGGTGGTCAGAAAGCCACTGAAGCAGTCTCTGATATTCAGTAGTCTGAACTAGCTACTAATATTGAATATTGTTTTCCTTTTAAGATTTGGTGAAGCCAGTAATAGAATTTTTTATGCCTTTTCTGTGGTGTCATTCATTTTTCCTTCTACTGTGAATGGAAGAAAGAACCTCAAAGATGGATTCTTCAGCACCCCGTTTCCCTTCTTATCACTGAATGTGATGATCATGTCAGAAGAGTGGTGAGTACTGATTTTTTTTAATCTTCTTTCTCTGAAAGATAAAATAGTCTGCTGTGTGGACTGTCAGGATTCTAAACCTGAGTTCACTCCTACTATATTGCAAGCTTGCTTACATAAGCATAAAATCAATGGAATTGCAGTGAGAAGAACCAATAACTTCTGTCTCTA
Source organism: Crocodylus porosus (assembly GCF_001723895.1). Classification (NCBI taxonomy): domain Eukaryota; kingdom Metazoa; phylum Chordata; order Crocodylia; family Crocodylidae; genus Crocodylus; species Crocodylus porosus. The sequence continues at coordinate 14,408,551 of NW_017728931.1, read as the reverse complement.
GTGATGCAGGATTATTACTGTTTTCTATGGTCTCTGACTCCAGTTCTAAATGTCCCAATTGTTATGAGGTTCCTGACTACTAACTTGGAAATCCCAGGGCTGACTGCAATTTGACATGGTTAGAAAGGAAGCTCTCACTTTCCTAATCTCAGACTACTACTACTAGCTATACTTACACATCTAAAGAATTATTTTCGTTCTTCAGTATTCAAGTATTTGTAGATATATTCCTGTATTTACTTGAATACAAGACAGGCCCACAATAATTAGATTCTATATATGGGAAATTTATAAATCTGATATAATTTTCCAAGTATAGAAACTACTTATTGGAGATTTTTCTTGAATTTGTCAATCTCTCACTGCTACAACAGGTCAAATAAGTCTGGGGTGAATAAGCAAGTCAAATAAGCAGGTACCCCCTTTGCCCTGTGCTCCCCACAACTGCTTCTCCCTACAGCCCCTTCCCCCCTCCTTACTGTCACTCTGTTCTTGCTAAGCACATGTAAGTGAGAAAGTGAGGAGCAAATTTGAAAAAAATGACCTGGAAATAAACACAGCTGTAGCAATTTGCATATCATATTCATCCACTTAATTCATCCAGAACTGATGCATTTTACCTTTTCTTCTTTCACTTATGTAGAGTCCGGAACTGGATGCAATTTCCTGGAAACATTCTGGATGATTTTGGGTAAAATTATTTAATCTCTCAGGACCTTCCATCCTCTTTTGCAAAGTGTGAACTGGGAATGTGTACTACATCTCACAAAATGATGTGTAGTTCATCTGTCTGTAAAATGCTTTTAAACCATCACAGTACACCACACTAACAGGTTTTTCTAACCTCCCAGGTGTGTTGTAAGGCCAAATGCACTAAAGAATGCCAGGTGTTTGGACACTAAGGTGTGAAAAAGGTATGCGAGTACCTAAGAAACTTTAATGATGAGGCAGTACTTCCTCTTAACTCTGATAGATAAAATACATGTCATAGTATATTGCCACATGGCTTGGGTTTAAGTTCCAAGATGGCTCCTCCACTTCTTGAGTAGGTCAAAGAAAATAGCTCATTCCCCCACCTTCCCCACCATATACTCCCTTTGGGCTTATACAGGAGTCTCTGAAGTCCTAGCCAACAGTCAAAATTGGTTTTTCTGAAACATGTGCATGCTCTACAGTATCCTTCTCTGAAAAAGCTGAAATGTAAAGGTTGTGACGTATGCAGCCACAGGAAAGAAACACGTGCAGTTCTATGACTGCATACACTTCTACTGCTGGTAGAAATTATCCTACCACTGTATTGCAGTAGCTACATTTTGTGCTACTCATTGTACAAATATATGCCCCTACCACAAAGAAATCTAAGGAAAAATCCCTAAGAATTCCTTGAGCTTCCTTGTCTTAAACTTGACCATGTGACTCTGAGTAGTTTGGTGCCTAGTATTTCTTCTATGGCTCTCCATTTTTTTTTTTTTTTTGGTGTTACTATAAAGAAACAAGGGCTGTCTACAGTCCTGTAAGATGTAAACTATCCTGGGTTCCTGAAATAGTTTAGATATGGTAGTAGGGTGTTCAGTATGGGCTAATTTGCTCTGCCATGACACTAAGTAAACTGGTACCCATTGGGCACATCTATACATGATGTTTACTGTGGAGCTGCTTAATTAGCCCCACAGTAAACATCTTAGCATCTATACATGCCGCCCTATTAGGCCACAGTAAATTAACTAACTCCACAGCAGGTTAATACTTGTAAATATAAGTCCTATCCTGCAACAGAGTTTTTTAGTGCACAGCAATACGTGTAGATGCTGACCTGGCTGGCTGGCTGGGCACAGAAATACTTCAGTGTGGGGGTGCCTGCTAGCTAGCCTCACACTGAAGCACCCTCATGCCCCACCAAGGCCCTCCATGCACATTGAGCCAAGTTGGAGCAGCCCTGGGCTGGCAGGCTGACCGCCAGGATTCCCTGCCAGCCAGGACTGCTCCAACCCAGCTCAACACGCTGTGGTCCCAGGTGCACATTCAAATGATGTGCCCAGGCGCAATAAACTCCAGCGTGATATGTACCAGAGTTTATTGCTGCAAATTAACTGCACGTGGAGATGTGGCTACTGAGCTCTAAGCTGCCATGGCTACACTGCTACAGGTTCTCAAGCTAGCTAATTTAAAGCTAACTTGAGTATCACTATCATGACTGCAGTATAAAGTGACCCACAGGGTCATAAATTGAGTTTCAAAATGAAGCAAAGCCAATTTCCTCTATTAAAACCAGTAACCAGATAGAACCCCAGTGAGAAAGCGAAATAGAAATGTGAGAGTTTCAGCACTACCTTCCTATGTTCTTACCTATAATTTCAAATAAAAGTTGTCCAAGATCTGTAAAAAACATCAGCCTCTTTTCTAGCATGTTAAATCTTGATTTATGTTGTAGTCACTAGACCTACTCTTTCCTGGAGAAGTAAATAGGATTCATTTACTAGATGGTGGCAAGAAAATTCATCCATTTATTCACTGCTCTGTATTACAGTGGGAACAACAGCAGCTGCCACATCAGGTTTTCAAAGTCTTCCTCTCATAACCTTCTTCTCATCATTTCATACAATTGTAACCATTTGAATCTTCTGAATACATTATTTTAAAGTTTTGTTGACAAACATTGCAGCCACGTCTGAGAATTATGTTGTAGGAAAAATAGGCAGTCTTCCAGAACTAAAAATGAAACAAACAGCTCCCCTCCCCCACATTATTCAGTAGTCTTACTTTTTCTAGTTTTACTTTGATTTTTCCATACCTCTTTCTGCCCTGCTCCCAGTCATGCTAATAGCAATTCACAATAGCAAATATGATCATAGGGCTGCAACCTCCACATTAGGAATTCATGGGACAAAACTCTGGAAGCTGTAAAAGAGGAGCAGGGAACAAATTAAAATGTACAGACCATGCATAAATACTCTCTTTCTCTGCAGTATCTTCTGTGTGTCACTGTGAGATACAGCACCAAAAGCATCTGACCCTGTCCCTGGTGGGCTGGAACCACCAACCTTTCCCTTAGCAGCAGAATACACTAACTGTTGCACCACAGAAACACAACCTAGGTAGATCTGTGGATTGACCCAGTATGAGATCAGCTCCACCTGCCCTTTTCCTCTCTCCATGTAAAAAGAGCAATGGTTTTAAGAGGAAATGGCTCTTCTTCAAGTGGATGCTTTGTGCCAATGCACAGCCCCTCACTACCTGTTCTAACTACCTCTAGAAGGAATATGAAGGACACTGGTCCAAAATACCACTTACTGAAGAAAGTAAATGCCTTCATTTGAAAGAGGTTGACATCTATCAATGCTCCCAACTTTCTTTGCCTGTCTTCAGCCTGCAGCAGTAGCTTGCAAAAACCAAGCATTCTTGTTTACATCTTTATATCTTAGAATAATATTTAAACTGCACCAACCAATTTCAGGACCCTGGAGAGTTCAGTCCTGACCGCTGTACCAGAAAGGTAGACAAAAAATGTCACATTGAATGACAAATGTGTAATAACTAGGGACCTCGTGCTCATATGAAACTTCCATGAAACTGTAAAAAGCATTAGACTTTTGTAAAAAAATGTAAGATCTAGTTCTGACATGCTAAAGAGCACAGGAAGTGCCATTTCTAGGTTTTCTTTCTTCTGGGTTAGCCAAAGGAAATGGCAAGTCCTTCTTTCACAACTGGGATAATTAACCTTTTTTGAATCTGATACTGCTCCAGGATCTACTGGTGTTAGCCCCAGTACAGTCATCAGTGGTTCACTAGAGTGCAGGACTCTGTGACAATAGGTTTTAACGCAGGATTAGTGTTTACATGTTTAATTGCTGAACCCAAAAACTAGATTATCTAATGGAAGCTAGAATGAAAATTATTTATGGCATCTAGACAAAAAGTACTTTTTAGGGATGTATGTAAAAGTTCAGTAATAAAAATTAATTATGGGAAGAATCATTTATCCAAAGGAAACAGACTGTACTGGAAGAGAAATATGAAAAATCAAAGGTATCTGAGGATGAATACTAGGGCTGTATTTCATTTCAACACTTGTTTCAACTCATTTCAAGCTCGAAGCAGTGAAATCTAAATGAAACAAAGGGCTTCAAAACAGCCTTGAAATGAAACAAGGGCAATTGAAATGTTTTGAAAGTTTCTAAAAATTTCGGGTTTTGAAGCTGAAGCTTGGCTTGCCTTCAGGGAAACAGAAAGTAAGGAGAGGGTCGGGGAAGAGAGGGAAAGGACTGCTCTGATATTGACTGTGACTGGCTGCCCGAGATGCTGCTAGTGCTACCGAGCTGCTTACTAAGTTATTACCTGTTGTCATTTAAAGTGGTGGACTGGACTGAGGCTGTAGGGGAGGAGGAGCCTTCAATTGGGGTACACTACACTAATTTGGTGTAGAAGCCCAAACACCAGTGGGGGCATGCCTTAACACACACACACACACACACACACACACACACACACACACAGTCATACATCACAAGTTTTGCTTGTCAGCAGCTTGAGGTGCAGTTTCCTAGAAATCCCTGCACCTGTCTCCTTGAAACTTGGCAGGTTTTGTACATACAAGTAACATGAGCTTTGCTTTCAAGACTTTGAGGTGCACTCTTCCAGAAACCCCTACACCCATCTCCTTGAAACTTGGCAAACTTCACACTCTAATAAGGCGCTACCATCCCTGCTGCCAAAAACTGACAAAGTTATAGGCAGTTTTCTACTTCCCCATTATAGCCTATGGGCAAAACCGCAAAACAGCATTGACACAGCTAAACAGTTTTGACACAATGAAATGGAATAGTGCTTTCAGAATGAAACAAAACTCTAAACAAAACACTGTCCCATTGAAATGGTGAAACAGAAACCAAAATGAAATGGTGCTGTTTTGCACAGCCCTAACAAATACAATAATTTCAGAAAAACTAATAAGGTAAAATATGAGTCAAGGAAGAGAGAGAATTTTTAGTCAATATTAACCACAATTTCTATATATATTTGTAAATGTAATGATTGTAAATTGTTTTTGTCGCAGTGCACTGAAGTGCCTGCTCCTATAGAAGGACAGGTGTTGGTTGCCGGGGCAACCACAGGGATCAGCTGACCAGGAGGGGGCAGGGCCTGGCGTATATAAACCAGCCAGGCTGAGACCAGAGTCACCTCTCCTCTGGCAGCCAAGAGAGTAGGAGCTCTGTGGAAGCAAGTAGTTCCCCAGTTAACATTGAAGGGTGAAGGAGCACTGTTGAAACCTTGCAGCCTATAGGAGCCGAGGGCCTGAATCAGCTCCCATGTGAGGATACCGGGTGGAGGAAACCCTAATAAGGGTGCATGAAGGATAGCCAGGTTGGCTTGGAATTTATGTTGGAACCCAAGAGTGGGAGTTTTCTGTTTTGTTGTCGTATAAGACCGGAGGACCGGGTGAGGCTATAAGGGGTTGAAGGAGGCCTCATAGGAGCTCCCCAGCAGCATGGGGGTTCCTCATGCCAGAGAGGGCACAGCAGTCAGGGGGTGCACTGACCCCAACCCTGAGAAGGCAGTTCAGTGGACTGAAGGGCCAGGTAAGGCCGAGGCCACCTGAGCCCAATTGTGGGAAGCCCTGGTGGGGCGTAGGACCCGAGAAGGGGGTCTGGAGGCCAGGCACGGCTACGGGCACCTGAGCCTCAATTGCGGGAGCCGCTAGGCAAGGCCCCAGTGCGGGCGGCGCGATTGCGGAGACAGGCCCCAGTGCGGGCGTGAGCACGAGCAAGACCCAGTGGGGCAGTGTTGTGCAGGAAAAGCTCCAGGGAGGGCGATCGTACACAGACCATGGGGAAAAGGCCCAGGGTGGGCAGCAGCCGTGGGAGAAGCTAGGGAGTGCCCATGAGGGTGCATATGTGAATAGCCCAATGTGGGCGCACAAGAATAGAAGCCCAGTGAGGGCGTGCAGGAATAAGAACCCAGAGAGGGCACGAGTACTGGGAGAAGCCCGGAAGGGACGAGCATACAGAGGTGAGCCCTGGAGGGGGAGCAAGCATACAGAGAAGCCCCGGAGGGGGCCCAAGCAGAGAGAAGCCCCGGAGGGGGCAAGCATACAGAAAGGCCCCAGAGTGGGCATGAGCTCGGAGAGAGGTGGGCCCGGAGGACGTCCGCAAGGGTGCGGGCAATAGTAAGTTAACCTAACAACATCTGGTATGCCTGAGAGGCTTAGGGCATGGTATAAGGGGTGGTAGGAGCCACGCATAGCCCATAGGGCTGGGTGCACCAAATCACTCCACACAGAACAGGGACCAGGATAAATAAGAGCACTGTGTCCAGGGGGACAAGAAGGCAGCCTCCCTTAGAATACAGATACCATCAAAGACGTGGCGGGCAAGAACGAGGGTGCTTAACGGGCAACTTGGCACAGTACGGGGTGCCAGGAGAGAGCACAGCCGCTCCTGGGTCCCCGCCCCATGACAGTTTTCATTATTTCATTTGAAGTGCTCAGAGTTCACAGTAAACACCCCAGTCTTCCTAAAGTTTCTCTAGTGAAACTAGACCAGGCCTGACTTGACACTCCTGACTTTTATAACGTTAATTTTCATAGATTTCATAGATATTGGGGATGGAAGGGATTTTGGAAGAGCGTCAAGTCCAGCCCCCTGCCCTAGGGCCAGGAAGTCAGCAGGAGTCATAGGATCCCAGCAAGATAAACATCCAAATGTCTCTTGAAGGCATTCAAAGTAGATGCTTGAACCACCTCTGGTGGTGGTCTATACCAAACCTTGGGCGCTCGGACAGTAAAGAAGTTCTTCCTTATGTACAGCCTGAAACGGTCATGGAGGAGTTTGTGACCATTCAATTTTGTTATACCTTGGAGTGCTCTGACGAACAGACATTCCTCCAGATCCTGGTAACACCCTGATAAACTTATAGGTGGTCACCAGATCACCCCGAGCCTGTGCTTTTCCAGGGTGAAGAGTCCCATGGCTCTCAGCCTCTCATCATCAGGTCTGTTCTCCTGACTTCTGATCATATGCGTGACTCTCCTCTGGACTCTCTCAAACTTCTCCACATTCTTTTTGAATTGTGGAACCCAAAACTGGACGCAGTACTCCAGCTGCAGCCTCACCAAGGCCGAGTACAATGGGAGGATGATGTCCTGGGATTTGCTTGAGAAGCATCTATGGATGCAAGCCAGCATTTTGGTCCCTTTACTAGCCGCAGCATCACATTGAAGGGTCAATGATGACCCCCAAGTCTCTTTCTTCTGTAGTGCTA
>NW_017728931.1:14386460-14400835 GCF_001723895.1 Crocodylus porosus | reverse complement strand
AAGGCTTTTTTGAAGTCAAGATATATGACATCAATCTCTTCTCCCTTGTCCAGGTGATAGGTCACCTGGTCGTAGAAGGAAATGAGATTGGTCAAGGAAGACCTGCCTGCAACAAACCCATGCTGGCTATCCCTCAGGATGTTGCCATTGGCTAGTCTGTTAAGAATGGCCTCCTTAATAATCTTTTCTAAGACCTTCCCCAGGATAGAGGTCAGGCTGATGGGCCTGTAGTTTGCCGGATCCACTTTCCTCCCTTTCTTGAAGACAGGCACTACATTGGCCTTCTTCCAATTTTCAGGCACTTCACCACAGCACCAGGAGTTCTCAAAGATCTGTGCCAGGTGCTAAGCCATGATGCTTGCTAGCTCCTTGAGTACCGTGGGGCATAAACTGTCAGGGCCAGCTGACTTGAAGGTATCCAGCCTCTTGAGGTATTTCTTCATGACATCAGCTTTGATGGAGGGTAAGGAATCTCCCTCACCCGGGCCTCCCTGTCCCATAATGGGCAGGGATGTCCCATGGGACTGGTGAAAAACTGAGGCAAAGTACCCATTTAGCAGGTTGGCTTTTTCCTGGGCATCGGTTGTCCCATCTGGTTTAGCAGGGGCCCAATGCTGCCCTTGTTTTCCTTCCAGGTCCCCACTTATCTAAAAAAGGATTTTTTATTGTCCTTGATTCTTGTAGCTAGTTGGAGTTCAGTCACAGCTTTGGCTTTTCTAGTTTACTCCCTGCACGTCCAGACCAATGCAGAATATTCCTCCTTGGAGATGAACCCAGTCACTCATCCTTTGTAGGTTTTTCTTTTTAGATGCAGGAGGTCCGCTAATTCCCTGGAGAGCCAAGGGGGCTGCTGTGCGCTTTTGCTGCCTTTCCTCCAAGATGGGATAGACTTAGCTTGTGCATCCAGGATTGCTCCTTTGAGAATCAACCATGATCCTGAACTCCCCTCCCTTTGGGTCATCACTGATTAGCCTCCTGAGCTTGTCAAAGTCAGCTTTCCTGAAGTCGAGGACTTTGGTATTGCTGACTGACTTGCCAGCTTTATGGTGGATAGTGAAGGTGATCAGCTCACGGTCACTGTCACCCAGCTTCCCTTCAATCATTAGGTTACTGATTAGGTCATCCCCCATTGCCAGTACCAGGTCAACAAGCGCTTTATCTCTTGTTGGCCCGTAGACTTCTTGCGGCAGATAGAGCTCATCCACACACGAAAGCAAGCTTTGCAACCACTTGGATTTGGCTAAGCGCACTTCCCATGAGATGTCTGAGTAGTTGAAATCTCCCATGACAACCTGCACCAGGAGCGTGCGGCCTCAGCCAATTCCCTGGCAAACTCCTGGTCAAGCTCTTGATCCTGGTAGGAGGTCTGTAGTAAACTCCCACCATTCTATCCCCTCTGCTGTGTTCCCCATGGATTTTAACCCAGAGGGTCTCTGGTCACCCACCCTGGGTGCCAATGTTGGCTTGCAGGGATGCGTAGCTTTCCATGATGTAGAGAGCTACATCTCCGCCCCTTTTGTCCACTCGATCTCTCCTGTACAGGGTATAGTCATCTATACCTGTGGCCCAGTCATGGGTGCAGTCCCACCAGGTCTCTATTATTCCCATGACATCGTAATTATTTGTGTTAAGCTGGAGGACAAGTTCCTCCTGTTTATTCCCCAATTTCCTGGCATATGTGTACAGGCATAAAATATGCAAAAGGAAGAAAAAGAATGTATCGGCTCCATCAGGGCTTCCTCTTTCATAATAAGTACAGACATTTTCAGTTTTCTTCATTATCATTTAACAAGGAAGTCATGATCTGGTCAGGGCTTTAATTTTGTATTTTGATTTGGCTTGGTAATTTCAAATACCAATGTTATGCATTTAGTTTGACTATTGCGTTGTCAATTTCACCTGGAAATACACCTTTCCAAAGAGGATTTAAACAAGGTCTATCCACTACCTGTGTCTTACTTATGGTCCAACTTGAGGTCTTAGTCGATACATTTGCCTTTTGCTTCATTCCTGTATATGCACAAGGGTGCAGTTTCTTTCTAGGAAGAAAATCTGAATAAACAGCTGACAAATATTACAAAGTTTTCCAAAATAAAATCATGCTTCCAATAAATTATTTGGTGGATGCTATATCAAAACCCTTGTGAGTGAGCTGTGTTATAACATGTTCCTCTCTCACCTTTCCCACGGTATTACTCTGAAAACAGTATTTGGCTTAGCATGCTGTCTAATGCTTAGCTCAAAGGCATCTCTCTGTCTATGCTATCTGTCTGAGAGGCAGAAACTTTGAAATGATGGATCTGCTGAATTATAAAATTCCAGGGACTTTTCTAGGTATCAGTAGGCACACCATTTACTTCAGAACAAACTGTATTGAACTAAAGCTACCTCTCTAAACAGAATCTTTGGAATGTTTGAGTCCCTGCTTAATTGTATTGTCATTACAACAGGCTGTCATCTTCTTAAGAAAGTGGGTTATAATATGAGCAATATAAGAAATAAATAAGTAGAACTTCGTGATTAGCTTTGAATGTTAATTATGTGTATTGAGGCCCTAATGCTGACTGACTCCATAGCAATGAACTACAGTTGTACAACCAATAATCACCACAGAACAGCATGACTAGAATTTCTTATTGAAATCTTAAGGCCAAATCCTGCTTACTATCTAACAGCAAGCCAACTGGACCCATTGGTCCTTAATTAAAATATTGGTCCATTTCTTTTTTTAGCAGCTTGGCAGAAGTCTTAGACTAATTACAGAATGAGTTTCACAAAAACCCCAAATAATTTTGATATTAAATATAAATGAGAATAAATACAGAATAAATTGTATACATTACCAAAGAAAATGCCCACTTATCGTGCAGCACAAAGTATCTGTTGATATTGTTTTGTGTTGTATAAAGGGAAGGCAAAATTGCTGCTTGAAATATTGGATCTATTCTAATTGATGATGAGGTATCAGATAGCAGCAGTAGAGAGCTTTCAAATAATAAGGGACAATATAAATTCTTGTACAATGAACCTCAACTGTTATTTGATTCCTTACTCCAATTATATTAAGTGTTCTAGCATTGTTTTATTGGGTTTGTTTAAATCATTAGTGATGCACTGGAAAAGAAGTATACTGTTGTTGATACCAGGGTAGTAACAGAATACCATTAAAAGTGGAGGCTTATTACAAGTATATTTGAAGCGATTAATCAAAATATAATTACTGCTTCAGTAGACTTGTATGGAAGTAGCATGCCTGTAACTGAGGGGAGAATTTGGCTTGTGTGAAAATATGACAATGTATCTAATGAGATAAGTGCTGTTATAAAAAATAAAAAAGCATAAAGTCTGCTTTTGATTAAAGGTGATGTACTTTCCTAAATTAAATTTAGATGCACACACACACAGATGATGGAAAAGACCAAGATAAAGAAACCAATGTGTAAGATGATATTCTAATTGCTAAATTGGTACCTCTAATTGTAAAGAAGGATTCATTGCTTGAAAATCATTCATCTTAACCCATGTAAACACCATGGGTCACATTTGGGGAAATTCAGGACAAATGGGATCCACATCCTTCCCCCATTCCCCAAGTCAGTGGCCCTGCTGCAGGCAGTGGCAGAGGCTGGTGCGCAGGGGCATGTGCACACAGTTCAGTGAGGAGGCAGAGCTGCCTGGCACACCATGCTGCTCCACTTCCCCACCAGACTGTGCCCTGCACCTGCAATACTTGTTTTAATTTTCTCCAACTGGCCAGGACAGGCTGTCAAAATCCAGGAATGTCCCAGCCAAACCAGGACATATGGTCATTTTGGCAATGTTTCATTCTTTTATTTCTTTTACTACATTAGACCTTTAAGTGTGAAATAGCATTTCTTCTAAAATGCTACTGACAGCTATACCAGTGATAGAGAACTTCCTCTACTTTTGCCTATTTCTTACCTATTTGGTCCACTGTAAATCCTGTCCCTCAGGAGAAGTGTGTCTTACTCTGCTTCCTTACACACTTTTATAGCTCTACAAGTTCATGTGATAAACAATGCATATACCAAGCATCCCTAAGATTTTCAAAAACAGCTCTAAGTGAAGGCTATTACTTATATTGAGTTCTATACTGGTCCATAAACTATTACCATCACCGAAGTATCTGCATGCCATGTATCTGTGCATTAAGCAACAGAACATGACAAATACATCAAGTATTTTTTTCTCTCCTATTTTCTCCCCAAGAGAAGGTTTGTCTGTGAAATGTCTGCTACTTCGTCTTTGTTGTAAGAGGGGAAAAAATGGCACCTAGTTAGGTACCTAAACATGCACAGATCCAAAGTGGGTACAGCAGCATGGTCACAAGCCTCCTTTGGCTGCAAATCCAGAGCCCAGGGGGTGAGCGCTGCCACTACTGTTTGTCCCCTCCTATTCCCTGTTGCTGAAGTTGGTGAGACAGGGGAGGGAGGGGAAGGGCAAACAGCAGCAGCACTCACTCCCTGGGCTCCGGGGCTACATGAAAGGAGCTCTAGCCAGACACTACAATTCTCAGCTGGTGAGCTCAGGGCTTACTGCTCATACAGAGCTTCAGAAGAAGTCCACGCTCACAAAGCAGTAAGCTCAGAACTCACTGTGCATGTGCATCATAGCCAAAGTAAGGGCTGTACCCCCCTTGCCATTTCTGGATCCGCTACTATATGTAAAGGAATATTTTGTCTTCCATAGTGCTGAGCAACTGTTTTTATTCTTCCATCAGTACAAGTTTCCGCTATGTGGACTAGTCAGTGACCCTGAAAGAGCCAGCTCTAGGAATAGGAGTGATTGATATTAGCAAATGTTCAATTCCCATGTCAGGGATCCTGACAGAAAGCTCAACCTGGGCTAATTGCTTAGTTGCCCACACTTGCCTGAGAGCTCTGAGACCTGAGGGCCTTTCCCCAGCTAATGAACCAGCTGGCCTCCTGAGTCCTTCCTGGGGAGAGCAGCCTCTACCTTTCATTCCACCTGTGTCTCGAGCTGCAGGCCAGCCAACAGCATTCCTGCAGTTCTGCTGTGTATGTTTCTGAGGTCTGGCTGTTTGGACTGAAAATTTGGTCTCTGATTCCTGAATCTTGAATTGGCCAGTGATTTGGACTCTGCCTCTGGATTCCACCCCCAACCCTGCCCCAGATGAGCTCACTTGCTCCCTGACTCAGAGATGATTTGGACTCTGACCCTGGCTCCTGCCATACTCCAGTGGTTTAACCATTGGGCGAGACTGCCTATGACCCAGTCCTTATATCTAGGACTTGGTTTAGGCCAGTCATTCTTAACCTTTTTAGGCTCAGGGCACCACTTGTTAGACTTGAGGCACCACTCAGAATATGCCACCTCTTTGTTTTCTGACCACAAAAAAACAGACAGAGAGCAATTTCTGTGTTACAAAGAATTCAGACTACAGCAAGTCAGAATGATATTGAGGAAGATGGTGTTAACTGACAGTGATTCACTGGAATGGATGGACTGTGATTGGACCACTGGCATGAGTGACCCATGGCATGAGGTGGCCAACATAAAACCTGTCACGGCTGTCACCTCGGCACGTGACTGACAGTGAGGCTGACTTCTTGACTGTGTGCATGGGGTCTACATCCATTGTGTGTCATGACTGGGAGTCTGAGAAATTGAATCTATGTAGTGATAATGAATCTGAGTGAAAACTTTATAGTGAGTAGAGTGTCTGTGTGGGAGATTGAAGAGATTGATAGTGAGATTACTGATTGGTGTGTGGGGGACTAGTGCACCAGGAGACACCCGAGCCTCACCTGAACATACCTACCTTCATTTCCCAAAGGCTGGGTAACATATCACCCATTCCTCGGAGGTTTCAAGTACTTCATATGTGAAGGAAAGGACAGAAATCCTCCGCCTCAGAACAGCAAAACAGGACAGGACAGGACTCAGTCTGTCAGTGTTCTTGGCTGCCACGGCTCGTGACAGGCCTGTACTGATTTTTGCCTGCACTCTCATGTATATACTATATAGTATTCTGTTAACTGTTTGTTTGCGTGTTTGATTGTTCTTGTTGATACTTTTGAGTGCTTATTTTATAATAGATATTCTTGTTCAGCCTACTTTGGTGTCTAGTCTTTATTGATGGAGGCATGCTTTGGAGTGGGGCCAGGCCACAGGCCAATATTTCAATGAGATTAACTCTCTTGAGTACATTCAAATCACAGACCCCTGGTAGATCTAGAGAGGCCTAACAAACCTCTGTTTATATACCGTCTGTAATTGACTGCCAGGCCAGACTTCAACCTAACAAGGCAAATATCACATGGCACCCTGTAACACCCTCAAAAGCATCTCAAGGTACCCTGGCTGAGAATCACTGGTTTACAGAGCCCATCCTGACCATACTTGGTTCTAATATGGTAAATGCCCTCTAGAGGTTGTATTCAGATCTCCTTGCACTTTGATCAAATTATATTTAAAATGAAATAGCAATTATTTCTCACTGGGAACCTACAGTTACTATATACCCAAATCCAAGACAACTTCAAATTTAAGATGAACCTCCAATAATTAGATTCTAGACATGAAAAATTATAAATTTGTTATAATGTTCTATGTACAGAATCTAATTATTGGAGGGTCATCTTAAATTCATCCCCGTACCATTGCAGTAGAGACAGCAGTGCCAGGGATGCAGGCAGGAGAGACAAGATCAAGCAGCAGGGAAGTCAAGTGGCCAACTGACCACTACCATTGCCTCCCCATCCCTTCCTCCCTGCCATCTGTCCTCCTGACACCTATCACCACTGGTGCCTGTGCCTCCTGGTGCTTCTCCCCAAACAAGCAGTGCCTACGATCCATGGCACCTGCCCACGTTGTGCCTGCACCCACCTAGCCCCTGCCACTTGTCCTCCCTGCTACCTTCAGCTCCAGCTCAACCAGGCAGCAGAAGAAAGGGGCCAGAACTAAAACTAGAGCTGCAACTGAGCAGTGGAGAGGGCAAGAGAGGCATCCAGGGGAGGGAAGCAGTAGCTCTGGCTTTGACTCAGACCCTGGGTCAGGGTCAGAACCAAAGCCACAGCAGCTGCCTGCCCCCTGCCTTGTGTTCAAATCCAAGATGAGGGACTTTTCTGCCTCCCTACCATCCCCTACCCACTTTGTTGAATATGGGGGAAAAGCTCTCATCTTGGATCCAAGTAAATACAGTAAAATGCTATGATGAACAGTCTTATCTGTCATTCATTTTCTTATGAACAGCATATATTACACCAGAGTCAAGTGATAGAGAGAAACAGAATCTAAGTGTCACGCTCAGTAGCATAATGGGGTGGGGCAAGCAGGGCACCTGGCCAAGGTACCATTCTAGAGAGGGCACCAGAATTGCTTCCTTCACCCAAGGAATCTTTGCTACAGCAAAAATAGCCCTGTATTGACCAGCCATAGGAGCATAGCCCCTTACCCAGTTGTGTGTCTGCAGGACATAGGGGTGAGCAGAAGGCATTCCCCATGGAAGTCTCTCTCTGTGCCCTGTAATATATCTGGGCAAGGAGAAGGAATGAACACCATACCCAGAACAGCTCCTCGGGAGCCTACACCATAGGGCTCCTACAGCTGGTATGCAGCACGTCTGTCCCTCAGTGGTAGCAGCCCAAGCCCATGCTGTTATAGCAGCAGCCGCAGCAGTAGCAGCTGCCACTTGAATGCAGAGAGCAGTGAGAGGCAAGACTCTGTGGCCCTCTTCTCCTATCATGAGAGGTCAAGTCTAGGGCCACCCAGAAATCAAGGTGCCAACCACAGTCAGGAGAAGAAACCAGACTCCAGGGACAAGGCAGGACAGCAGTCAGAGGAAACAGCAAAGCAGTCTGAGATCAAGTTGAACCCTTTGCTTCCTGTTCCGACTCAAAGCTTATACGGGGTAGTGCCACTCTGGTAATAGGGCCTAGCCCTGTGCCCATTCCCTAACATAGGCTTCAGAACAGCCTAGACCAGTCTGGGTAGTCAGCTGTAGGGTGGCAGGCTTGGGTGAACAACTATACTGGTCAGGCCAAGGCACTGGGTTTAAAGCTGCACCCTGATATCCCCACTTCAGTGGTCTACTGACCCCCTTTGCCCTGCCCTGGGTACTGAAAGTGCTTGGTGATACACTTTGATAATCGAAAAAGAAATCATAATCTTACAATCACAAATAAGAGAGCTTCTATAAATAGCTATTTCTTTTTAAAGAGATCATAATCATAAAATGAACAAGAATGGCTAGAAAGAAAGGAAAAAGGTATGTAAGCAGCAATGACTCAATCCGTGGTGAAACTCAAGAAACAAAATACATGCTGAACATGCCTTTATGTGATATCTACTGCGTATCGTTTTATATAGCACAAGCTCCAAAACAGTCTGGTCATTCTTGCTATATTCTTGTTACTAGTCATGTGTAAAATGTGACTTATAAAAATTAGTGGCTGAGTTGTAGCGTAACTGAAAACCTTTGGCAAATCTTATACTGTAAATATCTTTTTAAATACAAAATGTAAGCACTCCCCAACTAATTTATTTAAAATTCAGTTTTAAAAAAGAGCTGTGGTTTTGGTTGCTGTGGTTTAAGGAAATATGCCAAGAACTTATCTTGAAGTGATTTTTACAGCCAATATACAAGCCCCATATTTTGTGTGTGTAATAAAAGTGCTGACACAACCTTAATAAGATCATTATAAACAGCAGTTCTATGGAAACCTACTTTTGCTTCCATTACTTTAAGAGCTTATTAAACCAGTTATGTCTGTGATAGTTTTATTATTGTTCACCAAATGATGTTCTATTGCCATTTGTTTTATTAGGTTTTAACTCTACTAATTACAATACCTGTCAAGTTTCTCTAAAAATCTCAAACGTTCCCCATGTGTTCTTCCACAATAAGGTACTATATTTGTGAAGCAGTCATTAAGAACTACTGGTGAAAAATGGAAAAATAGTATACTTATATTATATCTTTTGTTTTGTATTAAAGGCTACTCATTAAGGAAAACTGGATTTTTGTTAACTAAATATACCTGTACCTATTTTTTTACTCTTTTCTTCACATTTTAGAGGTAGCATTCCTGGTAAGGGATATGGAAATAATCAGTTTGAAACAAGGGACTGTAACAAGGGACAAAGGCACAACCAAAGGATCCTGTTATATAAACATAATGTAATTTTAAAATAGAAGAGAGATGAAGAAAATATAATTAAACAGAATTGTCTGTGTATCTCCTAACACATTGTCTCTTGTGTATCAGTTGGAGATAGGTACATTGTCTTTAAATATTTAGGAAAAACCCAGGCAAGATAAAACTAAAGGAGGTTTCAGACGAGGCAGTGAGAAAATAGCTGCAGTGGTAACACTGGCTTTCTGTACTCTAATAAACTTCCTTGTTCTAATAAACTTCCGTAAGACTGTCCTGTGTAATTCTTTATCACTGTCATGTAAGCAATCCTTTCACAATGCCAGTGGTCAAGACAACTCTATTACACATTGTAATGCATTGGCTGAGCAGTAATAGATCAGCAGGGACAGTGTCTCACTTAGACAGTCTAAGTGCTGCCGTCCTGAACAGAGAGTGGTAGGGCAGCTAAGAGGAAAACCTTCCAAAGTGAGGAAAGAAGTGAAGGAGAACTACTTCTGACAATTGCTCACCTACTTACCTGAGGTTGCTTTAGTTCAGGGATGGCCATACCACAACTGACACGGGCAGTCTCTGTGTGTGGCACATACAGATCAAGGAGGGGAGAAGCAGCATTTTGGCAGATAGGACAGGAAGGAGAAGGCAGAGCAGCAGATGGGGAAAGGAATTCAAGTAGCACTCGAGGTGCGTAAATGGGTGCAAGGATAATTTGTGGTGTGCCTTCCAGAAAGGTTGAACCCCACTGCTTTAATTCAAGAGCATTAGAGCACATGAACGTAGGCACACATATTCCAAAAATGGACACGTTAAAAACAAATGTCCCTGGTAAAGTACAGTGTGCCTGACTCAATGACAATGGACATAGACTGGCTGCAAAGCTCTGAAATTCCGCACAACCATTATTTCCATTCAGCCTCATCTGGCTTCAAGGTCTTCATTGACTGGCAAGCAGCATGTTGCCTCCTGTGAAGTTTTTTTTTGGTGGTTCATATCAGTGACACTCAACCTCGACACCTAGCCTGGAAAAGTGCAGGCTCAGGGGTGATCTGAGGCTTAGGGCCACCTCTAAGTTTATCAGGGGTGACCACCAGTATCTGGGGGAACGTTTGTTCACCAGAGCGCCCCAAGGGATGACAAGGTTGAACAGTTATAAACTACTACAAGACCATTTCAGGCTGGACGTAAGGAAGAATTTCTTTATTGTCCAAGCCCCCAAGGTCTGGAACAGCCTGCCATCGGAGGTTGTTCAAGCACCTACACTTAACACCTTCAGAAGAAAATTGGATGCTTATCTTGCTGGGATCCTATGACCCCAGATGACTTCCCACCCTTTGGGCAGGGGGCTGGACTCGATGATCTTCTGAGTTCCCTTCCAGCCCTAATGTCTATAAAATCTATGAAACCTTTCATCCCCTTGAGCTGGATGGAGCCCAGTGGGCCAAATAACACAGCTCCACAGGCTGGATTTGGCCCCCTGATTTACACCAGCTAGAAGTCTGGTTTCACGAACGACTCGTGCCTCCTGAGGCTGGGGGAGCACGGTGACCGCCTGCAGGCGGTGGTGTTGGGGGCATAGCAGTGGTAAATGGGGACCACCTGCAGGCATCTTTGGCGACATCAGTGGCAAGGGCAGGCTGAGCAGGGACTGCTCACAGGTGGCTGCAGCATTGTCAGTGGTGGAGGGAGGGTGACAAGCAGCGACCGCCTGCAGACGCTAATGGCAACAGATTCACAGAAGTGTAGGGTTGAAAGGGACCCTGCAAGTTCATCAGGTCCAGCCCTCCTGCTCTGGGCAGGAAAGACTGCTGGGGTTAAATAACCCCAGCAAGGTGTGCATCCAATTTCCTTTTGAAGCTCTGGGTAGGTGCCTGCACCACCCCTGCTGGAAGTCTACTCCAGAATCTGGTCATGTAGCTGATTACTTTTAACAGTGCAAATTTTCATTTGTAAAGTGTAACCATGCACTTTGGCTGTCTGTAGAACATTGCACACTTCTCAGGTGCATTAGCTTGAAAAAAATTAACAGAAAAGGATATTAACTGAAGATGAACTATTTTCCTGCAGACAGCTGGCTTTTAAACAAGTAACGGTGGGGCTACAATACATTCTTTTTTATATAATCATAATTTAAGGTAGTGATTTTCAACCCTGGGCTACCTTGAATTCCTTTCAAGGGTGCCATGGAGTGCCACACAATGCTAACAGTGTTAGGCGTGCAGACGTGATTCACAGGATAAACCCAGAGAGTCCAAATAGGAATCCAGTGTCAAAAACATTCTGACATGCTGTGGTGTTTCTCAGCTCTTCACAACAGAAAAAGGTCTATTATATTTCTGTTGTCAAAAAACAAGTGGAAACTAAAAGCTTGTATTTTCCAAGTGGTCCCTTAAGTCTAACAAGGGGTTCCATAAACCTAAAAAGGCTGAAAACCATTGATTTAAGGTCACTCTATAGGAAAATGTGTCTGCCATCCAAAATAAGTCCCTTTAACACTACATAAATGTAACCCACACTAAACTCAGGAAACAGGAACTGCAACATAACATTTAACACCTGCACTTTGGAACTTGTCATGTTACTGGCAATGTCCACAACCAGCAACGAAGCACCCCTTCTTGTATTATCCTATTGTGGAAAAAGGAAATAAAAATGATAGTCACTGCTACTTAGGATAACTTTCATTCATGAATAAACAGCAAGACTTCAGAAATGCTAGATGTATTGTATCAACTGTATTGCACTAGCATCAAGAAGCTAGTGTAGACATATCAGACAACTCAGACTGATGATAAAAGATATTCATTTGAAATCCTGTGAAAAGAATATAGATTAAAATTGAGTTGTACCTAATGTCATTTAATATTAACTTTATTGAATTGTCTTAGAAAATCTTATTAAAATAGAATGAAGGCTGAGAATATAAATTAGTCATTTAAGGGCAAATGACATCATAGGGATGCTGTAATTATTTCTAAAGCTTATCGAGCTCAAGAAATTTGAAGTTATGGTCGTGGAAATGTATTGTTAGAACATTCAAAGACCTTTAATTGATGTGTAATGGTATTTCAAGGAGCAGAAAAAAAATACATGAATCCTCATAAAACACTTTAATCTAATCCTGATGTCTTAACTGAAATCCTGATGTCTCATATATCTTAATTGTAATTTCATGTTTTCTGCATGCTGTACCTAGACAGCAGAGTTCAAATTTTTCTTAAAGGAAAAACATTGTTATGAACTGTAATTGGCAAAACAACCATGCAACCTGAATATGAATAAATATAATTAAATAACTTAAAAGGTAACCTCTGAACAAGGTTTTAGTGTATTTGAATTATTTGGGAAGTAGGGAAAATGTGTGGCTAAAAAGTGTTAAGATTCTTAAGTGCCTTACATCTACCTCTGGGTTTATAATGCTTATTCTTTTTACCCTACATTACTGATAGGCAATGACACCCATGTAGGAGGGAGGGGGGGAAAATGGAATATTATCACAGGCCTGAGATCTGGACTGGCTGGTTGATTGTTTTAGATGCAATGTTTTATATACAACTTACTATTTTACAGTATGTTAAAACAATGACAGGGCAATATTATTTTTGATTAAAATGATTAAACATAACTAAAAATAGACAGGACCCTAAATTCAGTAGCTACAAAAGATATGGCCATATCAGGATGGCAGGGAGGCCCAACTTGAAAAACATCCCAAAGCCAAAAAATGTTTGTGGACAGCATTGCCAATAGGTTCTGTTCAGCTTACCTTTATCTTAGGGTAATGTTCTAAGCCATTTAGAGATCATGTAGGTCACTGGTTCTCAAACTTAGACTCATGGCACCCCTTAGAAAATGCCAGCTTTTAGTTTTCTCTCATTTTTGACTCCATAAAAATACTAAAGGATTTCTTCCGTTGCAAAGAACTCAGACCACAACGGGTTAGGATGTTTTTTGACTCTATGGATTCCTATTTCAGTTATCTAGGTTTATCTCATGAATCATGTGTAGATGTGTCCAGACCTAACTGTGGTAATATTGTCCAAAGGGTAAGGATTTTTTGGGGTGATATTCAAAGTGGATAGAGCTGTGAAATTGGAGGTGGAGGAGTGCTTCTGGGTGGGTCTTCAAAGATATGGTCAAAGATATAGGGTAATACAGACTGTTAGACACAACCACCTCTGACAACCCTCCTGCAACAACTGAGAAAAATAACAATAAGAAAAAAGGATTGGACACCTCCCAGCAGACATAACCACACATTGGACTAGTACATCGACTATTTCAGAAAGGAAGTTAAAAGTGAAATTCTCAACAAAGTGTAGGACCACGACCTTTCTCTCTCAGAGAGAAAAGTCATACAAGGCTTTGATCCAACAACGAAATAGTAATCAAACCAGTAGACAAAAGGTGGAGCTACAGTCATCCTCAATTATCAAACCTACATCAATGAGGCCAATGGACAACTCTGACAATACTAAGACGTGGGGAGGACCCCATACCAGCATTTGCTCTGGAAATAGAAAACATCATAAAATCCTTCCCATACCAGCTTCAGGATAAATTACTTCCACTTATCCCAGGACATTTTTTATGATCCCAAAAATTTACAAACAAGGTAACCCTAGCACTCTCACTGAAGAGCTATCTTGAAACCACATGTCACGCAAATAACAAGTTTTCTACAAGACACAACAGACTTTCTGAACAGAGTCCAATATATCAGCCACCTTCCAAAGAGGGTCATACTTCATAGTTTCATAGTTGGTAGGGTCAGAAGGGACCTGAGCAGATCAAGTCCGACCCCCTGCTGTGGCAGGAAAGAGTACTGAGGTCAAACAACCCCGGCAAGGTGTTCATCTAGCCTCCTCTTAAAGACCCCCAGGGTAGGAGCCAGCACCACGTCTCTTGGAAGTTGGTTCCAGATCCTAGCCGCCCTGACAGT
The DNA here is from genome assembly GCF_001723895.1 of Crocodylus porosus. NCBI lineage: Eukaryota > Metazoa > Chordata > Crocodylia > Crocodylidae > Crocodylus > Crocodylus porosus. The sequence goes on along the minus strand of NW_017728931.1, from coordinate 14,386,759 downwards.
GAAGTAGCGCCTCCTGATATCTAGCCTGAATCTACCCTCTGCCAGCTTGTGACCATTATTTCTTGTCAATCCTGGTAGTGCTTGGGGGAACAGGGACTCAATGCTGCTGCCAGCAGGGGGCGATCCCCGCTGCCCTGCGCCATATGGGGGGCTCTGCGCAAGTCCCTGAAGCCCCAAGGCAGCAGCAGTGAGTCCCAGGGATTTCTTCATGTTTTTTTTTTTCCTTAAAGAGCCAGAGCTAGCCCATGTGGGGCACTCATGGGGGGCCTGGGGGAGCGGTGGGGGTGTGGCTCGGGGGC
>NW_017728931.1:14365702-14386360 GCF_001723895.1 Crocodylus porosus | reverse complement strand
CCCCCCACACCTGGTAGCACCTACTGAGCTGGGGCTTCCCTCCCACCCCCCAAAAGTACTGGGAGTTGGGGCAGCCATTGCTGGGCTGGGAGAGGGGCAGGGGATGGGCCTGGCCTGGCTGAATAAGATCCAGCCAAACTGAATCAGGACAGTGATTTGAATCACCAGATTGAATCACTGTCCCCCAAATCAGCCGAATCTGAATCCGAAGCAAATATTAGCTGCTTTGCACAGGCCTAGTAACTATGTGGGTGAAGCTAAACAGCAAATACGCACCGAAATGAACTTCGATATAAAAGACAGAGATGCACCTATGTCAGCAAGAGCACATGTCACAGAACAATCACTCCCTTTCTGACCTCACTATCCTTGTGCTCGGAACAAGTTTTAATGGCATCCTGATCACACTTGTATTTTGGCACCCCCCACCCTATGGTGCTCTGCCCCCCGCAAGTCATTGGCACTGCTGCCCTGCTGCAGAGGAGGTCCATCCAATGGACCAGGGTGCTGGGCAGGCCATCTGCCTGTGACAGGAACTGCCAGCTGCAGCCCTGTGGAGCAGCCAGCAAGTGCTGGCATGGGGCCTCTAGTGTGTTGTGGCCTCCATGAGTCTCCTCTGGGGCCTAAAATACAACTGGCCACATACAGGTGAGATTTAGCTACAGCCAGATAGGCTGCCAACCCATCTGGGATTCTCACTGGGCAGGAGCAGGTGCCACTGCTGCCCCCATGCCTGGAATCCCCCCATCCCACCAAGACCCACTCCTCATACCCCAGGCCAGCACCAGTACCTAGTGTTCACGGCATGTGTGTGTGCATGCATATGTGTGCACGCAACAGGGTCCCTACCCCATTACCGAGAATGGGGAGCAAACTCTGGAGCCTGCTGGCCAGACAAGCCCCCAAGGGTAGACTTAAGAATAAAACAGACTCAAACAAATCCTCACCACAGAGGCAACAGCAACATCAGGGGCCAGAGGCTTGCATAGAAAAAACACAGGTCCCAGCAACACGGAGCCTCCCTGAGACTGTTCCACCAAGCCAAATCAGAAACCATCTGTGGCTGCTCTGGGAGGCAGGTGACCAGCAGCAGGCAGGGCCAGGAAAACCATATAAACACGGGCCCGAGGAAAAGACAGGCAGTCTGGCCCTGGGAGTTGCAAACAGAAGAGCTCCTGATATTGCTGCAGAGAATCTGGCTGATAATACAGCTACCTATGGAACAGCTTGCAAGATGCTGCTGACTTTCAGGGGAATATGGCCCATGGGTTAGGCTTAGGTTTGAACCCAGTTGAACTGATTTGTGTTATAGCCCAGGAGCTTATTTTTTACCTGCAGTTTGTTCTGGGAGTTTGGAGGCCCAATTAGTGCCCTACGGGCATGTGTTTGCCTTAAGCCCTGCTGGGGGCAGGCTCAAGGTGGGGCAGAAATGAGGAGCCAGTGAGCCTGGGGCAGGGCAGACTAGGCCCAAGGGAGGCTGGGACCCAGAAGGTAGGCCTGGTGCAGTGGGCCTAAGCTATAGGAACCAGCTTAGAGCGAAAAGGGGTTGAGGCTGGGAAGGTCAAGACCCAACAAGCCTATGTGGGTACCTGAAGAAATGTAATTAGCCAGCAAGCCAGTGAAGGAGACCAGAACATCAAAGCCTGATGGGCATATAAGGGGGAGAAGGGTGGACCAAGCCGTGGCTGAGTGACCACCAGGGGGCATCGCAGCCCCTCCTGCCTGAGTGCCCAGGGTGGTGGCCTACCGCTAATAAAGCTAGCTTTGTCTAAGGTTAAAGGAAATGTACCAAACACTCTTAAGAACAGAGCTTGGGAACAAATTTGTAAACTGGCTGGACACTAAAAACCAAGGACTTTGATATTAATTGTTATACACTATAATCTACCTGATCTCTACATGCTACAGGTGATGACTCCTCTCCCTTTTTGATAGGTCTTAATCTTCCAATAATCAAACTTTTCCTCTGCTAAGTGTTCATCTGATACACCTGGGAATTTCTCTCTCTTCTCCCCCCACCCAGCCAATTTCACAAGCTCTATCCACTGTTCTTAAAAATCACTGGTTTTTGCTTTCCTCCTCGACAGCTCGTCCAACTTGATGTCAGCTATGCAGTTGGCTCAATAAAAGATATCACCCTGAAAACTCCTTGCTTTGTGCACTAATCCTGGACCATCCTCCCTGTAACATCACCCTTGCACTAACTTTGGGTGGCACCCTTAAAAGGCTCCTACTGTGCCCCACTGGGGGAAACTGCTGTCTCCTACTACGTTTCTCAAGCTGTTCTGCTTGTTCTGGAGGCCTAGAAACTCGGTTTTAAAATGTGAAAAATAAAACAAACAAACCAACCTACCTCACTGTATGAAAGCAGGATCTGGGGGTAGGTTTAAAAGAAAATGACAGACTTAGAAGAGCTGTGGCAAAATCCTGGAAGTTGGCAACAGCAGATGGGAGGGGGGTCCTGGCCACCAGTGCGCTGTAGTGGGAAGAGATGGGGAGCTTCCTGTGCCTGGACAGCAAACTGCTTTGCTTTCATATTTCTTCCCATCCCTCTTCTAAAAATGCTGGAAAAATAATAATTAATCAATGATTAAGTGATAATTAATGATCAAGTGATTAGTCAGTTATTAATGAATAATCATTAATACACCCCCCAATCGTTAATAACTCCATTAATATTTAATTGTCAATAATTCAACTAATGCTTAGTTGCTGATTTGCCTAATGGTTGTTTATCCCTTTATTCATGATTACTTGTTAATAATTTAATTAAGCATTAACCATTGAGTAACTGTCGATCTAATAATTGCATGTTAATTATTTAACAATTAACTGCTAATGGTTTAACAAGTGATTATGTTTTAACCAGTTATTAATTCTTTCTAATTTAATTAACAACTGTTTGTCGATAATTATTTGCTCACGGTTGAGTATTGATAATTTTTGGTAACTGGTTATTAATGAGTAGTAGTCATTAATCATTGATAATGATTGATTAAGGAGTCATTGTCTCTCTTTTATGAAATCTTCAGAGCTGTCGCTGTGCTCCCGCTCTCTCCACCCTTTGCCCCTCAGCGAGACCTGGCGCTCTTCGCCAGGCCGCCCGGGCCGGGCTCCGCGCAGGCGCACAACCCATCTCTTCGTCCTTTCAGCCTCTTTGGCTGCTTTGGGCCCCCGTCGGTTGCTGACCGCATGCGCAAGCCGCGAACATGGCGACCGCTGTTGCGTTCCTGTATGCTGTGGGCCGTTACGGCCGACCTGTGTTGTCGCAACTCTGCTGCGTGTGGACCCCGATACTGCTGCCGGCCGCGGCCAATTTTACGGAGGCCCCCAAAACAAAAAGCCGGTTTGGAGGTGAGCCCCGGCTCCGGGCAGACGCTCCCACCCCCGCCTGTTCCGCCCGGTCCCTGAGTGGGGCAGGAGGCACGTGACCGGCCGGGGATTGCTCCGCGCCCCGGGGACAGGTGGGGGGCGAGAGGGAACGTTGGAAGTATTTTCCGTTAACGGCCCATGCGACCCCCACCCCGCCCCCCACAGGAAATGGCTGCTGACGGGGGGGGGGTCATCTTAGGCTGGATAGGGGTCTACACAGTGTCTGCCTCCACCGTCTGCTCGCCCCCTAGACACCTTTCTTTCCCCTCCTCCTTTCCCACTTGGCTGCAGACCCACTCCCGTTCAGAGTTTGTGCCCAGCACAGGGCTTGAAACACGGGAAGTAAGGGGACAGAGCCTGCGCCTCCTCCCTTGGCTCCAGTGTTGCCAGATGTGCAATAATGATCATTTAATGTATGATCGCTTCCACCCTCACAGGATGTAAAAGTGCTTAAAGTGTACAAAAGGGAATTGGAGGTGCACCAATAAATGTGTCAGATCGGCACCAATGTATAGAAAATTGATTGCATTGGAAATGGGCCTGAAGTGGTTGAGTTTGGCAAATAAATGTCCAGGCATGCGTATGCAGCCACAGCGCACAGGCAGTGAGGAACAGCCCAGCAGCATGGAGGGCTGCATCTAGCTGGTAAGTCTGTTGCAGGGAGGGGAGAAGGAAGGGGTGAGGGGGGGTGGGACAGATAAATGCTCCCTGTCATGAGGGAGGGACAGAGTGGGCTGGGGCAGGTGTTGCCCAGCCAGGGTAGGGCAGGAACAGGATGGTGCTGCGGCTCATCCAGGGACTGCAGGGTGAAGGGGGTGCCAGTGTGTCCCCAGGGGGCATGAGGTGAGGGGATCCATATGCCCCAGAGCTGCATTGGGGGGCTGGGGCCAGGGCTGTGCCAGTTTCTTCCAGACATGTGGGGGTTGCACTCAAAACTGTTCAGGGCGGGCGGCAGTGGCACTGGGAAGTGGCTGCAGCAAAATATGGGGTGGTTGAAGTTCCTTTCTCGTAACCCCACTCCCAGCACCACTGCCAGCCGCACTGGGAAGAGCACAGTACAGCCCCAGCCTCATCCTGCAGATGCAGCCCCTCTTGCCCCCCCCCCGCGCCAATCCGTGCAGCCCTGTCCCACCGTGCCCCAGTTCCTGCCTCATTGCAGTGGGCATTGATCCTTGCCCCCCATCCACCATAATAGACTTACCAGCTGTGAACAGCTGTATTGGAAATCAGATGGGTGTTGGCTGATATGCCTGCTTAAAAATCCGCTATGAGTATTGGTCCCCAAAATCTCTATTGATGCACCCCTAAAAAAAATGCAAAACTCTCTAAAACTTGATCAGAGATGATACCTTTTATTGGACCAACTAAGAAATTGCAAAAAAAAAAACTACCTTTTTTTGCAAGCTTTCAGGGAACGACGGAGAAAAGTCCCCTTAGGTAGAAAATAAATTTCATTTTGCACAGAGGAAGCTGAAGTTGGGTCCTGAGAGTTCCTTTTTGTGAGTTAGTTGTCCTTTGGTGTGCAGATAAGGCAGGATTTCTTCCCAGGTGGTGTCAGATGACATAACAGCAGGGACATGTAGAAATCTTTCTTTCTTGTTTAGCAGTGAAGTTTATAATTCCAAAATCAGCTAAAATACAGCATTTTCCATGTTTCAGGGATGTATTTGGTAGTCATATTGGTCTGGCCCGCTTTGCAAAGAAAAACTTGTCGAACTGTTTGAGTTGGCTTAATAAAAGATATCAGATTTACCCAAAGAACTGTGTCTGCATCTCCTTAGACCAACACAGCTACAACCTGTACCCCTGATGATTTGAGGCAGCTAATTGATGCAATATATGCAAAACCTAAGTCATTCTCAGGGAGTTTTAACTGACTTTGGGGCTTGTTGTCAGCACTTAGTTATGATTTCTTGCCTCAGAATGCTGCAACTTAGACCCAGTTCTCACTCACTGCTGAGTTACAGTGAACAATATAAAGTAAATAAGATGACAGCTTATTTGCATTTTTTCAGTGTGTGGTAGTTTTAAAGCAAATTGGAAGCTCAAAATTATCCTATGCAATAATTTAATATTAAAGACCTGACAATGCTGTTTGGCTCTGGGGGGGAGGCTTCAGGTTGCCTCATCCAGCAGTGAGTGGGGGAGTGACTTTCCTTGGCTCCGCAGCCTCCATGTCCCCATCGCATCTGAAGGCAAGGGTGTTTGGGACAGGCTTTTGAATACAGCACATCCCCTTCCTTCAAGTTATCGTTGTTCAAAAGTGTGGCCAAAGTCTGTCCCAGCCCTGCCCATTGGTCCAGCGTTGCCTGAACCATCAAGGGGCCACAACATTACTACAACCTCCTTATTTCTAGCTGTTGTTTGTGGTTAAATCCCTGACCAGTGCCTACTGTTTTTGCATGTGTCCTTCACTGTGCTGTAGGCAGTTCCACCCATTTCCTGGCTTTAATCTATGGAAACTGCTCCAGCCAAATTGCCAGTATCATTAGAAAAGCTGATTTCTTTCAGGTGCTGAATAATTGGTTTTGTCTCCAAATATTGAAGGCCAAAACTTCAGAAGAGCAATGACGGAATTCACATTCTAGTACCTCTGTTTTGTTAGGGTTGTGATGAAAGCATGGTTTGTGTCTCAAATAAGTATATTGCGCAATTATGCTGGAAGAAGAACTTTTGCAATGGCTTCTCTATTTGTCTTTGTTCTGATGTCAAGTAGCTTAACCATGGTAGTTTGATCTCATTAATCACTTTTTTGTCCCCACAAATTATTGTGCAACTTTAACAATTCCAGTAGTATATTTCAGGGAAGCCATGTTATGTGACTTCGGTACTGAAGCCTTTTTTTTTTTTCACATGGTCAATATACATTATCCATCACTGGTGAAATAACTTGTCTTCAACACTTATTTAATTCATTCAGAAAACTATCCAGGTTTTTGGTGTTTGAGCCTGCCCTATAACAGAAACACATAAGGAAGGAAAAAGCAAACATACTCACCTGCAAGGGTGGGGTGGGGTGGGGAGTCAACAAACACATGAATAAAGAGAATCCAGTTAATACAGTATACCCCAGAGTTCTTCATCAAAGGCTTTTAAAGTAATTAAGCTGTAATGTGATCAGAGAGAAGGTCCTCTCATGGACTGAAAGCTGGTTAAAAGGTAGGAAGCAATAAGGAGGATTAAGTAGTTACTTTTTCACAATGGAGGAAGATGGTAGGGTACTTCTAAGACCCTGTTCTGAAATATGTATTATTTCTCATAGTCATAAGTGATCTGGAAAACACAACAAAGACTTATGTTTGCAGTTAATACAAAATTATTCTTGTTAGTGAAATATAAAGGTGATGATGCAGAATTTCAGAAAGATTTCTCAAAACAGAATGCTCAGGTAATTAAGGGATGGATGACATTTGACATTGAACACAAAATAACTTGCATGGAGGAAAAAATAACAAAAACTATACAGAAACAGTAGTTAGTGCTGAATTATTTCTTGTCACTTGAGAGAGGTTGGAGGCATTCTGGATAGTTTTTTTTTTTAGAAGTCGTTGGTTTAATGTACAGTTGTGGTCAAAAAGGCCAATGGCTTATTAGGGATCCTTAGAAAAGGAACTGGAAACATCATTATTCCATTATATAAAGCTATTGTTCACCCACCTGTTGAATGCAGTATGCAGCACAAAACAACAGCAATAGGTACAGAGAAGAGCAACCAAATTGGGAATCTGGGATGGCTTCCATGTGAGAAGACTAAAAAGGCTAGGACTTTTCAGCTTAGAAAAGGATGATTGACTTGAGGTTTGATAGAAGTTTATAAAATAGTGAATAGTGTAGAAGTGACTAGAAAATCTGCAGTTAGCTTTGTCTTCTAATACAAGAACTAGAGCGCACCCAATGAAATTGTCACGATTTAAACAAAATGAAGTATCTATTGGTATCAGGAGCAGGCAAAATATGGCCTGCTGGCTGATTGGATCCACCCTGTGGATAGGTTCCTGCCAGTTGATTGTCTCCAGTTTGTGACTGCCCTCACAGCACTCTGTGCAGGCCTGAGCTCTGGCCAAGGCAGCCTGCACTGTGCTCCCACCCATGCTTGCCAGACAGCACCACCCCAGTCCCAGCTCCAGCCAGCGTGCAGCGCTTCCTGGTGGTGGGGCTGCTGCTGCCGCCTCCTACATACTGCTCAGCTCCCCCTGCTTCCACCAGCTCCTTCTCGTACCCCTGCTGTGCCGCTCTGGGAACCAAGTAATGTGGGGAAGCCGTGGAGGTGCATGCCAGGTAGTAGGTGCCAAGGTGGTGGGGGAGGCTGCAGCCAAGTGGCTCCTGCTCCAGTGCACAGGACTTCAGCTCCCTGCTGCTGTCCACCTGCTCTGCCCACCCAGAGCATTGAGTAGCCAGCCACCTGTGGGTGGCCAAATGTGTGGAAGGTGGCAGGGAGCTGGAGCCCCAGATGTTCTGGCAGGAGCTGCCCAGCTGCAGTTTCCCCCCCACCTGGCTTAACATCTACTGCTTGGCATACATCTGCACAGCTTCCCTGCATTACATGCTGCCCAGAGGGACAGGAGGAAGAGGAGCCACTGGAGGCAAGGGGATATGAGCTGCACCTGGGTAGCTGTGGCAGCAGCTCTGCAGGGAAGCTATAAATACAGGCCAGGGCCTAGGTGGAGCTGACTGACAGGTGTGGGGCTGTCCAGGGTGGGAGCAGGCGGGTCTTGGCCCCATGCAGAGCACTGCAGAGGCAGCCACAGGCTATATGCAGGGTGGGGACCATACTGCGCTGTCTGGCTGAGCTCTGCTGCATGCACCCCTTCCCTCCCCCTACTGCCAGCTGGCTTCTGGGACCTAGCACTCTGGCATACCCTCCCCATGCTCCCTGCCCCACACAAAAGTAAGATATTATTTTGAGCTGTTATGCAATCACTTCTATATACACTATTCAAAAAACACAAATCAAGACCAATATTTTTAAATAAAATTAAAATATAGTACATATTTGATTTTTAGTGTATGATTTGTTTTTATCTATAATTTCGTTAAAATTTTGTTAAACCTTCTAAAAGGTTCAGTGCATCCAATGCTTGACAGCTTGCTGAAACTCATTAAGGAGCTCTCCAGCTGAAATAATGGCCCACCCCTGCTGGTAACTAGCTTGAGGTGAACCATGGCTCAAGCTATGTGTAACTAACTTGAGGAGTTCGTGGCTACAGTACACAGTGGGGATCACTACCATAACTGGGGTCAAAAAGGGAATAGAAAAATATGTGTAGAATTGGACAACTAAACACAGCTGTCAGGGATGTGAACTTAGGCTTGGTACATCCCTAAACTGATGTTTGCTGGTAACTGGGAGGATGAGGTGGAATGGATCACCATAAATGTCCTGTTTCTCATACTCTTCTAAAGAAGTTGTTTTCAACCTTTGTAGCAGTAGTTTTCAAGGAACCCCTCAGAAAATGCCAGCTTTTAGCTTGCCCTAATTTTTTGACTATGGAAAATAATAGAGCAATTAACTCTTCTGTTGTAGAGAACTCAGAAAGACCACAACAGGGCAGAAATGTTTTGAACACTCTGGATTTGTGTTCAAAATCTCTGGGTTTATCTTGTGAATTATGTTTGCAAAGCCAACAGTACTCATGTTGCATGGCTCCCTGTGGCTCACTTGAAAGGATCTCAAAGCACCTCAGGTTGGTGTAGCATCCTGGTTGAGAATCACTGTTCTAAACCAGTCGTGCTCATCCTTGTGATGCTGTGAGCCAGATAAGGGGCCTTCCCAAGGGTCTGATCAGGCCCCACCCACTAGGGTCAGGCCCTGCGCCACCTTCCTCAGCCCCACATTGATGAATTGGGACCTCCACTACCTCCCTCAGCCATATTGGGACCCTGTGCAACCTTCCTCAGCCCTGTTCAGGGTATCATCATTTCTCAGGGCCTGTATCACTTCTTGGAGTCCTACCAGATTGGGGCCGTGTGCTGCAGGATCAGGCCCTGCACCATTTGCAGCTGGCCCCTGTGCCTGGATCTAGGAAGCTATCTGGCCTGTGGATTGCTTTATGGGTCTAGAAATTTTGCATCAGGAGAGCAGTGATTGCTGCCACTGCTTCCCCCACCACCAAATTTTCAGGCCTGTTGAGACCTCTGCAGGCCAGGTGGCATGGTTTCTTGGGTTGGATCTAGCCCATGGGCCAGGGTTTGAGTATCCCTGCTCTAAAATATCTGCTATTTGCCACTTGAAGACAGACTGCTGGGCTCAGTGGTTCTTTGGTCTGACCCAATATGCTGCTACTTGTGTTCTTACCTCAATATGTCTTACTTTTTTCAAAGTTGGAGGTTAGCCCTGAATTTCCTGGTTTTATAATGCTGGGTTTAGGGATTGTTGCAGCATCCTGTTTTGTCTTTTTCTCTTAAGTTACTTATGTGTACTTTCAACCTGAACTCAATCTTAATATAGTTTTCTGTCTGAGAATAGTATTAGTTTATGATTGGCAGTACAGCCCAGTATGATTTAAGATAAATAAAACCACCTATCTTTAGTGACATACAGCAGTAGAGAACATTTGTGGATCTTTTTACAACTTGTCCAAAGCTGTGGTAACTGGTTTCAGTATATGTTGCTTGCCTGTTCTTTGTCTTTGGTCTGATACTGACTCATTTAACTGTGATATTTCTACCTATATTGTCACTACTTGCTGTATAAAGTGTCATCCTGTTTGTAATAAATAGCTCCTGAAATTTTTCTTACACCTTGAGTGGTAATTCGTTTTGATTGCTGCTCTCTCTTGACTAAGGCTGAAGCAAAATAATTATTGAATGAGTATTTTATGATTTTTATAATTTTCTTTATTTCCAAAGCATTTGTTTTTGACTAAAATATTAAGAGACATCAAATGAGCATTCTGTGTAAATGCTACAAGCTTCATGTTCTCTTAGCCTCTTTTCTAGACTTCATATTTTAATTTCAATATATCTTATTTATTCTAATGGTTTTAATGTAGTTAAACCTTGCCCATATTTCCATATTTAATTTGAAACAGATTTAATGTTTATTATTTACTGTTTAAAATAAAAATCCAATCAAAATTGATTTTTTTAAAAATGGGGTTTTTTAAATCTACCCTGAATACATCAGCACGAATATATAACCTATGGAGTTTGGGACCAGTTCTGTGGAGCTGACTTCTACTAGTAGAAATTATATGGTTCAGAGTAAGTTCAACCTGTGACATGCATAGCTTTGTTGGAAAAATGCCCTAGAATGAGCACAGCATAATGGGCAAAGCTGTTCTTTCACCAGTGTAGTTTATTTCTCTTGGAAGCCTGGGAGAACAGCAGAAAGCACAGTTTGGCCATTAGAAGCTGCAACAGCTGAAGGAGCACTGCATCAGTTGTGTATATATATCCTGGTAAAATGTTCTAAGTATAAATGAGTGGTAGTTTTGAGACAAATAAGTAGGACACAGCTTCCTACTTGGAATTTTTGTCATGGCTCTCTACCTGTGATATTTCTAAGCTAGAAGAGGGAAAATATAAACCTTATATGATATGGCTTCCAGTAATGGGTGCAAAACAAAGGTTTGTCAAGTTACCTAGATGTCTATATGTAGACATTGATATCTTGATCCAAGGACTAAGGTATCTTTCATTTTGTAATATTATGTAAAATATATAAGTTACATGAGTGAATAGAGGGAAAAGCAGATGTCCTACTTGCCAATCAAACTCGGGATGTGTCAATTTGTCTGCAAGGAAATAGTGTCTTAGTGGGCAGTGGAAAAGATTAGTTTATCAGATACCCATTACAAGTAATGATGCCAAGTTGCAGGATCAAATTTAGTCCTGGCCAAGCAGATAGAATTTCCTTGACTTCATTAGAAGTGGCAGAAAGCAAGGCAGCATGGTATAGTAGGGACTAACTCATTCTGAGAGGCCTAAGCTATCGTAGGTAACAGCCTACTTCTGATGCTATGAACAGACTTGAAGAGAAAAACTCTTTGTTCATTGGAATTGTGGTGCTGAGGTTGTTTGTCTTGTTTTCACAGTGATAGAGCTGATAAACTTCAATGAACAGAATTTCACTTGCTTTGCTAGTTTACTCTCCAAAACCATATTCTTGCCCCCCTCCCCCTCCCCCACAGATCTGGGGGCACACGCCTCTTCTTCCCCCCTCCCCCCACCCCTCCAGTGTCCTTCTGAGGTGTGCACAGCAGCAGGAGCTGCCCTCCCCACCCCACAGCCCCTGGACAATCCACGGTTCCATCCCACACCCAGCCTCTGACCCTGTCGCACTCATTGCAGGGACCTCAGCATACCCCCCAACACCCCTTCCGTCCCTCCTCCCCGTCCACCACAACAGACTTACCAGCTGCAACCACTGTATCAGAAATTGGATTGGTATTGGCCGATATGCCTCCTTAAAAATCAGCTATCAGTATCAGCCCCTAGAATATCTATTGGTGCACCCCTAATTCTCAACACTGGCAGGGAGGTGAGTGATATCCACCCTTCTCCTGCCCACCCACCCCAAGTCCTAATTTGAAAGGCTAGGGTTCTCCCTGGCTTCCATTAACTGTAACAGGTAATTCTGCAGATTGCCTTTATCTGTTAATTTTACTGTTGTTATGATGCCATGCCATGAATATATAAGGGTTTTTTAGCAAGTTTAATAGTAAATTATTTTGCCTTGTAGGTACACACTTGAGAAGATCTGGAGTACCACGGTACAGTAGACGGGTAAGAAACGAAAGTGTTTGCAAACATCTTACCCCAAGACAGGTTTTACTTTTAATGTTTTACAGTGTTTCAGAAATTTATTAAAAGAAGAATACATTTCTCTGAAAATAAAGCCAATAAAACAACTGAATATGTCCACGTTCCAGAATCAATCATTCATTTTAATCTTTCTCAAACTTTTCAATTATCTGATGTAAGCTATTGATAGGCACTCATTTTCAGCAGTAAGAATTTCTGCGAAATTCCTATGGGTAAATAAAAGGCCTGGGGGATGGAATGTATATGTATTCCAGTCCCCACATGGGAGAACTACACAGGTAAGCTTTCTAGACAGGGGACACTACAAGACTGCTTCTTGGGTCACCTCCAAGTTTTGGGGAGCTCATTAATTGACAGCCTAGCCTCTACCCTGCCTGGGAATACCAATAGGTATTCAATATACAGTATTCAGTAGGCAGTTCTGCAGCTAGAAGCATGGGGAACCGGAGCCAGGAAGAGCCTCCCTGAATCTGGCTCCCAGCCTGCCAGCTTTTAAGTTATCATGTTTAGTCCCTCTGAACTGCACACAAGTGTTGAAAAGCCAGAGGTGTGGGCAAGCAGAGGCTTTCCCTGGCCCCACTTTTCTTTTGGCACAAACATCACTTCTGTCCTTGTCAATAATCAATCATGCACCCTTAAAAGTACAAAAAATAGTAGTATTGTAATTGTGTTGAGGCCAAGCACTGCAAACACAGGTTACACTTCAGAGAAATCCAAAATGTTACTGTGGCCTTGACTTTGAGTTCCCTTGGTTTGTGACCAATATCTGTCATAGTTTCATAGTAGTTAGGGGCTGGAAGGGACCTTACAGATCATTGAGTCCAGTCCCAAAGGTAACTAAAATATCTGTCATGGCTTCTCTGAACTTTGACTCCCCCTCTTTTCTGGGAATTTCCTATAAGGTGTTGTGATTCAGGAAAGTCGTACATGATCACTAAGTAAGAAACACAGAGCATGTTGCCATGAATTATTTTTAATAATCTGAAGGTTTATAGTAGTTGCCTTGTGTGCTTTGTATGTGTATTTATTTGCACTAAACAGTAATTTTTAATGATCTACCAAAGCAGTTTGATGGGCTTCATCCCTTTTTTTCTTATCTTAGATTTACATAGTAAGTTCTTTGGGGAAGAGACCAGCTTCTTTTTGTGTAGCGACTGCATTCATGGGGCCATGATCAAATTATTGGAATTCTTCCATCAATCAGCAATATATAACAAATTTTAAATATCTTGGGTCAACCACTTTGGGTATATGAGGATCTGAAAGAAAGTTGTTTAGTGAGCTTCTGTCTTGCATTCAGAACCACAATTTTAAAGTTCCTTTCGTGATGGTTTGCTTTGCCTTTGTTTTGTTTATTTGATGGAGGAGGGGTTATCTAACCTACTCAGATACTTTTGGAAATCCTGAGAGGCATTTTTTGGCACCTATATACTCTTGTAACTTTGGTGCTTAAAGCTCACACTACACACTTCTAATAAAAGTCTTTTCACAGACTTCTAATAAAACCATGAATGAATAGAGTTTCTGTTTCTCATATTTCTAAAATAAAATAAAAGCAAGGGGAAAGAGGAAAGGCGTTTAGGCCATTTTCATATGCCTTAAGGCAAAAAAAAAGGTGGTCTTTGAATGTTTCATTTAAACTTCAAAGCAATATGAAAAAAGAAATGTAACATACAGGCTGCTTGCAGATGTAAAAAAACCAAACCACTTTAAATTTGGCACATTCCCATGCTGAGCCCAGCTCATGCCCAAAAGAGGCAATGTATTAGTTCAACATTGTATAGTTCACGTGCTTTAGTGGGGCTTTTTTGGCACTTATCTAATAGCTGATTGAATCCGCTTTAGCTAAAAGTGCCAAAAAACTCCTCTAAAGCACTTGATCTATACAGATGCTGTGGTGTTGGATCAAAGTAATGTGCTGCTTCTTCTGGTAAAGTGTTTTTTTGGGGGGGTTGGGGGGAGTTCACATCTGCAAGTGGCCAGAATGTTTTTGTAAGTATTTGAGTGACCCCATCCTTCAATTTTGTTTGCAAGTTTTGTGGATTCCCCTCCTCCTCTTCCTCTTCCCCTACCCCATACATACCTAAGTATGGATGCAGCTTGTATGTGGACAAATGTTTTACTACAGCAATCTTGCACACTGTTTAGTTAAAATGATTTAATCTTAAACATTTATTACTAACATTTTTTTTTTTTTAAACTAAACACTGACTTTGAGCACAGAGGTTGTTACCCATGTTAGTGTGAAGTCAAGCATCAGGTAAGGCAGTGTGACACCTTAGAAAACAACTGGTTAAGAGAGCCATGACATTTCATGGCAACAAATTACTTTGTCAGATGCGACCTCAAGGTATTCCTTGAAGTTACTGGCTTTATCTCTCAAACCAAACCACCTTCATCTAACTTTTATCACTTCTAACTGTGGTTTAGTTTGGGATTCCTAGAACAAAAAAAATGCCTGTTGATCAAGATTGGAGCAACGTTTACCCAACTGCAGCAGCATTTAAGCCTTCTGCAGTTCCACTTCCCATTCGAATGGGCTACCCAACGAGGAGAGGAGCACCTCTATCAAAAGAGGGCAACTTGGAACTTATAAAGGTAGGAATTTATTCATTTTAGTTAATCTTGAAAATCAAGTCACAAAAGTAAATGTTTGGTGGTATGGGTAGATATTTACTGTTAAATATATGAGAAAAAGGTGAACATAATTCATTCTAACATAGCCTTGCACCAAAGTAGAAATATAAATGAAGCCAATCAGATTTGTTTTGTTCATCTTTGTAAAAGGCTTGCATAGTGTATTGTTGTTTAATTAAACTTACATTAGATCAAAGGTAGGAAAAGACACTTGCATAATAATCCTCTCTCTTGATTCTCTGATTAGTTTTTTTATGCATGAAAGAAGTATTGAAAATGTGATTGGATTTTGTATGAGCAAGTTACTGCCTGGTCAAGGTAGAGTCCACACATATCAATTTACAACTAAAATATTTTTTCAGATTCCCAATTTTTTGCATCTTACTCCTGGTGCAGTTAAGAAACACTGTGCAGCTCTTAAAGGTGAGTTCTTCTGCATTTTCTTTCATTTTCCTTCTTTTCTTTGCATTTTCTTGCCTCCTTGTCTTAAGATAGAGGTTGGCAACATTTTGCCTCCCAGACCAAAGCTTGCAACCTCACTCCCTGCCACGAGCTCCTTTCCATCCCCAAGAGAATTTGAGGTGCCTGCATCATCATTGCAAATATCTGCCCCTCTGCAATGAGAGTATGGGAAGTGCTGGTAAGAAAGAGCTTTAGGGAGGGCTGAATAAGAGTGCTGTGGAGGGGGCATGCACCTTGGTGCAGCTCCATACCACCTGATTTCACATGCCAGATCTCGCCTGGGGTTGTATATTGCCAACCCCTGAGATGCTCCATTCCACAATGCAGTAAGAAAATGACCCACATCTAAAGCTGGAATTTATCAGACTTCGTTGTCAGTATTGTCCAGTATCCTATTCTGTGGTATCATTGTTTCTTATTGCATTCAGTTTCATAAGTCTGCATATTCACTTTTTTCCCCCTCTAAGGAAGTTGGGGTTAGCTCAGATGACTGGCTGTAGGCAGATTTTGCTTGTGTTGGCTAGCAAGACTTTTTCTGTTAGGTCTAGGTAATGTTGGGAAATGAATGAATCCAGTGTCTTAATAAGAATGGGGCTTGGATGGAACTCAGTGATAAGACTAGGCCTGGTTTACACAGCTTTCTTTGACTGGTATATCTGTGTCAGTTAGCTGCAGTTTATTCACTGCAACTATATCGGTACAACCCCCATAATGAACACAGTTTTCATAGATTTTCATAGACTTTAGGGCTGGAAGGGACCTCGGAAGATCTTCGAGTCCAGCCCCTCGCCCAAAGGACAGGAAGTCAGCGAGGGTCATAGGATCCCAGCAAGATAAGCATCCAATTTGCTCTTAAAGGTGTTAAGTGTAGGTGCTTGAACCACCTCCAATGGCAGGCTGTTCCAGACCTCATGTCAAGCCTGAAACAGTCTTGTAGTAGTTTATGACCGTTCAACGTCGTCATCCCTTGGGGCGCTCTGGTGAACAAATGTTCCCCCAGATACTGGTAGTCACCCCTGATAAACTTATAGGTGGCCATCAGGTCACCCCTGAGCCTGTCATCATAAGGTCTGCTTTCCTGATCTCTGATCATGCGCGTGGCTCTTCTCTGGACTCTCTCAAGCTTCTCCACATCCTGTTTGAATTGTGGAGCCCAAAACTGGATGCAATACTCTAGCTGCGGTCTCACCAAGGCCGACTACAGGGGGAGGAGGACATCCTGGGATTTGATGCAAGCCAACGTTTTGGTCGCTTTACTAGCCACAGTATCATGTTGCAGGCTCATGTTCATCTTGTGGTCAATGATAACCCCCAAGTCTCTTTCTTCCGTAGTGCTAGCCAGCGTAGCACTGCCAAACCTATAAGGATGCTGCAGGTTTTTTTCCCCCAAGGTGGAGAACCCTGCATTTTTCAGTGTTAAACACCATCAGGTTCTCGTCCCATTTGCTGAGCCTATCCAGGTCAGCCTGGATCACCGGCCTCTCTTCTGGCATGGATGCTTTGCCCCAAAGTTTGGTGTTATCAGTGAACTTGGCCAGTCCGCTCCTGACTCCAATGTCCATATCATTAATGAACAATATGGGTCCAGGGAGAGAGCCTTGGGGGACCCCACTGGTCACAGGACACCATGATGAGTGACTTCCATCAATTACTACCCTCTGGGTCCAACCACGGAGCGAATTTCCCAGCCGGCGGATCATGATGGACCCAAGGCCACAATTGGCCAGTTTTGCCAAGAGGTGATCATGGGATACCAGATCAAAGGCTTTTTTGAAGTCAAGATATATGACTTCAATCTCGTCTTCCTTGTCCAGGTGATAGATCGCCTGGTCATAGAAGGAAATGAGATTGGTCAAGCAAGATCTACCTGCAACAAACCTGTGCTGGCTATCCCTTAGGATGTTGGTGTCGGCCAGTCCATTAAAGATGGCCTCTTTAATAAACTTTTCTAAGACCTTCCCTGGGATAGAAGTCAGGCTGATGGGCCTATAGTTAGCTAGATCCACTTTTGTCCCTTTCTTGAAGATAGGCACCACATTGGCCTTCTTCCAGTCTTCAGGCACTACACGAGAGCGCCAGGAGCTTTCAAAGATCCGTGCCAGGGGCTGGGCTATGATGCTCGCCAGTTCCTTGAGTACCCTGGGGTTTTACTGTGAGATGTTCTTAGTTTCCTTTCCATGCAGGTATAAGCATGTTTATGTCAGTATAACTCAAGTTGCACTGTGGAATATTCTCCTTTATACCAACATTAGTAGAAGAGTAAAGTTAATCTGTGTGCATTGAGGCCTGGAAGAACAGAGGAAAATTGAATAAGTACCCCAATTGAAAGTGTATCTTGTGCAGGTTAGTTCTCTTAGATACTACTGTATGTTCCTCCTTGGTACCCAGGTTGTGGCTGAGGTCAAAACCAGTTCTGTATCTGTACTCAAGAAGCTCAGTCTCCTCCCTTCCACGAGGATTCTATCCTAGTTATCTGTCTTTTCCGCCTCAGTAATTATCACTATAATGTGCTCTTTTTGGTACTTCATTCTGCAGTGGTTTGGAATATAAAGCTAATGTAGAACGTAGCAACCCACCGAACTGGTGGAGTTCCATGCTAGGGTACATGTGTAATATTTTTCTTCCCTCCCCAGGCCATGGCTTGCAACCTGGCCTTCTGCTGTCCAATCCCTTATTCCACCCAAGGCCAGGTTCAACTTCTTCGTGGGTTGTAGGTTGCTAACCCTTGCTTTAAAGGTTAACTTTTTTGGGAAAGATATAGAGTTAGAGTTCTTCAGTAGATAACAAAGCTAATATTTAAGGAAGAGGAAGGGAAAGGGGGAGGAAGGAAGTTATTGGTGTGATCCTGTAATGGCTTTGATAGTTTTCAGTATTTATTCTATATGGTTTCTGCTTAACTACACAAAACAATTCCTTTAAGAGGTAAATACAGATATATGATGGTACTGTCCTGTTGTCACCTGAACGTCAATAATATTGCTTGAATCAAACTTGTTGGTTTTTGTTTCTTCAGATTTCTGCACTGAATGGCCAACTGCATTGGACAGTGATGAGAAATGTGAGCAGCATTTTCCTGTTGAAACTGACACAGTGGATTATGTTTCAGCAGGGCCATCTATTCGTAATCCCAAAGCAAGAGTGGTGACCTTAAGAGTAAGTAGTACGTAGACCTTACTAACAAGGAGTCATTTTCTCTTAGTATTGTTGAGGAAAAAAGCTTGATTTAAAGGGACATATGTAGAGTGTTACTGTTCATCTTCAAGTGAAAGGCAATGGAAGACCTGAAATGTCATGCTTTCTGGCAGTATTTAAAGTAGAGAGGTAAAGTTATCAGCTGCACAACTTATAACTGCAGGCATTCAGTTCAGTAACTGAAGAAAACCAAGTTTTTTCTTGTGTCATGGTATGCCTGTCCTATAATTTCCCTGGTTAGCATCTCAAGCATTTTAGGACCAATATTCATGTATCTTCTGGGATGCCCTTATTGTTTTTGCATTTTTCATTTACTGTAAGTAAGGACCAACTGAAATCAGGTTTTTGTGAAATCCAGCATTGCCCACAAAAAGCATGAAATCCACTCAGACTGCCATTGAGTTGGCTGCTGTGCCCCTCACTACTGATTGGCTGTGAAGACTACCTGTCATGTTGCCCTACCCCTCTCTACCAATCAGCGGTGAGGTGCAGGGCCGCATGACGAGCAGCCAGTCAGCAGTGAGGTGTGGGGCTGCATGACAGGCAGTCTTCACAGCCAATTAGTGGAGAGGGGTGGGGCCACCAGCTCCCCACAGTTGATCAGAGCCACACTCTGCCTGTGAATGGCTGCTGGGCCCTGTATTCTGCCCACAAAATTGGCAGGCAGCCACTTCAAATTCAGTTGGCCCTTAATTATAAGACTTAAAATGAGAACTAATATATTCTCTGGCCTTAGAGGTCTTCCTTAATAGCATTAAAATAGTAGCTTCCTCAGGCTAGCAACATTGCTCATTTTTTAATTAGTTAGAACGTGATAGTGGCAGAGCTTGAATTGGAACTCTGCCTGAGAACAGAAATCCAGACTAGGAGTTTAATGGTGACTAAAGGTATTGTTCTTGGCCTTAAAGGCGATCTGTAAAAGTCAAAGGGGTGTTCAAAGACAGATCTGTGACAATATTCTAATTTTACCTGACATTTACTCTGCAAATAGCAAGAATATCAAGTTTTGTTATACCTAGCAGGGCTACGAATTCCTTGGTGACCTAGAACACTGAGGAGGTAATTGACTTGGTGATTCAAACACTACCCTTTATATTCAGGAGTTCACAGGACAAAAAGTTTTTATGTTTTCTGAGAAAAAACACAGAAAGCAGATCCTTCTTGTGGGGATGTTTGGATATTGAGAGCCTACTTGGAGTCTGGTTGGGGAAAAAACACCATGCCTTTTTAAACTTTTTCCTACTATTTTGATTTGTGTATAAGTATCTTAGTCTTAAGTGATATGCGTATCTCAAGGGCCCTAATACAGTTTTAATTTTAGTAATATGACAAGATACACATCCATTTGGGTGTAGTTGCAAGTGCATGTGTAAACTAGATGCAAAAATAATAAATGTTGTAGTTAGCTAACAAAAGGAGCATTACTAACCCAGAAAATAAAGAGTCGGACTTAAAAAATATACAACTATTTAATAGTTTTTGGGATTCAAATAATCTTAACTCTCCCTTCAGTGACAACGGGCAAAAACCGTACAGTTGTGATTAAGACACTGTTTTGTTTCATATCCCACCGAAGGGTAAAAACTGTTTGAACTTCATATGTGAATACTTAACAAACACAGGCAATGTTACCATGTGATATTTTTACTGATTGGTTGGCATGTAATATTTACCTCAAGTATTAGTCAGTTAATTTTTTTTAAGGCAGAGTTACCAGTAAACAGAATCAGTACAGAGCATAGTTGCAATACGGCTAGTGGTACTAGCCATATTGGGGCTCTCTCGTGCCACTGACTCATTACAAATTACTGTACTTTCTCTTATACCACATCCATCTTTCTCTCCATAATCAGCCTTCCAGAGTTGCGTATGAAGTGGAGAGGTTGATTTCTTTGCTGGAAGAGACGTGGG
The DNA here is from genome assembly GCF_001723895.1 of Crocodylus porosus. NCBI lineage: Eukaryota > Metazoa > Chordata > Crocodylia > Crocodylidae > Crocodylus > Crocodylus porosus. Next base: position 14,366,020 of record NW_017728931.1, on the reverse strand, counting down.
GTGCAACATTGCAAATAGACACTGACTCGTGGCTCCCAACATGGCTCTCATTTCCCACTACAGCTGCATACAGCGGGGGCAGAATCCAGTGATAACCCTCTTTAACAGTTGCTGGTGACGCAGTAGCTTTTGGCTACAGAACTAATGTCCTAACTGAGGGTGAGCAACCTGCTGCATGCAGTCTGTAGGTGAGGTTTGTGATATAGAAATAACCAGGGCTGTCCCTGCTGGGGGCACACTGGGGTGACTGCCCCGGGCCTTATGGAGCCAGGCAGAGTGGCTGCAGAGACTTTGCGTTGCTGCTGGCTTCGGTGCGCA
>NW_017728931.1:14360313-14365602 GCF_001723895.1 Crocodylus porosus | reverse complement strand
TAATCCGCCACCAGCTTCCTCACATCTGGGGTAGAGCCCCGCAAAGGCTAATTTGGCCTGGGCCCTGCTCAGGTCACCTATGGAAATAACACATTATTTGCAAGAACTTATATAAAGAGCTGTGCACAATAAAGAAGTAACAGTCTTCCTACTGTCCTTGCAGAGGTCTGAAGCCTAGCCTTGTTGTCCTGCCACACTAGAAAATTTCTGCTGCTTCCACCAAACTGACTCCCGGGATGACAGACTTCCTGGAAACTGTTTCCAGGAGGATTTTATCTGTCACATGAATGGCCATGACTCCAGAAAAATCTTTTTTTTTTTTTCCCTATATTCTGCCTTCCAAAAACAAAGTGCATGTTTCATTTAGGGGAGTGGGAGCTGTAAAAAAAATAAGGTGTTTGTAAATTAACAACTAACCACCATCCTTCCTATTACAACAGTGTCTGTAGCCTACAAAATACTTATCAATTTTTAATAACGCACGCTATTTAGAAGGCTGTAATTAAGCTATTTATCAGCTATCTATTCAAAGCTGTTCCCTCTTGAAATCATTTGGGATAATGAAATACTGACACACACACTAAATTTCTTGAAATACCCAAGTTTTAATTTAATTGTAATTTAATTAATTAAACTTGCTTACAGATTCTTGGAAAACTTAATGTGTACTCAAAGAATAGGTGCTGTAATTTTGGGAAAGACCCATATTTTCATACAAATCAAAGAGGTTGAACCTGTATTTAAAGTTAAGAAGCATTTTCATGTTACAGTAATTGGAGTTGAGACTCTTTCCTTTAGTAGTTGTAAGTAACCATCATCAGTGTTATAGGAGTCGTCATGTGAATTCTATGGGAAGTGGTATTTTGATCATGAAATTTTGAGGAAAGTCTGTATGGACATGCAAGCTGGGTTTGGTGGTCAGATTTTATAGAGCAGGCAGGATGAGGAAAGGGATAGTAAGGACCTCAGAACCTGTTTCAATTGATAATTCCTTCCTCTGCTATAGCAGGGGACCTCTGCTACTAGAAATGAAAGTGCAGCACCACAGAGGCTAGCTGCAGGTCAGTCACTTCGTTGCCAAAGGAGGTAGGAAACAAGTGAAGGGAAGTAAAGATGCAGACCAGATCAATAAACTTGTTAATTGGGACAGAAGGGGAAACCTGTCAGCCTGGCCATGAAGACCAGCAGTCAGGAAGGGAGAGGAGGAAGGGCTATATAAGTCTAGCCCAGGGCCAGATGTGCAACTGGCTCTGATTCTGAAGGGGGAAGGAGCTGGAGAATACCTCCTCAAGATGAGTACTTTTTGAGTTGAGTTGTTTATAGCCTGACTAGCAATTTGGCATGCTTGGGAAGCCACAGGCAGAGTAGGGTGCCTACCACAGGGTAAGGCCCAGGGGAAGAGCCCTGCCAGGGCCTGAGACCCAGGGGGCTGTATGGGCCTGAATCTGAATAGAGTATGGGAGTTGCTAAGGCCGAAGGAGGGAGCCCTACCAGAGTCTGGGACCTAGGGGACTGTGTGGAGCTAAAGATGAGCAAAGGAAAGAGAGAGAGAGAGAGATGGGGCCTAGGGCCCAACATTAAGGGTGAAGGCCAGGGAAAGAGCCCTGTAAGGGTCTGGGATCCAGAGGACTGCATATGGATGAAACAGAGAAGAAAGAGAGGAGAAAATGATCTGACCTGGGGTCCAGGGCTTGGTGGGCCAAGGAGACCGGAGTCAAGAAGGAAAGGTAGGGGGAGAGAGAGAGCGTGAGCGCTTTGCAAGGGTCAGGGCCCTGCAGCAACTGTGCAGGCAGAAGCCAGTTTATGCAAGGGCCAAGGGCCCAGAGTGTAGGGAGCCCTTAAAGCAGTGAAGACCTAAAGGGTCACAGTTGAGGGCTGACAAGTCCTGAGACTGAAGAGCAAGTAAGACAGGCTCAGGGAGTCTGTGGATAAGGGAAAGGCCAGAGGTGTAATGTCTTGCTGAAGCAAGGATCAGGGCCAGAAGGTAGCTGCTTAGGGATGAGCAAGACAGTGAAGTACCAAGGGCTTACCCTGATCTCTGAGTACAGCCTCCCATACCTAGACATCAAGGCATGGCAGGATAAACCTAGGGCAGTGCCCTGCGAGAACAGTGGGGTAGAACAGGGACTGGAGTGCCCTCTAGGACAGCGTTTCTCAAGCTGTGTTGTGGCCCAAAAATGGGTTGCAAGAATATATGAAAGAGTCATGAACAAACTTTAAAAATGGATTCTCTTTTAAAGGGGAAAAATGTGGGAAACCATGGATTTTGCCTTGCAGGCTGTCTGAGTTGCAGCCTGCGAAGGGATGCTTGTGGCCCCCCATACCCACACATCCACCCCCTGCCCCACACAAGGGGGGGCTGGGGGCGGCAGGTAGGGAGTGAGGGTCACTGGTAGGGCCAGGGAACTGTTTTCTGTTTAAAGTATTAACTGGGTTGGGACTGGCCATCATCGTTTACAAATGGGTCCTGGTACAAAAAAGTTTGAGAACCACTGCTCTAGGGCAGTGGTTCTCAACATTTTTTTTTTGTACCGGGACCCATTTGCAAGGGTCATTGGCTTGTCATGACCCACACCCCCCTGACCTGCCACAGCCTTGGCTGCAGGCCACCTGGCCACCTTCCCCAGTGCCATCAGGCACCTTCCCCCTCCCCCATACACGCCTATCCCCTCCATCCATGCATATGTGCTGCTCTCCCCACCCTGACAGTCCCGAAGCCCTGGCCCTCCAACCCCTGCTCCCCGTTTACTTACCTTCATCCAGCTGCTGGGGCTCCTACCAGAATCCTGCCTGGCTGTGTTGTAATCATCCCCTAAGCAGCCCCTTGAAGGCTGGAATGCTGCCTGCAAGGGGAAACCTGCGCTTTTGCACATTTTTCTGGCACTTGCTTGCAACCCTTTGAAATATTCTTGAGCAGGATTATATTTAGAGACCTGGACACAGAAGTACCGCTTAAATATCAAGTAGATGAAATAAGATCTGGTTTAAGGGTATGCAACCAGATCCTTGCAAGAGAAAGGGTTTTTGTTTGTTTGTTTCTGCCCGGATTAGGCCAAAATACTCCTTTTTCAAATTGCTTTCAGCGTGGTGAGCCACTTGGAGAAGAAGGCCATATGAACATGACCCTGTCTTGAACAGGGCCAGACCCCCTCAAATGTACTGAAACTTCTAGAACATTCCACATTTGGGAGGAGTTGTAATGCTTATTCTGCAAGGATGGGTGATCTACAGTGAGAGGAAATGCACTCTTTCCCTCCCCACCCCCAAAATATCTGCATAATGGAAAAGTGCAGTGAGCAAAAGGCAGATAAGTATTTTGAACTGCTTTTTAAAATTCCCATGCAAATAGATAGCTTTCATTTCTACAGCCTTGCAGCCTGATTCGACAAATGGTCGAACAGCCCAGGTGAAGGGTCACAATGTGGCTACACTGCTTTTGGTATCTGAGCTATCTTAGGTATTACTAGGAACATGAAGTTCTAGATATGTTTCTAGTGGTAAAATCTTGAAGGACAGTAACCAGAAACAGTCCAGTGTGGTTCTCTTAGTGTAGATAATACTTTGTTTACTAGTCCATTTTAAAAGTAAAATGTGTTTGCATTTTTTTGTTTCCAGTATGTTTCAGATACTGGGGTTTTTTAAAATTAGTTAAATAAGCTAACTTGCTTTTTTCAGTAATGTTTAGTTAAAATTCTAATGTCCATCCAAATGTAAGTTGACATTTGTGAATAAAAAATATGGTATGCATTTGTACAAGAAATTAATCATTTACAACTTTTAACATAATAGTAAAAATTAAAATAAGAGTATATAGAGTAAGGATGTAAATATAATTTTAAAATATTCATTTAACTTCCTCTAATCATATCAGTTAAATGATTAACGTATAATACAGGAGCTCAGATACAGCTGCCCGTTGACTGGAAGGAGCACCTGATTATTTAAAGTATTGATTGTTTGATTATTTAAATTAAGGTTTCCTGTTTGATTAAATTTTTGGTTTAAGTAGGTGATTTAAATTGATTTGCCCTGACTCAATCCCAAAAAGAGGGAATTGATTGCCAGTGGCAGGATATCTTCAGATTTGTGTTTCCTAAAAGCTGGTGCGTGTGCTTCATAGGGTGGGACCATCTTTTAACACTCATGTTACAGTAAGAGTTCTGCTAGTTATGGTGACATGCAACAAAATCAAAATGTAGGTAATTCACATGAAGTCACTTGTCAGCCATCTTGATTGCTTGTGTCATATTTGATTTGTCCTAAATTCAGAATCCAGTTGCCTATTCTATCAATACACAATGTCAAATGGACAGCTTTTTTTTCTGTTTAATACTTTTTTCTTGTTGTTTATTTCTTTTAGCTCTTCAGTTACTCCTTGATCTTTGACATTTTTAAAAGCCTTTACATGATTATTCTGCAGGCTTTTTCCCCCAGGCAGGATTTTTTACCTTTGAGCAGTTTCCCAGATTGTTGCTTGTTCTTTGAATTTTTTCTTTTCAGAGGAATTTATGTGCTGTTGCTTAATATAAGTATTATTAGTTACGGCAAGGCAGGGAAAGCTGTTGGTACTAGGGGTTGCCAGGTTTCTGGACTGGAGAACCCCTTGGCTCTCCCCAACTGGGGAACCTTGCAACACTCTCACAGCACTCCATTTTCAGTGTTGAGACTGGTGCTGTCCCAATCCTGAGACTAACCCCTGTCAGTCAGTTTATTGTCAGTATTAGGATAGGGACATGCTACATGTTTAATTTATGGCAGAAAACAAACCAGCCACAAAAATACTCCACAAAATATGTGGAACATCTGTGTAGCTGGCTTGCCACTTCATGATGCTATGAATCATTAGCCTGTGTAGCAGTGTTGTTATCTATGGCACAGTTAATATGTTAATTGCACCTTAAATGTAATGTGTTTCAGAGTCCTCTGAATCCTCTGCCTATTGTCATTTCAAGTAATTTATAGCCAGTAGAAGCAATTTACCTATTATTGCTTAGACTCTGCATGTAATATGTAGTGTTCAATCTGACTTTCTCTTAGTTGGAATCTTCTGCTATGTAGTTGCTTTCTCTGCAATTTCAGATTGAACTTGAAGCAAAACTACTAGGTGAAAACCAGTAACTTCTGTTGCAAAGGTAGTTAGACTAGACAATCAATATAGTTTCATACCTTCTAGGGTCAGAAGGGACCTGAGCAGATCGAGTCCAACCCCCTGCCATGGCAGGAAAGAGTACGGGGGTCAAACGACCCCAGCAAGGTGTACATCTAGCCTCCTCTTAAAGACCCCCAGGG
>NW_017728931.1:14358050-14360134 GCF_001723895.1 Crocodylus porosus | reverse complement strand
AGTGCATGGGGGAACAGGGACTTCCCCAGTGCCTGCTGGTCCCCTCTGACTAGGGGATTACAGCCATTATGATCTGTAATGGCTTTAATATTTGTGTACATCCTTCATTTAAATATCCCCCAGTAATAGAGTAGTATTCTAGAGAACCTTGAACTGATGTAAAAAAAAAACAAACTTTCTCCTGTTTTTAGACTCTTGTGGCAAACAATTTTGGGAATCTGAGAGTGTCCTAGTGATGATGCAAAAGTTACCTGCTATTTTTCTTAGCATTGGGAAGATGGGAAATGAATTTACCCAACACTCTTCATTCTGAAATAATACCTGATCTGTGTTCAATCACATTACTTGTTAAAACAACTTGAGGAAATTCTTCAAATTTATGGGTTTTGTATCTGAGTAAAAGTTGTCTGACAAAAATTGCCTAACAGTTTTTAAAATATTAGGCAGTGTATGGGGACTGGATTTGTAAAAGACTAATAATATTTCTCTTGTACTTCAAGGTTAAACTTTCCAACCTGAATTTAGATGACCATGCGAAAAAGAAGCTTATTAAACTTGTAGGAGAGCGGTACAGCAAGGATACAGATATCCTTACCATTACAACAGACAGGTATGGTAACACGAGAAAAGCGTCTGTGGCTTTGGTCCTATTAGAAATTAGTGAAGATGTCTGCAGTAACATATCAATTTGTCTTACTCACCTAGTACTCCTTTCTGACCTAATGATGATGAAAGTAAGCTCTTCAGCTATTTTGTTTCTAAAGACATTCCTAATAATTGTCTCGAAGATGATGGCAAAGTATGGGTTTTTTTTAATTGCTATCTTATACATTTATTTAATGTATGTATTTATGGTTACATGCAGCGGAGTGTAAGGGAGTAGCTTATTTGCCAGAACAACCCACTGCATTTCAGAGGCTTATCCAAAAATGTGGTTCATTTGTAAACCAACATGTCCTAAAAATTAAGGATGTAATTCAGGAATAGGATACATGTTATTACTATGGGAGTGTCTCTTTGGCTACATAATGTTGTTTAAGTGCTTACTAGGTAATCTTTACAATTCTCTGACTGTAAATGTTATCCGCATTTTGTAGATACGGAAACTAAGAGTAACCATGACTGGTATGGAGTCTAATCAAGTTTTGTCATGAGCCTTTGTGTACCCAGTTAGAGCCGATCACCTCCTATTACAACTAAGCTTTATTAAATACAATTTATAATTACTTATTTCTGTAGGTTGTTCTATTGTTACCTACTATTAAGTTGAAGTCCCCTTTCCCAGTCTGCAGTGATTTCTTTAGAAAAATTAAAAATCTTAGTTTTGAAAAGATGAAGGTACAGCTGTGGTTTTCTGGCCAACATTATAACCTCTTACTTACTGGTTCTTGTGCCCCAAGGCTTTGAACAAGGGTGATGTGTCATCTTGTGGGAGCTGGCTGCTAGGCCCCCAGGATCATAGTTGTGTCCGAGCAGGTCTGTCAACAGCCCCTTGCTCCCAAGTTGTGACTTACTCCCATGGCAGGGCAGGGTGGAATAGACACCAGCCTGGGACTCGACATCCTCCAGCGGGGACTAAGTATGTGTTTATCAGCGGGGATCTGGGTTTTCCATTTGTGGGAAAACATGGATTTTCTCATTTAAAGGAAAAAAACATAGGAAGTGGCTGGTTTTCCCTTGCAGGCTAGCAAAGTTCCAGCTCGCAAGGGGCTGCTTGCAGCCAGGGGGAGCACAGCGCAGGGGGTGCCACATGCATGTGTTTGCACACAAATGCATGTGGCAGGCAGACAGCAATGGAAAGCAGCTCCCTCCAGGTAACTTTATGGGGAGAGGGGGCACAAACAACCTGGTGATGTATGCCCCTGAGACTCCTGTGCTCACAGGGGGCTGCTGGGCTGCAGCCTGGCCAGACTAGCTTGCTGGGGAGGGAGGATGGAGGAGGACAGCTGCAGCTGGACCCACTTCCTGGTGAAATGAAAGGGGCAGGAGGAGCTCTAATTTTTCCATGATAAAAAAGAAATTAAATCAAGCATCAAAATACATTGGTATTTAGAATTTATTTTATTATAATGATTGAGATATGG
>NW_017728931.1:14290909-14357950 GCF_001723895.1 Crocodylus porosus | reverse complement strand
ACCCTGGCTGCTGACATGGAAGGAGCTTCTAAGCAAGCAGCAGATGGAGGGAGACTCTGTATTCCTAGGGGTTAAGAGAGGGCAGACTTTGAGCTCTAATTTTTCCATGATAAAAAAGAAATTAAATCAAGCATCAAAATACATTGGTATTTAGAATTTATTTTATTATAATGATTGAGATATGGGTAGGCTTCCAAATTGCTTTAAAATTGTAAATATATCAATAAAGCATTGTTTTCAACTGGCATGCATGCATACATACATATGTACAAACAAACACATGAATTTAAGGTACTTAGAGGTCACATTTCAGCCAAGTTGATTTTTCTACCCCATTTCCTGTATTTCCTTGTAGTAAGGATTTAACTATTATTTAAAAAATTATCCTTTCAACCTTCTCTAATTATATCAGTTAAAAGATTAATTGATAACCAGGGCTCCTATTTTTTTTTCTGTTTAACAATCCCAAATTCTCTGATAAAAATCCCCAAATCCGTGTTTTTCTGCGATTTTAAAATGAAATGTGTGTGTGTGGATGGCTGGGGTGGGGGCAGTTCCTGCCTTTCCTGCCTCACCCTGTCTGTGCTGGAGCAGACAGCACAGCCCAGCCTAGGGCTGGAAAGCATGTTGGGATGCTGGGGGACTGTGATTTAACGTAAACCAGCAATGGGTCTGGGGGACAAATTTCATAAACCAGTCTGACCCAAATCAGTTAAGTCTGATAGTACATTCAACTAGATTTATCTTAAACCAGTTTCAACCATTTTGAAACTGGCATATGTGCACTGAGCTTCTATTCTGTTACAGGTTTAAATCAGTTTCTGATTATTTAAACTGGCTTCTGTGTAACTTCTGTCCCTGAACAAACAAGAGCCAGCCATAAAAAAAAAAAAAAAAAAAAAAAAAAGCATCATGCTGTGATGTATAAACAGGGGTTCAATAGGATGATCTAGCCCTTTTATGAAGACAGACAGCGCTGGGGTAGGAACCCAGCTGTGAGTGGTTACCTGTGAGTAAAAACCTAAGGGATAGAAAGAGCAAAGAGCTTGAGCTGGGAAGGAACAGTTTGTGACCAGGGGGCAGCTTGGAATCCAGAAAAGCTTGCTTTTAAGAAGGGGCCAGAGCTACAGAGGTTTTTCCTGCCACCTGGAGAAAGGTTAAGGTTTTGCTTTAGTCATTTGTTTGGGGTAAGAACTGTTGTGTGTACTAAGAGGAATGGCTGAAGAGCTCCCAAGGAAGCCAGTCTGTGACAGCAGGAACCCCAAATCCATTTACAAAGAGGGTCATGTCAGAAATCTGAAATAATCTTTCAAAGCTACTCAAGAGCAGTAAGGCCTTACCTGGAGTATTGTTTCCAGGTTGGGGCTCCAAAGGTCATGAAAGATATGGGTCGGCTTCAGAGACCCCAAAGAGGAGCGATAGAAGGGTCAGAGTTCTAGAATGAATGCTGCTTTGAGGAAAAATTAAAGAAAGTGGATCTGGTTAATCTAGGGAAAAAAGGCTGAAGGAAGATGCATCTTTCAGTATGTGTAAAAGGTTACTGCAGAGAGGAAAGGGAGTACATTTTGCTTCGTGTTCACTTGGGGATAGGAGTAACAGTAATGGTGTTTAAGCTGCAGCAAGAGAGATTGGTCAATGTTAGGGAAAGCTTTCCAGCTATAAAGAAAGTTAAGCATTGGAATGAGTTACGTAGGGAAGCTGGAATCTCTTTCATTGGTTGCTTTTAGGTCAGACAGACTTCTGTCAGGATTGGTTTAGGTACAGTTGATCCTGCCTTTGGGCAAGGGGGTAATCTGAATTATCCATCAAGACCTCTTCTAACCCTATTTGCTGTGATGGTAGGAAGGCAGTTAATGGTGAAGTATCAGATTTGAGTTAACACTGCAACAGGAACTTATGCAGCAGTAGCATGAACTTTTTAAAAATGATGGAGTTGCTCCGTTTTAAATCCTCACAGATATAAAGGATCAATGTTTGTCATCATCAATTTACTATGCTGACTACTGTAATCGTGGTTATATATGTCAGAAACTAGTGCATCAGGAAATTCAGATTGCAGCTCTATTTATCATTGATTTACTACAACAGAAGTATCTCTTCCATCGTGATGGTGATGCATATCATTTCATAGATATAATTTGAGAGGGCTGTAAAGAAACTCCAAGTGTGGCCATGTTTTGAAACAAATTACTCATGTTGATAATGTTTTTGAGGTGGGGCTTTTAATGATACATCACAAAATTGGAATTTGTTACATGTTACTTTTATATATCTAGGTTGCCTTTGTCATGCTTAATTTTGCCTTCAATCCAATTCTCTTTGTGCTTACATCTTATTTTCTTAGGAAACAATTAAGCTAAATGATACTTCACCAATTAGGGAGCACGTGAAACAAAGTTTAGTGTTCTTGGTAGAACTCCTCAGGTGGTAATAGAGGCTGATATTATTTCATGAGAGAGGTCTGGCCCACCTCCAATCTGGAGGCAGTATTTTTTTTTTTTTTTTTTCAATTATACTAAACTAAAAGCAACCTCTGCCCATGAATAGAAGCATTGAACTTTTCTTTGGGTTTGCATTTTAAAAGAAAAGAAGTATAATGTTACACAAATCTTACATTCCCTAAAGAAACATTCACCTTGTCAGTTCTAAGACTTGAATTGTGTTCAGTCATGCGAAGTGTTGGACAAAATGTGGCAAGTCTTTGTGGACAGACTTAGGGTTGATTAAGCAGTAGACCTTTAGTTTTCTGACAGTTGCTAGCAACCTGTGGTCAGGAACTCTTTCATTCTTGATGCTTTGGAAATTCTGGTTCTTTGAATGAAAATGGGTTCTCTCCGTTTTGGGCATCGTTACCAAAAGCCTCTGTAAGATGGGTCTCTTCAGGTAACTTTTTTTAAATCTACTCCCCCTTTCTGTTACTTGATCATGAATACTTAAATATTTGAGTCCATCCCTGGGTGTTATTTCGACTAAATCCTAGCTCCTGTTTGTGTGTGCTGTAGAAGTAGCTGTTCCAATAAGGACTCATTTTAATGTGTTAGGAAATTGCTCTGGAAGCCATGTCCCGACCTGGTATTTCACCTTTTCGTAAGTCTGTGAACGAGCTCTCGTACATTAGATTTTAGAGACCACTCCATTTAATGTTTCTCAGTATCGTTCACACAGTCTTCTTCTGATCCAGTAACTGGTAGTAGAAACTTGTTGGTAGTAGAATATTGAACAACTGCTTGGGTTAAGACTGACCCCTGGGTAGGTACAAAACATGTCAGTAACTGTGTGCTGTAACTAACCTACTCCGGCCACTGTAATGATACAAGTAGAGCAAGACTTGTACCTATTTCATTCCGGGTTAAATTTAGTGGCACGCAGAGGTAAGTTGCAGTATAATAATTTATGTTGAGTAGAAACACTTTCCTTCCCCACCCTCCACCAACTTTCCTTTTAATCCCTTTAGAAGTGGTTAAAAGGATCTTAAGAGAGTGCAGTGCAGAAAACCATGTTATTGAATGCATGTGCAGCTGTTCGGCGTTCTGATCTGTATTTTGTTCCTAAGATTTTAGATTGTGTTAAAAATATGCCTGTACTTCCTTTTACAAGTTTAGGGTTTTTTTCAGTAATTTGGATCTAGCTAAGAAGAGAGGATAAGTAGGGAGTACTGCTTGATCTGCTTCTTCCCTTGCCTCATTCAGAATGGGAAGAGCATCATTGACTAATGCTTCTTTGTTGGGTTATAGGAGTTTTTTGGGAGTTTGCAGTGGGAGAGGAGTAGGTGCTGTGCTGACCCTCAAGGGACTGCCTCAATACAGGATGGCTCCCCTGCCATATATAGCTATCATATGCAGGTCAAAAGAGGAAAATAAGAACAGCTTATGACTAACACCCTACCTTCCAGCCTGGAAAGGAGTTTGAAGATTGGTTTGAGGAATCGGTATGAATCAAAGGGGAAAATGGAGCACTGTGGAACACCGACTTTCTCAACTAGGGGATTGCAAGAGCCAGTTGTGTGATGAGATGATCTTCAGCGTCCCTGCTGTACGCTATTTGTGGAAGCAATACATTGTCTGTCTAAATCGGTGGTCTCCAAAGTGGGGTGCACATACCCCAGGGGGTACGCAAGACGATCCTTTGGGGTGCGGGAAGAAAATATTACAACTTCTATTTATATTTATTTTTATTTAAAAAAATAAGAAAGAAATTAAGCTTTACTAATATTTAATATACGGATTGACACTGGCGCCCTCACTCAGTCCGTATGTCAGATGGTCACGTGTCACACATGGTGCACGAGGTATCCTGAGGGAAGAGTGGGAGTTCCGCAACGTGGAGGGGTTGACAGCAGCGCCCTCAGTGGCGCCCCCAATAAATATACATGTATTGGGGGTGCGTGCTCAAAAAATTTTTTACTGATAGGGGTGCGCAATCAAAAAAGTTTGCTCTAGATCACTGTTTCTGAGCCAGGGTGCTGTGACACTCTGGGGTGCCTTGAGATCCTTTCAAGGGTGCCATGGGGTGCCACACAGTGTTAGCACTGTTAGGTGTACAAACATGATTTTCAGAGATTTCAAATGGGAATCCATTGTGTCAAAAACATTCTACCCTGTTGTGTTCTTTCTGAGTTCTTTGCAACAGAAGAATTGCTCTATTATTTTTTCTTCAACCATAAACAAGTGAAAACTAAGATCTGGCACTTTTTTCAAGGGGTGCCTTGAATCTAAAATGGTTGAGAACCACTACTCTGGACCTCAAGTAGCACTTGGTTATTGACGGCTCTGAGCTCCTTGTATTAGTTGTACCCCTATACCTGACCATTAGTCGAGGATTGTACATTTTACCTACCTTACAGAGTAGATTATGTATCCCATTCTGATTGAGTTTCCCTTCAACTTGGTATTATTTTGACCCAAGTTTGTTGAGATTTTTTTTTAAGTTAGAAGCTAATGTATGGTTTTTCTTTATATGTACTATTTTATTAAATGGGTTTTCTTCAGCCAGTTGAATAACATGCTATCTTCAGAACTGAAATTTCATGCAGTCCAGACTGACCTGTGACCATTGAAAGCAGAATGTCATTAAAGGTTGGGTCTGGCAGAGACTTTAAACAGACTTTAATGGTTACTGACAACTGCTTTATTGTTCGGGCTTCTTTAAGGCTCCATTTGGTTTTCCATTTATTCATTCACTCTTCATCTTGTGCTTAAAAAGCATAATAATGTGTCAATAACTTGTAATTAGACAATAACATGGCTGAGCAATAGATTGTGAACTGAAGCTGAATACAAAACCTCTGTACGGTATGGGGGTGCAGAATATACAAATTTTCTTAACTTTTTGCTGTTAGATTATAGATCCCAGAAGGTACCAGCTGTACTTCAAAGTATTTTATTTGCTTTTGAATTTCAGATGTCCACTAAGGAGACAAAACTATGATTATGGAATATACCTCCTCACGGTTTTGTACCATGAATCTTGGGTAAGCAGTTGAATTTATCTAACAAACTAAACACTACTTATTTCAGAAAAGAACTCTTCACCTATGATGATATTCTGTTAACTATAAAAATCCTGATGGGCATGATTGGTGCAGTTGGAATATTTAAATGCATAATCAATTATTCTATCCAAAATAAACCACAGAGTGCACTTCTCTAACTTTTTTTTGCTCGCTATAGTTTTTAATACTGCATGCACCAAATAGTCTGTCACAGAAGCTTAAAATCCTGATGCGTCCATCTAAAATTTGGAAGTAAACTCTATTCTACAGACCATAGTAATTAATAGTTAGTTTAAGACCCTATGATAAACATTCGGGTAACTTTTTTGATGCTTCTCTTCTCAATAGTTAGTAATTTATCACCTATATATGAAATTAGGGACTCTGGCAAGGTATACTTCCTTTTGACCAGAAACATCCCTAACGAATGCACGTGTTGTAATTTTAGACCGCATGCTATTAAGTATTAAATAGAGCCTGTGAATTTACGTATTTTATGGTAAACTTTTATTTTCACTGGTACATTACCAGCATGGGTATTTTTTCCTGTTTAACAGCATTACAAATCATGAACTCTGGTGACAGATCAGAGTTTCCAATAGTAAACAATAACAACAGAATCTAAACACTGTTCTTTTCATTAATTCCAGACAAACAACACATCTCCTTTGCTCTAGCATTACTTAGTGATGGAAGATTGGGCTATATGATAGTGCAGTGCAAGTGGTTGGTGTGTATTGAATACACGCAAGTCTCTTGCCCCTTTATTACCTTTCAACTTCCATGTTAATATTTGATGAACTCATCAATCAGTTGTAATTGTCTTTGATTTCCATGAAAAATTGATGCCCTGCTGTGACATCTGATTATTTTTTTTTTTTTCCATGATCAGTGGTAATCCCTTTTAACAGATGATGAAAGGTAGTGTGGATGCATTTTGTTAACCATAAGCAAACAAGCTCTGGTCTATTTTAATATGTGTGAACTTTAAATATTGGGGGGATTAGCCTTCCCTATAGACAGTAACATTAAACTCACTACAGGAGTAATCTTGAGATTTGGTCACCTTGCCAACAGAGTAGTGCCATGTTTGTTTGCATGAAAGTTCTTGGTAAACGGTAATAAGATGATAAGGTTGGGCTTTCTACTTTGTTTCTTTTTTTTGAGGAAGTAAAGTTGTGTGTTCATTATTACTGCATCTGTCCACAAGCTTTGACATTAATCTTGAAGACCCTTTGCCCTATATCTTTTCATTGCTACAGAACCTCTCAAAAGGTCATGAGCAACTACCTGTGGGCAGGCAGGCAGAGTGGGTGGAAAGCAGCCGGGAGCTGGAGCCAAAGCCTATACACTGGGGCAGGAGTTGCCTGGCTGAAGCTTCCCCTTGCCTGCCTGGAGCAGTGCAGCACAGGCAGGAGCAGGAGAAAGATCCACCACTGGAGGGGAGAAGAACAGAACAGCCCCCACCAGCCAAGGCCCTGACCAAAACGCACAGCTTCTGGTGGAGTTGTTCCTGGTGCAGCTGCAGCCAGCTGGGTACTGCTCTGCTCTGCTCCCCTAGTTTCCGCCAGCAGTGGCTTCTCCTGCCCCTGCCTCTGCTGTGCTGTTTTGGGTGGGCAGATGACGGGGAAGCTTCCGTCACGCAGCTCCCATTGGAGGCGAGGGGAGCAGAGCAGCACTGAGAACAGCCCCATCAGAAGCTGTGCACGGTAATCGGGGCCCAGGCAGGTGGGAGCATGGTGTGGGCTGCACTGGTGAGAGCAGGTGGGGCTCAGCCCCATGTGGAGTGCTGCAGGGGCAGCCACTGGCCAGATCCAGTCAGTTGGCAGGCTGGATTCAGCCCACGGGCCATAATTTGCACACCTCTGATATGGAGGCTGGAAAACAGCTTATGGATTAACCTTTCTTTCAAGTGTTTTTGCTGTAAGGTTATATCTTCCTTTTCCATTAGGATTTCAGACCAAGACCTAGCATCTCTAACGTTGGACTCCAGCATTTATTTATATTGCACAGTTATATCCCCATTATACCAGGCACCATACAAACAGAACCTACCCAATGAGGTTGTGAGCTAGATGTACAAGCCAGTGACAACCATAATGGGAAGGAAAAAGGGAACATGCAGCTAAGGAATAGATTTCATAGACATTAAGGCTGGAAGGGACCTTAGAAGATCATGGAGTCCAGCCCCCTGCCCTGGGGCAGGAAGTCAGTAGGGATCGTAGGATCCCAGCAAGATAAACATCCAAATGTCTCTTGAAGGTGTTCAGAGTAGGTGCTTGAACCACCTCCGGTGACAGTGTATTCCAAACCTTGGGGGCTTGGACAGTAAAGAAGTTCTTCCTTATGTCCAGCCTGAAATTGTCATGGAGGAGTCTGTGTCCATTTGATCTTGTCATCCCTTGGGGTGCTATGGTGAACAGACATTCCCCAAGATCCTGGTGAGCACCCCAATAAACTTATAGGTGGTCACCAGATCACCCCTGAGCCTATGCTTTTCCAGGCTGAAGAGTCCCATAGCTCTCAGCCTCTCATCAGGTCTGTTTTCCTGACCTCTGATCATGTACATGGCTCTCCTTTGGACTCTCTCAAGCTTCCGCACATCCTTTTTGAATTGTGGAGCCCAAAACAACGCAGTACTCCAGCTGCGGCCTCACCAAGGCCGAGTACAATGGGAGAGTGATGTCTTGGGATTTGCTGGAGAAGCATCTAAGGATGCAAGCCTGCATTTTGCTTGCTTTACTAGCTGCAGCATCGCACTGAAGGCTCGTGTTCATCTTGTAGTCTGTCATGACCCCCAAGCCCCTTTCACCCATAGTGCTAGCCAGCATAGCACTGCTGAGCCTATAAGCATGCTGCAGGTTTTTCTTCCCAAGGTGGAGTACCTTGCATTTTTCAGTGTTAAAGACCATCAGGTTTTTGTCCGCCTATTTTGTGAGCATGTCAAGGTCAGCTTGGATCACCCTCCTGTCCTCAGGTGGGGACATTTTACCACAGAGTTTGGTGTTGTCGGCGACCTTTGCCAGTCTGCTTCTGATACCAGTGTCCACGTCGTTAATGAAGATGTTGAATAGTGTAGGCCCAAGGACAGAGCCTTCAGAGTCCCCACTGGTCACAGTGCACCATAACGATTGACTTCCATCAACCACAACCCTCTGGTCCAACCATGGAGCCAATTCCCCAGCCAGCGGATCGTGGTGAGGCCGAGGCTGCAGTTAACCAGTTTTGCTAGGAGGTGATCACGGGATACCGGATCGAAGGCTTTTTTTTAAAGTCAAGATATACGACATGAGTTTCTTCTCCCTTGTCCAGGTGATATGTCACCTGGTCATAGAAGGAAATGAGATTGGTCAGGCACGATCTAACCGCAACAAACTTGTGCTAGCTATCCCTCAGAATGTTGCTGTTGGCCAGTCTGTTAAGAATGGCCTTTGAGAATCTATTTTAAGACCTTCCCCAGGATAGAGGTCAGGCTGATGGGCCTGTAGTTTGCTGGATCCACTTTCTTCCCTTCCTTGAAGATAGGCACCACATTGGCCTTCTTCCAATCTTAAGGCACTTCACCAGAGCACCAGGAGTTCTCGAAGATCCATGCCAAGGGCTGTGCTATGATACCAGCCAGCTCCTTGAGTACCCTGGGGTGTAAACTATCAAGGCTGGCTGACTTGAAAATATCCAGCTTCTCAAGATGTTCCTTCACAAGGTCAGCATTGATAGAGGGTAAGGAGTCTTTCTCACCTGGGCCTCCCTGTCCTGTAATGGGCAGGGGCATCCCATGGGACTGGTGAAAGACCAATGCAAAGTACCCATTTAGCAGGTTGGCTTTTTCCTGGGCGTCAGTTGTCAGTTGTCCCATCTGGTTCAGCAGGGGTCCAATGTTGCCCTTGCTTTTCCTCCAGCTCCCCACATATCTAAAAAAGGACTGTTTATTGTCCTTGATCCTTGTAACTAGTTGGAGTTCTGTCGCAGCCTTGGCTTTCTTCGTTCGGTCCCTGCAGGTCCGGACCAGTGTAGAATATTCCTCCTTGGTGGTGGATCCAGTCCTCCATCCTTTGTAGGTCTGTCTTTTTAGATGCAGGAGGTCCGCTAATTTCCTGGAGAGCCAAGGGGGCTGTTGTGCCCTTTGGCTCCCTTTCCTCCAAGATGGAATAGACTTTGCTTCTGCATCCAGGTTTGCTCCGCTGAGGATCAGCCATGATCCTGAGCTCCCCTTCCCTTTGGGTTGTGGTCCCTTAGGGCCTCACTGACAAGCCTCCTGAGCTTGTCGAAGTCAGCTTTCCTGAAAGCAAGGACTTCAGTATTGCTGACTGACTTGCCAGCTTTACGGTGAATAGTGAAGGTGATCAGCTCGTGGTCACTGTCACCCAGCTTCCCTTCAATCATTAGGTCGCTGATTAGATTGTCCCCCATTGCCAGAACCAGGTTGAGCAGCGCCTTACTCGACCTTACAATGGCCCATAGACATCTTGCGTCAGAGCTCATTAATGCACGAGAGAGAGCTTTGCAACCGCTCAGATTTTGGCTGAGTGCTTTTCCCGTGAGATGTCTGGGTAGTTGAAGTCTCCCATGGCAACCATGCACCAAGAGTGTGCAACCTCTGCCAATTCCCTGGTGAACTCCTGGCCAAGCTCTTGATCCTGGGTCGGAGGTCTGTAGTAGACTCCCACCATCATGTCCTCTGTGCTGCGTTTCCCACGGATTTTAACCCAGAGGGTCTCCAGTCATCCACCCTGGGTGCCAATGTTGGCTTGCAGGGGCGCGTAGCTTTCCTTGACTTAGAGAGCTACACCCCCCCCTCCCCGCCCCCGTTGTCCACTTGATCTCTCCTGTACAGGGTATAGCCATCTATACCTGTGGCCCAGTCATGGGTGCAGTCCCACCAGGTCTCCATTTTCCTTATGACTTCGTAGTTGTTTGTGTTAAGCAGGAAAACAAGTTCCTCCTGTTTTTTCCCCAAGCCCCTGGCACTTGTGTACAGGCATGCAAGTGTCCGTTTGGGTGCCTTGCCTTGCCTACAGCTCACTCAAGGGAGCCCATCCCTGCCCCAGCCCTGAAGTGCCTTGGCCTGCTGACTTTTCAAGGCTTGCTCAGAGGGCCAGCAGTGGCCGTGATCCCCCCCATCCACCCGTGGGCTTACTTGAAAGCCCAGTGGAGCAGGTCAGCCAGTCTGGCTCAGAAGAACTTCCTCCCCAGCGGAGAGGAAGCTAGAAAACAGGAAATTAGGTTTCCAATAGAATTTGACACTGTCATATATGTGAATATCAGGTTCTTCTTTGCTCTCTGTAACATTTAAAATAGAAGAATTCAGGGAGTGATCAGATGTGAGAGGAAAGACGGAAGAACTCATGAATGAAATGACAGTCATTTGTGTTAGTCCTCCATAACATGGAGTATAGGTTGTCTTGACCAGTGGGGGAGCAACCTTATTGGCAGGCATGCCACAAATTAGCCCTGCACCTTCCCTGAGTAACACACTGCTTCTCTTTCTCTTCTCATTCTGTTGTTCTGCTTTTTGCTTCCTATTCTGTTTTCACTGCCCAATCTCCTACTCTGCTTTTCTACTTCCTGCCCTGTGCTTCCTGCCTGATCTGCTGCTCTGCTTCTTATCCCCTCCCTATAGTTTCCCGGGTCTATCACATGCCACACACCCAAACTGCCCATACTACCTCTGGCACATGTGCCACAGGTTGGCCACCCGAGTCTTGACGGAGACTGAGGAAGAAGGTGTCCTAGGAAAAAAGTCTCAGGTCTTGATACTTGGCCTTGTTAAGTCAGGGGAAAATTTGTATGTTTTCTCTGCATCTGGAATTCATTCCCACATTGGGTGCTGCTAGCTTATCCAGTCATTAAGAAATTTAGTCACAGAAGCACAAATTGTCTTTGTATTGTTTCAGAATACCCCAGTGTCAGTTAACTTGTAGTTTCATAGTTTGTAGGGTCGGAAGGGACCTGAGCAGATCATCAAGTCCAACCCCCCGCCTTGGCAGGAAAAAGTACTGCGGTCAAATGACCCCAGCAAACTGTTCGTCTAGCCTCATCTTAGGCCCCCAGGGTAGGAGCCAGCACCACTTTGCTTGGAAGTTAGTTCCAGGTCCTAGCCACCCTGACAGCGAAGTAGCCCTCCTGATGTCTAGTCTGAATCTACCCTCTGCCAGCTTGTGACCATTATTTCTAGTCACTCCTGGTAGTGCTCGGGGGAACAGGGACTCCCCCCAATGCCTGCTGGTCCCCTCTGACTAGTTTTTAACAGGCCACTAGATCCCCCCTGAGCCTTCTCTTATGGATGCTGAACAGCTTCAGGTTCTGTAGCCTCTCCTCGTAGGGCCTGCCCTGCTGTCCCCTGATCATGTGGGTGGCCCTCCTCCGGACCCTCTCCACGTTGTCCGCATCCCTCTTGAAGTGCGGCGCCCAGAACTGGACACAGTACTCCAGCTGCAGCCTGACCAGTGTCACATAGAGGGGGAGGATCACCTCCTTGGACCTGCTTGAGACGCATCTGTGGATGCATGACAAGGTGTGGTTGGCCTTCCTGACTGCATCCCCACACTGCATGCCCATGTTCATCTTGGCATCAATGATGACTCCAAGATCCTTTTCTGCCTCTGTACTTGACGACTAGGGAGTTCCCCAGCCTGTAGGTATGCTGTTGGTTGTTCCTCCCCAGGTGTAGCACCTTGCACTTGTCAGTGTTGAATCCCATCCTGTTCTCATCCACCCACCCCTGTAACTTGTCTAGGTCCAGTTGTAACCTATTCCTCCCTTCTGGCGTGCTCACATCCCCCCACGTCTTGGTCTCATCAGCAAATTTGAACAGGGTGCTTTTTACCCCCTTGTCCAAGTCACTGAAGAAGATGTTGAACAGTGCGGGCCCGAGGACTGAGCCCTGCAGAACCCCACTGCCCACATCCCTCCAGGTTGAAAATGACCCATCCACCACCACTCTGGGTGCAGCCCTCCAGCCAGTTGGCGACCCATTTCACTGTGTAGGTGTCAACATGACAGTCCCCCAGTTTTTTAATGAGAATGGGGTGAGAGACCGTGTCAAAGGCCTTCCTAAAGTCCATAAAGACTACGTCCACTGCTACCCCTGCATCTAAGGATTTGGTGACCTGGTCATAGAAAGCCACCAGCTTGGTCTGACAGGACCTGCCTCTAATGAACCTGTGTTGGTTGACCCTAAGCATAATCTCCCCTGCTGGCCCCTCATGGATATGTGCCAGGATAATTCTCTCAAAAAGCTTACCTAGGATAGAGGTAAGACTAACTGGCCTATAGTTTCCCGGGTCCTCCTTCCTCCCTTTTTTGAAGATGGGAACCACGTTGGCCCTCTTCCAGTCCTCTGGCAGCACACCAGAGCACCACAAGTTCTCGTAAAGCTGTGCCAGTGGTCCCGCAGTGACCTCAGCTAATTCCCTCAGCACTCTGGGGTGGAGATCATCCGGACCATCTGATTTAAATATGTCCAGTCCCTCCAGAAGTTCCCTGACTAGATCCTTACTGACTCTTGGCCTAGGTGCGCCTCCCCTGGGGCCCGGTGCGGGGACTGATCCAGTCCCTGCTCAGGAAAATGGAGGCAAAGAAGTTGTTAAATAAGTTAGCTTTGTCATCAGGTGTGACGACCAGATTTCCTAGCGTGTCTTGTAGGGGCCCCACATTACCCGGTATCTTTTTGCCCCCTATGCGTTTAAAAAAGGACTTTGTGTTGTCCTTGATCTGGGTAGCTGGTCCCAGTTCCATCTCTGCCTTGAACTTCCTGACCGCCCCCCTGCAGCCACGAGCAACTGCAGTATAGTCCTCCCTGGTGATGGCCCCTCCCTTCCATTGGGTGTATGCCTCCCTTTTAGCTAGGAGACATTCCTGGATGCTTTTGGTGAGCCATGGGGTGAGCGTATGTTTGTTTGCAAAGTGGTATTGCTTCCCCTCCTTGGGTTATGGTTCTTAATCTGTTTTGTTTAAATGGAGGGAGAGAAAACAATAACTCTTCATCCATTCTTCTGATTCTAGACTCCACAGGTCATTTATCACAGGCAAAGTGAAAATGTATGGGAATCTGTTTAATGGGCTGACACTAAATTTAGTTATTTTGCAAAGCACCATGGTGATAGGGACAAAAGTGGGTAGTGAAAACAATCATTTCCACTACCCCTATACAGGCCATTTTATAGAATGGTTAACCTGTTAGCCTTTCTTATGCATCTTTATTGAGATTGTAGGCAAATTCAAGTTCTACCATGAATAGCTATGTCCAGGATTGCAGTGATTGGGGTGCAACTAAAATAAGCTAACCTACGGTGGCTAATGGGTTGTGTAGATCCAGGGGTGTGGGTGGTAGCAGCCCAGTCACAACCCACTTTGACATTGTGCTGCATGCACAGTCAGCTCCTGGAGTTCTCTGGTATGTCAGTAGAACTCTTTGGGAGCTCTGCATGTACTGGGAGCTCTAAGAGCTCACCACTGATGCAAAGCTGCCTGGAACCTCTGAAGGCTACACACTTAATTTGGCTAACAATCTCAGTAAAGATGTATAAGAAAGCAGATGCTTGATTAAACTTTCTGATTCTGTCTGGTTTGCTATCATGACTTACTGGGGTTTTTTAGGTGTGTGGGGGTTTTTTTAGCAAATTTTAATGGATGCATAAGGAATAAAAACATGAAGTGCTGACAGACTTGGAAAAATGCACTTTACCAGAAGCAGCAGCATGTTACTTTGACCTGCTTCTGTATAGATTGGCCACTTCAGCACAGCTTTTTGGTGCTTTTAGCTTTTTAGCTTTTAGCTAAAGCTGATTCAACCAGCTCTTAGATTAAAATGCCAAAAAAGCCCCTGATATGTGCAGATGTTGGGAAAGCTGTAAAGTGCCTGATCTGTGCAGATGTTGGGAAAGCTGTGTGCGGCTCACACAGTGCCTCTCCTGGGCAGGCACTGGGCTTGGTGAGGGAGTGTGCTGAGTTTAAAGTGAAGCAAGGGTGGGGGGTTCCACGTTTGTAAGCCCTGGAATCTTAGCTGCCTTCTTGTACCCAGATTAGAACTGCACTTTGAATACGAGCACTTGACAGATGTTAGGTTTTTTGTTTTGTTTTTTCTCCCAGATAAGCCAAGAAATGGAAACTTAAAGTTGTATTTAAAAACTAAATAAATAAATACTGAGCATTTCAGATCTCATGTTTTAAAGTCCCTTAAGTAATATTGACTGTGCTTCTAGTGTTACCACAGAATAAATCAATTACGAGAGTACTGCTAAAGAGAGCACCATGTTCATTCCCTCACTGACAACAGAAAATTCTGAGGTGATCTTAACTAGCCAGATTTGATATCCTGCATCCTATAGTGTTTATAGTATGTGAACTTAACTTTGCTTCACTTCCTTCTATTTGATTATGTGTTTAGGACTGGTGAATAAACTGATAGAGCAAGTCTAGACAACATACTATCTTTTGGGAATTATTTTTTGCCTCTGACTCCCTTTATAACAAATGATGAACTGACACCAAAAGAAAAGGGACAGATACTTGATGAGCATCTCACTTCGACTTATTGTTATGTGTATGTTTGCTGTTATTGCATATTAGTGCAATAGCTCTAAAAATATATTAAAAAAATCTTTAACCATATTGTATAAAAAGAATGATAGTATGCTGCCATCAAGTGGTTGAGAGGCATAAACTGATCTCTCTTCTGATTTACCTAGGAATATAGAATAGTCACTGGATGAGGGGTAAACTTCTATCATAGGCTTAGAAACAGAGTGAACCAAATAAGACTATCAAGTCAATTTCCAATATGAAAGGAAGTTTACAGTGGTTATTATATAGGCTTCTTTGTCTTTTCCCAATCACAAATATTAGGAACGATAAAATTAACAAACTGGCTGGAGACATTTAATCGGGTTGGCTGAGACTGAAAGAGTTTACCAATTTTTTTTTCTTTTGGATTCAGTTTCATATGAATTTTCAATAGGGACAAGTCATATATACTGAAAGGAATAATTTAAGTTTTATACTTGAAATGTAAATTAACTGTCACCATGGGGGGAAAAAAAAGCTTCTTGTAATGGACTGTTCAGTGAAAACATCTGGTCTGTATACAATATGCTGAAAAACATTTGCATATGAATCCATGCTGACTGTTCCTGATCACCTTGTTCTCATCTAGATGCTTCACAAAGGATTTTCTGAGGACCTACTCCATGGTCTTGCTCGGTATAGAAGTCATGCGGGCTGGTCTGTAATTCTCTACATCCTCCTCCTTTCCTTTCTTAAAGATGGGCAATATATTTATTTTCTCTTTTCCAATCATCTAAGACCTCATCTGACCACCATGAGTTCTCAAAGAGGCTTGTCAGTGACTTGAAATCACCACAGTCAATTCCTTCAATACCTTCCAGTGTATCCCATCCAGCCTGGCTGACTTGGAAGCATCTAGCTTCTCTAAGTAATCCCCAATATATTCTTCTGCTCTCTAGACTGTTTGTCATCTTTCTTATCTTTGCTGCCAACTGCACTTGTGATCTAGTAGGTGTCCCTGTTTGTGAAAACTGAAGTAAAGACATTGAATACTTCAGCCTTCTCTGTAACTAGATTGTGTTTTGCATTCTGTAAAGGACCTGTGGCTTTTTTGATGTTCCATTTAATAGTTCCTCCCTACAGATAGATAGCCAGCTACATATCCGATTATATAATCTATCAATATGAGTGGCAAGCAGTGAAACATATGCATACGTGTCTGCCTGTCTGTCATGTGTATGTATATGTGTGTGTCTCTATCTAGATATATAGATCTAGATGGATAGATTTATATAGAGAGAAATATCTATATCTCTCTCTATGTAAATCTATATATAAAAATATGATATAGATAGATACACACACATATACAACATCTAGCTCTCTCCATATGGGGGAAGATACTGACCCATGACATAGCTACATTGTCAGTTTCAAACTGGAAACTGACCACCGATCATTTAAACACTGGAAAATGAAGCCAGGTTCTCTCTGCGGAAGAGCTGTGGCTGGTCTTTCCGAACAAACAAACCTTTTATATTCATTCCCGGTTACATCTGAAATTATGCCTTGACCTTCCTAAATTCCTTTTTGAGTTTCAATTCACTGAAGAGATTGCTGTCTAGTCAGGCTGATCTCCTGTTAAACTTATTATTATTTTGCCTTGGGCTAGCTTGCTCCTGTGCCTTTGAGAAGGCTTTCTTAAAATACAGCCAACTACCCTGGACTACTTTTTCCTTCACACTTACCTCCTGGCATCCTACCCACCAGTTCCCTGTGTTTATTAAAGTCTGCTTTTTCTGAAGCCCTGTGCTCTAATTCTGTTGCTGTTCTTCATTCCTTGCCTAAGGATCTTGAACTCTAATCCTTTTATTAGCACTGTCACCCAACTTACCTTCCACCTTTGCATTCTCAAGCAATTCTTCCCTTTTTGTGAACATTAAGTTAAGAAGAGCTTCCCCCATAGTTGGCCTCTTAAAGATCTTAAAGTGTATTAATTTTTTTTTTTCTGGGAGGTGGATCTCTGTGTTCAAACTGAGGGATAGTAGTGATAGTACTGCTCTGTGCTTCTTCATAATGATTGCCCGAAGGCCCATATTCACCAAGCTTCCACATATAAGCCCACATGTAAGCTCAACTCTGAAAGTTCTGCTTAGGTTCTCAGTATGAGGTCAGCCCAACTGCTGTTTGCCGCCTTGACCGTCCTCTTCTGCAGTGTGCTTGAGACGTTTCTAGATGTATGGATCCAAAACAGGAGACCATTAGTCATAATCCCACAGATTCTGACTTCCTGCCTTTCTGCCCCTTTCCCTCCTGCCCCCCCGCTTGTTTCTGTCTTTAAGCAGAGAAACATGGGAGGAGGGACTAGCAGTCCACAGGCTGACTTCTAGAGGGGTTCCATAGGGGTACCCAAAATACGTACCTTCTAGTGGCAAGAAATAAGCATAATGTGTGCTCAGCTTTGGCATAGCACAGCATATGACAAGGTGTGATATGAAGGAAAAGGATGACCCTGATCATGAGGCCTGCTATAGAAGCATAAACTGTAAGTGAGCTATAAGACCATCTTTCTCAGGCACTTCATATTTTGTTCTGTGACCAAGGTCCTGATTATTTCTTCACCTGTTTGTGCCACTTAAATTTCCTCCTTCTTTTCCATGCTTTGCTTGCATTATTCCTGCAGTAGTGCAGTCTCTTACTGTATTTCCTCTTCTGAATATTTATTCCAACTTCCATGGTGCTTCATGCCTTATGTCCTGGCTATATTTCTGAGGTAGAAATAGCTGCTGTTCAGGACCAGGACGTAACAGTCCTGGCCACCTGTTCATTCCAGCTGTTCTTCAGAGGCAAAAAAGAATGTTGGAAGGAAGTCTTGACTACTTGTTTATAGTCCCCCACAGCAATTACTAGCAGCCAGGAAGTGGGGTGGGGAGGAGGTGGTGTGGATAGAGAGAGATGAAATGGAAACCATGCTCACTGCCTGCCTCCCTGCTTATAAGAGATATTTCAGTTGCTATGGAAAGCTGTGTTAGTCTGGGTAAAGAGACGAACACTTCAGTATCCCTATCACAAATATCATATACCTCTAGTTGTAAACTTTAATCAAAGTAAGATTTCAGTGCTAAATATCTGGCTTCCTTCTTGAAGACTGTGTATTGTAAATCCCCACTACTAATACATGAAGTTTATTGCTCAGGTTGTTAAGGAGATAGAGGGGTAGTACCAAATGACAAATTAAATTCGTCTAGGGAGAGTCACTCAAAAGGACTATTTTTCCCCCTATGAACACTTGTATTCTACACGTCTGCCTGGCAGCTGAACTTTAAGCTACTTCCAAAGGTCTTCTAAGTTTGGAAGTGTGCCTGCCTGTGTAGGCGGTGTTGATATAGTCATACTTGTACTTTAAAATCGCACTTTAGCATATTTTGCTAGCCTGCATGGTCAACAAGCCCTTGGTGTAAGGTGCATTGGTACCACTCTTCACAGTATTTGGTACCAGTTTCATTCTGATCTTTCTCTCTTGTACTACTAGCTAAGAACTTGTAAGTTTAGTTCTGTTATATAGCATATTCTCAGAAATTAAGATATAAAAAGTTTTGCCAGTTTCTTTATTTCTGAAAGTTGCTCAACTGATCTAGTAGGCTTTGGTACATTGCCATGTATTATTATATGGGAGCTTGAGGGAGTATACAAGTAAATAAAATCCATTGTTTCAACATAGTACAAAGAGAACATACCCTGGAATGAGTATCTTGTATTAAACCTCTGCTTGCTGCTACAGGAGGAGAAAACTCAGTAAAATGCTTATGGATGCGGGGAGGCTGTTTTTGTGTGGTGGGTTTTGGAAAGCATTAAGTCTTTAACATATTAAATATTCAAGCTGTTGACAAGAAAATTGACTAACTTGAGTTCTAGTCACATTGGTAATTTGTGTGCCACTTTTTAAACGATTTTTAATTAAAGTAGTTTAACTGCACTTTTTCCAGAAGGGGACATACCAAAAGAACTGACAGCCTTAATCCAATATAAGACTGCAGCAGACAACTTGTCAATGTTAAGCTAGAAGAAAAACGTAGAAAATGTTATTTCAGTGTCTGCTCAAGCAATTAAAAATTGCTCCTTTTTATATACTTATATCTTTGGGGGGGGTAGTGTGTATACATACATATGTATATGTTAGTGATTCTTATATAGAAATACTGTATATTGACATTAGCTTGAATCCAATTTTAGTGTTAAAGCCATGTCAGCACTTCAATTATAAGCTCATATTTAGGAAGGTTTATAACTGGCATAAAAGATTTGCTCAGGAGCAAATCTTTATTGTAATTATGGTATTTTAGAAAGTAGTCTGGTAACATTTATCTTCAGGGAGTGAAAAAAAATCCCCAAACCTCATTTAATACCTGTTTCAGACATTCTCTAAGCTTTTATTTTAAAAAAAAAATTATAGCTTTCATTCAGAAATGTTGACTGGAGTAGCAGTTGAAATGACTAAGTAAATGCATCTCTAGGCAGATCTGGCTAATGCTTCTTGAAAATAGGTTTTGTGTGTTTGACATAGCGGGGCAGCTCTTTCAGTGTAGTTTATTGGGTAAATATATATTTAATGTTTTTAACTATATTTAATATATTGTTGCAGCTAGTCCAGAAAATGGTGAACAAAGTTTGAATATTCCAGCTCTCGCTATATCATGCACTCAAATGCATCTTACTTACAAGGGAAGAAGTGGGCAGTTAACAAAATTCTGAGTTAAGACTTCATTTTCAATAGTGAAATAAAAACATAAGTATGCATTGTTCCCCTCTTTTTATGATATTTAAAACTGAGATGCCAATGTTTCTGTAGCATTTCTGTGACTCAGGGTTCACATAGGGGCCTGACCATCTTAGTGTGCTTTATCAGATGGAAATATAATTCCAGATTCACTTTTACTCCTGTAGTAAATCTAGTTGAAAAGGTCTTTAAGCTTTTATTAAGTAGTCAGCCTGCACAAATCTAGCTTCCATTCAATTTCCTGTTTATGACTCTAGGTATGGTAGGATAACATTTCATTTTGAAGGATGGCCACCAACATTGCAGCAAAGATACTGACTTCTTATACAAGGGCTAAGCAATATATTTCAAAATCCACTCCCATCCTCACGCCTAGCAGTTTTATTTTAAGAATTGTTTTGACTGTCCAGACTATTGGCAACATTTTCTAAACAAGTAATATTTACAACTTCGTTGGTCAGTGCTGCTCCAAAGAGATGGGGCAAGTTTGTTAATCTGTTTATTGGCATTCATCTTTGAAATCCCATAGGTTAATTTGTATAGAGTAGGATTTTCCTGGCGAGATAAACGTAATGACCATAATTAGTTCTTATTGCATCTGCTGGAACTACGAGGTGTTCAGAGGTCTCACAATGATCTTTTGTTGAACTGTGGACATGACTCTGACAAGTATGTTTGGTCCAGAGGCTGACCAGGTGCAATACTCATATTCTATTACTCTTGAGAAACTCTATCCCTGTGAGAGAATTTTTTTTTTTTTATTGTTTCTAAGGCCAGACAAAATATCTTAGAGAGCTAGTACTAGTATGCTGTGATTGTTATGTAGAGTGGGATGGTAGCTTTGCTGATTTTTAGGAATTTGTTTCAGCATTCATCCCAAAATTTCATGGTGCATAAAAGGGGCACATTATGTGTACAAGTTTACTCATGTGCTCTAGGTACAGCTTACAGTATTCATCTATTTTCCCCCCTCTAGTAGCTCAATGAAATTCTTTTACTTCTTTGTTGTGTTGTGCCCAGGTTCTTGATGTCAGTCATGTGAGCCTTTTAGTGATGTTAATCACTGTTTCTAACTAAACATTTGGACATGTAGATTTCAAAAAGAGCTTCCATTTAGCATATACAGGATATAAGAGGAATTTAGAGCATTTGTAAATTCAGGTAGTGAAGCTCAAGTGCACAGATTACATTTGCATCCATACTTCGGAAAATAAAGATTTTGTTTTAGAAATTATTAGATATTAAATACTACCGTTCTTTTGAGTGTGAGAGAAGTCAAAGTATTAAGACAAACCCCTACTACATTTGATAGATTTCTGAATTCCACACTTGTTTGTTTCTAATGAAACTTAATTAGGGGCTGGAATAGCCAGAGGATTGTGGAAGAGCTGTGGCTGATGAAGGATTTTCATAAATCTGTATGATGCAAAGCCTTTAGTGCTTGTTTCAGTTTTTCCCCACAGAAATAATGCTATTTAGAAATTATTTCTATACAGAGATGACTGCAATGAAAACACAACTATTTTCAACCTTACCGTTTTTATATCATGTTGTTCTCAATTGTGATCCCTGAAGATGCATTTAATATGGGGTGGGGAGAGTTTGGGGGGGGCGGTTCTTCATATAATGATATACAATTTGAAAGACATTTTACATTATTGCTGTTACATATGCAAGAATGACAGGGTACTTAAAGATCCATTTGGGATATCCTTTAAACAGCTGGTGAAGCAAGGCAAGGATCTGTGGAGTAAGAGCCACTTTTATCTATGCTTGCTCTTTGAAAGAACTGTTACAAAGTCCAAATGCCCACAGGCAGTGGTCTGAAAACAGAAAAGCTTCTGTTTGCAGTTGCAGCATCTTGTGAGATTAGACTGATTAAACAGAATATAACTGCCATTTCATGGCTAGAGATCCTCAATCTCAAAATTGAGGAGCAATTTGTGAGTTGCAGGAAAGCAAAGATAAATACATAGTGCTTTTCCTCTTGTGTCCAATAAACCTGAGGGATGCTGTCTCCCACCATAGTTCAAATCAGCAGTCTGTTTTCTTTGATTTCTTACATTCAGTGAGATGGCAGCCTTACTATTGCTAGGAAGTTTGACTAGCTAGTAACTGTAAAAGATTGAGCTTCTAGGATAATGTCTTTAAACTGTTCAGTACACACAGGATACATATTACATTTTCTTCTCCAGCCATTTGATGTTCTGCATCTGTTGGCTTCCTTATATAAGTTGCAGTTTCTAAGCAAATTCTCCAGTTGTTGATCTCCAAGCATCTGCTTTGCCCCACACTCAAGCTGGATTCTCCTTCAGGGTTGCTTTTGTGTTTTGGTGCTCAGTTTTTATGGCTTTCCCATGGCAGATTCCTTTGAGCTCGTTGGATAGTATTAAATAAAGGAGCAGGGCCTCTGTTGTAGAATCACAAGGAATTCTTCAATACACTCATGATATGTACCTTTTTCTAGGCGGACACACTCTGACTTCTGTTTAGCCTCCTTGTTCACCACATATGGTGGGGTCTCACTGAATATGGAGTAAGATTATAGCAGCAAGAACCTTCAGTCTGTTCCGGTTGTCAGTTGTGGAAAGATTCCTTGCTTAGGAAAGCAGTTGTATCAGGCAAATATCAAAGATACCAGCTGCAACTCTGCAGGACAGCAGCAGTATAAAATCTTCTGATGATATCAACCACCATACCTTCTTCCTCTGCATGTTGCTGAGAACCATTTTTCTGCTCTCCACCAATATCCTCAGTAATAGAGAATCTGATTATCCTCTCTTCGGGAGTCCTAAGTCAGACCTCTGTAACACAATTATGATTTTCACCATCCTGTTATGGCTGGAAAGGAGAGATACTAAGTGGGCATTCAGCTTAGGAAATTTGATTGCAAGAGGGATGAATACGTGAGAGAATATATGTCAGTAGCAGAGTATAAGATGCATGTCACTACTGGTTGTTCCATTACTCAATCTATAACTAGGTAGCCATCATGGCTGCTGACAGACTTGGGGCGGGGGGGAGAAACCCCAGCGCTTTACTTTCAGTTTGATGTGCACCCATGCCAAGTGCAGCACATTCCCAGAAGAGGAGCCGCATTAGTTTGATCAGCTGATTGAATCAGTTACTATATAAGTGCCAAAACCCCTACTGAATTGCCCAATATATACAGATGCTGGGGAGCCAAGTCATACTATGCAGTTCCCCTTCCAGTAAAGCACCATTTTTTTTATCATGGACAACAGCAGCCCATCACAGTACCTTGTTGTACAATGATTAACCAAATACTTGAAGTATAATTAAATTGGGGTCCATTGCATGAGGTATCCTGAAATGGTTGAGGTGGGGCCCAGATTGGATTGGGGTAAGATTAGCCAGTCTGTGTACACACACTGGGATTAGCAGAATAAATCCTTATTAGTCCAAATTAGTTGATATCTAGTGTAGCCAAACCATTCCTAACACAAACCTTGGGCCAGATTCCAATATCAGCACTGAAGCAATTGTTTTTCCCCTTGCATTGGAGTTTGAATATTAATTAGTAGTTTTACATAGCTGAACAACAGGATAATTTTTGCTGCTTATAATTCATTTGATTCATTATACTTCATGAATTTTGTTCCCACCTACCCCAGCTCTGATTTTTTTTTTTTACACCCTGAAAGATACAGCAAGGATTTTCAGGTATATATTTATAGGTGCACTTTAACTTAAGTGGGGTGTGTCATTTTACTCTGCAGAAGGCAAGCAAAAACACTGGGCACCTTTTGAGTTTCACTTAATCCCTATTTCAAGGACTTGCATGGATAAGCCTTGTGTCTGTGCTCTGTATGTGGAATGAGCTCCAAATGGGACAAAAATTTGTTTTGTTTTTTCCTACCCTGTAAGTTTTGGAGGTGTGTGGGACAATATTGAGATTTCTCTTGCTAGTTGTTGCTTCGGTACTCAATTACCAACCAGGTTTTAAGGTGGTGATATTTTTTTTTTTGTTGTTGTTCCAGAAAACTGAGAAGTGGGAAAGTGAAAAGACTGATGCAGACATGGAGGAATATATCTGGGAAAATTCCTGCTCTCAAAAGAATGTCTTGGGCACACTTCTGCGAATAAAAGCTGCAGAGAAAATCAGTGATGTACCTAGGGAAGAACTGCTTGCTTCTGAGATAGTTGAGAACTACAAAAACTCTGTTGTCCTGCTTAAAAACGAGAGGGAAACAGAGGATAATGTATCTAAGTACAAGGAATCGGTGAAGAAACTGCTGAATCTGCAAGGATTCCAATGAAAAGAGACTTGCTTAAATATAAAGGTGAAAATGTGTATTAATACCTTTGTATAAAATTCAGATTAGCTATCCATAATGTCTAAGCATCTTCTTTCTTCAAGTTTTTAAAAAATTAACTAAACCCAAATGTGGGTAATTATAGAATTTGGAAAGTATCAGCAATTGCTAAATTCAGTCATGGGAAAAGTTGTATACTATCATGGTCCACAAACGTCATTTGTGCATGAATAAAACTTGTATTAGTTCTTGTCTGGCAGGCCATCAAAATGAATGCCCATTGCTTTGAATTTGCCATTCAACAGGTGCTAGTCTGGAACATGGTGGATCTATAACCAATCTTTTGATCCATCAGAAACTTAATCATGACTTTGGTCAAGTCACCATGGCCACAGTCGTTAAAAAAGTATGTAAGAGATTTCAGACTAACAAGTTCCACTGACTTGTAATACGAAAATTCATATGTGACAACATTCACTTTTAGAATGGTAGTTGATACCTAAACCTCTTGGGTACTTTTGAAAATGTGACCCTTGGGTTTTCTGCGTCTCTGTTCTTTGGGAATTATATTTCCCTGCCTCTAAGGTATTGGAAAATAAACACATTTAAGATGTTTATGTTCATATATTATGCTAGGACAGGGAATGGCAACCTACACTCAACCAAGTCACTGGATCCAGCCCACAGAGCTAGGGTTTCCTTGGGTAACCTTGGTGGCTGGTGGTTTTGCCCATGCCGTGCCAAAGCTGCAGCCAGGTAGTGGGGAACTTTTTGTGTTTGCAGCACCACAGTCAGGTAGTAGAGAGAAGCATAAGTGTAGAAAAGCAGTGGTGGCAGCCAGGTCTTAATATCAGCATGTCAGACCCACCCTGGGCTGTTCCAGTCTACTTGCCAGAAAATATTGCTGACAGCTGTGCTAGAAAGCCAAATAAGCAATTTGAATAGAAATGGTATACCCAATAGAAAAGGAACAGGATAAGGTAAACCTTGAAATAGGAAATAGACATACTAGTGAGTTGAAGGCTAATGAGAATTGATTTCCAGGATACCATCATGCATAAAGGAGGAAAAAGGAGAAAATGGAGGTTGGACGCATACAGGATAAAATCTTGTATACCTATACAAGATGTATATAGAATAAGTAAACAAGTAATGTATTGTTGCATGAACAAAAGGGATTTTAATGAAAGGACGTAGACTGTTAAATGAGTGATGTATAAATTAGAGTATGACATTTTTGGTACAGAAGGAGGTGTATTAACCTGTCTACCATGAGTGAACCTGGGAACTCTTGGTGTGGGAAACGATTGCTTCCAGCTGCTTGTTACCAGGTGTAGAAGAAAACATGATACGAATGAGTATTATTCCTTTGATTTTTTTATTTGAACAGAAGTGGTGTTGAAAACCAAAACTGCCAACAATTTTCAGGTATACAACACCTTATCTTCAAGAGGAGACTGGACAGGCACCTGGCTGGGGTCTAATGACCCCTCCCAACCCCAGTGCTCATTCCTGGCCATGGCAGGGGGTCGGACTAGAAGATCTGTCCAGGTCCCTTCCGACTCTATGATTCTAACACTGATCAAAAATAGTTTCTTTAATAGCAACAAATATTCAGAAAAATTAGTCATACAACTGATTTGGTTACTCTTCTTTCTTTTGTTAAAAAAGAAATAAAAAGTAGAATGCACAGAGAATGCATAGCTAATTATGCCAAGAGTTTGACTTTCAGGTTTACAAAAATAATTCCTGTATTGGGGGAAAGGGATGTTAATCAGAATTAGATATTGTAAATCCTTGATATGTAATAAGGCCAAACTGATAACCTAATGCTCCACTCCTGAGCCACAGCTAGTTAAGAGGAAAACAGTTAAGAGCATGGGTATGAACCCTGGCTAGGGAGGAGGAAAATTACTTCTGTATAATGTTATTTGGGACTCCACAGGAAGCCTTCTGCCTGGGTTCAATCTTTTGGCATTACGGCCTCTATATGTTGCAGCTCCTGTCATATCCATAGGTGGCTAGTGACTCCCTTCTTAAGGGAGTGGCATTGTCATAGGGATTCTATCTAGTAGGATGCAATTTTCCATATAGGCAGAAGTCTCTTAAAAAAATGAATATTCAAATTGTTGCTACAGAATCCTTATAATTGCTACTATCAAGATTAAAAAAATGTTTGCATGACCATCCTATTTTCAGTCTTGTCACATTATAGTTATTCACCTTCTAGACAAATTTTCCCTTCTTTCAGCTCTGCATCA
Organism: Crocodylus porosus; assembly: GCF_001723895.1. Taxonomy (NCBI): domain Eukaryota; kingdom Metazoa; phylum Chordata; order Crocodylia; family Crocodylidae; genus Crocodylus; species Crocodylus porosus. The sequence continues at coordinate 14,331,640 of NW_017728931.1, read as the reverse complement.
TGGTGAATTTTATTTCTGAAAGGTTGAGGTGTTGCAGGGAATGGTCCAGATGTTTTTGAAAGAAAGAGAGGAGGTGAAGGTAAAAACATTTTCCCATTTGAAAAAATGTGCATGTTGCAATTTTGACTTGGAAAATACCATGAATTGTTGAAGAGTGTCTGGCCTTTTTCTAGAATAAGTTTGTTTTCATTATTTACAATTGAGAAATTCACTAGACTTGTCATCATTCATTTAGAGCATTAGGCCAGCATGCATAACTTTTGCTTCATGTAGAGTAGCTAATCACTGCAAACTTGCTTAAGTAACTTTCCAGGTGGTTTGAGATGCTTAAAATGTAATAAGGTTCCTTTTCTTGCTTCTTTTGCTATTCCCCTTTAAGTTGCCCTCATGTGCAGGGAAGTCAGAGCCAGGAGGTACTGAATTCCATATCGTTCTGCAACTGAAGTCAGTTCACTTTTGCAAGCTTTATTAATCCTGCCTTATATAGTGAGCACTCCATGTAAAATCACTGTAGTTTTGAGGGTCAAAGTTTGGCTTAGAAACATCTTCATTGGAATAAGAGGAGGAGGGCACAGGAAATTGATTTGTTTGCAACTGTCTTAGCGTTTGGAAATCATCTTCAGCAATTTGATATCGTTAACACCATATGTAATAGAGGTTGGGCTAAGAAATAGAAAATGAATTAAATACTAGTTTTTCTATTAAGTGTTCAGGCTTGGCCTCGGCTATACTTCTCCATTATTCCCAGAAACACAGAATAAGAGTTCCTAGATTGTGATGTCCTCGATCAGAGATGACACATTACCAGAGATGTCAAGCTAAATGGTCCTGTCTGCAACCTCTGAACTTTGTTAGCTAGCAAAAAGCTAAAAGTAGAACTCCAAGGAACAGAAGTTGGAACTTGCTTTTCTAGTTTTTTCATTCCTTCTGCCCCTTATTAAAAAGAAAAACATTACATTGAAATTTAAAAAGAATCTCTTAATACAACAGTAGGGCTTTATAAAAGTTGCATGTACTTTGTAATAGTACCTTGTTTCCCCCTCACTCCCCCCCTCCCTTCCCTGGTGTACCTTTTTGTTTTCCTAATTTCCACCTATTTACGTTTTCACTTTTAGCTTCTTTCCTTGGAGTGTCAGAACAGTAGAGACTTTCTATGCCTGAAGAAGGGTGATTGCACCGGAAAGCTTGCAGAGAGTTTTTTTTCCCCCAACTGCTTAGATGGTCTAATAAAATATATTACATCTACTCAAAAAGCCTTGCCTGCCTTGTTAATACAGAGCTTTTGTGTGTCATTGACTGGGCCTGAAGGCAGAATCTGTCCATTAATATAGTTGTACCATCTGTAGAGCAATGGAGACCCTCAAGGACTATGATGACGTTGTGTAATGTACATTTTTATAACCTTAATTGCTGATCTTTATCTGCTAGGGCATATTACCCTTGCCAGGCAGAGTCTACAAAAGACTGTTCTCCCTGTTTAGACAGGTGCAAACAGGGGAAGTACAAGTACAGCAACAAATGTACAGGTCTGCATAGCACCTTATTGTATCAATGATGCTTCATTAATGTGTTATAATGCATTGGCAGCATTCTAAAGCTCATATACCTTCACTTTACTCCATGGGGAAGTGTTTCATTTAAAGGTAGAGATAAATGTAAATCAAGAAACCACTAATTTTGTAAACCTCATTCAGTAGTTTGTGGAAGTAATATTTGAACTTTATTAAAGCATGAAAAGAGCACCTGGCATTCTACCATCAGACAAAGAAGCATTGATGATGTCTACAAACAGTGGACCTATTATCTTACAACTGGCCTTTTCCAGCCAGGAGCAGCATGGAGCTAGTGCAGGAGTAATGGCCACAGGTACTTTCAGGACTTCAGTGAATATTATAGGCTGAAACATTGTCAGACAAGGCTACTAAATGTGTTCCTTTGGGACCACTGTCTTGTCCTCACAGATGCAGATTCTCGTTCCAAATGCAACAATTTTCTCTGAGGGGGGAAAAAAAATCTACTTGTAGTGAGAAAATTCTCACTCCAATGGAAGCAGCTCAGATTAGCACTGTCTTTTTAGTGCTTACCTATATGGTCTCAGAATCCTTGTTTCTTCTTTGCACCTTATTTTTGGACATTATCATATTTACCTACATACCACACATACCTCTTCCCAAAAATTAGCCCTCTAAAATTGGGGTACATCTTTTAGGAGAGGCAGCTGATCTCTACACAAAAGTGGAGGCATAGAGATGCTAGAGTGGCTGCTACGGATGTTCTGGGCTCTTCACTGTATCAAGGAAGGATGGAGTCCAGTCCCTCCTTGTCACTCGCTTGCTACAGCTCCAGATGTACAGCTTTAAGCCTGTCGCTGCCAAATTGGCAACAGCTTTTGGCCAAGGAGGGTTAAACTTGTAGCTCCGGAGCTGCAGTTTAGAGGATGGGTGACACCGACAGCTGAACTATGCCCATCCTGTATGTAACCAGAACATTCAGCCATGTTGATCCCAGGCTGTGACAGTTAAGATTCTGGAAAAACAGTTTTTCTTCAAGTTGAAAGTCTTATTTGTGAGGGTGTGATATGTGAGTAATATGGTACTACTTTACCTCCCTCCCTCCCCCATTTTGTCTACTGGTTATTTCTTTTGCAGAGCCCAGAAGCTCTTTATATTTCAACCAGGCCTTTCCATCATGTGTTGGTATAGGCTTTCCAAAGTCACCTGGTTTCAAACTCTTTACCTCTTGCCTACCATAGATGGACACATCAAGTGCCTTCCCTGCTTGAAGGGGTCCCAGGTCTGCAGGAACCATGCAACGTGATCACTTCCTAGACCAGGAAGGAGTGTGAAGTCATACCTCAGGTTTACCTCCCGCCATCATCAGGCTCTGAACACAGTGTTGGACTCAATTGGAAGCAGGCCTTCCAGCAAGCAAATTCCTTCTCAAAGACTATCTTCCATACAGTGCCAAAGATGAGCTTCCTGGTGAACATAGGCCTGGAGACCGTTCCAAAGGGAGATTGCCATTGCAGGATCCTCGAGAGAGATTCTTTACTTCACTTCTAAACTTCATGGCCCCATGAAGAATATTGACAAAACTTAGAAATGTCCCTTTCTAGAGCTACCAATGTGCCTTCCTGGAGACTCTCCCTCTTCAGGCCCTAAGAAATTGGGCCCCCAAGGTTCCTCCTTCAGCACCTAGTTATCATGGAACCACCTTCTTGGCACCAGTCCTTATTTCAGTAGTGCTGCTTGCTCCTCCACTGAGACTCTGTTGTTTCCCTACAGCCTTCTGCTATTCTGTCCTATACACCAATGTCAGTTTCTCCAGAGATTCTGTTTTTGTTCTGTGGTTTCCATGTGACTAATCTGAAATGCCCCTGCCTAGCTGAGGCAGTTTGGGTTTCCAGAGCTTCTGTTCTTGGAGAGAAGCCCAGGACTGCTGTTCTTGGACCAGCTTCTCCAGAACAGGACGCTCCAGAAATATCTGCATCCCCTTACCTTCATAGCATCAATGCTGGAGGATTCTCAGTAATGGAGTGGAGTGGGCTTGCTTATTCCATCAGGGACATCATTGATAACTGAAGATACTCTACTAAATGAACCTACCTACCTGTCATGCAAGGCTTTTCCCCCACTGTAAGGTGGTTATTGGAGGTATATTAGACTACTACACAAAACGGAAGCAAAGTGATCTCAGTTGTCATCACAATGTCACTCTATTATTGTAACTTGTCACCCACCCACAGAGGGTCAGCCTTTTCTAGCCAGCAGTATTAAAGTTTCCCAATTATGAAAAAACATATTCCTGATGATGAGAAATGGGTCCCCCAGTGCAACCTGAACTTAAACTTTATTGTCTTAGTGAACACACATTTGTAATGAAGGTAATTTGCTTGCTTTCCATTTGTCCATGAAGTGGCTTTGTTGGTATCTATCACTCTATCAGAGAGAGAAGGGCAAGATTCATTTGAAATCTTTGTACGTAAATAAATAATTAAAACTCACTCCAAGTTTTAATTTATTTGCAAAATTTGTCTTAAGCAGCAGATGTGATTATTGCTTTTTCCTGCATAAACCTCACTTCCTGAGAGCTTGGGTGTTTTTCCACAAACTGATTATTTTTTCTTTCTGTAGAACTAAGCCATTTTGGGGAAACTTTGGCTATTTTTACCCAGTAGTTCAACAATCAAAGGATTCCATTGATTTTTCTACCAAGAGGCTTTACAGTGGATATCATAATATATCAATATGTTCTACCCAATAGAATCATAGAAAATTAGGGTTGGAAGGGACCCCAAGAGGTCATCTAATCCAACCCCCTGCACAAGGCAGGACATTCCCAACCAGATCATTCCAGCATTGGCTTTGTCAAGGTGAGCTTTAAAGACCTCCAAGGATAGAGATTCCACCACCTCTGTAGGTAACCTGTTCCAGTACTTCACCACCCCCCTAGTGAGAGAGTTTTTTCTAATATCCAGCCTAAACCTGCCTTGGTGTAACTCGAGACAGTTGCTCCACTAGACCACATCCTTTCTATAGTGGGGATTCAAAACTGGACATAGTACTCCAGATGTGGCCTCACCAGTGCAGAGTAGAGCAGAATAATTGCTTCCCTCGATCTGCTGGCAACAATCCTACTAATGCAGCCTAGTATGCTGTTAGCCTTCTTGGCAACAAGGGGCACACTATTGACTTCTATCCAGCTTATTGTCCACTGTAACCCCCGGGTCTTTTTCTGGAGAGCTGCTTAGCCAGTCAGTCCCCCGGCTGTAGCAGTGCATGGGACTGTTCCATCCTAAATGTCTTTATTGAACCTCATGGCCGTATCCACATGAGTGTGGACATTTGTTTCCTTGGGGACACCCATGCTACACGCTTTGCCACATGGCAAGCTATCCCTGGTAGGACACAGTGCTGGCCCCAGCAGCCTTACTTGGGGTTCTGGGGTCTCCCAGAGCTGTGGCAGTGGCAATTCTGCCACATGGAGCCCGGTCAGTAACCACAGTACAGCTGTGGGTGGCCCAGCTCCTCTTTTGAGCAGCGTTCGCTGCCCATGCATGCACTGCTTTGCTTTTCATTTTTCCATGTGGTTTTTTTGACCCCGGTGCTCAAAAAAACGTTTAAAAAGTGGAGCAGCACACACACGGGCAGCACTCCCTTGCAGTGTTGAGACTATCTGAATATGCAGTATGTGATGCCACCTCTGTGTTTGCGGTATCACATAGCGCACAGCCACGCTCCTCTGGACCCAGCCCATGAGATTTCTTTTGGCTCAATCCTTCAATTTGTCTAGGCCACTCTGAATCCTAGCCCTACCCTCCAGTGTATCTACTCCACCCCCCAGCTTGGTATAATTCGGGAACTTGCTGAGGTTGCAATCCATCCTATCTTTCATACTGGTAATGATGATATTAAACAAAAACTGCCTGAGAACTGACCCCTGGTGCACTCCACTTGATACTGGCTGCCAGCTAGACATTGAGCCGTTGATTACTACCCAATAACTAAAGTGGTTTTCAATAGTTACAATACTCTGTCTCAAACCCACAATACAGTAGCCTCCCTTTGTAACATCTCCATTCCAGACATTTGAAGCCACCTGAAGCTCTAAAGGACTTCAGAGTTTATGGCCCATTAGCTTGTTCTGTCTTTTTCCTCTTCCTTGGAGTCAGTTCATACCCCACTCCCAGCCCTGGTTGAGAGAAAGCCGAACAGAGAAGGTAGGGGAGCAAACACTGCCCTTTAGATCCTTAGTATAAAGCGCAAGATAAGGCAAAGTATATGTGCATTCCATAGATAATTCAGGGGCAAAAGTTTGTTTGAACTAAGCTGCTTCAGGTTCATAAACATGCACATCTTGAAATGTGCTATGTGGAAAACACTTCCCAAAGGTCTCTGATTACTGTAGTAATTGACATCTTTATCCACCACCTGGAACAGGTCTGTTCCCATTTTGCCAGTACTATGATCTAGGCTTCCTCTGTCTCCCTCATAGCTGCTTCTTTAAAAAAAAAAAACAAGACAATATAAAACCTTACGCATGTTGTAGTTGGTCAGTCAGTTGGTCTCAATATTCTAGTCATTTCCTCACTTTGTCATAGCATATCTTCGAATCACAGGGACCTATGTCAGTATAGCAGGAAAGAGGACATTAAGGAACCACTGTAGTAAGGCATGCAGATTCAGCGTTTTCATATTTCACAGTACCATTGAAAATAGGCAGCTGGTATCACAGTATGTTGCATCACAGTGTTCAGTGGCCTAGAATACTGGTCTCCTTAGACAAACCATTATTCAAAAAAAGAAAAAGTCTGCTGCTGTAATCCAGGGGCAGAAGCAGGGAAGATTTTGGAACTGCAGTTGCACCCCACTTCAGTTTCTGTGTCACTGAAAGTTTAAAACAAACTGCCTGGCTTGGACAGCTGTGTTTATTCAGGTAGAATTGAGGGAGTCAATAGACTTCATAGCTCATTGTTATGTGCTTGATTTCTGCTAACAACTTCTCTCCATAGGTATTAACAATTCTTAGAATCATAGGAAATAAGGGTTGGAAGGGATCTCAGGAGGTCATCTAATCCAACCCCCTGCTCAAAGCAGGACCATCCCCAAGTAGATCATCCCAGCCAAAGCTTTGTCTAGCCAAGTCTTGAAAACCTCCAAGATAAGATGGAGAGTCCACCACCTCTCTGGGTAACCTGTTCCAGTGCTTTATTACCCTCCTAACGAGAAAATTCTTCCTAATATCTAACCTAAGCTTCCCTTGCTGCAACTTGAGACATTGTTCTTTGTTCTGTCATCTGCCACCACTCAGCACAGTCTAGCTCCATCCTTTTTGGAACCACCTTTCAGGTAGTTGAAAGCTGCTATTCAGTCCCCTCTCAGTCTCCTTGTCTCTAAACTAAATAAACCCAGTTCCCTCAGCCTGTCCTCAGAAGTCATGTGCCCCAGCCCCCTCACCATTTTATTTTAGCCACATACTTTCTGTGTTGGGGGCCCCAAAACTGAACACAGTACTCCAAAGGTGGCCTCACCAATGCTGAGTAGAAGGGAATAATCATTTCCTTTGACCTGCTAGCAACACTCTTACTAATGCAGCCCAGTATGCCATTAGCCTTCTTGGCTGCAAGGGTGATCTTCCTCTAAGCAAGTTAGCCTTCCTTCTACAATGAGCCTGTCTGTTATCTACTCCTAGTCTTGGTTCCTTGCTCACCTCCCATCATGCCCAGTAAAGGTGTGTTGCTACCTAGGAACCTGTACTGGGTGGCTCTCTTCCTAGGGGATTTGAACCCACAAGAAATCAATCAGAGATAGGGAGGGGAGAGGCAGGGCTAAAAGCAGGATGAGCCATGCAGCAGTCAAAGGCAGAAGGGAGTTGCAAAGGTGAAACAAAGATTACATTACTCTAATGACCCTTTCCTAGATTATTCATTGCAGCAGGTAATGGAAGCTGAACCAGTTCTGTCTGTGGCCAGGCTGATGAATAGCAATTGTACCTGCTCAGCACCAGGTGCCTTTGCTACCCAGGAGCTGGCAGTCAGCACAGACTTAGCTATGTTTGTTTTTATTTGGATCAGAGACTGAATAATAGAGCCCTAGGCCACTAGCATATTAGTAATGCTTCTAGTTCTTTTTCAGTGGAGAAGAATATATGTTGTGAGTAGTATATATGCTCACCACCCTTCAATGTAAATATGATAGGTGGGCGGGACCAGAAGTTCTGCCCCTTAGCCCTGCCCCTTCCCCCTTCTATGATGTGTGACATCACCAGCCACGCATGCTGGCCCCTGTCTCATGGTGCATGACATCAACAACTCTGCCCCACCCCAGTCACGTGGTGTGTGACATCAGCAACTCTGCCCCCACCCCCAGTCGTGTGGTGTGTCACACCACCACCGCATGGTTCATGTCATCAGAATGACAGCCCATGTAGGCCCCCAAAGCCCAACCCCTCATGCTGCAAGAACTGCCCTAGGTCACCTGGTACAGTTATGACCTATCGCCCAGGCTCCCAAAGCAGATGTTGAGAATTTGGAAGATGGTATCTGTTGCAGAGCACCTTGGTGCCCTGCTCCTTAGGGTGGAAACAGCTAGGCAGAGGGCCCTAGCAGTGAGTGGGAAGCTCAGCTGCTGGTTACCAGGGCAGCCAGAGAAGTAATGAAGAAGCACAGGTGCCGGTTGCTAGGGCAGCCGCTGGGAGTCAGCTGACCAGAAGGGGCAGGCCAAGAATTAGGCCCATTTAATTCCAGGCTGGGGCCAGGCAGGCAGTTCCTTCCCAGTAGCCATAGAGGAAAGAGATCTGCTGGACTGAACAAAGAGGCAAGGCTAGACTGTAGGTACAACTTCAAGGCTGGGGGAGATCATGGCCACCCTAGGACCCTGCGCCGTGACAATTGCTGCGTTGGCTGGGAAGCCAACCCGTGTCCCTAATTGGGGAGATGAACCCATGGGCTAGAATAGAAAGATAGATGGTTTGATAGGAAGGCAGTATTACCACAGCTCGCCAGGTTGGACTGAGGAAGGATACCCATTGCTCGGAACTTCGGGAGCAAGACTGAGGGTGACCCAGGAGGGTAGAACCAAGATAAGGACCGTGCAGGCAAGAAACAGGGGAGGTCGGAGACCCAGCAATTTTACCAAGCAAAGAAAGGGAGAGGAACTAGAAGAAGAGGTAATCCAGTTAGAATGGGAGCTGGAAGTAGCAACAGCCATGAAAGTACGTGCAGAGGACCGAATGCAGGAAATGAAAGATAGGATAATGGAGAGCCATACTCAGGCAGTAGAGACAGATAATAGGTTCTGGCAGGAGTTGGAAAAGATGAAAGCCTATATGGTGGATTATAAGACTGGATGAGCAGAGGCTGTCCCTGGAAGAGAATCTAAGAGCCAGGGAGAGTCGGAACGCTCGGCTGCGGGCCCAGTTACAGAATGTGGAGGAGGAAAAAGAATGACTTGAGGAGCACGTACAATCACTTAAAATCCTCCTGGAAGATACCCAAGCTAAGGAAGTAGATGTAAATGCAGAAAAAGAACAGTTACAGATTGAAGTACAGACTAGATGGAAAGAGATCCAGGGGTTGGAAACTGAAAATAAGATACTACAAGAGGCAAATAGTCAAGATGGCCATGAAAATCTGAGACCTGGGGAAGGTTGAGAGGCCAGAGGGGAAGGTAGCGAACGTGGTAGAAGCAAGGCAGAGACCTCAAACCATAAACACCGCAGATACAATGCAGGGAAGGTTGGAGGTATTGGGGAACCAACTAGCAGAGTATGTGGTGGCCGCCAAGTCAGAACGCCAGGGGCAATATCAAGAGTGAGAAGTATTGAAGGAGGCTTTGAAGGGAGTAGAGATTCTCCGAGAAATCACCCGGGCTAGGGTGCTGCACCATCCAGAGCCAGCAAAGTTCCCCAGAGACTGAGGCTCAGAGGATTCATAGGAGGAGAATATCGGCCCGCCAGGTATGGCCCGAGGGCGGGAAAGCGGAGCACCCCAAGGCATCTTGATGGGGGGTTGCGTCCCAGGGGGACAGGATCAGAAAAGGGGGAAGCCTCGTTCAGAGGCAAATCCTGGACTAAGGCAGAGAAAGGAAAAAACTTACCTGTGGCAGATGTTGGGTGGAGTGAGGTAGCACACAGTGGAAAACCTCCCGTGTGGTTTGTCAGCTGCGTCCATATCCAGCTAGGAGAACTATTTAAATCTCAAACCCAGGGAAGGAGTAGAGGGCCGAGCCAGAAGCAGACGAAGGAAGTAGGCCTGACATATGTAGGAACAGCAAGGAAGAATGAACGGACTTCTCCCAAGGAGTGAGACCTCCTGTTCAATTTACCAGGATTGTGCACAGACAGTCCAGGGCCTAGGACGGGTCAAAGACAGGCTCCACAAAAAGGGTAGCAATCCAGCCCAGGAAGGAAGATGGAGCCAAAGCATGTGAGATGAGGGAACAACCAACCAAAAGAGGATCAAAGCCTGAGAAAAGGCCTCAGGTCTATGTAAATGACATCCCTAGGCAGGTCATGTGGTGGAGGCTGAGAAACATCATTGAAGAGAAAGTTGGAGGAGTGGTATATGTTAAGAACTGTAAGGGACTGGTAGGGAGACTCACTGTCCAGGGAAAGATGGAGTTTTGGAAAGAAGAATATGCCCAGAAGGCACTAAGGAGACAGTGGGAGATATGGAGAAGGCTCCAAGACCTCCAGGGAGCCAGAGAGAAACAAGAGACTCCACAATCTGCCCAGAGAAAGAGACCCAGGAGTGTAGGAAGGGAACATGGACAGGCCAGAGAAGAGAGAGAGAAGAAACCCCAAAGGGTAGGCAGGAGCTTGGCCGGCAAAGGGTGCAAATTACCAAGGTTGGCTAATGTGGGGGGACTACCTGTGGCAGGTAACTCCCAACAAGCCCCACCCGGTGCGCCTTGGGTAAAAGGTGAGTAGGAGGCACCTGAAAACCTCTGCCTCCTGTATCTGAGTTGCTGGTTGCCTGAAGAAAGGCTGGATTTAAATAGAAGCCAGGCCCTGCCCCTTCTGGTCAGCTGACTTCCAGCGGTTGCCCATTTTCACAGAGGGCCGTGTACCTGAAATTACAGACTGATTGGGGAAAATATTTTTTAAATGTCTTTAAGCAAGCTGTTAAAACAGTATAGTATTCATCATTTTGTTACAAATAGTGAAATGAAAGTGGCAGCGGTAGAGAGGTTTAACAGAACATTAAAATCAAAGATGTGGAGGTAATTTACAGCCTGCAACACCTTTCGCTACATTGATGTGTTACCAGAGTTTATAAAGAGCTACAACCACAGTTTTCAGAGAACTGTCCGCACCAGGCTTGTTGACGTGAACTTCTCAAACTTTCCACTAGTGTGGAAAGCCATGTACGGGGACTATTTCAAAATAAAACCAACAGCAGAAGAGGAGACCACATGAGGGTGTCTAGGACCAAAGGGAAGTTTGAAAAAGGTTATGAACAAACATTCACCAATGAGATTTTTCATAGTGAATGAAGTCCTTAAACACATGCAGACACCTATATACTGCCTAAAAGATTACAAAGACAAACCTATCAAGGGTTCTTTTTACCCTGAAGAACTACAAAAAGTGAACCCCAAACAGGACAGTTTACAGGACTGAAAAAGTTCTAGCAATGAGAGGAAAGGAAAGAAAGAAGTGGTTGTTGGTGAAATGGTTGGGGTGGCCATCTAAATTTAACAGCTGGGTGGAAGCCTCCCAAGTTTGTAAAATATAGGGGTACATCAGTCAGAAGACTGACATGTGTGATGGCGACTATTACATCACTTTGCCCAGCAACACTTGCACCAGCATTTTTCTGAAGAGCACCAGCTCAAACTTTACCATACGGCTGGTTAAACCTCTGGATCTGCTGCAGAACTGGGAGATGGGGTTAGCAGAAATACAGTACTCGCACAGCTGGAACATCAACAAAGACATCCCTTTCAAAATCATTTCTGAGCCTCAAAAATGGGGATACATCCTGCCTCAGGGGTATTATACAACCATCACAGAGTTACTGGATCTTATGAACAATGTAATTACCACCAATCCTACTCTGGCCGAATTAGTTATGTCCTATGACCAAGCAATAGGAAAAGTGAGACTTAAATCCCAAGATGACTCTTATGGCTTTTATATACATGGTGAGCTAGCCTACATTTTGGGAATGCTACCTGGGGCCTCTGGTTTAAAAAAAAAAAGATCCTTCCCAGCTGATATTACCAGTGGGTTCAATTCGCTGTATGTCTACATGGACTTGTGGAACATCAGCTTGTCGGGGAGTTTTCCGTTCCTTTGCTAAGCTGTGTCCCTGTCTGTGGGAGCAACAACAAGTTTGTCGCCATCATGTATGATAACCCGCATTATGTCTCCATAAGTCAGCACCACATTGACACACTCAGCATTGAAATAAAGACGGATCAGAACAAACACATCTTGTTTTGCTTTGGTAAGGTGATCATTAAACTTCACCTATGCCCCCGGAAGACTGAGATTTTAAAATAAGTAGAAGCATGATGGTGATGGTAAAAAACTATGGGGACCCTAATTTGTACAGAAATTATTATAAAGCCCAGACTAGGTATAGTTTTCCCGGATATCAGGGTGTGCCTGTGATTTATGGGGCTGGTGTGGGAGGCATATTTCACAGCCTGTTTAGAAAAACCATTCTGCTTTTGAAAAGGGGTCTGGAGATTATTAAGCCCCACGCTAAAAATGCGGTGTAAAACATAGTCAAAGATGTGATCAGTCACGTCTCCTGATAAGGTGGTCAAGCCGGTGAAGCAGGAGGGATTCAGCCTCATGTATATTCAAAGAAAGAGCCTCAAAAGAAAGACGCACCAGACTCTGGACTTGCAGGACCTCCTCAACCCCTTAAAAAGAAGAGAGTAAGTCAACAGGGCAGCCAGACATGAAAAACCAAGAAGCAGCCTGGGAGAAAAAAAGGGGCGCTCTCCTGGAGGAAACAGAAATATATTTTAACCGTCATGGCCTTTGTTCGCTGCAGTCTGAAGAATGCGCCAAATCCGAACTGGAAGTGTTTCAAATAGCCCCTACAAAGACCTGCATTGAGAAAAGCCTGTATGTTGAGATCCCCCCAACTCTCAGCTGTTACTGAGTCTAGCCCCCTTGACTTTTTCATAACTGGAAATGGCGAAGATTACATGGATTTGAACAACACACTGCTGTACCTTTGCTGCAAGATTGTAAAAGGCGATGGAACTGATCTTGATGCTGGGGCAGCAGTGAGTCTGGTGAATTACCCACTAGCCTCTGTCTTCAGTCAGCTGGATGTTGCTCTGGGAGATTGTCTCATAAGCCAAAGCAACAACTGTTACCCTTACCAAGCCTTCATCAAATCGGTTCTCAACTACAGCTATGACACCCTCGCCACCCAATTTTCGCTGGCCTGTTTTACAACAATACCCCTAGGCATCATGAAACAGTTGCATGGGATGGCGATAACCATGGGTTTCAGAGATGAGCAAACCTGACAGACTGGAGCAAAAAGATAGAGCTGCTTTGTCATCTCCATAATGATTTGTTTCAAGAAAAACTGTTGCTGAGTGGCGTGGATGTGAAAATTAAGCTGACATGCAGCAAAGATGCCTTCTGCTTGATGGACACCACAGCGGCTGGCCAACCTAAACTAAAAATCACATCTGACTCACTTTTTGTGAAAAAAGTGAAGGTAGCCCCAGGCATCTGATTGGGCCATGCAGAGGCCTTGCTTATGGCTAGTGCTAAATACCCCATAGATTGCGTGGGTATGAAAGTGTTTAGCATTCCTGCCGGCAGCCGAGTTAGCAACCAGGAGAATCTGTTTCTGGGGCAGTTGCCCAAACTCATCGTCATCGGGTTTGTGGATAACGATGCCTTTAGCAGGAATTATGCTAAGAACCGCTTTAACTTTAAACATTACAATATTAATTTTATGGCCCTCTACGTCAATGGAGAATAAAGCCCCTACAACCAGATTTTGAGAACAGTAACTGCGTGAGAGAATACATGCAGCTGGTACAGACAGCTGGTAAACATATGAAAGACTGGGCCCTAATAATCAACTGTGAGGAGTTTGCTCTGGGGTACACCTTATTTGCCTTTCACCCGTTTCCTGACCGGGAGTGTGCTGATCATTATTCACTGATTAAAACTGGGAACCTGAGAGCAGCAATATGCTTTGCTGCGGCTTTGCCCACCACATTTAACATGATTGTGTATGGGGTCTTTGACAACGTCATAGAAATAAGAAGAGAAACGCCCTGTTTGACTACATGCGAACATGGACACTGAGCAGCTCGTCAGGGTTTTATCCTCAGACCCTTATGCCAAAGAAACTTTCTTAGACGTTTTCCCCTGCGACTGGCGTCCTAAGACTTGACTGTCTAAAAGGTCCCTGAGCTTGGTGGTCAACGTGCACCCACATAATCAACCCAGACAACACTGGTTGGCTTTTTACCTGGAGGATTGGAACCGCGGAGAATCTTTCGACTCGTACGGTCACCCCCCAGACAGCGTTCTCTTTCCTCAAAGCATTATGTTGTTTTTAAACAAAAACGCTACCAACACCCTTTTCAGACAAAATAGTTACAAGACCCCCAGTCTGTTGCCTGTGGCTACCACCGTGTGTTTTTCCTACACCACCATAGCAAAGGGCTATCATTCAAACAGATTTTAAAATTGTATTATTCCGACAATTTAGCACAAAATGATAGGGTGGTGGTGCATTTTGTAAAAAGTAAATATAAAAATTTCCATGTGGCTGGGCCTGCTCAAAACATGTTTCAGCATGCCCAGACACGTGTTTTCTTGCTGACTTTCATGAATGCTTTGTCTAAAAACACTCAGCTGATGCTGTATAAATAAAGCTGTTGTTATTTAAATGCGTGTGTGTGTATATTTTCATTCAAAAAATCCTCTGTAGACAAAAACTTTATAGCAGCATAGAATAGTTTAATTTGAAGCGTAAAACTTTATATGGGGAGCCAATGGCTTTTAGAGAGAGTTTTTTCCTTCTTAGGTGGTATTGTTAGTGTTTCTTGGTTTGAAGCAGATACTTTCAGGCATTCCAGATGATCACGATTCATAACGTTGGCCGTAACAGAAGATAGTACATTCAGCTCAGCCATGGCTTTCATAAAGATGTCCAAGCATTTAGGCGGGTGTTTAGTAGTCCTGGCGTGAGTCTGAAGGGTTCTCCGGACCAAGTCAAGCATGTTAGAACCCTTCACGAGCATCCCTTTATAGACAAAACCCCCTTGATCATCCCGAGAAGAAATACCCTTGTGCTGGCTCAGCTTAGTGAGCAATACTTTAGCATTTTTCCTGCATCGGGCATGCACATTATCCAATACTTCCTGAATGACTGTGTTGCACAAGGAACCGTTCGAGCTCCTGGAGGCTAAGTTCCAATTTGGTCCCCAGAAGTGAGTCACACCACAAGCCACAGAGACAAAGCCTTTATTGCTTGCAAGCAGGTTGGCCTGGAGTCATGAGACTCAGATCAAAGCCGACCCCGAGTGCCTATTCTCCATTGCTTATATACTCGATTACAAGGTATTGGAAAATTCCATTAGCGCAGGTGTACTTCGGGTTACATAGTTGCAAAATTGGTTGCAAAATTTGGGACTTTCTAGCCATTTGCTTGTGGTTTGCCTTACGCAACAAAGCGGAAAAACAAGTTGAAGGTGCTTCTTTGGTACATTCTTGTGAAAGTATAAAGCATAAGAGTAAGCAGTTCTAGCCCCAGCTTGTCCCACAACTGTGTCAGGGTTCATGGAGGTTTCTAGGGGGTCTGTTCTGGCAGAAACAGGGTTAATTTCCCTCTGTCCAGATCACCCTGCTTTGCGTAGGTCAGGTATTTCTGAAGCATGGACACATACAGTTTAGTCTTATCATATTCTACTAACCCCAGTCTTTGGAGAATATCCCTCATTTCAGCATCTAGTAAGCAGGTTGCTTCAGTTCTGATATTTTCCTGAGGTGGTTGGGGAGCCCTTAATTGTTCCAGTTCATGTTTGGGCACCAGGTACATTTTTTCTGCGTGCTCCAGCACCGGCTAGCCAAAAGCCCCATAATCGGAGAAAGAGCAAAACTTAACATAGGTCCGATAAATCCCCCAGTGTTTCACCAGCTATTTCCTTTTTTTTAAGAGGCAGTCTTTTGTTACTTAGGTTTTTTATGATCCTTCATCTCTTTTTCAGTATGTAAATTTGATGCGGTGTCAAAGGGATGTTTCCTTTTAAGGTGTTAAGAGCAATTTCTGAAATGGCTGCTACTAAATCATCAGAAGCTGAGCAGAGTATAGCTTTTCTCTGCTGTGAGGAGGATTGAAGAAGCAGTTTTAAGAGAGCCAAATTTCTTTTTATGTGGTTAGACATGTTTCTCTTCCACTGTCTTGAGAGCTAAGAAGAGGCCACTGCTACATCATCTCCTTTTATTCTTGCCTGCTGTTTTTTTAAAAGTGTAAGCAGCTGGTTGGTCAGGAGGAAAAAGCCTGGCTCTTAATGTAAAAGTGTCTGGGTTAGAAGCATTTAAATGAACCATCAGATACCCGTAAGGTGTTTTAGTGGCATCCTCAAAAGCTTCTAGAAAGAACTGGGCCTTACCCGGGTACATCTGCCGCGCCAGGGACACTATCTGTAGCTTATCCCTGTGGTTTTTGAACAAAACCATGTATTTTGTGTTAAGGGCAATGATGCAGCTCCTTTTCCCTTGACAGAAAACATTTTGAACTATATACATAATGCTAAGATTCCAATGGTGCATGTACTTGGTAATGGCTTTCTCGATTTTGCTGCTGTCACAGGCAGAGTCCATCAAATCATCTACCACAACCGTATTTATTTTATTAGGAGGAAACAGCTGTCGTTGAGAGGGATATTTACAAAGCAGTTCTTTATACAAAGGCTGCCAGCAGCTATAGCACCACACAATATTCTCAGGCATAAGAGACAACATTCTATCAGCATGATCCAGAAGGTTTTTTATAAAGTAACTTTTACCACAGTTGTTAGGGCCTGCCAAAATCACAGAAAAGGGGCGCCTCCTTCGCATATCCATCTTTAAAAACCATAGGGGAGCTACTGAAGTTTTCTGTGAGGAGCCTTTTGTCATAAACGACTTCCTGTGTTTTTGTCAAGGTTTTGGTTTCTATCGTCCACTTGCTTTTGTTCCTGACAATAGAGTGCTGTTGTATCACAATTGTTTTAGGGGTGTCCCCAGCGGGGTTTGCCCCATAATCTAGAACAGAATCTCTCAAGGTTTGAAAGTTGACTTTTTCACTGTTGGCCACACTCAGGGTAATCCCTGTGACTTTCAAGCAAACCTTTCCACCAGTCAACTTGTACCCGTAGATTTTTGGACCGGCTGACACAAACTCTGATGTGTTCATCTGGTGGGATTTTGCTGGTGAGCTCACCTAAATAATCACCTAGTGGGGGGTTCCAATCTCACTTCCGGCTTACAAATATCACAGAATCTGTGTTGTGGTACAGACACTGGTCTTGCAAGCTGTCTAACAGCTTGTACAACTCTAAGCATGCATAAGCAGTGGTGAAACAGGCTACAAAGATGTTTGTGTGTTACCCGAGAGTGTGTAACGCTCTTTGGTGTGTTTCCAAGACGTGCATTTACCGCACAAAGGATTTAGAAACAATTTTGCTATTTGGCACTTTGCAGGGTTGGGTTTGATATGCTCTGGGCATAAAGTCATGCCTTCTTTTTGCAAGAAATTGGCCATGGAGCTCTCTTGTTTTTCTTGGTCGGTACACCAGGCGGGGTAACCTGAGGCTTCCTGCTTCTGTCGGAGGTGCATTTTTATGTACTGTGAAAAAAGGGTGCTAGACCTCTCGGCAAAATGCTAGACTTCATAGATTTGAGCTACTCTGTACCCCTTGGCGATAGCTTTATTCAATTCTGGTGTGCACCATGTGCCCAGAAGGGCCCTCTCTTCATCAGTGTGGTCGCACTTCTGTTGTCTTGTTTCCATGCAGAGGCAGCACAGCCTGAACATAAGTTTCCCATTCACCCTGGTGGGTAGCACGAAGAAAAAAGTTTTCGTGGTGGGTAGTTTCACCCTGGCTATTCCAAAATAGCTCGACAGGGATTGGAAATTGTCATGAATGATTTCAGGGTGTCTGGTTGGGTATTCCTTCATTTTATTTATAAAGAGGTAAAGACCGGTACAGTCGTAATAGTGTATTTGTTTGCTGGGTTTAGTTTGGTAATATAGATAGATGGCATTAGTTCTTCCCCCAAAAAGAGCATCCTTAGGCACCAGTGGAGAAGGCAGCAGGGTTCTGTTTAAAAAAGTTGCCAGCTCTTCACCCATTTCTAACAGAGCCCTCCACTCCTGCTCCCAAATTGTGCTAACGGTAAACCCTCTCTCTTGAGATAATCAGTCTTGTGCAATGCCTGATAATTCAGAAACCCAAAGGTGGTCCCCATCAACAGGTTCTGGTCTTTCTCATTGTAGCAACTGACACAACTGTGGAAGAAACATCCATTAAATTCAAACGCCGTAGGTTCCCCATCAATGTTGGCATAGCCGTCTAAAAAATAGGGGCCTACCTGAAATTCCCCACCTTGTAAGGCATGTTGAATTTGAATATTTTCTTTCTCTGAAAAATATATTAGCCACTGAATAGATGGAGTTGAAAACCTCTTTTTCTCTCTGTGATAGTTGTCCAGGGGCCAGAAGTGCTATGGTCTGCAATTCCAAAAAAACATAAACTTGTACATGGCCATGCAGACAGAGGCCAGCGTGATGTATTGGAAATAATCTATGCGGCGTACTACATTTTGGAGTTCACCATCTACTTTCACTCTGCCTACCCACCTTGTCATTTTCATAATCTCATCCCTGTAGAGGCAGCAGGCCTCTTTCAAAATTTTTATGTTCTGCTGGCAATAATAGGCCAGCTCCTTTTGCATGTCAAAGGTCTTATTGCAGTTATTCTGATACCATTCTAAAAAACTGTCCTTTCTCACTGGACATCATATTTTCAATGCCGTAGTACTCCATCTTTGGGAGAGGCCCCACATAATTTTGTTTTTCTGCTGTGTTAAAAAAATGTGGGAAATAACCTTTGCATCCTTCAAACCTCATCGCCTGTGGAAATCTGCTAAGTTTCATTGGCAAAAAGTTTAAAGAATCTATGAAACGGATGCCTAGACTGGTCATTTCAATGCACGTGAGTTTACTGCCCTGAGTGATTAGTTTCACCTCCATTTTTTCCTTCAATAACTGGCTGACAGTGAAGTAACCATCGTTGCCTTTGGTGTTGTGAGCTGTGAAGGTGTAGTCCTTGAACTTTTTATCCATAAAGACCTTAATAAAATCAGACACACTCTTCGCCCTTAAAACTCTCAAGTGCTTTCTGGCTTTTTGGGCTTAGCTTTACAAGCCTTTTGGGGGTTTTTGCTTGCAGCTTTCTGAGGGGGTTTTTCCCCTATCTTTAGCTCCATGGCAAAAATGTAGTTAGGCACATGCATCCCCGTCTCCTGCACACATTCAAAATCATAAAAATGTACCCCTCACCTTCTTCAGGCTCTTTAATCTGATGCATAAAGCACCAGTGCTTGTTTACAGCCATGATTTTCCCAGAGCACTGTTTGCACTGCTGCCCTTTGCACTCATGCTTTTTGTTCACATAGGATTTACACTCATCGCACAGTGTTTAATCGGACATTCAATCTGTTTTTCAGAAGCCAGGGTCACATGCCTTTCTAAGCAGTCTTTGGAATAACAGAATAGCTTACAATTAGGGCATCTTTGTGTCCTGCCCATGTTTTCAGCGCAGTTTGGTCTCAGGCAAAGACAACATCAGAACCTGCACGTGCAGTTATGGCTCTACAACGTCTGACAAAGATTGCAATAATTTCTCATACCAAACACCTTTTTCACATCCAAAATACCATAATAATGTTCACCATGCAGCAGAAAAAAACAGGTGTTGGGGAATCTGGGTGCATCCTGTGTTTTAAATAAACTCCACCCAGTTTTTTCCTTATGCAACACTATGTGAATGTTAACCTGTTCAAGGTCTTCAAACAAAGGTACTTGATGGAGCATAACCTTTTGATATATAGACATGCCTAATTTCCTATGCAGTTCTTTGGCAATATCTAGCAGTTTGACATCTCTGGCCCCTCTACGTTTTGTAACAGCCAATAGACTGCCTGCAAAGCACAGTTTAGTGTATCATAGGTATTCAAGTTGATTGACTTCTTTTTAGCAATGATCTGGGAATAGGAGGTAGAGCTTAGAACTCTATGGCTTCCACCTTCCCAGCCTCTCACAATGACCACAACCAGCCAAAATGTCAAATCAAGCAATATTTCTCTCTGGCTTTGTAACAGATTACTGAACCACTCTAAAAACAGCTCTGGGGTCATCTTGTTTAAATTAATAGCTGGAGAGTATAAACAGTTTGCCATGCTATCTGCCTGAAAACATAACCTGGAATAGTCTTTGCCTGTGAATCTCTGGTGGAGTTCTGCTACAATTATTTCTACCCCTCTGCTTGTGGCTTTGTATGCCATGTGTAATGGCACATGCTCCAGATTCACAGAACGGAACTCCTCCGTGTACCTCATGCCCCCAAACCTGGCTACAGACCACTTTTGCCTTCTCACCTGCAATATATGTACGTCCGGTAAAACATCCTCTGCTGACTCAGGAGACCAGGGGGCGCTTGAGGGGTCTTCTAAACTGTCTTCTACACCAGATTTGTTATCCCAACTCTCTGACCCTTCAGGTCTTGGTGGTGGGGGAGGCCTGGGAACATTTGAGGGGCCCTCTAAAGGGTCTCCTAAATCATATTCTTCACCCCCTCCCTCAGGCTCCATGGGTTCTGGTGAAGGGTCAGGCCTGGGAGGAGGGGAAGCATTTGCGTGGTCTTCTAAAGTGCCAGTACTAGGGAATCTCTTATTTTTTCTTAACCGTTGTTTAGCCTTCCCCACACTCCTCTTTAACAAGGCCCTTACTTTTCGCCCCACAAACCACTTGCTGGTTCGCCACCCATTCTTACCCCCAAGTTTACCATGACTCCCCCTCTTATGGTACAGGCCACGACTGCTGTCTGAGTTACACAGACTACCTCCTCTCTGAGTAAAATTTACCCTTTTGCTCTAGTAGTAATCATGCTCTTTCAAAGCACTCTGCACACTCTTTCTGAGATGTATATGCTAGCCAGCACCACCCCAAGCCCCAAAAAGAGGGTTTTTCACAATCATGATCTCTCAAGATAAGGTGTTAATACCCACCCCAAAAACTTGCCCTCTATTTTTTGCAATAATCATGATCTTTCAAAAAAGGAGAGAGACTCTCCACTTTCTCTAAATTGTGTGAGCAATCAGTCCTGGGTTTCTTATTCACGGGGTCCAGATCATCTCTTCTGGGAGTATGAATCCTTGTCTCTTTACATATGGTTTTCTCAGAGGTATGTGGCTTGTTTTTCCTCTGACGAACCCATACCCTTCTGTTCTGTCCCGGTGGTCTTCTGATCCTTGGGTGTTATGATCTGCAGGCTGAGCATTTCTGGGTTTTTTTGCTTGTGCTTTTAGAGGTCTCTGCCCAGGCCCCCGCTCTTCTTCAGTAGTGGTGCGTGTGATCACTTAGGAAATATAAAATTTACATCTCAGCATTGAGAATTCACTTTCCTTACACACTACAAATTTAAAATTTGCTTAACCCCTACAACCAGCTTCTCCCACAAGAAACACAAAGTTTCAAAAGCTGATTTCAGAAAAATTACCTTTTACTACTAGATAAAAACATGACTGTATGCGTTTGTTCTGCTTTTCTATTTTAGAAGAAGAGGTTCTGTTTGAAAACAAACAGTTACAAACAGTTGTTATAACTTAGTGTGATTATAGTAACACAGCCACAAATAACCCACCATTTTAAAATAATTTTTACCTTGCTGTGGTAAAATTGCATGAGGCTTTCCCAATTCATAAGCTCTCTGTAATATAAAAGAAATGATACAATAAGTCCTCTGTATTAAAAAATTAAATAATACAGTAAGGAAAATAGTGTATGTATGAAGTAAAATATAACTGTTTTAAAATAGTCGCCACTAAAAGACAACTCCACCCCTTTAGTCTTAAAATATGTGGAGATCTGTACACACCGGTCAGGTTTTTTTGTTTTTCGGGGGGGAGGGGGTGTTGTTTCGTTTTGTTTTTGATCTGGTTTATCTTTATGATACACACCTGCCACCCCATACCATACACAGTCTGTGAGAATATATATTTTTAAATTCAGTCTTTATTTCCATCAAAAATGTTTACAATATTTACTGATTAATTTTGTTAAACCTTCTTCTAAGAAGTATTTTTTTTATCATTTCCTGTGCCCATTAAGCCTTGTCGACCGTATCTTTACAACAGGCCTTTTGGTAAAAGATAACTCCTTTAGTCTTAAAAAAGAAGAGCTCTGAACACACTGGTCATCTTTTTTGTGGTCTGGTTTATCTTTATAACACACACACCCCCACCACCTCCATACCATACAAAAGCTGTGAGAATATATATTTTTTAATTCAGTCTTATTTCCATCAAAAACTTTTACAATATTTACTAATTTATTTTGTTACCCCTTCTCCTAAGAAGGGTTTTTTTTATCATTTCTAGTGACCATTAAGTCTCATTGGTTTTATCTTTACAAAAAACCCTGTATGTATGTGATTAGAGATCCAAGACACTAAAGCAAATGCTAATCTACATTAGATGAAGAAAACTGTTGATGTGCTTTACAACCTCACATCCCCGGTATCCCACCAAGATCAGCAAAGATCTAAACCCTCTCATTTTAAACTGTTTTTGCTAAGCCCTTCTCTTAAGCAGGGTTTTATAATCTCTAGTACCAATTCAATATGGGGTATGAGCGTTTTATCCTCCTCAGTGATCAAATCATGAAGGGCAGCATTAGGATCTTCTGCAGAATACACAGCATTTAGAAGCTCTCTAACCTGAATTAAATGTTTCTCAGTAATTCTGAGAACGTTTGTAGCAAACCCAATGGCTATAACAGCATTGAAAATGCTATCAAGACACATTTGCTGGAAAAGTTCCTGAATTATTTGATTTATGTCTTCATCTACCCAAGTAACATATTCGTGGGCTTCTTGACTCCCTAGGTCAAATGTACACCCCCAGCATAGGTCAAAAAGTCTCTTCCTCAAACAGTATTTCATTATTCCATAAAAGCAAACAAAGAGACTTCATGAAGACTTTACATTCATGACTTGTAACAGGATCTATTGATTCAATGCCTAATTGTCTTCTGAACTCTTCAGCCTCATCCAGTCTTTGTTCTCTGCAGAAGCATACACTTCCTTCTGGTGTACTGGTGAGTAGGTCTTGCAGAGTCATTAAAAAGGCTTCGTCTAACTGCAAAGGAGTTCAAATAAAGGACTTAGTTAGCTACTGTTTAATCAGTGCTTAGCTACTTCCAAACACACACATGCCATGAAGTGAACCCATACCACTGCCCTCAAAATCTAAGTCCCCCCACAACCCTGCTCCAAATCTCTTACCAGTCTCTCCTCTGCAATGACCTCTACTTCACATGCAGGCTCTGGCACAAAGATACCATCTTCCAAATTCTCAACATCTGCTTCAGAGGCTTGGGCCTCCTCCATTTGCCTGTTCATTGGGTCTTCCCAAACAGGTGTCTCAAAGATTCTTTGGGCTAGGAGCCTGGCCTCCTCCTCAAAACTATTTCTATGGTAACACTTTCTATGAGGCCATCTTGGGGTTGTGGTGAGTGGGCCTATAGGAATTGTGAAAGAATCCATATCCGCCCCTGCTTGCCCTAGCACAGTCTCAGATGAACAGAGGGGTCGTTTGGGAAAGAGATAGACCTGGTGGGGCTTGCAGCCTAAATCCCACCCCCTCTACTTGTTGCAATTGGTTCAGCAACATTCTTGGGAGGTCTGAGGCCTCTGAAACCCCCGCCAATTGGTTAGGGGTGGTGGGGCAGGTTGTCAGAGGGGTCACACCACCACCCTGCCACCCCATAGGCCACACCTGTGCTCCGGGAGGGCTAGAGCAGTCTAGGACCTGGTAAGTCATAACTGTACCACATGATCTAGGGTGGTTCTTGCAGCATGTGGGGTTGGGCTTTGGGGGTCTGCATGGGCTGTCATGGATTCTGATGTCATGGATCATGTGGTGATGGTGTTACACACCATGTGACTGGGAGTGGGGGCAGAGTTGCTGATGTCACACACCACATGACTGGGAGTGGGGGTGGAGTTGCAGATGTCACACACCATGTGACTGGGTTCAGGGGGTGAGGCTGGTGATGTCACGCACCATACAAGGGAAAGGGGTGGGGCTAAGGGGCAGGACTTTTGGTCCAAAAGGCTAGTTCTGCTTATTACCTAACCCAGCTGTGCTCAAGCTTTTGGCCCTGCGGGTCAGATAAATGACATTGGGCTGGTCCATGGGGTGGATTGACCCAAGCGCACCTAGATAGAGCCCCATAGGGCTTCAGTTGATCCCCACAAGATGGGATTGGGCATTGAGATCCATGCTGTCCCTTCCCAGCCTCATGTGCCAGGATCTGGGCCTGAGGCCTGGCACTGCCTCTTCCCAACCCTACATGTCAGGAGTGGGCCCTGGCAACCTTTAGTACCCCTGTCTGGCTCCACATGCTGAAATTGGGCACTCAATCTAGTGCACAGGGCCCAAGGCTCCCCCTAGGTCTGAAAATTTGGCAGCAAGGAGCAGTGCTACTACTCCCTCATTGCCAAATTTCTGGACCCATGGGAGCCCCAGGGGGTAGACCCTAACTGGATCTCTGCATGAGCCTCAGAGTTAATCCCAACAGATGATCTAAACTTTTAGTAGGGGAGGGGGAGGGTAATCATAACCAAGGATCCTGGTTTTCTTTGTTTAAACATCTAAAATTCTCTGATTTTAATAAATACCCAAAATCCATGTTTTTCTTCAATTAAAATGGAACACTACTTGAGAGAGAGAGAGATATCAGGTGTGCACAGTATTTTATTGATATATTTACAGTTTTAAAGCAATTTGGAAGCCTACCAGTGCCTCAATCATTATAATAAAATAAATTCTAAATTCCTGTATATTTTGGTTTTTGATTTTAGTTTTTTTAACATAGAAAATCAGAGCTCCCCCTGCCCCCTTCACTCACCAAGGATGCAGGTCCAGCTGTAGCTGTTCCCCTGAACTGCTCTGTGGTGATGAGCAGCTCTGATATGCCAGTGCCCTTGCCCTGTCCATGCTGTTGCCCCTCACTCCCAGCCCATACCCCCCAACCCCTCCCAGCCTTGCTGGTACCCTTCACTCTCAACCCATAGTTCTCTGTCCCTGCCAGTGCCCCTCACTCCTGATCCACAGCCCCCTGGCCCTGTCACTGCCCCTCACTCTCAATCCACAGGCCCCCACCCTCCAACCCTGCTGGTGCTCCTCACTCCTGACCCACTGCCCACCACTCCCAGCCCCCAGCCCCGCAGTCTGTGGGGAATGAAGTGGGAAAGGCATGTGCCCCCCCCCAGTTTTTTGCACCCACATAGCAAGGCGCATGACTCCAGCCTGGCTGGACCAGCTCCAGACAGGAGCTGCCTCCACGGCCCAGCAGGCAGGAGCCAGTGCAGGAGGGAGCGCTATGCTTCTATGGATGCCAAGGTGAGGCGCAGTGGCAGCATGGAGTTGTGCCCCCTGCTGCTGCCAGGTGGGCAGGAGGCACCTCACTTTGGCGGCCATGGCAGTACAGCATTCCCTCCTGTGCTGGGTCCTGCCTGCTGGGCCACAAAGGTGGCTCCTGCCCAGAGCTGGTCTGGCCAGGCTGCAGCCCTGCACCCCGCACCCCACACCCCACTGGGTGCAGAACTCCAGTGGGGCATGTGCCCCCAGACCTCCCAACACATTGCCTATGCCCCCCTGCCCACATCACATATGTCCCCAAGCTCCCATAGACTTACTTGGAGGGATCTGCCGGAACTTTTCTCCACCACTGCTTGGCTTCCACATGAGTGTGTGCACATGCACATTAGGGCTGTGCAAAGCTTCAAGTGGTCCAATTCAGAGGAGATTTGGCCCAATTCAGCCAAATCTGTGAATCTGAATCGAATCAGGGGACTAATTAAATGGTCCAAATCAATTCAAAACTCTCCAAATCTTTGGAAAAGGTTTGGAGAGCTTCAGTGATTTGGACAGCCCTTGGTGGCTGCAGCAGGGAGCTGAAGCTGGACTAGGAGATGGTAAGTAGGGGCTGGGGAGGGGAGGCTGGAGGAGGGGGGAGGGGACTATGGAGGGGACCCCTGCGAGCCCCCATCCCCACCTGCTCCCCCAGCCGTATCAATGGCTGCCCTGCCCACCCCAACTCCTGGTGCTTTAAAAAAAAGCCCCCACTCACTGGGTGCTGCTAGGTTGGGGGGGGATGATCCCTGCTACCCCCTACTGCTCCACGCTCCCCTCCTGACCTCCCCATCACTCCCCCAGCTCCCCCCCCAGCTGCCCACCCTCCCCAGCTCCAGCCCTTTAAGAAAAAAAAAAACAGAAAAACCCTGGGACTCACCGCTTCTGCAATGGCCTTGGGGCTTCGGGGGCTTGTGGAAGAACCCCCCACATGGTGGGGGGCAGTGGGGATCACCCCGTGCCTGATAGGAACAGTGAGTGTGGGGTTTTTCTCTTTTTTTTTCCTTAAACGGCTGGAGCTGGGGTGGGTGGGGCAGCCATGGCGGGACTGATACAGGAGGGGTGAGGTTGGGGGTTTGTGTTGAGCACCCATGCAGCATGAGGTAGTGGGGGACAGCAGGGATTTTTCTCCTTTAAAGGCAAAAATCTGTTTTGTCACATTTTTCTATGGCAAAAGGAAAACCCCAACCCCCGATCATAACATTACAAAATATGTTAGTCATTTGCAAATTCCACTATGGGAACTCATGGAAATAGGCCTTCACTTACACACACACTATATCATTGGATACCGTTTTAACAAAGGTGATTATTACAAAGCTGCAGCTGCCGCAGCTCAGTTCCCAGGTTGAAGGTCTGCTTTCCTACCATGGGAAGCTCTTGTTCTTCCCTCATGCCTGCCATTCATCCTGATACTCCCAGCCTGGTGTTTTTCATGCAAGAAGCAAAAGTAGTCTCCATGTGCTTCTTTTTTCATGGCTTTATGCCAAATGCTTCCCATTCTCCTATTCAGAACGTCTGTGTCACCCAGGGAGGCTCTGCTGAGAAATTATATCCTATGAATGATATCCTCATTCATTTCTTCATCTATCCTTCCTACTGAGTGACCAGATTTCTTCTGTACAAACCAACTTCCTAGGTAGCAAGATCACAGCATGAGGTGGTATGGCTGCAGGCTTCATGCCTGTAAGAAAGGGGACAGTGACATATTTAGAGTAAATTTATATTTGAGAGTCTATTGGAAAATCTCTGAGAATAAAGTTTCTGCTGCTTGAAACACCCAGTTTCTCAAGTATCAAAGTATCATACCAGCTATTCTGGCTGCAAACTACTGAAACTATAGTATGAACATAAAAAGCTTCAGGAAAGAATGACTGCATTCAGCCTAAAGAAAGGCATTCCACAGGTGCAGATCTAGTTTTCTTAGAAATACTTATCTGGGTTAAGGTTTATGCTACCTTAAACCTTAATCCCACAAAAGTCAATGTTCTTCAAAGTGCAGTTGTTGCTGAGCCACATTTGACAGCAAAACATACCCTTTGCCAGTGCCCTCTGTGTCCAGTGCATAGAACTGCATGCACAGGATAAATCACAAAGAAAGTGTCATAAAACATTTCTTTATTATGGTGTGGAATTAGTTGTTTATTCACAGCAAGAAACGGATAAGCAGAAAGGTAGGAATAGCCTTTTTTTTTCTGTGTTACTGATGTTTCTTTTCATCCTGGGCACAAGTTGCCTTTTAACCATTAAGACACTGAAAAAATGACAAAAATCCCAAATATTAGTTTAGTTTTCATACAAATGGACATCAGGTTGCTAGTTAGACCAAGTGTATTCTTAACAGAAGATGAAACATGGTAACCACTGGTTTTCTTAGGAGAGAAAACTATCATTGTTTATCATTTTGGGGCATGTGACTAAGCATTTGATTCAACTGATATACCATATATGGTTGTTATGCTGTCATGTGTAACACTGTAGGAAGCCGAGAACATCCAAATGCTGCCTACAGGATACAGTCTTCCATAATAACATGATGTGACCCTTGGCTTACTGGGTAAAATTCTGTAAAATGAAGCACTTTCTATTTTTGCCTTTAATTCAAGGGTACATCTTGACATTCCACCAGGATCTCTTGTTCCATTTTGATTTGAGTGGTGTGACATAGCATGATGCAATTTTTAATTTGCACATGTTGGACTTTCTTGTTAAAAAGGGAGGTCACCAGAGATCCCCCCATAGAATTCAATGAGTGTTACCTCAGCTACATCTAGCGTAATTAGTAGTAACGTAATGTGAAGTGTATGAGCATAGCGCCTTGCAGGAGCAGGATCTGAAGCCTCCCCTGTTACATGCTGAGTGACTGGCCTCAGTTTCCGGTGAAGAGAGTTGAAGATGAAAGCATTCAGTTCTTCTTGGGACTGGTTCTTGAATTTCTTGATCTTGAAGTACAGATGAAGAGTGTTCTTCATTGCAATGTGACATGCATTAAACTCTTGACAGCCTTGATTTCCGCCCCCCAAGATTTCCTTTCCATTGAGTTTAAGGAGAAACCATGAAATCTGCATGTTTGTCTGCCTCCAGAACTTAAAAAGAACTATTGCAGCCTCTTTGCCCTTCATTTTGGTTTATAGTATACATATTTTATTGATAATGTAGCACATACATTTAAAGAAACCATATGCTGACTCATGCATTAAATGTGCAGCCAATGATGCACAACATGTTCTAGTCTGATGTCACTTTATAAATAGAAAACAAAATAAGCCTCAACAAAATTAATGTTAAAAATATAAATGGGATGTTTGAACAGAGTTAATTGCTGTTGTAGCATTTCATGTAATTTCATAGCCCAAATCCCTTATCCTCCCAAACTAAAGTTTTCCAAAATGCTCTTTTTAAAATATTTATCCCACTGATTGCTTGTTTTGAATTATATACAGTTAATATTATGGGCATAATCGAAGGTTTGTTGTATGTCAGTTTCCTAAGTTTTAGAACTAAAAAATATTCAGCTAAAATATAGTTTTGAAATAAGAAAGTCTTTCAACCTGCCATGTTCAGCTGTGATTAGATGTGCATGAGGAATTGAGACCGCATCATATTATTAAACATTAATCAGTGCATCATACCAATTTCAAGACAAAAGTTTTACAAATGTGTATAAACAGCCATTTTTCTTTAAGAAAATGATTTTAATATAGTAATGCCTGCTGGACTAATGTGTATTTTATGCTTCTTTACTGGGGAATAAAGAAGCTCAGGTTAGTCTTATAGCAACTGAAGGAATGAATGAACTCTGAAACATCAGCTGATGTAAAAGATGAAGAGCAATCTGCTAACATTGAAAATGTTTGCTTTGATTATCAAACTTCCCAGGTAAGGTAAGGCAAGGGAGTATCTTGGTACCTTGCTGGTCCTGTAATTAGATTTGAATTGGACATTAAAGAGCCATATTTTCAAATAGTGTAGAAAAAAAGGCATGTTCTTTTTATTTAATATAGCATGGTGGCATCCTCAGGCTCTATTTCAAGCTTCATTGAATTACATGCTTTACAAACTTCTGGTAAATTATAATCCCTGCTTCAAAGAGCTTACAATACAAAGGACAAGGTATAATTGGGTTAGGTAAGTAAAAACAAGCCAGGCAGAATGAAGATATAGAGTAACACAAATTATAGGATGTAGACAAGTCTTAGCCAATCACAAGCAGTCATTATGGTTTGCCACCTGCCTAGCCATTATTAGACTGTATTTCTCAGGATGTTTGACAGAGCAGGTGAGTGTGAGAGACTTCAAAGCATAAAGGTGGTGGTGGTGGTGGTGGTGAGGGGAGAGGTGGGGAAGAAGATTAGCATCCTCAGGGTGTCAACCTGGCAACAAGATGACAGGTCTTGAACTGACCTGTTTTTTTTAGTGCTTTGGAAGCTTGCGTGTAGGGTGATGGAAGGCAATAGTGCTTCATGAACAAAGCATTTGGTAAAACCACATAATCCTAGTGTTAGAGGAAAGGCAAAAAATACAGCATAGGGTTTAATCTGAGAACAGAAGCAAAAGTTGCTAAGAAAAACACTAGACCAAAGGTAACCTCAGGCAAAAAAAAAAACTTTGCTGTGTTGTTAAAAGCTTCAGTCAATTTGTTAAGAGCAAAGATTTTTGGGGTGTTGTGACATTTGCAGTATGAAGAAGAGCTTTAGCTATATAAAAGGCTATTTATTGGTTTGGAAAGGGTTAACTTGGAAAGGGATGGAGGCAGCTTGCCATCCAGGGCAGGAAGGAGCCAGTCTTCTTGGGGCAAGACGTCTCCTGAAAGGCACTGGTCCTTGAAAATGCTGTACTGGGCGAAGGGAAATATAGGCAAAGTATCTGGATATGTATCCTAATACAAATGTCTAAAAGAAACCAGAAGCCTCATCACCTCAATCATTAAGAAGTAGAAGCTCAGGAATTGACAAGAAGGACTTCTGGTGTTCTTAGTTTTCAATGTTATTCAGAAATGAATGATCCTAAAGCAATTAGACCTGATTTTCTATAGCCCTACACTTTTGTATACCATGATTTCTTGTGCATAATAGATGTAAAATGCTTTTCGTCTGAGTTAGTTGCATTATGCTTGCTTTGCCAGAGTTTTAGGAAATACGGCAGCCAAGAGTCAGACCTGTTGTCTTTAGAGAGAGATTAGGAAAAGATTCTAATGTAATTGTGTATAAACTACTCTGGGCCAAATTATAAACAGAATAATCCTGAGCGGAGTTGTGGTCATATACCTCTGATAAGAATTTGGCCCTACAGATCTTCGGAGAATTGTCTAGTAAAAAGAACTGTATTGCTGAAGACAATACACAGTTACAGTACAGCCAAAAGAAGCTGAAACCATCTGCCAAATGTTATTTGGAAATCAGTTTAAGAACACACCTTGAAATAACTGGTGTGATGTGTTTCACCAAGAAAAGCTGCTGCTTATTTCTCCAATACAAGGGTGATACACATTAATAAGTTCCTTATTAGGGTTCCAGTATTTCATATTACAAGCGATCTTTTACAATGGTATATTTCATAAACTGTCTAGACTCTACTTCTCTTCTCCGCACCGGCCTATAATGACCTCTCCTCCTTCTGCAGCACCCTGCTGCCAAAAAAACAGTACAGCAGCAAAGGAAAATGAGAGAAGAACAAAGCACTATAGGCATCAACCAGGCACCAGTAGCCATTACCACCCAGGCAGGTCTGTGGTCATCATTTTCTGAAGTGTAGTTTCTGCCACTGTAACCTTTGGTTTCATTCAAGTTCTGCTTACTGTTGTTCAGACGAGCGGGACTAGGTTTATGGGATAACAGCTTAGCAGATACAGACATCAAGGTAGAGTATACAAGCTTTTTGTCCAAACTGGTTGTCAAACCTGTACTTGCTGAACTTATCTCTTTTTCCTTAGCAAAAGGATCAGCCACTGGTGAAGATCTTGTCCATGAGTCTGTGGACAGTTCAGGTTTTTGGACCAGGCCACTTGTGCCGTGGATGTAACTATTTACTGCTACCAAACCTTGGCTCGTGGTAGAAGATGAAGATTCAGGTAAAAGTGAACCTGATGTGATGTTATCATGCTGGCAACTTTCTGAATCAGCGACCTTTGAGTGGTTTTGTCTTTCATATTTGTTGAATGAAGAACGGGTATTCAGATCCTTATAAGACAATTTCTCAAAAACAAGAAGATCTGGATCAATCCCTATTTAAGCAGAGACAAAGCATACATTAAATACACATCTCTTAGCATTACACTTAGCAGGATGTGCATTTTCACTTCTCTAAGGTAATGGGGAAAATAAGTAAATGCTATTTACAAGGTAGCTTATATATGTTATAGGGCCAAAAAGCCCTCAAGGCATTTTTAGGAGTTGTACACGTTCTTTAGGTGATATAAGGGAATTACCCCCACTTTAGTTTAATACATTGTTACCTGTTGTAATGTTGTACAAAATGACATTTCTTCTAGCCTGCACTATGCAGCTCTCCAGTGATGGACAATAAATATGCAGGCAGTTAAAGTTCTGATGGATAGTTTCATAATAGAAAACAGCCAAGTTACAGGAATCTATAACAAGAAAAGTATAAATGTTGAGTTTCTGTGAACATAATGACCCCTACATTTGCTTTCCATTTCTTTTGCCTACCATGAAACAATGGTAATAATACTGGAGAGTTGAATAGCATTTTAGAACAGAGGTTTTCATGCTGTTTTACCAATTCCCTTTGAGAATATTTAATTACATGTTCAAAAGCTAAGCATCTAGTCCAAAGCTAGTTTTCCATGACTACATTGCTCTACCCTTTTCTCCTGCAGTAAAGAAGTAGACTTACTGTTAGTGATTAAAAAAAAAAAGTTTCTTTTACCTCCTCTCATCTTCCCTCACCACAAAACTATTCCTGAACTAAGCAGGGCACCTTGCATAAAAATGTACTTGCAAGGTAAGGACTGAGATTAACAACAAAAAACTAGGATTAAATTGCGGGGAAAAGTGTCCATTTTTGTGATGCTGATTTTCATGATTGCTAGAACAGCACTTGTGGAAAATGCTGATATAACTATTGAATCTGAACTGAATGCACGCTTTAGAGATTAGATGCTTATGGTACATGTCAGCATAGTTCTGCTTAGATCACATGATTTAACAGAGCTGGATATTTACAATCTGCAAACCCTTCTAAAATGGCTCTGCAGTTTTTGATTGAGAACAAAATTGATGGTAACTACAGTGTGCATATGCATTGCCTTCACAACAATAACATGCATACTCCAGAATGTAGCATGTGTTACATTACACGGATGTTTATTTTAACAGCCTTATTTTTATGCTCATTCTAACTGAGAAATTAACTTTAAAATGACTGTTAATGCCATTTCTATTAGGAAGAGTGAGTAAAAAAATTACATATAATGTTTTCCCTATTTACCCTCTCAATGTCTTTTTGATTATCTGCTGTGGGGAAGAAGAAAATGTTTGTTTATTGCTAAAATATAGCAATATCAGGCTTGAAATAATTTCTCTCTTAATTCACTATTATTTGACCTTTATAATGCACCAGTAATACATTACAAATACACTTTGGAAATAGGCTTGCAGATATGAACAAACAGATTTAAGTGTTGTAAAGCAGAGGTGATGTTTTCTAAGCAGGGTGTCTCTGAGCATGCCCTTTGTCTATAAAGCATCTGAACTCAATAGCTTTCTGAAAGGATGCAATTACAGTTTTATTACAAATTATAAGTCACTGCTGAAATACACAAGATTTTCAGTCCTAAGCCAAATCTTTCTTTGCTCAGCTGGAATGAGGATAGGAATGTCAGCACATAAATATGTATTTTAAAAACTCTAATGAAAATTCAGGCAAAGGGAAGCATGATATGCTATCAAAAAAGAAA
This sequence comes from Crocodylus porosus, assembly GCF_001723895.1. NCBI lineage: Eukaryota > Metazoa > Chordata > Crocodylia > Crocodylidae > Crocodylus > Crocodylus porosus. The sequence goes on along the minus strand of NW_017728931.1, from coordinate 14,298,543 downwards.
ATAATCAGCAATTTTTCCTTGCCTGGAGTCATTCTTCATACTCTATTTCAAGCATAAGTCAACTTTCATCAGTCTCCAATTATTTGTCAGACTGATAAAGAGCTTGCAGTTAGTAGATGTGCACTTTAATAAAAAAGAAGATGGGTGCCAGAAAAAAAAAAGTGTGGTTGACATAAAAATGGTGAAGGACAAAAGTCCATTCTTTCTGGTTTCATAAAAATTTGCTTTGTATTATCCCAACTGTTTTAGTTCTTATTTAAAAGGTTATGGCAGAATTAAACAAGCACCTTTAGTTTGTATGTAGATATTTTGAACCATTCTCTGCATTACACATCTTACTGGGTCAGATGTAGAAAACTGGTTTCCATCTATATGAGAATTTAAAAGTCACTGACTGTTTAAGGAAACTGCAGAAAAAAGTACTAGTAAGCTTTTCCATTTTCTCTTCTAGATTTCTTACGACTTACATAAAGACACACCATAAAAAGACTTCGTTTTCCAAATATCTATTATAGAATTATATTTAATTTAATGTTTGCATTTATGTATCAACTTTATCTACCAGATCTTATTGAAATATTCATTTTTGATTAATTATGGCAGTAATTTGTATCCTTACTCTTAGAAGCTGGTGTACTTTAGATTTTTCCATGACACCGGTAAAGCCAGTGGAAATAACCTTTGTTTTTTGTAATGCTATTATGTATCAAATACTCTGCAACTTTATAGATTAAATCAGATATTATTTAAAAACACACAATACTTACGAATAGGAGTACACATGGTATTTCAAAGCAAGCCTTTATTTGTGAAATGTTTCAGAAGCAGGCCTCTTATCAGGAGCCAATGCAACTTTTTTTTTACGTTTCCTTTTAAATGGTGTTGAAGTTTCTAATGATTGTACAGCAAATGAAAGTTTCACAAAATTCTTTCATTTTAAGATCCTAAAAATGAATCTACTTTCATTTTGAAAAAATGTAATTTTTTGGTATATGCTCCATTTAGGTTGTTGGGTTTTTTGCTTATGGTAAAAGATACTGGTTTGAATGAGCTAATAAACCCATTTTTCCCCAGGCAGAAAATATTTTTTGCCAGAGTGAGGATTTTTTGGTAAGCAAATAAATAGAAATTCCCAAAGTATATATATATAAATGTTTTAATTGTTCTGAAGATAATAAGTTTAACAGATAATCTTAATGTGTTTTGTTTTGATTACTTTAAATTTATTTTTCATCTTGTAGTGCATTTCTCCATACTAGGTAGGGTGGGATAGCACCAAAGGATACCCGTACACAAGTGTGGAGGCTGCTCCAATGTGCTGGAAGTCCAGTTAATTGAGTCTGCTGGTAATTACTGTGCTTTGGCAGCCTCCTGCATCTTGTGTATCAGCACCCCCATGTTTAAAAATGTTTGACAAGCTTTAGTTCAAGTGCCTTTCTGCCATTTTTAAGTGTGGGGATGCTGATACACAAAATGCTGTGGCACTTTAATTAGATCAGTTCTCAGAGCCGCTCTAATTAAAGCACTCCCCCCAACCTCTGGAGCACGTGTAAAAGTGCCCTTAGAGACTACATGGTTCAGAGGGGCGTTTCATCAGATGTAAAGAAGGCTGTTGTCTACTTCAGACTGAAATAGCTAACCTCCTTATATAATAAAAAAGAAAAGAACCCTCCCCCCTGACATACACACACACACACTCACCCTGTACATCAGTGGAGCTAATTTATCTGTGCATAATGCCAGTGTCCATAAAGACTCACTTTTTGGTTTGTATTCCATTAAAACCTTGTCTGTTCGATCAAACAGTTATATTGGGATTTATAGCAGTAGTTCTGGTACTGACTACTTCTGTCTCCTGGGAATTGAATTGAAATCACTACCTTATTGCATGCCAGTCAGTGTAATGCCATTCAAAGCTATAAACTTTTGTTAATGATGTTACAGAGATATAGCTGAACCTGTGACTTTGTAATGAAAAATTCTAAACACCTTTATTGATTTCCTGACACACTGATTTCCTTTCCAGGATAAATGTTATATATTAGTAGAAATTTCTTGTTGGATATAAAAACCGTAAGCTAAATAAACAAAATATTCCTATATTGAATAAAGATTTTGCTATGTTTCTATAAGAACATGTAGTAATTATATATGCTAAGGCACATCTTGACTCTTTGCACAACATTGATAATTAATACGTAAGCTCTGTCAATCTGTGCTGGAGGTTGATGAAACTTATCCAAAACTTCCTCAGAATGTCAGGGTTGCTTGTAGTGTTATTATCCAGAGTCAGATGTCATTCTGCACCACATAAACTTAAAGTGCACTGCAGCTTTAGGATCAAATTTGAACACTCCGGAATCCCTTTATAAAGTCCTCTACTTTCTGCAGCGGTACAGAGAAGCAGTATAGTTTTGTGGTTTAAAGCTAAGAACTAGGAGTTCCTGAGATCTGATTTCATCTCCAAGGTTTATGTTTTGTTTTTTGGGTTTTTTTCTTTTTAATGTGCCCTGGCCAACTTTTCTCACTTGTTTAAATTTAATACCATTTATTATCGGTATTGTGGTAGCACAAATGAGCCCCAATTGCATACCAGAAATATAGTACAAACATCAAACAAAAATGTGGTCCCTTCCTCATGGAATTCAGTCTTGTTAATCTGCCTCAGAGGGCGCATCTACACAGAACATTTACTGCTCCACAGTAAAATATCACCATCTACACATGTAGTGCTATTAGGATGGAGTAAAGTAATTAACTCCACCACTTGCATTTACAAGTACTATCCTGTGGTGTTCTTTACTCTGCTGCGATACATATGTAGATGCTGATGGGGCTGGCTGGGGTATGAGGGTGCTTCAGTTCAGGGACTGCCTACTAGCTAGCCCCACAATGAAGCACCCTCATGCCCCAGCCAGCCCCTCCGCAGCATGTTGAGCTGGGTCAGAGCAGCCCCGGGCTGGCAGACTGACCCCCTGGTCCTCCTGTCAGCCAGGCTGCTTTGACCCAGCTCGATATATTGAGGTCTCAGGCTGTAAATGTGGCACATGCGAGCAATAAATTCCATTGCAATATGCACCAGAGTTTCTTGCTTTGCCTTAATAGCATGTGTAGGCATGTACAGAAAGCCTGATTCTTTCACCCATATCCAGGCTGCATATAGCTTATTCCATGAGTAGACCCACTGACATTGATGGTCCAACTTGCAGAGTAATGTTCTACTTAACCTGAGGGGAACTACTCTCAAAAATACTGAGAGACTGTTACTTAAATAGTAATATTATTAACATGCACCCAGAAACAAATTTTGTACTGGGAAACAGAATTCTTCCATTTAATCAAACTTCAAAGGTTTATGAAACCAGACACTAAGAATATTTTTTTCTAATAATTTAATCATTTTTTTCTAATTTGTTCTTCCTAAAAGTTCACATAGTCAAAGTTACTTCTATGGAGGCAAAGGAGGGACTTGGGAGGGAAATAATTAAGATGTATCCTGGCTTTCCCGCCTCAAAAATGTATTTGTTCTTTAGAAAGATAAGGCAGTGTTTAAAAATCCTAAAAACCCAAATTTCCTCATGTGCAGTAATTTTAGTATACACTTCTGGGATCTGAACAAAAGCAGATAATAGACACTTACCGTTCTTCAGAAGGCAGCAGGCTCTGCTGCACTGTTGGGCTGTGATTTCTGTGTAAATCTTCAGCACCTGAGCTCCCCATTTCTGAGATTCCTCCAGATCAATCAGCAAACCTGGGAAGCGTCGGATCCAACAGTTTTTGTAAAAAGCAGTGGGTGAGCAAAGTGAATCCGACTCCCACACCAATCCCAGAACCAGCAGCACTTCTGCTACTACTCCCAACAGAAACATTTCCTCACTTTGTGGGCTTAGTAAGAGCCATTTCTCCAGCACAGATGTGCAGAGGACAAGTCAGCATTTTAATAGCAAATCTCCTGGAAAATGCTGACATTGCCAGAAGAAGGAAAAAGTTTCTTTTAAAATGTTCCCATGATTCTGTTTGATGGACATAAGCTGAAAGTTTGAAGCTGTTTTCTGAACATGTTGATTTTTTTTTCTTTTGGACTTTAGATGAATTTTTCGGAGCCAGTAGAGCTTCTTGGTGTCTCTTTCAAACACATACCATCTTTAGTCATTCAGAGAGCTGGACCTCAGGATCATGAATCTGCCACCTTTGTCCTGTTAGATCAAACTACTGTGTATCTGTGAATAAACACAGAATAATGATGAGCCAGAAGATGGTTTCACCACAGCTTTCTAAGGGAAAATAGCTACTTGTATCACTTGAGGTCAGCAGAATCTTCCTCTTATTCAGGCTTGTTATAAATATTTGATACAAAGGCTGGATTTATTTCTATGCTTATTTAAATTCAAATATTTTTAAAAACCTATTTCCATGGTCTAGCAACCAGAAGTGGGAGGCTCTCTCCTTTCCAATCAATCCTTTAAAATTTTTTTTTATGTATGTTGTGGAAACCCACTAACTATTGATGGTGAATGGAGGAAACTGTCTTTGGATTGACAGAACCATTAACTCGTCTTCTTCTCTAAGTTTAGTGATATCAAGAATTCAGCTTACATCAATTTTCCTCCTTATACTTGAACGTGAAGAAGGCCTGGCTTTATAAAATATAAACCTGTAATAGAAAGTGGCTGGAGTCAGTGCTTTACAATTCTTCAAGTCCCTGTCTTTCACATAGCAGCTGACACTTGATTTTTTTGAACATCTGTTTGATTCCCTAATTTCCTGGTGCATATGAGTATTGTTAAACGGCTTTAGATATTATATCTGTTTACAATTAAAGGCTTACATGTCAGATGGGGAAAAGAGAGGCAAAAACTCTATCATTTTACTATACTATATTTTAGTATAGTGTTACTATATTTTATGAGTGGGGTTGTGATCTATCCTTAAAGATGGGTTCAAGGAAATTCCTCAGGTTGTATCTAGCAGCATCAAAATATATGGGATGCTTTCATGTTGCTTTAATACTAACACTTGTGTGAACTACAGGTTTACAGTTGGTATAAATCTTGCAGCATAATATCCCTTGGTCCCACGAAGGGGGTCAGCATAGTGTATGTGTATACAGAGCTCTACTGAAGTTTAATGCAGCTTAGCTCGGGTCCCCTTACATGAAGCCAGTAGCTAAACTGGGATCTTAGTTACTGAATCCAGTTACTGTTTATAGTCACATGGATTTCAATCAGGTATCTTCTGTAAATAAAGATGTTTCCCTGACATTTTAACAAATAATATTGGGACCATACATCCCTGGGATAACTGTTGCCTCAATTTTCCTGTACCTGAGCACAAAAGCCACCTGAGTAACAATGTCACGAATATGAAGATCTGTATCAGAATTCCATTGAAAACAGCATTTTGCTATACATTGGGCGTGTCTACATGAGACACTAATTGGCAGTTGTTGAATAAAACTGCACAGTAGCGTGTCACAGCACAAACAGTACAAGTATGCTACTGCGCAGTATTATTAGGCTACTGTGCAGTAGCATCACTAAAAAGGTGTTTGCTGGCACTACTGTGCAGTAACTCTGGTTACTGCATGTTTATTTAGTACTTGATTATACAAGTACTAAATAAATGAGCAGTAACCACTGCGCAGTACTGTCTCACGTAGACGCACCCATTGTGTATCTATTTGGTTTTATAGGACTGGCATGTGACAATTCCAAGTGCTCTTCTTTTGCTCTTCATTGATGTTCTTTCCAGAAAGCAAAATTTGAAGTAATCAAAACCTTATGAAGAAAGAAAGAGCAAATGAGCTGGTTTATAATCAAGTTTCTGTATCAGTCTAGATTTCACCACTTCACAGAAAAGCATCTTGTTCTCCATTAAAATATATAGATGTATTTGTGGAATATGAATAAGTGGCTCAGAATCAGGCCTGTAGCCTCAGAACCACTGTATTTTCTCAAGCCTTTATTGCCTTACACAGTTTATGTACAGTCAACAATTCTCTTTACTTTTCAAAAAGAAGTAGCAGTTATATCCTCAGTCCTGCAAGTTATTCCAGGTGTGTGGACCTCAGTGACCAGACAAGCTCCTTTGATTTAACTGGGGATCTTTGCAGGTTTGTGCAGGAAAAAAACTGCAGAATTTGTGCTTAAACATGTATGGAGGTGATCTAAATTTTGCTCAGACCCTGTAAGCATCAATTTTCCTGTATCGCATTCAATAGGCTGACAAATGTCGAAGTACCTGCTCTTCTGCTGAGCCCATAACCAAATGGTACACTGAGTGCACAGGTCTGAATGAGACCATTCAAGAAGGATGATGGATAAATAAATATTTGTGGGATCGGACCCCAAATGCATAACAAGTGACTGTCTGCATGTAACCACACTCTGCATATAACAATTTCAACTTGTGTTTTCAATTTTTTCGGCATCACAAAGCATAGGGATGTTGCCACCTGGGATCTCTTATCTTATTACCTCTATTTCTTTTTGGCCACATTCAAATTGACCACCTCTTTCCTTTGCATTAAGGTCAGATTCTTCTTTCTTCCCCATTCTGAATATGCTTAAGTAGCAAGAACAGCTGCAGAGAAATTCTAACTTTTCCCCTTTAAAGACGTGTAAACCAGTTTTACCATCTGAAGTATCTAAAATCACTCTGGGCAACACACACAGAAGAACAAATTCTTAAACTTGTCTATTACATTGCAAAGGCTTCACTAACTTTTCACGTAACTTTATCATAGGTAAAGGGGATGATTAAGTACATTTGTAGGACAAAATATTTACCTGGCTACCCCAAAACTCTCATAAGAAGCAACTATTTGTGTCTTACCTGCAAATGAGGATGTTCCATGTGCTCCTGAGGGAAGGGATGTAAAGATGTTTTCTGTTGGCAAAGAAAGTCTGGTCAGTATCGGAGCCGTACCTCATGTTGTTCATAGACTATCAAAAAATTGCTTTTAGGAAACTAATCGATAATTTGTTTGAGAACATGGTCATCTATAATCCTCCTACAAAAAAATCTGTAAATGTAGCTGCAACAAAGGAAAACAATGTTTGTTTTTAAATACTAGTTTATGAATTAAAATCACCACCTGAAACTTTCTACCTGGCAGCAGACACAGTGGCACAATCCAAGAACTCCCTAGAGAAGCTAATTCTCAGGCATTAACTCTTTTTCTGCCAAATCTTAACAAAACAGAAGCGTCTTTTACAAGTATCAGCAGTGGTATTTGGAATTCTTTTTGTTTGCTTATTTGTATATAAAGGGTTTAACAGTCTGGTATTAATGATATTTGCACGGGCTCTGAAATGGATAATGCTAGAAAGTATATGCAAGTCAGAAGAAAAATAGCAAGGCCTGACCTGCAGTCAGGTTTTTTCATCAGTCTCTTTACAATCCTATGGAGCTCTGTGGAAGTCAGTCTGCTTCCATACAGGCGCAGTGATCTTTTTTAACAAATCCAGCTGTAAGATATGTGTTCTAGCTCTTGATATATCCTGTTTCCCTTTTCTTCGTTTCCCCTTATTGCAGAAGGGTTGAATTAAAAAAAAATCCCGCAAAACAAAAATATTAATCTTGGGCCATTAAGTCCCTGTATTAACATGTCTTGACTCTTCTATATTAATTTG
>NW_017728931.1:14280416-14290898 GCF_001723895.1 Crocodylus porosus | reverse complement strand
GCCATTAAGTCCCTGTATTAACATGTCTTGACTCTTCTATATTAATTTGTTAAATAGAATATATAATACAATGTTGTAATAAAATATATGTCTAAATAATATTAAAACAAACAACTTGTAACAAAAACAATTAAATCTTTTGCATATTTATGAAAATGAAACATTGATTTTCCCTTGCATTCAAAAATATCACTGTAATTAACCCAAAGAACCTTGTAAGTCACTATAATTAATGCATCCATACACAATGTTTTGATTCCAGAGTAAGTAACTCTCTCTTTCAAAAGAAAATTATTCACCAAAAGTTTTTCAACCAGTTCTATTTGGAGTTACCAGTACCCAGGTTTGAGTTAGGCCCAATATAATGAGAGATGTCTGATCAACCTCCGAAAAAATAGAGAAGAATGAAAGGCTGCAAATTCTGTTTATGTGGCTTTGTGTGGGGAACCCTTCCCTCCACCTTCTTTTTTTAAAATCTCTTTAGCATTGTTTCAAGGGGGATTTATTTGGCCTGAGATTGTCTCAGATGTCCATAGCATCTGACAAAGTAGGCTGTTACCTACTTCCATGCTTCTCTGGAAGTCTCTAAGGTGCCACCCTGTCCTACCTTCTTTCTGAGATTTGGGTTTCAATAAACTCTGGCAAAGCCTGGCAGTGCAGCTGTTAAGTTTTACATGGTTTCAGTGAAAAGTAAGTGTTGCAGAGCACTACAGTATGCCTGCTCCATTAAGGGCAGAAACTGCCTAGAGAGAGGGCCGTAGGAGCCAGACAGAAACCTCACAGGTGCAGGTTGCCATGGCAATGGGCTAATGAGGGAATTAGCCTGCGCCTGCACCTGGTCAGCTGGCAAGAAGGAGACGGGGCCCTGGGCACATGTAAGCCAGAGGGCTAGGACTGGAGGTGGTCAGTTCTCTGGTAGCAGCTGGGGGGAAGGAGTTCATGCAGAAAAGCTCTGCGTGAAGCTGGGTTGCCTCTCCGGCTGCTGGGGAGACTAAGGAGCTCCAGGAGCTCCTAAAATGCCTGGGGATAGGAGGCACACATTGCTAAGGGGGAAACTGGCTCTGCTAAAGGTGCAGAGTGTAGCCTCCAGTGTCATTGGTATTATTACCCAGGGGCTCATATTCTTGTTGTTGTTTAATCCGGTGGACTGGATTGAGGCTCTTGGGGAGGAGGCCTCACTGGGGCACACTACTGCGCAGAGCCCCAACGCCAGAGGGCACAGCGACAGGGTTGAGGAGACCCCAGCACCAGAGGGTGTGGGTACAGAGGCTAAGGGTCTGGTGACAACAAGAGACCAAACTAAACTGAGGCTTCATCACTAGAGACAACGTCTAAATACCATTTGTGAGGCATAGAGCATAGTACAGGAGTGGTTTTGGAGCCACACCTCTAGCCCATAAGGCTTGGGGTATCTCGCAAGTCACCTGCTGAGAACAGGACCCAGCAAGCGGTCTAAAAACCCTAAGGGTTTAGTGGGGTTCATCAGGACTGTGACTGTGTACCAACTTGAGGGCAGCCTTTTACTATCTTAACCAACAAAGCATGGCAGGTGAGACTAGAGGGTGCTCGCAGGACAAAGCTGGCATGGTCACAGGGCCCTAGGGGCATCACTGCTGTCTCTAGGGACTCTACCCCATGACAGTAAGCGTAACAGGAAACTTAATGAAATTTAAATGTGCAAATATAAGCCTACTCAGTGTCACTTGCAACTGGGCCTAGCTTCACTGCAATGAAATCTATGATGACTCAGACTTTATCAAATCTACTAAATGATGAATCGGAGTTTGTGGTGGAAACGAACCATGGAAATAGCGTTGTTTTAGATTTTGTGATGAGTTTAACAAAGCTCAAATAGTTTAATGAAAGTCTTCTATAAGCAGACAAGCTAAGATTCAACTTGTCCCACTAGTATGTGTTATAAGGGACTGTATGACAGGCAAAGATTTTTGTGGGTGACATCTTTTATTGGACCAACTGCATGGTAGGGAGAAATTTAGGGTAAAGGATACCCTTCCTCAGGTCTGAGATTGATTAGAATTAGTCCAATAAAAGATATCACCCACCCAAGAAATCTTTGCCTCTTGGTTATTTCCGAGACCATGACAGTTACAACATTACTCCAACAGTACACAACTTAAAAGGACTACTTATTCTGTCTTCATGATACTGTACTTTTTAAATGCGATTGCTATCATCAGTTAAAAGTTCTAAATTTATCCTAGTCTAGACAATCTCTTGGAATAGGCAAGAAAACTCCAGCTGGGTGTTGTTCATTTGTGACTTACACAGCACAAAAGCACCTAGTAACAGATGGTTCCACAGCAGGCCAAAAAGAGAGGGCTCTACCTGCCTGACCCTAGTTCAGGCTTTGTTAAAGAACCCTTTTAATCTGAGACAGTCGCAAGGAAATTCCTAACTGGAGTCTTTTTGCCTAATATATTAAACAGATTGAGTATCATGGCAGAGACTCCAGCACACGTACTTCTGTTCTGTTCTCTGATGACCGAATGCTCCATGATCCATGGCGAACACCTACTAAGAACAGAACAATTGGCACGCATTTGTTTTTTTTGGTTTTGTTTTTGGCATCCATGGCTCCAAAACAGCCACCTTAAAAATAAGCACCAGTAAAGAATGAAGCACAGGGCAGATCAAATGCTACATAAGAAACAGATTTCCTTTTTCAAGCACGTGCTATACATTTTGTGTGTGGCAAGCTAATAAATATTAAATGGTTAATCAAAAGGCAGGTAAAATAAGACGAAAATAGTGGGAATGAAATATTAACAGGCTGCTTAAAAACTGTTGTTGTTGTGGGGGGGTGTTAATAACCATGTTTAAAGGACTCTAAAAGTACTACTTTGTTTGCCTGGAAATATGAGAATAAGTTTATCCTCATTTAGTGGCTTTTCCTTCAAGAAAGATAAAGCTGGTAGCTGAACTAAAATATGCTCCAGTCAGCATCTCTCAGTAATGGGCATGGTGTTTTGCAACTCTGATTATTAATAAACTTGAAATACTGAAGTATATTTCCTGTGTTCCAGAGATGCCTGTCTTGTATCCTGCGAGCACAATGGCAGCATTTGTTCACTTCCAACAAACCTTATGTCATTTGGATCTAATTTCTCTCTAGGGTAATTCCATTATTACTGGCAGTAGAATTAAGCAGTGAAGCATGGGGCTCTTCTGTTTTACATTAGACGCTCTATCCTAATAGTATATAGTTAAACATTCTTCCTACCTGCATCATGCCTCAGATCTTAAGACTAGATTTTTAAAGTTCTTTCAGGTTTAGTCATTTACTTTTTCACTGTGTGTTGCTTTCTGTACTGTATTTAATGTAGTGATATTAGGCTGGCTAATATTACATTCTGGTTCTCATGGACTGTTGCTGGTTCTCTTAGACAAGGCTCTTGAGTGCTTGAATTAGTAACCCTTCAAGTGAATTTTTTTTAAAGAAATCAAAATCCATTTCAGTGTTCCCTTGGTATGGTTCTGGAACTCGGTTGGTACATAAGATCTGAGTTCAGTTCCATTCTGCCACAAGTTTCTCCTGTGATCTTGCACAAAATGATTTTGGGGAAGATCTACACATGGACCTGGGCACCTAAAGTGAGTCTGCTCAAAGCCAAAATTGCTGTACTTCAAGGCTCTGCTTAATTGCAAGTTAACCCCATAACTGCTTGACTTTTCACCACTTAAAATTTTCTAGCTATTTAGTGTTCTGCTTCTGCACACAGCCACAAGCATCTCAGTCTTAACAGGACTATGCAGCTCAGTGCCTGTTTCACATCTAAACTCCAAACTAACCATTCCCTGCCTGTGTCCCATGAGTGGCCTGATGTGGTAGGCATGTCTGAAGTACACTTAATGTCACAGGACTGGGAATTACACAGGTTGTAGCCATATCTGCCACTTCCATTCAAATATGTGGCAGAAGTAGTATAAGCATACCCCTAATCTCTCTTTGTCTCAATTTTCTCAAGTGTAAGCAGCATCATACCTAGACTCCTGGCAGCCATGAGCAAACTTTTACTATCAGGCCCTCCTTTGCCAGAGATAATGATACTACTAATAATAAGAATTACCATTTTCAGTCCTCCTTTTTGTCCAGGCCCCAGGCAGCCACCCAGTTTGCCCATGCCTATGTCCAGCCCTGAGTGTAAGATAAGAGTAATTATACTTTCTTTCTCCTACTCATTGGCATTTGGTTGGCATAGATTTCATACTTTTTTCAGAATGAGGTTTGTCTCTTACTTTGTGCTGATCCAGCAACTAGCACAGTACAGCCCTATTCTCATTTGGGTGCTGAAGGTGTGGCTATAACCTATCGCATCCCTTTCTTGTGCTCTTTCCAAAGAAGAAAGCCACAGAGTAGACATCCTTCATACAAGCTGCACAGACTTTCTGGAAGTCCCTGGTTGATTCCCTGCTGACTGAGCAGATGATAGCTGGCACACGATCAGGAACTTTTCTGGCATTCAAGCTTATTAGGTATTATTTGGCTTACGGTAGTGTATAGGATCTCTGATCATAGAATGAGCTGTGATAATGCTGGCTCCTATATGAACAGAACAAAAAAAATGGTCCCTGCCACAGTGAGCTTATGATCAAAGTATAAGAAAGAAACAAGGATGCAAATAGTCTTGTATTCAAGAAAAAATAGGATGTATTTGTCAGTATAATAAATATGATAACTGTACCTGCTGCCCCTTGAGATAATCGCCAAGGCTGAGTCTGGATAAAGTGAGCAGAAGACTGACCATCCAGCTGTGTAAGTCCACAGACATGGAACTGGACTATTGTTCTGATAAAAATGGTTGCTCAGCAGAGAACATTGATAACCCTTTCTGCCATATGAAGGGTCCTGGTGAAATCTGTCTCTCAGGAGTTCAGAAACCTGAAAAAATTACCTTGGGAGGAAGAGAATACTTCAACAGTAATTCTTTGGAGTATGAAAACAATATTTCCATTATGATGAAATTCCAGCTAATTGAAATAATAGCTGGAATTCAATTGTTAATGGAATTCCAGCTAAGATTGCCAGACCTTATACAAAGATGACTGGTAATATACTTCTACAGAGAACTTCAATAAGAGGATGGCTTAGCATGGACACTGGTGTGAAATAGAGATATGTTCTTTCTTTGCTACCATTTGGCATAGCCATAGACTGTATAGCATAAGGTACATGCAAAACAAATGCTAACATGGCCTGGGTAGATGGCAAATGTCTAGAAGACCTAGACCTTGCTGATGACATTGTGCTGCTGAGCGACACACTTGGAAAGCTACAGAGAGAGACAACCTGGCAAAAGTAACAGACCAAGCAGAGGCTCAAAGTCAAAAACAAACAAACTCCTCCCCAAAACAAAAACAAAAAACCCTTCTTGAAATCTAGGAATCAAATAGAAATATATCAGAAAGCAGATGCATGACTAATAGCACCACATTATTCAATGGACACCACAAGAAGGAAGTGACAGGAACAGCATTCTATAAATCACTAAACTTAACTCATGGAACTGGAAGCTATACAAAACCAGAACAAATCTGGGAATTTTCTGTTCAAATGTAATCTCTGTGCTAATATGTGGCTGTGAGAGTTGGAGATCTACCCTAATATAAGCCAGAAAAATAGATGGCTTTGAAGAGAGGTACTTACAAAAGATTATCAACATTGAAAAGAAAGGTTTTATCATCAACAATGTGATCCAACACACCAACCAGCAGTTCATTTTCACCAGAACCAGACTGGTGGGTTTCATTTGGAGGCCAAAACACAGAGTTCCATAGGAAGCCATCCAAATGAAACAACTGTTGTGAAGAAAAGAGGATGTCTAAAAGAAAACTTTAAAAAAAAGTTTAGCAGTGAGGGCAAAGCAGCACCTTGGAGCAAATGGAAGCGGCAGTAAATGACAACAGGAATAGAGGAGACTAGTTTCCGCCCTGCACACCAACACTATTACAGGAATGTTGTAATATGCTGGTAGGCAACAGTTTCCATACACCAGAAGCTTAGCCTTTACCTTGTGCTTAGCAAATGTGGTTAAGACAAGACTCCTCTATCTACCCCACTAGGACCTGTCAAGAGGAAGTACTTGCCATATATAGTAAGTGTTTGCTTTGTATTTATCCTAGCGAATGTGAATTTGTTTCAGTCAGTCCCAAGGTCGCATCAACTGTTAGGGCACTTTTGATGTAGCAATAACTTTCCTCCACTCTTCCTGGTCTTTTGCAATTCTTGTACAAAAAGATTGTACATGACTGAGTTTGTTACAGTTCTAGGCTAAATAGCTTGGTTCATTAGGTTAAGTTATACATATAGATGCCTGGGATTAGAAGAGTCAAGCTGAGTTCATAACCCTGCCACAGCTTTCCCATGTCACCTGGGAAAAATCACTTAATTGCTCTGTTCCCAAGTTGTAAAAGTCAGACACCTGCATCAGAAAAGGGACTGGACAAATTCTTGGAGGAAAGAGGCATCAGTAGCTATTGAGAATGGGAGGTAGGGGCATAGCCTCTGAATCAGAACTTCCTAGATTTTAAATGCTGGAGGCTGCTAGTGAGAGAGTAACAGTGGGAAAAAACTCTGGTCATACCCAGTTTACTCTTCCTTTCAGCATCTGCTGTCTGCCACTGTATAGGTTATTGGGCATATGTCAACTGGTTTTGGGGGGAAAACTAAAGAGAAAACTGAGATGGGAGTGAGGTCATAGGTTCATAAACGGTGGGTCTACACAAGACATTTACTATGCTGTAGACTAATTAGCTGTGCGGCAAACACCTCAGCATCTACATATGCCCACCCAATTAGGCTGCAGTAAACTAATTAACTCAGTAGCAGAATAGTACTTGTAAATATTTACAAGTACTATCCTGTTGTGGAATAAAAAACTCTGCAGCAGTGAATGTGTAGATGCTGCCTCAGCTGGCTGGGGCATGAGGATGCTTCAGTGAAGGGGCTACCTGCCAGCTAGATCTGTGCTGAGGCACCCTTGTGCTCCAGCCAGCCCCTCTGCAGCACACTGACCCTCTCAGCCAGGGTCCCTGCTAGCTGGGGCTGCTCCAACCTGGTTCAATGTGCTACAGTCCTGAGCAAATGTGCAAATGGTGTGCCTGGAACAATAAACTCAGGTGCAATAAGTACTGGAGTTTATTGCAGCATGTTAATATGCATGTATAGCTGCGCCCAAAGAGTGCACCGAGGGGGAACACCAAGCAGAGCACACTGAGCAGTGCCCACTGGCCCTTGAGCAAGTAGAAGGAGCCAGTAGACACTGCCCAGCAATACTAGGCTGGGAGATGGGATCAGACCAGGGACAGGAAAGTGGCCCTTTATCCCCAGAGGTCCTTTTGGCCAGACGCACTGCAAGCTTGGCTAGGGCTAGGAGGAGGTTGACCAGGAGGTCCCACAGGCCTACTTGTCACCCTTTAATACACAGGCCCAGTCTACCATGTCTCTATTTGGCCTCCCTGAGGCAGGGAGGCTACAGGAAAAGGGGAAAACAGATTTCTTGGGACAAATAATGAAAAAACAGGGAGGGGAGTGCAGCTCAGAAGTTCAAAACAACCGTGCTGAGTGGGGACACCGAGCAGAGCACACCAGACAGCATCCACTGGCCCTCAAATGAGTCCAAGGAGCAAGCGGACACTGGCCAGTGATACTCTGCTTGGAGACAGGAACAAAGCGAGGTGAGGAAAGCAGCTCCAGAGTCCCTGGGGACCCTCCTAGCCAGAGCCTCCTTCATGGTCAGGTACATGGCTGGCTTGGCCAAGGCCAGGAGGAGGTTGACCACAAGAAACAGGGTGAGATGAACCTAGGGGCTGAACCAGGCGATGGGAAATCTTCCATTCTTTGGCTGGTTTGGGACTCACAGGCGAACCACCTCTCTAGAAGAGGAGCTGTGCAGCTAGACTGCACTTGTTGGACTTCACTAGATGTTTTGAACGTGCATGAGGGAGACCGAACGAGTGTGAGAACATGTGCAAGTGAGAGAAAGTGTATGTGTGAGAACGTGTAAGAGAACATATGAGTGAGAGAAAACGTGTGTGTGAATTCGTGCGCGAGAGTGAGGCGCGGTGCGCGCAGGGCCCCAGCCCCTGAGCCCTGCCCGGGGCAGAGCGAGGGCGGGCCGCGCGGGGAAGCAGCGTTGCCTTTTTCGGGCCTTTCCCGCCGCTCGGGGCGGAGGCCGCCTCCCAGCGCCGCCCCCGCCTGCAGCCCCGCCCCGCCTGCGGTACCGGGGCTCGGGTGCAGCAATGTCGGGCGCGGAGGCGACGGGGCGGCGGGAGCAGGAGGCGGAGGCGGTCGGGGAGGAGACGGTGCAGATCCGGCTGGGCGAGCAGAGCTACGCGGTGTGCAAGAGGAAGCTGGTGGAGCAGAGCGACTACTTCCGCGCGCTGTACCGCTCGGGCATGCGGGAGGCGGCGCCGGGCCGGGCGGAGCAGCAGCTGTGCGGCGGGCTGAGCGCGCGGGGGCTGGAGCTGGTGCTGGACTTCATCAGCACGGCCCGCCTGGCGCGGCTGGAGCAGGAGCAGGAGCGGGAGCGGGAGCGGGAGGGAGAGGGGGGCGGCGGCGGGGAGCCCGGCCCGGTGCTGCAGGAGCTGGTGGAGGCCGCCTGCTACCTGCAGGTGACCCCCCTGCTGCGCCTGCTGCGCTCCCAGGTGCGCCTCGGCAACTGCCTGCAGCTGCACGGCTTGGCCCAGCTCTACGGCCTGCAGGACCTGCAGGAGGCCTGCCTGGACTTCATGGCTGCCCACTACCACCCTGTGTTGCGGCAGGCCCGCCAGATGCTGCCCCCTGCCCTGCGCCAGCAGCTGGCCCAGAGGCGCATGCGGGGTGCCGCCACCCTGGTGGCCGTGGGGAACTTGGCGGGGCGGCCCTCGCAGGAGGAAGCACCTGGCTCCATGCTGCGGTACGATGAGGTGGCTCAGCGGTGGCTGCCCCTGGCCAACAACCTGCCTCCGGACCTGGTGAACGTGCGCGGTTACGGGGCGGCGACGCTGGACAACTACCTGTTCATCGTTGGGGGCTACCGTGTCACTAGCCAGGACATCTCGGCCGCCCACTGTTACAACCCATGCTTGAATGAGTGGAGTCAGAGGGCATCCATGAACCAGAAGAGGTAACCCCCCTCCCTCATTCCTTGTAAACAGATGTACAAGTTGTGCGTTAGCGGCAGTATTGCCACCTCTCATGACTTTGGGCGTTGTTCTTCAGGTCTAGGCTTCGGGAATGTGAAAGGCTTAGCGCTTTCATTTATGTATATTTTAAAGAGCTAGGCTTTTCACATTCCCTAATTGTGGATGAACTATCCAGCGCTTGGTGAGTTCTGCTTCACAGTGATAGCAAGCATAGACTTTAAGAACAGTGCCAAAAATCACGAGAATTGGCAACACTAGTAGTAAAAACGCCTTGGAGCCATGGACCCAGAAGTAGAGAGACCAGCTTGCCATTTGAGCCTAGTCATTCACATCTCATCTCCTTTTGTGTTGGGGTGAGTGGTGCTCTATGGGGTGCTGAGCAATGAGGAATTTACCTGATAGTAGCAGTGCTCAACCTTTTGATCCGTGGGCCAGATGAGAATATGGGGCCCATCCATGGTTCAAATGGGACCCTGCCCACCAGGCAGGGGGCCTGAACTGTCTCTACCCATCCCATACATGAGGATTGAGTTCCAGGGGCCCCCACATGATGGAGCTGGGTCCAGTGCTGCCCTGCACGCTTAGCCTAGCATTCATGGCCACAGCACACAGGTCTCCCCACAGATTCTTGGGGAGCCCCATAGACCAGATGACATGGCATCGGGGCAGTGCATCCCTGGCCGATAGAATCCAGTAGGCTGTATGGGACCGAGCTTTTAAACATGATTTTTTTTCTTAAATAGAACTTTGAGGTAGGATAGTGAAGGCAACCCTGGTAACCCTCTGTTCCTGTACTCAGGTTTCCATCTGCACATGGAGAAATCCAGCTGGTGTCAATGGGAGACCATTTGGAGCACGGCAGGCTAGAATTTTGGACAGAACGGTTTTCCACTGGAAACTGCATTTTCCTTAACGTTGAAATTAGTTTCCCCAACTAACTTGGTTTTCATGACAGTTTTCTCTGGACAAGCTGCTGCAGTGTTTCCTCATCTTATTTTATTGACTAAAAATTCTGGGGACAAAATGCTTTGGTTTCAGCCTTCATTTTGATTCATTTGTTTATTGGCTAGCACATTTCATATGTTGTCATGTCTCATTATCACAATGAAATATTGGCATTATCTTATTGAAACAAAGCATTTTGATATTTCACAGCCAACATTTTCAGATTTTGCAGTCTGTAGAAAAGTTCAATGTTGCAGTCTGATTTGGACCAAAAACTAAAGTGAAATGTGAGAATTTTGTTTCAGGCTGGACATAAGGAAGAATTTCTTTACTGTCCGAGCCCCCAAGGTCTGGAACAGTCTGCCAGCGGAGGTGGTTCAAGCACCTACATTG
>NW_017728931.1:14133204-14280405 GCF_001723895.1 Crocodylus porosus | reverse complement strand
TGACCCCAGCTGACTTCCTGCCCTTTGGGCAGGGGGCTGGACTCGATGATCTTCCGAGGTCCCTTCCAGCCCTAATGTCTATGAAATCTATGAAATTTCTCATGGAACTGCAATATCATTTTCTAACCAGTTTTAGTCAAAGTTAAATCGCGTCTAGTCCGATTATTATGTGCATTGTAGATGTAACTGCAGGCTCCAGTCAGATATTGTGCTAGGTTCTATACACACATGCACTTCACTTTCTGATCTAGGGAGTTTGCAGTCAGATTTCTCTGAGAAGATTGTCTATCCCGAACTTGGTTCCTTCCAACCTTACCTCTTGTTCTTGCTTACGTTGTTATAATAATATACTGAAGTAGGGCAGACCATAATTTCATTCTAGTTGTCACTAGAATTAGCTAATAGAATTCAGTATTTTTCAGTTAAGAGAAAGTTCTTTCTTTTTCTTTTAATTCACCTGTTCAAAATTAATATATTTAGTTAAAATGTAAATTCCTCTCAATAAGACTGATCATGTACCAAGGGGTGGAAGAACCAGTGCCTGACATCACTCTGGCAGATAAATCTCTGAGTATCTTTGACAGCTTTTATTACTTGGGTTCTACAATCATCAGGAATCTTGACCTTCAGACTTAACAAACAGAATCGGAAAAGCAGCTGAGAATTTCAGGCTATTACAGAAACGTTCATGGAATAACAGCAGACTATCAGATAAGGTGAAGATGCAAATCTATTAAACTTGCATGGTGTCATCCCTGCTTTATGGTTTGGAAACATGGACTACATATGCTAGGTACATCAGGAGCCTGAACAGCTGTGGAAGATCCTGAAAATCGTGTGGGAAGACAAAATGGCAAACACAGAGGTGATAGACCATGCAGGACTGACACACTTAGAAAACCCTGTCCAGAACAGGAGGTTGTGATGGCTCTGCCATGTCATGAGAAGGGGAGGAGACCATATTCCCAAGAATATTTTGTACAGTGAGATTTGAGATGGCTCTAGGAAGCAGGGTTGGTCTGTATGGCTGTACTATGACCTGTGCAAATATTATACAAAGTCATTCAACATCAATATAGAAAGCTGGGAAGAATGCACAGAATCCCATCCAGTCTGTAGGGAACATCTGGCACTGAGTGCAGCTTAGCATGAAACAGATTTGATCCAGAGGATGAAAACAATGCAAGAAAGAAAGAAGCTGTAAATTTGGACTCCAAGTTGGACAACACATGGATCTGTAAAACTTGTAACAATCTGCGTCACTCTCAAATTGGGCTTGTCAGCCACAAACGGACTAATCAGGCACCTGACTAGAGTTCTTATATCTACACCGTGATCCAGAGGATCGACGGTTACCAATATATACATTTTGAAAAGTTTTAAAACAGGTTTCAGGGGGAAGAACCCCCATCTGGACTCCAGTCTAATAGTCCAGCATGTAAACAGTCCTCAGTGAGAAATGCTTGAGAACTTGGATTATTTTAGTAGACGCACAATTTGCTTTTGTTAGTCATGGGATTTTTTTAAAATTCTTAGTTCAATAAGGAATAGATCTGATTAAACATGAATTCTAAACACTTTTTTCATCACATTTCAGGAAATAATCCCCCAGTGAATTCTGATCTTTGCCATGTAAATAGGATTGAGTAGGCCTTAATCTTGCATTTCCATCCATGGGAGCAGACTCCTGCACATATAGGCAAATTACTGACTTCACTGGAACCTGTCCATGCTCCATCAACACATGAAGAGATTCAGCACTGAGCAAAACTGCAGGTTTGATGCCTTCAGTTGTAAGATATGCACAGCAGGAAAGATGCCCTTCCACAGATTGCTTCTGCAGCACAGGAAGCATGGCTTTTTCATCTGGGCTTCCCCATCCCTGGCCAGCCATCTTTTCCACCCCAGTACTCTCTTTTTTTGATATATGATCAGTATATTAGAAATGTATTAAAGTATTTATTATCCATTATTTTTAAATATATATACACACCTGTGGTACTGTAGAAATTCATTGTAAGCAACTTGATAGTTGGGTTCTCCCCTGAGAAATACCCTTTTGGTAGCAGTGAAAAATTTCACAACTGACAAGAGTAATTCCTACAGTAGTCTCTTATCTTTACTTCTTTTAAGCTAGAAACAGCTACATTGAATTGTGACTGGCTCTAGAGTGGAGGATGTCAGTAAATGAATGTGTGCTACTGAGACCAACAGGCAAAGGGAGTTTTTGCCAAGGGAACTCTGCCAAACCCCTGTTCTATAGAAACATGCCCAGGGCTTTTTAATTCTAGCATTGTGTAGATAGCTGTTTTTTTTTTAAGTTCCTTGTAAGATACATTGCACCATCCACCATTGCCTTATCCCTTTTTCATATTTTGGGATCAGAATTTGAAAAGTTCTGTGTGGTGCTTTCAAGTGGAATCTCAGATGGGCAGAAACTGCCTTATGGAAGCAATGCTTCAACCTTGTCCTGAGGTGTTGCAATTAGAACGGTAGTCTCCTGTATTTACTTTGTGAAGCTCTAGTCAGACAAAGAGGATAAGTCATCCCAACATGTTGCCTGGAACGCACAGTCGTATGTTTCTCTGATATACAGAATGAATCGGTAGCAATTGATCTGTCTTGTATATCTTGAAGGAAAGGCAATAGTCCTCATTGAAGTTGAGGGTTGCTTCCAGTTAACTTTTCAATGGGATCTGGAGTTTGCTCCATGTGAAACGATATACATCGTGACCAAAAGAGAAAGCTGAAGAAGTAAGATAATTGACTATGCTGAGTAAGAAAAACATTTCCCTGCACTTAAAATATCTTCTGGAATTGATGATAAATCCAATAGATAATAATTGATCCTTCTTGCATTACCACTCCACCTAGAAGTCCCTGTCCAGTTACCAGAACTCCATTGTGCTTGGTACTGTGCAGACATAAAAGAAAAAGGCAGCCCTTTCCCCAAGCATGCTATGGTTCAAGTTTAAACAAGAGAAAGCAGAGGGATATTGAATATTTGCTGGGCGATTGAAAAACAGGGCAGAGTAAATCACCTCCTCAAGGACATACAGGAAACCTGTGGAATTTAACTCCTATTTTTTAACTGCCAGCCCAGTGTTCGTTATAAAGGTAGGAAGTATGGTCTAATCCAGAGGTGCTCAACCCCTGGCCCGGGGGCCCAGTCTGGCCCCAGCACCTATGCATCTGGTTTGCTAGACATCTCACAGGTTCATAGGGAGTCCTGCGGGCTGTGGTCCTTGCATTAGATTAGGTTTACAGGGCAGACTTGAATACAATCCTGGCATGCGGGGCTGAGGGATGACTCTTAGGGCCCAATCCCAACATGTGGGACTGGGCAGAGGTGGTGTGGGACCCCCTGGGGCATGATCCTGGTATGCATGACCTGGTGGAGGTGGCACAGGGTATGATTTGGCCTGCGGATCAGCCCCATGGCCCTCATCTGGCCCACAGGGCCAAAAGGCTGAGCATCTCCGGTCTAATCTCATCGTTCAGAAGGAACTCTTTGTACATGAATGTAATTTTCACAGAAATAACCCAAATGCTTTAAAGAAATCATTTGGTGTGGAAAGACATTCATTTGATCTTGAGATGGTGCAATAAAGTCCACTCTGTTAAAGGGAGGAAGGCAAAAATGAGGTTTGGGGATTGTGCAGAGCTAAGCAGGGGCTCTGGGCACAGGACACCTTTACGCTAGCGTAACCAAAGAGTGGCCCTAACATGTGGCTGTATACTGGTTTAATTTACTAGAGTCTAATGTAAATTCCCAATGGAAAAACAATTGGAAGTAAATGTGCAGGTGTAGGTCTGCTTCTGCTTGGGGTAGCCGTTTGTTCAATGCAAACAGGCTATTGCTAGCTCTGCTGCCACCTCATAGCAAGCTGGTGTGATGGTGCCTACTGCAGCAGCTACCTGGAAAGAGCTAGTCATACCAAGCTGGTATTGAGGTATAACTGTATTAACACTTGTGCAGGCCTAGGATCCCTTTTGCTGTTTATTTTAGTTAACTTTGTACTGTCAAATGAAATTTGCTATTTTAAAATCTTTTGCCTCATGAGCCAGAACTTTCCATTTTTATTTTGTTTCCAAGTGTTTGGTGTTCTCGGTCTTTCTTCCAGGATATAAACATCCCCGGCCTGGCAGGCCCTTGTAAATACAGCCAGGGAATATGCACATGCACAAAACTAGTCTTGTGTAAGCAATCTAGACATGAGTGGCTGCTACCTGCAGGGCATCTTCAGGAAGATGAGGAGCTGTTCCTAAGAAAAGAGCAGTGCATCTAGGGCAACTTTGGAGAGACCTTCTCTTTTCCACTTTTATTCCTGCTCTCAAGATCTTGTGTGTCAAGGGGGAAACCGATAATGGCAGCTTCCATTTGAAAAGCTTTTAAGCCAGACTTTCTCTGTCTCTCCCTTGGCCCAAATGAAGAATGCAGTTAGACATGACACTATTGAAGGGCATAGACAAGACCCTCATGTGAGAAACTTAAAATGCTGTGGGCTTTATGCTTGTGATTTAATCAACTGAAGCAAATTTGTTTAACTGTAAAGGTAAGAGGGCAGGTAATGAACTTTGGCATTAAATTGAATCATGGACTGGGAAGGCATTTCAGAGGTCTAGATATCCTTGAGGCATCCACCTGCCCTCTCTGAGGTGATCTCAAGTTTACATAGACTACCATAGACCAGGGGTTGTCAACTGGGGGGTACTCATACTCTAGAGGGTACTTGGGAAGGCCCTAGGGGGTATGCATGGGCAGGCAGGGATGGAGCACTGCCACCCACCACCCCATGCCACCGTCTCCCAGGAGCAGGACCAGGGCAGGGCGAGGGCAGCGGTGCCCCCCTGCAGGCCGCATAGGCACTGCCCGGCTGATCGGACATGGGGTGGGGGGAGCTTCCACGTGGCCACTGCTGCTGCCATCCACCACCCTGTGCCACCGCTGTGCGTCTGGCTGCCTGCCCCCCGCCCCACGCTCTGTATCTGCCGCCTGCTCCCTCCTCCCCCCCACTCTGTATCAGGCCGTGTATCACCCCCAACTCTGTGTCTGGCTGTCAGGGCTACATTTATTAGAAAAGGTTGAAAAGCCCTGCCATAGACAGTTAGTTGTATAACCTGTTCTTAATCTCCAAAGATGAGGATTACTCAGTGCCCTTTGGTCCCCTTTTCAGTGCTTAACAATCCTTATAGTGCATTTTATAACCCACAGTTCTCGTGTTGAATACTTGCCCACTTACTTACTGTCCTGTTCACAGTGGACGTAGAGAAAAATTGATCAACATTTTCTTTAGGGCAGCCTTTTATATCCGTGAAGACTAGCCATGTTTCTTTCCTGTCTTGTTTATAAGCTAAACCCATTTTTTCAACTTTTTATTGTACTTATTTCCCTTCTTCTCAACTCCTGACATGCATTAAAACAGGATAAAAAGATATTAAATATTTCCTAAAATTAGTTTTTCATATTAATAATTGATGTAATTAGTATATAATGGCTTGCAAGTAGCATAAAGTACCAAGTGGCAGAAATAAGTTGTTTAAGTTAATGTATTACATTTTGAGTCAACTGTTCAGAAAAGTTGTTTGGTGGCTGCCGATTTTGGCTACCTCTGATTAAAACAAATGTTTAGTTAACACTGCTGTTCAATTCCGTGTATATGTGGTGTGTCTTCTGAGCACCATGCTAACCAATGCCAAAAGCAGCTATACTGTTCAGTTTACATGAATCCTAGATTATTTTTTTTTTAGATTAGTAGTAGTTGAAAGTTGGACCAGGTATCATTCATAGGTTAATTGTCCATGTATGTGCAACAAGGTTTTCAGTGACCCATCAGGCATTTGTGACCTCCATACAGGAAAAGCTGCAGGAGGCTATGTTCTTTGATGATTAGTGTGGTTAAGGTTAAGTTAGGAGATGTGGCATTTATTCTCATTCTAATGCTTTGTCATCTTGAACAATTAATATTTTTCTCTGTGTCTTAGCATTTTCCATCTTTTAAATGAGGCTTGAAACCCACTTTTCCAAAATTCTTCTTGGCCTTTGCATGAAAGTACAAGTGAATTCATTTTAAAGGATGAAAGCTCTGCTCTGGCTCCTCTAACTTACAGACTTACTAACATTTTATCAATTTTAAGTGTTGAACTTAAATTTTTAATGTGTAATTTACATTCGAGACCACTGTCTCTTAGACAGTAATTTCATTAGTGCATGCATTTCTCCCTCTTATAACTTTTTTAAAACAGGTATGTTTCTTTGAAAATCACAATGTTTTGGAAGTAATTTCTCTCATTTCATATTCACTGTTGATCGGATCTTTAGTCCAGATTCTTCAAGCTGGAAAACATAATTACTATAAAGTGAAGATGCACAGAGTGACCTAATCATAAATGTCAGCAAAAAACAAAGGCATTTAAATCAGTCAGAGGCTTATTTTAGTTTCCAAAGCTCTTCAGGATGATGGGAACAAAATGTTTCCATCTGGAATGGAGAGGTTTTTTCCCCAAATACATAAAATACAAAACATTGCAGGACAGTCTCCTGCTAAGCAAGTTTCATTCTGTTCAGATACAATCCTGCAAAACTACTTAGGCACAATTTCACTGACTTTGGACCTCATGGTTGCACTGTTGAAATTCATCTCTCTGCAAAGGACCAACACATGGATAATCCACCAGTTGTGTCTTTCAGGCTTGAATGGAGCATTTCATTGGCTTTGTGCTGATTGTAGCAAAGGTTACATTTTCTCCTGTCAGTCATTAGGAGTGTTAACTAAGTAAAATTGGTGGATTTGAATCAAAATGGGTAGTTCTCAATAAGCAGTCTCATTATGAATAGATGCCATTCTGAACCCTCCTTATCACTTTGCCCCTTTTTCTCACTTTTTAAAGCATCTTCCTATCTCCCGTTTCCCCCCTGGTGCATGGAGAGTTACTTTTGTGCTCTCTTGAAGGCACAAAGCTGCAAAATGACACTGAAATCTTTCATGTGTTTCACTTGTGCAGCTTGCTGAATGCACAGAGCACAGTGAGGTAGAGTGGGACAGAAAAATAATGTTGATGCTCTTTGCATCCAGACAATTACATTGGTCTGCCGAGTTCAGCATCCTAAACATACATCTAGCCTTGACTGGATGGGCATGGCTGTGGTGATAAAAATTAAGGGAGAAAAATAGGCAGGAGATACTAAATCTCTGTGTCTTGTGTCGAAATAAATCTTTTATTAACTGGAGTAGCTAAAGAGGCATAATATTAGAGACTATGGCTAGTACACGTGTTAATCTGCTCTTTCATGAAACTAGGAGTTATGACTGAAATAAACCTAGTAGTGACAGTATGTATGTGCATTTTCCCAGCCGCTATCAAGGTCCTTTACAACAGAGTAGACAGATATAAAGTACTGAAGTACTAGATTGTTATTGGACGCAGTGACTGAGTTAGTTAAGTTTGAACTGTAATGAATTGAAATCTAAGTATATAACATATGTAACATTCACCATAATTATTTATTTCCTGAATGTAATTAGTATAATGAGCCCTGTACAAACATGAAGCACACAGTCCCTGGCCCAAGCAGCTTACAATGTACTTTGGATATGGACAAAACAGTTCAGAGAGTATAATATATGAGGTGATGGAACAGGCTTGAAGAGGTGATGAAAATAATTTTCATTCCTTTAGCTTTTGGTGCTCTGATCTGTCTCTTTTAGGTCCAATTTTAAGCTTTTGGCTGTAAATGGGAAGCTCTATGCCGTTGGTGGTCAATCCCTTTCCAACGTGGAATGTTACAACCCAGAGTATGACTGGTGGAATTTCGTGGCCTCTATGCCAAACCCTCTTGCAGAATTCTCAGCTTGTGAGTGCAAAGGCAAGATCTACATCATTGGAGGATACACTTCACGAGGTAGGCCATACTGTTTTTAAAACCACAATCAGTTTCCTCACTAATAAACAGGGACCTATGGAATTGCAATTCCGTGATTTTTGTGGAAACTGCAATTTTGGACAGTCCCCATGATAAAGCACAGGGTCCATGCTTTTAGTAGGCTCCCTGAAAAAAACCAAACCACTCACTGAAAATAAAATGCTGGCTCGCTCTGGGGAGCCAACAGTCCTTATGGCTGCTGTGGCCAGGCCACAGCCTGCCAGGGGGAAAGGAGGGAGAGGGGCTGCCAGCATAACAAGACTCTTGCTGCCCTTGGCCCTCACTGCTGTGAGGGTTGTCTGTCATATGGCCCCGCCTCCTGCAGCAAATCAGGTAAGAGTGGAGCCACATGATGGGCAGCCCTCGTGACCAATCAGCAGCCGGGGTGGAGCTATGTGATGGACAGCCTTCATAGCCAATCTGCAGTAAAGGGCACAGCCACTGGGCTTCCTTGGCCAATTGTGGGGGACACTATACTTTGCCCTTAAAAATGGCTGCCTGGCTTGTAGTCTGCCTGTGAAATCAGCTGGTGGCCCCCTCGACTTAAACTCCTCTAATAAAGTTTCATTCTTCTTCCAGGTGGAGTGGAAAGTTTTGTAAGAAAAAATTAAAAATGTCTGAAGGCAAATCACTTGGGTAGCAAAAAATTGACAGCCAGAATTTAAAATCAGTTTTCTGACTTTTAAAGATTAGTCACTTTTAAAGAGTCCAGCTTTGGGTATCACAATTATGCTTGTCTAACTGTACTTTTTAAAATAAAATATTTCCATATCGCTGTACCGACACTTGAATTTAGGGCTTGTTTGTTTTTCTGTAATCACTGATGTCCCCATATCTTTAATTACAACAAAGAGTATAATCCAGTAATTCTCCTTTTTAGATGCTGACAATTGCAGGAGAAACACAGGTCTCAGATAAAAACATTGGTTTCCTTTTTTTAATATATTCTCTTGGTGGTTTAAGATTGCAAATAGTTACTGATTTATCATCTAAGTACATTTTGATTCATCTTTTAACTGTAACAAGCCACCATTTCCCCTGTTCTTTCAAGGAAATAAAAACAATTTTCTTTTCATGTGATACAGTTAACTAAAAACTCAGTTTTTGTCCTCCCTGCCCCAACTGCCCAGCCTTGGATTGCCATCCTGTGTCTTGTAATGTCATACGCAGTGCTGCATTTAGGACGTCAGCATTTAGGATTGATGGGTGAGGGACAGATACATTTACTACCTATTCTATTGGAACTGTGCTGGAAAACATGGACATTCAGCATTTCTCATTGTCCGCATAAGGGTTTTCGGTAGTGCCTTTTGCTGTAGTGTTCTAGTACTTCACTAGTAAATTAAATCTATTTGGAAAGGCCTCTAATGGATTTAATGGTGGGTTTTTTTTTCACTCTTTCTCCTGTTCCCTGCAAACAAAGAGGTTGCTTATCTCAGAGGAATGTGGGTGGGTATTTTTATCACATGACAATAGGGTAGATTTGCATCTTGCAGAGTAACTAAATCAGAGATGTATAATAAGCTTTTGTGAGCCCAAGCTCACTTCATCAGGTGCTGTGAAAGGGCATGCCCAGAGCAGTGTATAAAAAGAAGAGCGATTTTGAATTTAAAGACAGGAATGGAGGTGGTGGCGGTGGGAGGGCATGGCAGTGTGGGCAGAGCCAAACAAGCAAGCAATAAACTTTCACCTTTCTTTTTATGTTATTTCATTTATGGTGTAAATATTTGTCTAAGAAAAGGGTCTTGTGTCATCTAAGGAAAGGCTGTGGAAGTGTATTCTGTAGTCTCAAATGAGTGACCAGGGACAACTCTGGCTCTAATATGTGTTGTGTTAGGTTTTCTAGCTATGCTATTCCAAACGAGAGCATCTGTCTTAATAGGGCATGAATGAAGATGCAGTCACTGATGCCAAATCTGTTGATGGCCTGGTTGATCTGTGGAATAACCTGCTGACCTTGGATAGTGGCACCCAAGTCTCCCACCACTGTGGTGGCACAGACCCCCTTGGTACACAGGGGAATGGAGTCAGCTTCAGATGGAGGGTAAGCAGCTGGAGTTTAGGTGGCTCTCCAACTATACTGAAGCTGACCAATTAAAGCATAGATCTCTTGTAAAGGACTATGGTACGGCAGTAGCAGCAGCAAAGCAGCTGTTCTTCTCCACTGCCATTTCATTTGTACAGTGTCATCTAGCAGAACTGTTCCAAGTGGTGAATGGACTGGGTAATCCAGTTTGTCTCTGCCCAGAAATTGAGTCCAGTTCCAGAATTTGCCACCTATTTTGTAGACAGAATCATAGACTCGTAGAAAAGGAGGAATGGAAGGGACCTCTGGAGATCATCTAGTCCAACCCCTGCCAGAGGCCAGATCATCCTTATCCAAACCATCCTAAGCAAATGCTTGTCTAACCTACTACTAAAACCACATCTATGTTCCTGTGACACAACCACAAAACATAGCACCGTAACCTGCCACAGGTAAAGCAGGAGGACAGTCATGGCTGACATCTTGCTGCTATGACAGTTTTTAAAATCTGCTTGAGAGAGCTGAGGAAGAGGGCCATGGCCCCCGCTATATAGGAAGGCAAAACCCCCACAGTCCATGCCAATATGACCATGGTGAAATTCCTTTTTGGTACTAAATATGGAAATTGGTCAGACCCTGTACAGATGGGCAAGACTCTTTAACCAGGAACCTCCAGGTTTTAGTCTCAGCAAGAGCATTGGCATACCCCAGTCAAAATCCCCAGCGTTGGCTATGGCTAACACCCACTGCTTTTGAGGAAGGCCAGAAAAAATCTGACATGAGGTAAAAAATAAAAAATCTGACCTAGGAACAGGAGAGGAAAATATTCTTTCTGAGGAACTGGCATACACAGAGCATAGGCATAACTACTCTTAAATAATCTCTCAGTAGTGCTCTTAAATAATCTCCCAGTAGTGCACATCCAATCTCTTTTTGAACACTCCAGTGATGCAAAACCCACAGCTTCCCTAGGCAGTCTGTTCCACTGCCTTACTGCTTTAGCAATGAAGACATTCTTCCTGATATCCAATCTAAATCTCCTTTGCTGAGACTTCAAGCCATTGGTCTGTATCCTGCTCTCTACATCTAGAGAGGAAAGGCAGCCCTTCATGGTAGTCCTTCACATATTTGAAGACTGCTATCTTGTCCACTCTTAAGCAATTGCAAGTTGAAGATGCCTATTTCCTTTGACCTCTCATATAGTTTACCTTCTAAGCCCTTGATCATTCTTGTTGCCTGCCTCTGTACCTTCTTTCTCTTCTCCATGTTCTTTTTAAAATGAGGAGTCCCAGACTGTACACAGTACTGTGAATGAGTCATAAACAGTGCCAAGTAAGAAGGCACTATCACCTTCAGTGTTTTACACCTAATGCTTCTATTGATGGAACCCAAGACCTCTTTCACTTTCCGTGTGGTCGCATCACACTGCAAGCTCATATTAAGTCTGTGATGCACCAAGACTCCCAGATCCTTCTCTGTAGTACTGCCATCCAGCCAATTAACACCCATTTTATATTTGTGTTTTTGACGATTTTTCCTGAGGTGTAACACTTTGTATTTGTATTGAACTTCAGCCTGTTAGTTCCAGCCCAGCTTTTCATTCTGTCAGGATCCTTCTGAATTGTGCTGCTGTCCTTCAACAGGTTTGCAGTCCTTCCCAGTTTCATATCAGTAGCATATTTTCTCAAGAAACTTTTAATTTCAGAATCCAAATCATTAATAAACTTTTGCTGAACAGCACTGGGCCTAGAACAAACCTTTATAGGACTCCACTCAAAACCTTCTGCTATTCTGACATGGATCCATTTATAATTACCCTTTGTGGCTATTGAGACAACAGTTTTCTTATCATCTTGTTTTGTCTAGCCCACATTTCTCCAACTTTTTAATGAGAAGGTCTTGTGAGACTTTGTCAAAAGCCTTTCTGAAGTCCAGATACATTGTATGCATGGCGTTCCCTTCAACCATCCAACTAGCTATCAAAGAAGGAGGTAGTTGTTAGTTAGCTGTTCATGGTCAGCCTTTGCTTCCCCAGATGCAGGGAGATGAACTTCCTTATAATATACTTCAGTAACTTCCCAGGTATTGAGATGAGGCTAACTGGTCAGTAGTTCCCCAGGTCCTTCTTTTTGCCTTTTATGAAGAGGAGCACTATATTGGCCCCATTTCCAGTCTTCTTGTACCTTGCCTATCTCCCCTGACTTCAGAAATATTATTGCCAAGGCTCTGAGATCTTCTTTGCCATTTTTTTACAGTGCCCTGGAATAAAGATGATCAGGCCCTTCTGACTTGATTCATTCAGACCCATCAAAAGCTCTCTGACTGGTCCTTTTATATCTCCCTGTATCTGGCATGGCTTGGGAACCACCAGTTTTGCTGCAGAGTCAGAATCTGATGAAGCTCAGCCTTGTCCTGTTTATATGGATCAGTTTAAATTGCTATCACCCACCACTGTGGAAGATATGCTAGAGGGTTGAGCGCAACCACTTGTGAACTAGACCAGTGCCTGTCCTGACTTGTAAACGGCAGGTGGGGGAGACCTGGGGCCACTACTGTCAGGGGTTGTCAATACTTCCTTTTGGGAGGCCAGTGTACCAGACAAACTCAATTGACTGTCCCCTTCTCAAGAAGTAACCACTTGATGTTGATCCCCCATCCAGTTATCTCCTTGTATCCAATCTGCCCTTTTTGTGGAAGATCATTTAACAGGTAGCCACCCAACAGGTTCAGGCACATTTGTTTCTGCACCTCTGTCAATCTGGCTTTCATCCTGGATATAGCACAGATACTGCATTTGTAGCTTTGGTTGATGATTGTTGCCTGGAAATCAACAAGAAAAGCTGTGTCCTGCTGATCTTACTTGATCTTTCAGTGGTCTTTCATACAGTTGCCCGCAAAGTGCTAATACAATATTTACACAATTTTGTGACGATTCATTAGACCACTCTAAATTGGCTCCACTCTTTCTTAGCAGGGAGGTGCCAGAGGCTGATGCTGGGCAGAAGCTTGGCAGCCTCTTAGGACCTCTTCTGTGTGGTCTCCCAGGGCTCCATCTTGTTGCCTCTCCTGCTCAATGTGTATATGAGGTCATTGAATGAGGTCATGTGGAGATTTGCAGTGAGATACCATCAGTATACTGATGATACCCAGCTCTACTTCTCTTTTGACTCTGTCCATGCAGTCTCAGTCCTTTCCCAGTTCCTGGCTGTAGTTGGGGACTGGATGCAAGTAAATTAAAACTGAATCCAGATGAGAGAGGTGATAATGGTGGGCAGACCACTTGACTTGGGTGGTCCTGGAACACCTATCATTGATGGGATTAAGCCTCCCCTTGTTACTCAGGTTTGCAGCCTTGGGGTGCTGCTGGATCCTCTGCTGCATGTGGGTTTTCAGGTGGTAGCCATTGCTAGGAGCACCTTTTACCAACTCCACATGGTGAGGAGGTCATTATCATCCATGCCTTTATAACCTAAAGGCTGGACTACTGCAGTGCACTTTGTGCACCCTGCCTTTGAAAACTGTCCAGAAACTGGCAACCACCTACAAGTCCCATCAATATGCAGAGTCCTCTCAGTGAGGTCATTTTCAGCAGCAGGTCCTCAGCTCTGGAACTTCTTGCTTTTTGAGGCCTAGCAGAGCCTGAGACTGGACATCTTTTGGAAACTCTGCAAGATCTTTCTATTTGGGCATGCATTTAGCAGCCAAACTAGGTCAAGACATTGTCTAGTGGATCTCAGCTTTGTTTATAGTTCATAGTTTGTAGGGTTGGAAGGGACCTGAGCAGATCATCAAGTCCAACCCCCTGCCATGGCAGGAAAGAGTACTGGGGTCAAATGACCCCAGCAAGGTGTTTTTCAAGCCTTGCTTAAAGACCCCCAAGGTAGGAGCCAGCACCACTTCCCTTGGAAGTTGGTTCTGAATCCTAGCCGCCCTGAGAGTGAAGTAGCGCCTCCTAATGTCTAATCTGAATCTACCCTCTGCCAGCTTGTGACCATTATTTCTAGTCACTCCTGGTAGTGCTCGGGGGAACAGGGACTCCCCCCAGTGCCTGCTGGTCCCCTCTGACTAGTTTTTAACAGGCCACTAGATCCCCCCTGAGCCTTCTCTTATGGATGCTGAACAGGTTCAGGTCCTGTAGCCTCTCCTCGTAGGGCCTGCCCTGCTGCCCCCTGATCATGTGAGTGGCCCTCCTCTGGGCCCTCTCCATGTTGTCCACATCCCTCCTGAAGTGCAGCGCCCAGAACTGGACGCAGTACTCCAGCTGCAGCCTGACCAGTGTCACATAGATGGGGAGGATCACCTTCTTGGACCTGCTTGAGATGCATCTGTGGATGCATGACAAGGTATGCTTGGCCTTCCTGACCGCATCTCCATGCTGTCGGCCCATGTTCATCTTGGAGTCAATGATGACTCCAAGATCCTTTTCTGCCTCTGCACTGACGAGAAGGGAGTTCTCCAGCCTGTAGCTATGCTGCTGGTTCTTCCTCCCCAGGTGCATCACCTTGCACTTGTCAGTGTTGACTCATCCTATTGTCATCCACCCACCCCTGTAACCTGTGTAGGTCCAATTGCAACCTATTCCTTCGTGCCCACATCTCCCCACATCTTAGTGTCATCAGCAAATTTGAACAGGGTGCTTTTTACCCCCTCGTCCAAGTCACTGATAAAGATGTTGAACAGTGCGGGCCTGAGAACTGAGCCCTGGGGGACCCCACTGCCCACATCCCTCCAGGTCAAAGGTTTTGCTTAGTGTTGGTACAAGTTTTGCTTAGTGTTGGTACTTTGTTTTATTTATACTAGTTGCCCTTTTAGGTTTTTTAGTTACTCTTACTGTAAGCTGTCCTGAGCCTCTGTTGGGAAGATGTTGCTGCAGATAAATCACACAAATATAAGTAACAGATGAGTTCTGACCTCTTGGTAAAGGGGAGATAGCAAAGGTTGATGTCCGTGGCTTTGAAGTGTAAGTAGATTGGGAAGGGATGGAGCATAGGAATGACTAGCTCAGGTGGCCAGTCACATTAGATTGATGGGTAGCTATATTCTACGGAGTTAGAAGAATCATGTGGTTTTCTGTTGTCACATAACAAGGAAGTTTCCCTGCAAGCTTGTATACTTGTATTGCATTTTAGCTATTTGGAGCTAAATACCTGTAAAATGGTGCCATTTTATTGTAGCTGACAACCTAAATGTTCTGTGGTAGGAGAATACAGGCAGCCCACAGCTCTGGTAGGTGTTCTGGGAACTTGAAGGATCTGATCCTGTGCAGTATGGGAATTCCCACCCAGGATCTGGCCCCTCAAGCCCCTGGAGGTTCCTGCCTGGCTTTGCCTACTTAAAGACATATCCCATGGAATCTCAGGTGCTCCT
This sequence comes from Crocodylus porosus, assembly GCF_001723895.1. Lineage (NCBI taxonomy): Eukaryota > Metazoa > Chordata > Crocodylia > Crocodylidae > Crocodylus > Crocodylus porosus. The sequence continues at coordinate 14,265,088 of NW_017728931.1, read as the reverse complement.
CTTTGTAAGCACAGAAAGCCCATATGGGTCTAGGCACAGGACCAAGGGAATCCTCAGTGCTTCACACAGAGGCACAGGAACCACAAGTGGGTGTGGGACCTGGCACAGGGTGCTGAGAATTCCCCAGATCCCATGCCACTTTGCGGCGCCTTGTCAGGACCCACACCGATACATGCTTTGCATATAGGCATGGGTTGGTGCAGGCCCTGGTGTGGAGCTCCAGGGACTCCCTTTCATGAGAGGATTGGGCATGAACCCTTCTATGTCAAATTCTTTTATGCACCTACATCAGAGATTTGAGAATAAGGAGCCCCTGAATCCCAGCCACGAGGACTTAGTTTGCTAAGTCACAGTACTTCGTTTAAGGAATCAATGTTAAGTGGAGGCCAACATTAGAAGAGACTTACTTTATTGCCAAGTTATTAAAAGACAATATTGCAGGCAAAGTAAAATTGACATTAAAGTAAATTTGTGTCTTTCAGTAGAAAATTGGTCCCTTTGCTGTTATGCACTGTGTGGGGGAGAACAACCTTGTTGTTGGTCTGAAAGAGATGACATGAAAATGGAGGCACATTTTGTCTGCCCTGGCCTACAACATGGTGGCTGTTGTGTAAGGAACAAAAATATAGGAACCTATTCTGGGTAGTCACCAGGGATCCAGGTTTTCTGTTTCACATGGAAAAATGGGGAAAAAACTGTGGAATTTCCCTTTTAAGCAAGAAAAACGCAGCTTTTTCATGTTAATGGAATTCCAGCCTGTAAGGGGTTGGGGGAGCAGGAGGAGGATGCTCAGGAAGAGGGTGCCATGTGTATGCTCAGAAATGCACGTGGCCACCAGGCAGCTTGGAGAGCAGCTCCTGCAGGCAAGTTGGAAGGGAGGGAATTGAGGCCCCCATAGGGAGGGAGGGAGTTGAGCTGGGGCTGCTTCCTAGTCCAGGTGGTATTTGGGGCTTGGAGCTATATGCAGTTGCAAGGCCCTAGTGGGGAGCAGGACAGAGCCGTAGGTGGCTCATTGGGTGGCAGGGGCTGAGGCTGGCTTCCCGCTGCTGTGTGCCCTCCCAAGGGGACAAGGGGAGACAGGTGCTCCCCAGGTCTGTGTGTGGGGTTGGTGAGGGGACAGGGGTGGACTGCCCAATGCAGGCTTAGGCTCCCTGCCCTGCTGCCCTCCTCCCTCCAGGGTTTCTGCAGCCCAGCGGGTGGGACTTGGCATGGCAAGGCAAAGTGGGGCTGGATGGGGAAGCACTTTGCTACTGCAAGTCCTGTACCACTCTGGTAAAGCACCCCTTACCTGCCTGGCAGCAGCGAGGGGCACAACCCTGCACTGATGCCCCTGCTGCTGCAGGGTGCCACAGGGCTTTTAGCAGCAAGGAGTTTCCCTGCCCAATCCCATTCTGCCCTGTTGTGTCCGGTCCTGTCTGCTGGGCTGTGGAGGCCCTTGCGGGGAGGGCAGTAGGGTAGGGAGCCTGAGCCCAGAGTGGACCACCCCCACTTCACCTCCCCTGGGCTCCAGTCCAGCCATGCTGCCAGTAGGGGAAAGGGAACTGGGACACACGCTCTGCTTGCCACAGCAGCTGTTGCCTCCCATGTGCAGCAGCTGGGGCACAGATGCTGCTGTGGGGGGCAGGAGGCTGCAGACCCAGGTCTCTGGCCCTGTAGTCCTGTGCCTTCTCTGGCAGGTCTGGGGAGAGGGCTGTGAGTGGGGAGTGAGGGGCATCCTGGTAAGCAAAGGGAGCAGGGGGAGCTCTGATTTTCCATAATGAAAAATCCAAATTCAAACACCAAAATTTATAGGTACTTCAAATTTATTGTATTATAGTGATTGAGGCATTGGTAGGCTTTGAAATTGCTTTCAAATTGTAAATGTATCAATAAAAAATTGTGTTCAATTGATACACACATGTAGCGGTGTTTCATTTTAATCATGGATTTGGGGTTTTTTAATCAGAGAATTTGCAATTTTTAAGCAGAAAAAAACAAGATCCCTGGTAATCGGTACCTGAAGAGCTTGAAGTGTAAACTAATGGGAGTCCTCAGCTGAGTCTGGGCATGAGTACTGGCCAGAGGTTATTATCTGTATAAAGAAAGAGAGTGACAACTTGGGCTACAAGAAAAAATTCTGATTTTAGTTTTAAGTGTGTTAGGAAAGTACAGGTTGGAATCAGAGCCAGAGATACAAGCAAATAGTATCTTTCACCTCTTCCCTTTTTCTTGAATTTTCCTTCCCTGGTAAGTTTTCCGCGTCATTCAGTCTGTGCTTAAGCCCATTTGTGTTTAGGGCAACATTTCACTTAGGCATGTGCTAAAGTGTTGTGCTGAATAAGGATGCTTTCCTGAAGCAGAGCTTAAATGCTATTTTTATGATTGCTCTGAGGCAGTCTACTGCCTCAACTCTCAAAATTGGCAAGTAGAATTATTGACATTTCGTTGTCAGCCTCATTCCGGTTAATGCTGATGCTGAATAGACTTTATGCAAGCTGACCATGAAAGAGACAGAAATGAGCTTGTGTTTGCTGTTTTGCTAGCTGTCTGTAGAATAAAACAGGTGTTGTGATGGTATGTAATACTTTGTATTGTAATGCTTCTTCTTCAGAAATCTTAGAGAAGTCATGAATACTTGACATGTTTCATTTTTGGATCTGTATACAAGGGGAAATATGCAATTTTTGGAGGAAGATGTAAAATTTTGCTTCTTTCAATGCTTCAGAAGAGAACAAAGAACTTCTGAGGGGGCCCTTTTAACAAGAGCAAGTGGAAGAGCTCAGTTTTCCACTTACAAATTATAATGTCTCATATGGGTGTAGACAGCCTCCTCCATATTCTACACTTTCATTTGTAAAACCAGATTAGTTTTCCTATGTATATATTCCAGAAGTCCCACCTCGGGAAGGAAAATGTCTGAGTTTCTATGTTCACATGTTCTGTGGAAATAAAAGAACTGGAGCTCAAAATAGTACTTGTGGTCTAAATCACAATGGACCTTCATTTCTGAAGAGGTCTCTCAAATTATAGTGCCCCTCTTGTTTTCTGAGAAAATTATTGCTCTGAATCCTTACGGGAAAAGCATTGTTGGGAATTTTGACAAAGGGTGATGTGTTCTGTATTGTCTGGAATTATGCACACACACGACATCCGATCTGCTATTTCATACAGTGTTGTCAAGAGGGGAGAGGAGGGGTTGTTCATTTTTCTATATGTGACATTCAAATTAGAGAATTATGAGCTCTAGCTAGTACCAAGCATAGCACAAGCTAACACAGCAGTGGCAACTTTCTCTTGTGTCGCACTGCTAATTCTTTTCAGTCTTGGCGTACTAAAAGCACCTATTGCTGTCTAGGCCTGTGCCCCCTATTGACCAGGGAGGGCATGTCTAAATCAAAGGATTAATATTTATAATTAGAGTGAAGCCCTTAGTCAGTACTGCAGCCTTTTCTGGGAAAGGGGTGGCTTTGAACAGAATTATTTTTTCCGTTGGCCCAAGCTGACTGGTTCTGGGCTCTCTAGAACCAGCTAGAGGCCCAGCTTGGTTTGATGGTTAAATAATTTACCTGCACAGAAAGTTATAAACACATCTGGTTATTATTATTAAACATTAACAATTACAACATTATGTACAGATATTTACACAGAGATGGGGAACGAAAGGGGAACAAACTGATGAGAGAGGGTGATACTTTATCAGATGTGTTGTCAGAGCAGTTAGGATCTCTGTCAGAGTAGTCCCCTCCAGGCAACCAAAGTGACAATTCAGGCTCTCCCACTCCCACACAGTTACTAACTCTCTTACTGCCACAAAATCTAGACATGTCTACAACAAGTGCTGACAGGACAAAAAGAAACAAAAATATGAACACCACAAACATCCAAACACCAAGACTAACTGGTGTACACACATACATATGAACCAAACAAGGGCCACTCACAAATCCAGAAACAAAAGCTTAAAACAAAAAAGAGCCTCCTTGCTTGGTTTAGAGAACTTTTTCGCTCAATCTTTCCTCAGTCGCACATCAACACAATTCCCACAGAACCAGCACCAAGCATTTCACAAAAAATCCCCAAATCCCCCCAGAGCACTGGTCCAGTTCCCTTTTGAGCTTGATCAGTCACCCCACTCACTCTAGAGTTCTTTCACACTTATCATCAATCATCTTGTCAGTCATTCAGTCGATACATTATTTTTGTATCAGCCCATCAGCATGCATGTCACCTCACACAGGGTGAAAAACACCTTTTCCCACCAAACACTCACTTCTGGCATGCTCACTACATTCTCACTTCAGTGAGCATGTATGTAGTCAGCAGGCTGAGAACTTAAAACTTATTACACCCTTGAAGACTGAAAAGTTCATCCCTTCTCAAAGATTCTTAAGTTCAAACAACTGCACATGCTTCATCACTCAAATTCAACTGTGTATGTGTAACTAACAACAACAAGCCATAATGAAAACCAAAGTTCACCCCATATAACTTTGTCTGTTTTTACAGTACCATCTCCTGCTTCAGCCCTGGACACATTCTGAGTAGAGATGGTCCATATTTTGGTGTACCTTATCTATCAAAGTTTTATTAAAAGTCCAAGCTGAAGTCATCAAGCACTTCATCACTGTGACGTGAACTCAGATATCAGTCTAGGTCTCTGAAAATTAATTTATTAACAAATTGATATGCTACCTATTCTATATTACTGTAAAAAGGTCTTGGTACAGAACAGTTATGGTGTCATCTACACCATAAATTAGAGTTGTGTTATAACTAGGTTCAAGTGTAACTGTATTATGACCAGATGTCTTGACTCAGTTATAATTGAAGCGTAGGAAAAACCTCAGTTTCTCAACCTTGCCTTAGTTGCCCTATTCCTGGTTGAAACTCTGTGTTCCTGGTTCTTAAAGGGTTTTGACAAGACGTGTAATTCAGTCACTATGAGGAATTGAAAATTTGCCTTTAGGTTGTTCACATCACTTGTTGAAACGTAACATGTTTTTTGAATTTTATCACTTAAAAATTTGATTTGCGGAGTGAACTGTAATGTGCTAAGGTTACAGTTGGGTAATAAATTATCACCTGACAACTATTAATGAAACGCACTGTTTTTATAATTTGATTCATCTGTGGTCACTGGCAGAGACCTGAAAACTGCTCCACTTCCCCCTTCATAAGTATAAACTATTAGTTAAGTATCAGTCAGTGACCAAAATTAAAAACATGAGCTAACAAGTAGGAAGTATTCAGCTAAAACCCCTGTGGCTTGACCATTTGGATCATGCAGTCAGAATGCCAGAAGAGGTTTAATCTTTTCCTCTACACAAGAAGACGCAGATCAGGTATATCACTTAAATATCACTTAAAAGTGTGTCACACTAAATGAATAGCACTACCTTATTTACTGGAATCTAAGATGTCCCCCTAATTAGATTCTGTATATGGTAAAATGTATACATTTGTTACAATTTTACAGGAGTAGAATCTAAGCATCAAATCATCTTTTGGAGTTGTTTGATCCCAGTAATCTTTCCTGCCATAGCAGGGGGTCAGACTAGATGATCTACTCAGGTCCCTTCTGACCCTAGAAACTATGAAATAGTTGTCTTGAATTCAACCCCTCCTCCCCCGCTGTACTGTTTTAGCAGGGAAAGCAGTGGCTAGGGGATTAGACACCAGCCCTTCCCTCCCACCCCCCAACCCTTGCCACTTCATATGCAGATCTAAGATGAGAGACTTTCTGCCTCTGGATACATTTTGATTTTTTTTAAATGCCTGTCCTTTCTTTCAGATAGGAATATGAACATTCTGCAGTACTGTCCCATCTCGGACTCCTGGACCAACTTTGAACTGTGCGAAGTCCATGTTCGCAAACAACAGATGCTCTCTGTTGAGGAAACCATATACTTGGTAGGAGGTTGTATTCATGAATTGGGACCAAATCAAAAATCCAGCCAAAGCGAAGACATGTTAACGGTGCAGTCTTACAACATTGCCACCAGAGAATGGCTCTGCCTCAAGGAGAACACATCAAAATCAGGTCTTAACTTGACTTGTACTCTCCATAATGATGGGATCTACATCATGAGCAGAGACATTACTTTCTCCACAAGCTTGGAGCACCGGGTTTTTCTTAAGTATAATATATTTACAGACAGTTGGGAGTCACTTAGACGCTTTCCAGCCTTTGGGCAAAATATGTTGATCTGCTCTATGTATTTGCCCAGTGTGATAGACGTGTAATTACATCAAGATTGTGTCAGTTTTTCGGGGGGAGGGGTTTGACTCTGTAACCATTTGTGGAACAACTATTGCTCTAAATCATTACCATTTACAAATGAAACATGGTTGCATAGCTTGGGCGTAAAATACTGGTTCTATTTAGTGCAAAAGCCAGGACTAATGGAAAGGCTTACAAGGATTTGCAGGATTTCAGTTTAAAAGAATTTTAAAATGTAAAGAGTTTGACATTGTTTGGCATCTAAACACACAGATTCATAGATCTAGGGTCAGGAGGGACCTTGTAGGTTTTCTAGTCCAAACCCCTACCGTGGGCAGGAGAGAACTGGGCTCAAATGACCCCAGCCAGGTAAACATCAAGCCTCCTCTTAACTCCCAGTATAGGAGCCATCACCACTTCCCTTGGAAGTTGGTTCCAGATCCTAGCCACCCTGACTGTGAAGTAGTGCCTTCTAATGTCTAGTCTAAACCTACTCTCTAGCAACTTATGGCGGTTATTCCTTGTTACTCTGGGAGGCACGCTCCTCATAGGTTCTGCCCTGCTGTCACCGGATCATGCGAGTGGCGCTCCTCTGGACCCTCTCAATGCTGTCCACATCCCTCCTGAAGTGCGGCACCCAGAACTGGACACAGTACTCCAGCTGCAGCCTGACCAGTGTCACATAGAGGGGGAGGATCACCTCCTTGGCCCTGCTTGTGATGCATCTGTGGATGCATGACAAGGTACGGTTAGCCCTACTGACAGTGTTCTTGCATTGTCGTCCCGTGTTCATCTTAGAGTCAGTAACGACTCCAAGACCTCTTTCTGCCACCTTGCTTTCGAGAAGGGAGTTCCCCAGCCTATAGGTATGTTGCTGGTTCCTACTGCCGGGCTGCAGCACCCTGCACTTGTCAGTATTGAGTCCCATCCTATTTTCATTTGCCCACCTCTGTAACCTCTCCAGGTCCTGCTGTAATCTGTTCTTCCCTTCTAGCGTGCCCACCTCACCCCAAATCGTGGTGTCGTCTGCAAATTTAAACAGGCTGCTCTTCACCCTGTGGTCCAACTCGCTAATAAATTGAACAGTGTGGGCCCAAAGACTGAGCCCTGGGGGACCCCACTGCCCACTTCCCTCCAGGTCGAAAATGACCTGTCCACCACCACTCTCTGAGTGTGACCCCTCAGCCAATTTGCAACTCATCTGACTGTGTAGGCATCAATGTCACAGTTACCTAGTTTTTTAATAAGAATGGGGGGGGAAACAGTGTCAAAGGCCTTCCTGGAGTCCCGAAAGACTACATCTACCGTGACATCTGTGTCCAGTGATTTTGTGACCTGATTGTAGAAGGCAATCAGGTTGGTCTCACAGGTTGCCCTTGAGCACCATCCCTGCTGCTGACCCATCACAGATGTGCTCCTTGATAATCTTCTCAAAGAGCTTCCCCAGGATTGAAGTAAGACTAATGGGCCTAGAGTTGCCCTGGTCCATCCTCTTCCCTTTTTCAAAGATGGGGACCACATTGACCCTCTTCCAGTCATCCAGCATCTGGCCAGAGCACCACAAGTGCTCATAACACTGTGCCAGGGGCCCCACGATAGCCCTTGCCAATTTCCTCAACACCCTAGGGTGGAGAGCATCTGGCCATGCTGATTTGAACATGTCTAGCCCCTCCAGAAGTTCTCTAACCCGGTCCTCCCTGACCCTAGGCTTGGTAGAGTTTCTCCTGAGTTTGTCCTGGATCTTGGTAGGGGAGTCCAAGTCCCTACACAAAAAACTAGAATAGAAAACACAAAGGCATTGCATTGGTATGTCAATATAAGAACTCCAATGTGAAAGCTCATTGGTCTAGTTTTATACCCTCTCACTGAAATTCTTAAGGTAAACAAGCTGCACATGGTCAAAGTGAAGTTAGGTTTAAGATTATTTCTTTTAATAATCTGAGAGGCGACAAAGGTAAGGAATTTTTTTTAAATGTAGCTTTTATTCTGCAGTGCCCTGTGACAAGCACAAATTATTTGTTCTCTAGCATTATTATCTCTTGTATAATTGTGGGAGAGGGGATTTTTGAGTTTCCAAGTGACAGCAGGGCACCAAATGTAAATTTGAAAATCCTGTTCCTTGTTTCTAATGAAACACTTTTGCAGGAGCTGAGAGGATTTTCGCGAAGATTTAAGACTGCTGCCTGGATATTGTTAACAGTTTACATGAAAGGAACATACTTTTTCGCTTGGCATTTAAAAACAATGTTGCTAGAGGCAGCAGTAAATTCCAAATGGGAGGAGCCTGTTAATTGGTTGAAGGGTTTTTTTCAATATATGTTTTATTTCTTTCATTTTCTTTTCTAATATCGAGATGATTTAAGTTTACATTAGACATATTGGAGACCAAGTCTTGGTGGCAGGCTGCCTGGCAGTAAAACGCACAGAAATCCTGCTCGGTAAAGCAATCAAATTCTCTGTTAAGCCAACCACTCCTGAGGAGGTCCAGGGCAGTTTGAATGGAGGGGTGTAAATGAGCATCCAGAGCAGTTTTGCCTGGATCTTAGTCCTTTTTTCTCCCACCAGTTGAGGTACCATGGGTTACTCCAGCCTGTGGCTTATAATAGGCCATTTACTTACTCAGAGAAAAGGGGCAGGCAGGACTGAGACATTTCATGTCTGTTGGTGAGGATTGGTACACAGCAAATCTCTTCCTTTCTTCCCAAGTATCTCTAACTGCTGGAGATAATCTTTAGTATGATGGAACTCTTGTTCCTCTATAGGTAATAAATCCATAAGAGTCTGCTTACTGCATCTCTCTGGGAGGATCTGACATACTTTACTGAAAAAGTGTTGAGTAGTCTTGAATCTGACACCACTGCTTTTAGGGAAGCCCCAGCTTACTTCAAGAGCTTTGTAGGCATCTACAGAACTCAGGCCACAACTTCCTTCCATGCTGCAGGTACTGGTTTCATATTCAAGTGTGTAGAAGGGCATAAGGAAATGGAGTTTAAGATTTTTCCTTCCAGTGAATCAATATAAGCCTGTTTTTGATGTAGAGAATATTTGCCTGCAAGTCTTAAGCCGATTTTTAAGTACTTGTTCTAGTGCCTGGTGCCTACTTGTGTGCACAAACATTGTGAGTACAGTTGTGTCCAGTTACATCCATTTATGCTGTGGAAAATATGCCACATTAAGCAGCTGCCTTGAATATGAGCATCAGACTAGGTTACCTTGACTGCCACATAGAAACCAGTTGACTTTCACACAATTTCTATCATACTTTTAAAATGCCTAGTTTCAGGAGTGTTTTGGGATACATATAAACAGTAGGCCATTATCATATGATAAATTTTTGCCTAGTCATATCGGTATTATTTTGTTACTTGTTTTCCTTCTTTTCAACACTAGATCCACCATCCCCTTAGCTTCATTTTAATGGTACCTCAGGTCACAAACAGAACAATATATGTAGACATCTCTTCACAGTTGAGTGATAAATCTACCTGGTGACATATGCACTGAATTAACTGAAAAGATCTACCCATTGCCCAAAGTCATAATTCTGAATGACATCTTTCATATCTGGTGTTCCTTAATCACCAGTGACTGCAACCCAAGCCAAGATTTTTAGAGCTATGTTATGCATGTTTTTGTTTTTTGGAGTGTGGGAGGGGCAGTACTTTGTTTTTTTCAGTATAGCTTAGCTTATCTTAAAGACAGTGTCAATGTATACTGTCTTTATTGAATGAAAAAAACCTCTCCCCTTAGGACCTAGTTTCAGCTTTCTATGATCAAATTACTGTTTGTGTAGGTCTAGACCAGCGATGCTCATAGTTTTGGCTCCACAGGTCTTGCACCACCCTGGCTTGGCCACCAGGGGCCGGGGTCAGGCCCTGCTTTGTCTTGCATACCAGGGCTGTGTGAAACGGAAGTGTTCCGTTCTGACCAGCGTCTCGTCAGAACAGTGTTTTGTTTCGGCTTTTGTTTTGAGTTGAAACGGCTGTTCCGTTTCGTTCCGTTGAAAAGCTTTGCTGTTTCGACATTCGCTTATAGGATATGATGGGGAAGGTCGAAACGTCATTTCTGGCCAAATTTGGGTGAAACTTGCAGGAATGGTAGCCCCTTCTGAGGGCATGAAGTGTGCCGAGTTTCAAGAAGATAAGTGCAGGGGAGTTCAGAAAGACTGCCCCCCAAAGTCTTGAGAGAAACTCATGTCACTAGTATGTGTTAAGCCACAGCAGGGTCAAAACTGCAGGGATGGTAGCCCCTGCTAAGGCAACAAAGCCTGCTAAGTTTCAAAGAGATAGGTGCAGAGTGTTTAGGGAAACTGCACCCCAAAATCTTGAAAGCATGAAAACTCGTGTTGTGTATGTGTTAAGCCACAGGAGGGTCAAAACTGCAGGCTTCCTGCTCACGAACTCCTGGAATACTGTTTTGGGCTTATTTCAGGCTCAACATTAGGAAAAACTACTTCACAACTAGGGTGTCTAGACTGTGACCATTACCCCTAGTTTTCCCCAAGGGTGCCCTAGTGAACAGTTGTTCCTGAGCCCTAGATGTACGCTTCTGATGTAGCGGTAAGCTGCTACCAAGTCCCCTCTCAGCCTTCTCTTTTTTCAGGATGAAGAGTCCCAGGTCCCTCAGCCTTTCCTTGTATGGCTTGCCATGCAAGTCTCTGATCATATGGTTAACCCTTCTTTGGACTCTGTCAAGCTTTACCACATCCTTGTTAAGGTGCAGAGCCCAGAACTGGACACAGTACTCCAGCTGCGGTCTTACCAATGCTGAGAAGAGCCGAGTAGAGCAAGAGAATCACTTCTTTGCAATGGTTTTGCTGGAGATGCATCAATTGATGCATGGCAGAGTATTGTTGGCCCTGCTGGCTACTGCATTGCACTGCCAGGTCATGTTCATACTGTGATCAATTATTACCCCCACCTTCTGTGGTGGCAAGTGATGGAGGATCTTCAGTCCTGCTGCCTGATGAGAGGCAGCAGTTGCCCAAGCACCCATGTCATGAGTTTTGCCTGTGAGCAGCTAGGGATGCAGAGCCTCAGAACCCCCCTGCACTGACCTCCTTGACAGCTGGCAGGCTTAGTGGCTGCAGCAGGGCCTAGCAGCCAGGCCTGCAGTGGTTCCCACCCCCATCTCTGCCCCAAGACAGACGCAGTTGAACAAGCACCCATGACACAAGTTTTACCTGTCAGCAGCCAGAGGTGCAGGCCCTTGCACCTATCTTCTTGAAACCTGGCAGGCTTCATGGCCTCATCAGGGACTAGCAGGCCTGCAGCTTTCACCCTGCTGTGCCTTACCACACACAGTGTCACCCATGTCACGAGTTTTGCTTGTCTGCAGCTTGAGGTGCAGTTTCCCCCAAACCCCTGCACCTACCTCCTTGAAACTTGGCAGTCTTTGTGGCCTCAGCAGGGGCTAGCACACCTGCAGTTTTGACCCTGCTGTGGCTTAACACATACACATGACACAAGTTTGGCTTTCAAGACTTCGGGGTCCAGTTTCTCCAAACCCCATGCACCTATCTTCTTGAAACTTGGCACGCTTCATGCCCTCAGAAGGGGCTACCATTCCTACAAGCTTCATCCAAATCTAGCCAGAAAATGACAAAATTATAGGCTGTTTCAACCTTCCCCATTATAGCCTATGGGCAAAATGTCAAAACAGTGTTGAAACGGCAAAACTGTCTCATTTTGACTTGTCTCATTTTGTTTCGAGGCTGTTTCAATAGTATCTGTTTCATTTCGATTTGAAACAGGTCAAAACAGCTTCGAAACAAAACTGGTGGTGAAATTTCACACTGCCCTATCACATACCCAATCTAATGTTCAGGGCCACAGCCTGCGGAGCTCCACATGTATCTGTGCAGAGCCCCAGGGGCCAGATCTGGCCCATGGACCAGTTGAGCACCCTGGTCTAGAGTAGTGGTTCTTAACTTTTTTAAACTCAAGGCCTATCTCCATAACTTGTATGCATAACACTCTGCAGATGTGGGCAGAATGAGCCATTTCTTTTTTTTATCTGCACTAATGGTGTTGCTGGACTGGGCTTTCAGGCCCCTTCCATCAGACTGAGCTGCAACAGAGTACCTGCACCTGTTGTAGCTTCTTCCTAGTACAACCCTACACAGCATCTCCCAGAAACAGAAGCACAGCGAGGCAGTTTCGGGTTGTGGCGGGAGGATCTGTGCTTAAAAGGATCTTGCGACACCCTGGTTGAGAAACAGTGGCCTTGAAGGCCAGCTGTACTGGTTTAGAAGATAATAGTAGTTTGGACAATGGACACAAAATTTGGGGGACAGTAGCAATGTCATCTAGATCTGGGACAGAAGTGCAATAAACCAATTTAACCTAAATCAGTTAAGTCTGATACTACATCCATCCAGGTTTATCTTACTGGTTTTGGCCATTTTGAAAGCAGTTTATGTGCACTGAACTTCTGTTGTGTTACAGATTTGAACCAGTTTCTGATCATTTATACCAATTTATGTGGAATTTCTGTCATAGTTTCATAGTTAGTAGGGTTGGAAGGGACCTGAGTAGATCTTGAAGTCTGACCCCCTGCCATGGGCAGGAAAGAATACTGGGGTCAAATGACCCCGGCTAGGTGATTATCTAGCCTCCTTTTGAAGACCCCAGAGTAAGAGCCAGCACCACTTCCTTTGGAAGTTGGTTCCAAATCCTAGCTGCCCTGACTGTGAAGTAGCACCTCCTGATGTCTAGCCTGAATTAATCCACTTTCAGTCAACTTATGGCCATTATTCCTAGCTACTCCGGGTAGTGCCCAAGGGAACAGGGACTTTCTCATTCCCTGTTGGTTTCCCCGGTAAGTTTATAGACAGCCACCAAATCCCCTTTCAGCCTTCTCTTGTGGAGGCTGAACAGGTTCAGGTCCTGTAGCCTCTCTTTGTAGGGCCTTCCCTGCTGCCCCCTGATTATGTGGGTGACCCTACTTTGGACCTTCTCAATGCTGTCCACATCCCTCTTGAAGTGCGGCGCCCGGAACTGGACGCAGTACTCCCAACTGCAGCCTGACCAATGTTGCATAGAGGGGGAGGATCACCTCCTTGGACCTGCTCGAGATGCATCTGTGGATGCATGACAAGGTGCAGTTAGCCTTCCTGGCCGCATCCTCACATTGGCACCCAAGTTCATCTTCGAATCAGTAATGACTCCAAGATCCTTTTCTGCCTCTGCTAATGAGAAGGGAGTTCACCAGCCTGTAGGTATGCTTCCGGTTCTTTTTCCCTAGGTGCAGTACCCTGTACATGTCAGTATTGAATCCCATCCTATTCTCATCTGCCCACCTCTGTAACCTGTCCAGATCTAGTTGTAGCCTGTCCCTCCCTTCTAGCATGCCCACCTCTCCCCACATTTTTGTGTCATCTGTGAATTTGAACAAGGTGCTTTTCGGCCCCTCATCCAAGTTGCTGATGAAGATGTTAAACAGTGCAGGCCCAAGGACCGAGCCCTGGGGGACCCCACTGCCCGTGTCCCTCCAGGTCAAAAATGACCGGTCCACCACCACTCTCTGGGTGCAGCCCTCTAGCCAATTTGTGACCCATCTGACTGTGTAGGCATTGATGCCACAGTCGCCTAATTTTTTATTGAGAATGGGGTGGGAGATGGTGTCAAAAGCCTTCCTAAAGTCCAGAAAGACTACGTCCACTGCAACACCTGTGTCCAAGGATTTTGTGACCTGGTCATAGAAGGCAACCTTAGCCCTATAGTTCAAATCCTGCTACAGGCTATTGTTAAATTAAGGGCAATGCTGTTATGTAATAATGATATATAACCATAGCCCAAGCCATTTTTTTCAGTAAGACACTCATAGTGGGTGGCCCTCCGTACCTTGGAGGAAAAACATCTTAATGGTTGCCTTATCTCATATTTATTTTCTTAACACAGCTTTAATATTGCTCCTAAGTCACCATTTTGCAGATGCGGCCCATTTAGGTGAGGCAGACTGGCAGAAGTTCTCTTTGAAAACTAAGTAACAAACAGGCTTCTAAATAAGCCCATGGAAATGTTGAATGATATAAAACATAGTTACCTCTCTTGGAGGGTGAACCAGATTTAATTAAAGGGACAATTAAACTTTCACCAAGTGACAGCAATATATATCTATTAAAATGAGGCCTTGTGGTCTGACTGATTGAGCACCAGACTGGGAATTCCTATATCTTTAACCTGGTTCTGCTCTTGACTTACTGTGTGAGCTTGGACAGGCTATGTCACCTCTCTGTCTGCTTTCTGAAATGCAAACTGTGGATAGTAATAGTGGGAGATTGTGGTGGGAGGGCCTAATTATTTCTGAAGCACTTCATAAATATAAAAAAAAATTATTAGTGACCAATGATGCAATTATTTAACTGATTATTAAAAAACAGTCTCAGGAGGTATTGGAACAGCTATGTTGGCCAATTTTTATTGCCTTTAACATGTTTCCCAGTCTCCTTCGTGTCTCTTAAGTGATTTATCCTTTGACCATTTTTCCTCTGTTTACGGACTGGTTCATTTCTTCCTATAATCATCATGACAGCTTGATCCATTCTTTTTTACGTCTTTGTGCTCCCTAGTCACCATTCGTGTTCAGGATTGCTTCTTTCCCCTTGAATCTGAGTTGCGTGTGTTGTGTATTACATACTTAGATACAAATCTTTCACATTCCTTGGTGAGCACTGTCATTGCCTCATGGGTTAGTTCTGTAATAGACTATAATGACTGAATGAGTAAAAACTGACAGCTCAACAGAGGATGATTCTAAGTAGCTGAAATTGGTGGAGCAGTGGTGGACAAGTCCTGAAGGAGGGGTAAATGGAAAACTCTGGGAACTTCTAGTCCCTTTCCATATCATGGAAATGTTTTTTTAAAGTTCACTGAGGCATGGCAAAAGGTAAAGAGAGAACAGATTGTTTATCTTTTTCTGGGCACAGGCTATGGTAAAATAGAAGTTGGGTCATAGTAAATGTTGTGATTCTCCCTGGCCAGTTTCCATGGGTATCCATTTCTGTCTTACCACTTTATGTTCTTTGGGCTGAATGTCTCTTTTCCCATTTTTGAGTGCTTATTTGCCTTGTTAGATCATTGTCTAGCCTGCTTTGCTTTTCCTCATTTCCTAACCATTCTCTTTTTATCCTGTCTCATGCTTAGCAATAGCCAAGTTGAAACAAGGAACAATTGGGAGAAGGTTGTTATTTCTGTTTCTCTACTTCCAAGGAAAAGAATGGGTAGTATAACAGCGAGTGTTAATTTTCTTTAATCCTCAGTCTAGTAAGAAATGGTATTGGTGGTATTCAGGTATTATGAGGAAACTGGTCTGTGTTGGTGTTGCAAGAAAGAAAGATCTTATTATCTCACTCACCCCAAGCTCACTCAGCTGGAACTTGAACCCAGATCTCCCATGTGGTAGGCAGGAACGCTGCCACACAGCCAGAAAGAAAGAGATAGCAGAACTTGGACCACTGTAAAAAGGAAGATTAATCATTCCTGCCTCCTGAGGGAGGTAGTTTTACCTAATAAATGGTGTTAGTCCCAGGGCAGCACTTGAAGAGTTTTTATTGACGTTAGCAGAGTTCATGAATTGCTCTCAAGAATCCCTTTCTAAAGGTAACAACCTAGTAGATTTTATTGATTTTGCACTTACAGAGATGACCAAAGGGTGGCTCCCAACACCCACAGTAAATTTTAACAGCACGAACAAAAGCCCTAAGACAGCAAGAGATATTAATATTCTCTACAGACTGAATGTTTTTTGTCTCCTACATGGGTACCTGTGCAATTTTTGCTACCTTTCCAAAAAAGGAGAGCAGAGATGAAAAAGGACCTTGGCCTTTGTGAGCCGAGGTGGATTTTACTTTTGTGTCTTTAAATTCGTATCCTAATTGCATATGATATGTGTGTTTTGCTTTTTCTAGTAGACTTAGCACTACCAATAAGACAGTGTTAAATACACTATGAGAATTACAAACTTCTCTTTGTACACTTTAATTTGCTTACAGCAGTCAGGAGTACAGACGCACTTTCTTGCATGTGAACTCTGCCTGTGAGAAAAATTGAAGTCACTGCAACTTCTGTGTTCCTTTCTCTTGTTGCAGACAGACCAGGCACTATGTTATTCTGAAAGGGCTAATTCTGCAAGGTGGTGAGCACCTATAGCTTCTATAAGCTTCACTGGGAGAAATGATGCTTTGATAGAGCATTGAAGCCCTAATATTTCCTGTTTGCCAGTGCTCTTAAATGTCTCGAAGGTGCAGTAGTGTACAGACGTGTAATCTGTCCTATCCTTTCTATTTCAGTTCTGTTCTGTGACTTTTTGTTTTAATCTCTTGTTGACTTTCTGTTGACTGACATTTTATCATACTTTTTTAAATGCTTGTGCCCAGTGATGATAGAAATGTTCTAGAAAGCAGTATTTTTTCAATAAATAAAGTGGACTGTTCTCCACCAGTATTAGAACTTGAAGAGAGCTTGTATACTGATCATATATCCTTTCTACCCACCTGTGCTTCTGACTGATCACAGTTATCTTGACCAGTGTATCAGTCACATAGACAACCACTGACCATGTAACAACCTTTGATCACACTGAACAGGTTGGTGAGATCCTGCTGTAGTACTTCAGCTCCCATCGTCATAATGCTCAAGGGCTGGACATTTTTAACTCCCTTCAGTTCCCAAATTCCTGCCAGTGTCAGGTTTTCAATGCAAGGTTCATCCTCCTGGCACCTGCCTGCTTCCTTTCACACACTATTTATTTCACAGTCATCAGCTTTTCCTGCTGAAATAGATGTGTATGCAGTTCCCCTTGTTCCAGCTCTTTTACCTAAGTGCTAGTCATGTGAAAAAGCATTATTGCAGAGATCTGATAGGGTCTCAGTGGCTTCAGTTGAAATGAGCTTACGATTATAGTGTGGATCTTTCCCTTTCCTTTTCTTTCTGTATTGGCTATCTCTCCCAGCTTCTATGAAGTTATAATTTGTATGTCATGTCTTAGCTCCAAATCACAATTTATCTGGGGACTTCGGTAAAATTTAGAGAAATTGAGTTTTAAAATGTTCTTATTAAAAATGACAGACAACTTTTCTATCTTTTAAATCTTCACACTTTTAAAATGATGAGGATGTTGAATTGCATGTTGGCTTTATTTGCTTGGTCATAAAGTGTCATTGAGAGCTGAGTCCTGCCACCTTTACTAAGGTTGAGGCATCCTTACTCCAGGTGTAGCTATACTGAAGTCAATACATGTGATACTACTCTGTGTCAAGGTAACTGTATCAGTTCCTTAGCATTTGGGTGGGTGAGGAGCTGAGTGGAGAAGATGAGGTGTTAAGAGTCACATTACTTAATGTGCTTTGGTATTGCAATCATTTCAAAATCTTCACTGCACATTTCAATGGTAGAAAGGTAACAGCTGAAATTTAAATTAGGGGGAGGAGTTAAAGGGACCTCACTTTCCAGGCAGCTGTTCCTTTTTAATAATGTCTTTTGCTTAAGAATATTAAGTTCATGTTTCATGATGTGTGATACTGTGTTGCAGTTCCAGTAGGCATGGAGGGAAATTCTGCCCTGCACAGGTAGGGCTTTGACTGACTACATTTACTCTGCAGGCAAGAGCTGAGTCACAGATGAGAGTGTGTATTTTGTGGTTGTAAATTCAGTCTATGATAACCACTGTGAAGCCCACAGAACCTAGGTTTTGGGAGGTAGGGGGTCAGAAGGGAGTCAGAAAACAGATGCTAAACCACAGCAGTTCTCCACCCTGTAAGCATAAACTGCATTCAAATGCAGCCACAAAATCTGATATATAAGTCCCTGCAATTCATGGATTGACATTAGTTTCTTTAATGTTATATGTGTAAGTATTGCCTTCCAATGGTATGTGCATCTATGATGAATGAGATGGGAAGAAGAGCTGCAAAAACCCTGTTGTATCCATGATGACAAAAATGCTAAGGTATGTGGGGAGATTTTTTAGATTGGATTTATACTTTACAAGTTCTGATATTCGTAGGACCTGACCCAGAGCTCTTTGATATCAATGAAAAGGCTACCACTGTCTTCCATCAGCTATGAATATTGCCCATACTACAGTGAATTTACCCAAGAGCCTTCCATAGAATCTAAAGCAATGCCTTCAGGGGAGGCACAGGCCCTAAAGTCTTTTGTTGACATGTTGTGCTTGTAGTTTCTCTGTGTGTCAAAATTTCAAGCAAAAGTGTCCCAATCTGGCCCACTGCCACAATCATGGCTTCTCCCCACTGCCTAGCCACAGTCTAGGGTAACCTCACCACTGCCCAGCTGCTCTGAAGTGTTCACAAAGCCCCCTCACCACCCAGCCATGCCATGTGCAAAGGCCCCCAGCTGCATGGACCAGTTCCAGTGGCTCTGTGAGCCACACTTTGCTGACCGCATAAAAAATACTTAACCTTGTTTATGCCATAACTAGGCAAATAGGTGGGGGGGAGGGGTTTCAGTTTGGCTCTTGAATTAAAACATTGAAAAAGTTTCTGTTCAAATCAAACTGAAAAAGGTTGTTTTGGTTTCTCATAAAAATGAAAAATAAAGACAATATATCCATTTGGGGCATGTTTAACAAAAAAAAAAGTAATGGACATGAGGGACTAGACTGAAGTATCATTCACCAATTAGAAGAGGCCATGGAGTCGGTAGAGAATCACTCTCCTGAATAAATAGCTATGAACTGAATATTAGCTATTAAATAACTATTGCATGAAAAGTGCAACAGCTTTAACTCACTGAGAGCTCTCCACTCCAGAATACTTGTAGCTGGATGGCCAGGGCAAATTCCAGCTTGTGGGTTCAAATCTCCTTAGGCAGAAGAGGGAACTAATTATGGGTCTCCCAGGCCTTGGAGGGGAATGGAGGTGGGTAGCATGGCCACCAATATCACCTGTAGGTCATCCTCAGTTTTGTGCACCTACCCCTGAATTTTTTTTCAAGCCGAAGATGTTCAGACAAACAAAACAGCAGCCTTGAACAAGCAAGCTGTTTTTGTGTTTTGAGAAATAAAGTAAAAACCTAGGCAGAAGGGTAGCAAATTAGCATTTTATAGCTTAAGTTTCCTACATTGTAGTTCTTTTAATATTTTTTCTGAGTCTCTCCCTTGCCTGAATCTAAATGACTCAAATTAATAAATTCTTGATAATGCTTCATCCTTCTCTGCTATTTTTAACAAAGTCCATGAAATAAAAGTCTCTCTCTCTCTTAATCTTTCAACTCATCTGTCCGCTCTCCAGCACCTTCCAGTTGAAATGATCTACAGCACCAGTTACGTGACATAAAAGATTCAAAAACTCGGCAGGCTTCTCATTGCTCTTGAGAAGAGTTCTGAAAAAGTTAACTATTTCAAGCCCAAGTTACGTTGGCAGTCAGACAAGATATTTGTCTTTTCTCTGTCCCAGGTCTCATGGGATGGCTCTGATAGGGAACAGTCCCTAGCTAGCCACCAGCTGAGCAAAGCTCCTCCCTTCAAGCACTTCCCTTACAGCTTGACACTTGTGTTGGGTATCATGGAATAGGGTGGCTTAGCAGCCCATTGTCTCTGCCCTAAATTGTATGTATATTATAATAGGAGATTTCACTTTAGCTTCAGTAAAAGCAGAGGTAGGAGCTGAGTGCTTCAAAAATTCACCCCTGTACATAATTTAGCACAATGGTAGTAGCATTTGCAATTTACAGTTACACCCAGGATCAAAGGTAGCTCATAATTATGACTATGAGTTACCGTTGATCGTGGGTATAACTGTAAATTGTATCCGACTGGTAGGTTTTGTGGCAATGTAGTAGGGCTACTCATGGGAAGTTAGCTCCAATAAAATACCACTGTGTTGCAACCTCCACAGTTAGGCGACTATAAGACTCTTCAAAACCCTAGCCTCCACTGCCTTGTGAGTGCTCCTTGGTTGGAGAAAGGATAAGGGACATCACCCTGACAGAAATGTGCTGCCACTGAGCCATTAGGCAGGCGGCAGCAGTTTTAATCTATTCCTCTCTGGCAAAAGCTACAACCACCAAGGTACTGAACATCTGGACTTGGTCTGGCTTTTGGACTCTGTCTTGATGATCTAAAGTGGGGGATGGTAGGTCTAGGGCAGCCTCCACTCCTTCATACTCTTGCCTAAGTGTACGTACTGAAGGTCTTGGTGTGATGGTCACGCAGACCTAGCGCATACATCATGATCCAGAGGACTGATGGTTGCCAAGGAGTAGCTTTATTTCTGGGAGAAAGAAAGTGTGTAGTACTGTCTCAAAAAAATAACCTGGGAGCAATATAAGAAGCTATATTTAGGTCGATTAAGCAATTGTACAAGGCATTGCATCAGTCACAAAATGTATAGATTCTTGCATGGTAGAATGTGGGGTAATATTTGCATATGTAGCCTTAAAAATAAGGGCCACAGTCCTCCAAGTGGATTTGGGGTGCCTTAGTTTTGAGGTACCCAATTGTGCAAAGGCTGTGTGCTCAGTACTTCTGAAAGTTACAGCCTTTGAAGGTCTCACTCACTAAGTGAGCACATAAAAACAGGCTTCAAAATGTGTTGTTTTCAGTAGGTAGACGTCTCCCAAAAATATTACCTCATGGGAAATACTGAGGCAGAAACCTGAAATGTCAAAGTACAGTTTTACCATCTGTGGACTTCACAGATTTTATATAATATATCCTAGATAAGGGATTTAAAAATGTCTTGTGTAATTCCCATTACACACTCTTGAATGGGTAACAGTAAATATATAATCTGACATAGGAAAATCTCCCAAAATTGATTTAGTTAAATATTAAGTGGAACAATAAAGAGTGACGGCAGAGCATGTGCAACAGGGAAATGCAGACAGAGAAATAGAAATAGCTGGAAATGAAGAGATCTTATCTATGCAAAAAAGCAAGCAACCTTTGTTTCAGCTGGCTATTTTCAAATTTCTCTGACCATCAATTCTCTATCCATCCTGCTGTATCTATGAGCTATGAGGGTCTATTTTATTAAGTTGTGAGGGTTTTTTCTCCTTCCAACTTCCTTGAAGATTCTGGGGACAACCACTGGCATTCTTTCTCTTGCCTGTGGTAATTTTTGGAATAAAAAAATGCAGGGTCAGAGCCCTGTGCTCCTTCCATTTTCTACCTCCCTGTCTTACAGAAAGCCATTCTGGGGCATTAAGACTTTAGAACACTTCATCACATTTCCTGGCATTATTTCCTTTAAACTGCTAGCTGGAAATGCAACCACACGTGTGTTGGAAGGAACAATCTATATTCTTTTGACCAAAATCTTGAGTTTTTATTGGCCACCCTACACATTAGTCATCCTGTCCAGAGCATGCAGTTGTCCTTCTGTATTGATGTTTGCATACCTAGATCCTTGCATGGGAAAAATAAAATTGTAGTTACACAATTGTGGAATACCCTGTTTTCAGCCACTGGGATTTCAAGAAAACCTGCATGTTGTTAAAAAAAAAAAAACAAACCAAAAACAAAATGCAAGAACTAAGGGTGCTGACAGAAGTGATGCTTTGTTGCATGATCAGCCACTGAAAGCACTCTACAGTTATGCAGTAACAGAAGGGCACAACTGCAGAGTGCTTTAAAAAGTGCTTGACCGTGCAACAGATTAACTCCTGTTACACGAGGGTTCAGATAAAGGTGCTCCAAAGTGGAGGACCTTCATTAACATCTGTCAATGTGTGTTGGGAGCAGGGCTGGGCTGATATATCCCATCCCCATCCTCAGCACTTTCTTCTGTTTAGAGGTTGCCCAGCATGTGCTGGAGGATGGGGTGGGTGGATTGGTGCCCTCTTGAGGTGTGGGGCTCCAATCCATCTGACCCCCCCCGCTGCCCAGCACAGCCTGAGCAAACCCCAAAAGGGAGCTCCCTCCCTTGCCTTTTTCCCCCTCACATCCTGAGGTAGCACTGGAGCTGGGAGAGGGGGTGGGGGAGGGATAGGGGAAGAGGCTGCACACACACAGCCTCTCCTGCCTGATCGGCTCCAAAGTAGAGCTCCATCCTTCACTCTCCTGATCCAACAGTGAATGTTGGTTGGGTCAAGAGGCTTTGCAGAAAGCGCCATGAGTTAGACTGGGAAGCTGCAGGTCTGTCAGTACCCTGACAGTAATGCAGTGTTAAGAATGGAGGATCAAACACTCCAAACATCTGCATGGTGATTTTGTGCATGCAGACAGTTAGTCTTCTGAATCAACTAAAAAAGTCATGGTTGCCATGAAAAATAGAATGGTTTCAGGTAGAGTCTGGCTCAGCTACGTTCTGGAGCCAGTATTAAGGATTGGATTTGGGGCAAGGTAGTGGAAATTATTTCTTTGTCATAGAGTAATCACTGCCTGCTGTGATTCAAGGCCAGAATTTCATCTTTTCTGGGATGAAGTATTTGCTTTGTTGTTCTGTCCTGGGAGGCTGATGGAACCTGAGTTTCCAAGCAGCTTTGAAGACAAATACTCAGTTAACAGATCACTATCAGTACATCAGTATGACTGTACAGGAATATTTCTTTTGCTACCACTGCAGTGACCTCTGAGCACCCTCTTCACGGGATTTGCCCTCACAATTCACCAGGATGTATAACTGGGGTGGCTGGGCATGCCTAGATCAGAAGTCTTGCACTGAATCTGATGGCTTTGCAGCCTACAATATTTTTCAAGTTGTAAAAAGTGGTTATGCGGATGGTAAAAAGATGCTTTCTCTTCTCCAGTTTGTTTAAGTGTCACACGGTGGGCCTGTTCCAAATGGTTGACAGCTGAATGAGTCCCTGCTGTCTCAAGTGGCTTGCATAGAGTTGAGGTTGTCTGGTATGTTAAGAATTTTCATGTTCCCCTGAAGAAAAGGGAGAAAAGGCAGAGGGGTAGCTCTCTATGTGAGTAGTATGTCTCTCTGGAGCAGTACATCTCTCTGGAGGCTGATATTGGCTCCAAAGATTAAGCACCTTGAAACCCTCTGGGTCAAGCTTTGGGTGGGGGGGGCGTGAGGTGAGAGAAACCTCACTGTGGGCATTTACTACAGGCCACCGAACCAAGGAGAGGAGCTTGATCTGGAGTTCTTTTAAGAACCGGCAGAGACGGTGCATGCAAGGGACTTGGTTGTTATGGGCAACTTCAATTACCCAGACATAGATTGGGAGGAACACTCGGCCAGGTCATGTAGCTTCTTAACTGTAATTGAGGAGCTCTTTCTGACCCAGGAAGTGCAAGGGTCAACCAGAGGTACCGCTCTCCTAGACTTGGTCTTGGCCAGAGGAGATGATCTGGTGTGCGACCTTGAGCTCATCAGGTTCACTGTCCACTGCAAGATTGACATATCAACCAGCAAGATTGAAGTCCTGGACTTCAAAAATGCTGACTTCAACAGGCTCAGGGCATTAGTAGGGGAGGCAATGTGGGACCAGGGACAGAAGGCAAATGGGGTTCACGAAGAGTGATCATTCCTCAAGGACACGATCTTTGAAGCACAAAACAAAACCATTCCTATGAAGAGGAAAGGTAGCAGAAGGGTTGGCAAGCCCTCCTGGCTCAATAGGGACATTGCGGTCTTCTTGGAAAAAGGAAAAAAAAAGTGTACACACAGTGGAAGCCAGGGACAGCCCTCAAGGAGGACTATACAACAGTAGTCCACATTTGTAGGGAAATGGTTAGGAAAGCTAAGGTGGCAACTGAGTTTAAGTTAGCCAAGGGAGTCGAGGATAATAAGTCCTTCTTTAGGTATGTAGGGAGCAGAAGGAAAACAAATGAAGGCGTGGGGCCCCTGCTTAACACCTTGGGACAGCTGGTAACGGACACTCAGGAAAAAACTGAACTCCTGAATGCCCACTTTGCTTTGGTATTTTACCGGACCAAGGGGAAAGACAAGCGAGATAAGGATTGTAGGGGGCATGGGGGAATGATAGCCTTCCCACTGTGGATGTTAAACTGGTGCAAAACCAACTAGAAAAGCTAGACATTTATAAGTCAGCAGGACCCCATGGACTTCACCCAAGAGTGTTCATGGAGTTCAGTGAGGTTGTTGCGGAACCCCTGGCAAAACTCTTTCAGAAATCGTGGCACACAGGGGAGATCCCTAATGATTGGAAGAGGGCCAACATTGTGCCCATCTTCAAGAAGGGGAAGAGGGAGGACCTGGGCAACTATAGGCCAGTCAGCCTAACCTCAATCCCAAGGAAAATCCTGGAAAAACTCACTGAAGGATCTATGTGCGATATGCTTGTTGAGGGTAAGATTCTGAATGACAGCCAGCATGGCTTCATCACAGGTAGGTCTTGTCTTACCAATCTCATCTCCTTCTATGAACAGGTGTCTCACCACCTGGACACAGGAGAGAAGGCTGACATTATATACCTAGACTTCTAAAAGGCTTTTGATCTAGTATCCCACAATATCCTTGTGGAAAAATTGGACAATTGTGGACTTAACTGCTCAACAGTTCAGTGGGTGGGAAACTGGCTGCATGGTAGGACCCAGAGAGTTCTCATGAACGGATCTGTGGTGTCTTGGCAAGAAGTGGCCAGTGGTGTACCTCAGAGGTCCATGCTTGGACTGGTGCTTTTCAACCTCTTTATCAATTATTTAGATGTGGGGGTGAAAACTTGCTGGCCAAGTTTCCGGACAACACCAAGTTATGGGTGAGTGTGGCCATGCCAGAAGATAGGTTGCAGGCAGACCTGGACAGGCTGAAGAGATGGGCAGACCAGAACCAGATGGAATTCAACACTCAGATGTGTAAGGTGCTCCATCTGGGGGTAAACAGTCCCCAACTGGTGGCGACAATTTGATTTGCACCACCGCCAGAAGGGACCTAGGGGTAGTGATCGACCATTGCATGAACATGAACCGACAGTGCGATGCTGTGGCCAGTGGGGCAAACATGCTGTCATGCATTAACTGTTGCATCTCATGCAAAACTAAGGAAGTGATACTCCCACTGTACTCCACACTGGTGCAACCACAGCTGGAGTACTGCATCCAGTTCTGGGCGCCGCACTTCAGCAAGAATGTGGAAAAACTTGAGGGTCCAGAGGAGATCCACCCATATGATTAGGGACTTGCAAGACAAGACATACAAGGAGAGGCTGAGGGACTTAGGCCTCTTCAGCCTACAGAAGAGAAGGCTGGGAGGGGACTCGGTAGCGGTTTACCGCTACACTGGGGGAGTACATCAAGAACTCGGTGAACAGCTGTTCACCAGAGCACTCCTGGGAAAGACCAGGAGCGATGGATACAAACTCCTGGAAGGTTGCTTCAGGTTCAATTCCAGGAAAAGCTCCTTCATAGTCAGGGTGTCCAGACTGGAATAAACTCCCTCCAGTGGTGGTGCAGTCACCTACCCTGGAAATCTTCAAAAGGAGACTGGACAGTCACCTCACTGGGGTCACTTGACTCCAGTTGTCTTTTCCTGCCTAGTCCAGGGTGACTGGACCTGATGATCTACAAGCTGCCTTCCAGCCCCTCACATTCTATGAATCTATGAAGGTTCAGATGGGGACTGAGTTGTCTGCCTTAATGGAAGCAGAACAGTGGCCTGAGGAATGCTAATTCGTTTTCTTTCTGTTTCTGTTGGATTTGCTTGCTGTACTGGTGTCTTTTGTCATGCTCTGTGAACTGGATTCGGGTCTCTTCAGGCTGGTGAAAGGTCTTCAGGAAAGCAGTGGTTCCATTGTTGGTTGAAATTGTCTGTTTGCGTGCAGACAAAGTACTATAGAGATGTTCTCTGCAAAAATGCACAAAGCTTGCAAACCCTTAACTGTAAATAAAGTTTAGTCTAAAAGTTAAAGAGTACTAGAGTCACACATGGGAGTATAACAGCTAGCTCCCAAATCCTTTTAATCCCTGTTTGTTCACCCTCGTTATGGCTGACTTAGAATGGCTGGTGGCTAACTCAGCCCTTTGCCCCTTCCCATGTGAAAAAGAAAAAAACTTTCTACACATGGAATGATTAAGATACCTTTTTCTTAGAATTCTAAGATTACTACTCTAGGTTAGATAGAATTAGTAGCTAATTAGAGACAGCAGCACTTAAGCCAGGGCAGAGCAGGCCTAGGTTGGCAGCAGGTTTAGGAGGTCAGCCCTGACTTTTAGGTGGTGGCATTGGGTGGAGGAGGAATTGGCTGGACCACGAGAGTGTTGAAAGTGTGGAGCCGTGTAGCTAGGCAGCAGCTAGGAGTCTGTCCCCCACCCAGTCACTGTCTACACATGCATTTTAAAGCAGTAAATTTTCCCACCAACAATACTATCTCACAGCAGAGTTAATTAGTTTACTGCGCCCCAATACTGGCACATTGTAGATGGTGACGTTTTACTGCAGAGCTAAGTAGTTCACTAAAGCACATGTGTATATGAAGCCACTGTGTACTATGCAAGTGTTTACATCTCCAAACTCCATTTTTGATGCAGATTCTCATGTATTTCAAATACTATACAGATGCCATAATGTCTAATGAGACATCAGTAAGTCTATTTATATAGTATTAGTATTGCATTCTAGTAACTCATCTGTAATAAAGATCATACAAATATTCCAGAATTTTAACTAACTGCTTTCACAATGCAAGGCATGCATTTCATAGATAGATGGATATGTTTCCCATAGTAAATGTGGAAATAATTACCTAAGATACTGCAGCACAGGTTCTGTCTTCCTTTTAATAACCTAGGTATTGCTACCATTACACATCCGGCTTTTGCAATAATGGTGCCTCAATGGAAAGAGCTCATTATCTAGAATAAATAAAGGTATTTTTGCACTTCTGTTTAAAGTATAAGATTTAAATAAACAGACAGAAATAGGTTTGTGTTTATTTTTTGTACATTCACCATCTCCTCCCCACCACCCACACCCCAAATCATGGTGGAGGCATCCTTTTCCATCTAAACCAGTGTTTCTCAGCCTTTTAAGTACCAAGTACCCCTAACTTTTGAAAAATTTCCAGGGAATTTTATATTTACAGACTGATGTGTGCCATATGTTGGAAGAAGGGCTCTGTATATGAGGTCGTGATATGACAGATGTCTGATCTGGTGTGGGTAGGGTTGCCACCTTTTACACCAGGGATACACAACTCAAGTATGTACCTGGGCTAGAGGTGATGTTGGCCAAAGCTAGGAGGGCTGAACCCAGTGCCACGCAAAGCGCGGCATGCCAAATTATTACTGGAGATTTTAAAGTGCTGCACAATGTGTGGTGCACCAAATTTTTTTCCCATATTTTTGAGAGGAGGAAGGGGTGAGAAAGAGGAAAAGAGGGTGAGAGAGTGTTGGGGTACCCGTGTACCCCCTACCGGTGTTTCACATACCCCCAGGGGTATGCGTACCACAGGTTGAGAAACTATGATCTAGACTATTCAGTAATATAGATAAATATCCTTTCCCACATAGGGAAGGCTGGTCAAATTTGTATGGACACATATCCAAGCAGTTTCCATTTATGTCAATAGAATTGTACAGGATGTTAGAGTCTGTTATCTCTATCTCTTCAGTGTGACGCATTACCAAGGTGGTGTATATGAAGATTGCCAAATTAGTGCTACCCATATTTTGTCTATACCCTGGAGAAACCAGTGGATCCTGCTCCTCCCTCCCCATTTTTTAAATTTATTTTAAAGTAAGAATTCTGATTTGCTCTGTAACACCACAGTATCAAATAAAATGCATCTTATTTTTTTCTGTTTAGTTTTTTATGGATTGTACAATCTTCTGAGGGACTTCAGAGAAGGTCAGTCTTTGTCAACAAGCAGGGACCAACTCTGTTCTTTCCCCTAGTCAAAATACTGCAGTGAGATTAGAGACTACTGAAAAGAATATGCTGCACTTCCCTGTGTCTTTATCAAGAGGCCATTGCAGTCCTATGATAAAAGCAATTCATCAGACGAAATAACAACACACAAATGTTACCCACAGCTCCACTAAGTTTATTCTCACTCCTGCCTTTGCCCCCAACACCTCTTGCATCTGATGCCATATGCTTCAAAGCAATCCCAAGGGAGCAGGGGCAGAGCCGTGGGCTCTGGCATGTCTGGCTCTCCACAGTCGTTCACTTGCATGTTGGTGAAGACTCTTTAATGTTAATCAAATTCACACAGCCTGTTTATGCCAAAAAAGCAAACATGAAATAATAAACATTAGCAGTTCTTTTCAATAATCAAGCTATCCTAGAATTGAGACTCTGTCATAAGAGGGGTTTTTTTTAAGAAAGAAGTTTAATGTGTACCGCCTGAAAGCAACCTTTTCCTACCTCAGAGATTTAAAAATGAGCACAAGGGTCTTTCAGGCATTGAAAGGGCTGGGGTGGGAGGTTGTAATTTTTTTAAATTAAGTTTTTAAAGTATCACAGACTAAGATAAAACTTTTCACAGATTTGAAGAGGAGAGAGGAATACCACTATTTAGACCAGTGAGTCACAATTTTTGGTACTACAAAAATAGAAAAAGAATAAAGTTATGTATTTATGTTAAACTTCTAGAAAAAGGAAATTATCCCATTCTCCTCCCAGGTTTTTAATAAATTTGATCTGTGCTCACGTAGTCACATAAGTATACTTAGAAAGTGCTAGGATACTGCAGTGATGGACAGGATATAAGATTTGAGACAGATGTAAAATACAAAAGATTTACTTTGATTTCCACTGTACACCTTTAAACAGTTAAAAGGATTTCTCCAACTCCCTACAACACTCTATCATATTTTACAATAATTTGTGAACTGCAGAGCAGAATGTGATCGCTACTATTTAGCCGGGATCAGGACAAGTCATGTTCCTCATATCACTTAAATCAGTTCATCACAATTACAAATTCAAAATAAAAAAAAAATCCACTTCAGGGATTTCTTTAAATGAATGACTGAATTAAATTCTGCACTAAGTACCACTCCACTGCTACCACTACACTTCTGATGTTGCAAAGGTTTGGGGCAAAATCTGGCATTCAATCTAGGAGTAAAAAAACACCAATAGCATATTCAACAGAATAAACTAAGAAAGGACAGAAAGTATTGTTATGATTTGGCTGGAGTTTGAATTAAATAAACATTCAGCAACTCACCAAAAATACTGAACTTTTTCCTACTGATTGGGACACACAAGTGGTTCACGAGGGTTCTGTTAAGCTGTGGACCTGAGGCTGTACTTTATTTTTTTGGAAACATAGCATCCTTTTAGTTTTACTAGTCTTGTATCGCTTGGACAATAAGACATACAGCACAGGATTGACGCATGGGTGAAGATACTGAAGTATATTACAGACAAAATAGAAAGTGTCCCAAACATAGCCATGATGGAAGAGTCTTAAGCAGATGCATAACTCCAGGATATACAGTGGAAGCCAGCATGCTGAGAAGGTAGCAGCTGCACAAAAGATCATTATTGAGGCTCTTCGGGTGTTTCTGGAGCTCACCAAAGACATCATGGGACTTTTGTGCAAGAAGAGAGCAAGCCGGATATAGTTAAATGCAATTATCAAGATTGGGATCAAATAATATAAAATAAACTGGCTAAGCACAATCCAGTAGTGCTGCTGGTGGGGAGCTGGCAGGCAAAATGTGACATTTGTTCCAACTCTTGTTTCCGCAGTGGCATGGATTCGCAATGGCAGACTGATGATAACGCTCAATGCCCAAACTGTAGTCAGCATAAATGTTGTGGTAGTCTGCCTGGGAGCTCTGTAAGGACTCAAGATGATTCTAGCTCTAGTGACAGAGACAGCACACAAAGAATATATGCTAGCAGCTAGGGAGAAAGCCAGACCAAACTGGAAAACCTTGCAGAATGTGTCTCCCAAAAACCAAGTGTACCAGACAACAGAAGCAAGAATGAAGGGCATCAGTATAAGGGTAAGCAGATCTGCAACAGCCATGCTCAGGAGAAGAATGTCCAACTGGCTTTTCTGCATTGAACGATGTGTAGCAAAGAGTAAGAAAACCAATGCATTGGCACAAAATCCAATGGCCAAGATCAGTGCAAATGCGCAGGAAAATACTAAAACATAATTTATATACATTTTATAAAGGCAGTTGGAAGTTTCTCCTTTGAAAAAACAGGAAATAAAGTCCATAGTGTGCCCTGCACAACCCACAGGGAAAACTCCTTGATAATTCTTCCTTGATCTTTGCTTTTCACTACCTCTTCTTCTTTCTGTCTCCAGTGAGCTCTATAAGCAGTTTGTAGAATTCCACTTGCTCTGGAGTTCAAGAAAAAAAGTAATGTTAAAAAATATCAACTGCTATCAAGGCAGGTTGCCAGAATTAGCTTTTAAAAGTTGTTTTTGGTACAGTTTTGCCTCTTAAGAGTCCAGATATCAATATTGCTCATTGTTTCTGTCCTTTCTGATTAATATTTCTATATAGTACTTAGTCTTATTTTAAAAAAGAAGAGAAAAGAAAACAATATGCTGCCTTTCCCTCAAATAATGCTTTTCTGAACAAACAGGGAAAGAAGGAAACCAAAGTCCAGCTTCTGGTAACAGGATGATGCTCTGATCCATGAGCTATATGTAATCATTGTGCACTTTATGCATGAATACTTCTTTCAATTCAGCAGCCCATAATGGGCTTTTAAGGTAAATCCTTTCTGGTAAGGTGCCCTTGAGGGAAATTCCTCTGCCAATATTAAATAGCATGTACATGCACTAAATATTATTAAGTCAAAGGTTAGGTCTGAAGACAGATGGATAGGTGGCTAGTGCACCAAAGTCAAATTGGCAAGCATTGAGCAAGAAAGGTAAAAATGAAAATAGTCTAGTAGATCTCTGTGGAAATTACCTGAAGATGGGAAAGATTATGGGCAAAAATGGAGTAGCAGAGATCAATTTCATATCACTGGTTGAGAAGCTTTGCTTTAAAACAGCTTGTTGTTTGTATGGTCGTAGGGCACCTATACACGTGCAGGGAGGCTGCCCCAATTAAAGCGTGGTGGAGCAGACTCAATCAAGTGTGCTGGAGCATGGTACTTACTGTGCTCCAGCAGACTCCAGCCTCATGTGTATCAGCTTCCCTGCACTGAAAAATGGCGGTTGGTCAAATGAGCTTTAGTTAAAGTGCCCCCAACTGCCATTTTTCAGTGCGGGGATGCTGATACACATGAGGCTCTGGGCGCTTCAATTAGAGTAGCTCTCGGAGCCACTCTAATTAAAGCACCCCCCCTCCGAAAACCTGATCATGCGTATAAACACCCATAGTGCCTAGATCCCCTCTGCAGAATATTGGCTTCAGTTAAAAACTGTACAGGCAGCCCCAAAACACTGACTATCTAGACTAAGGCAAAATGTGCATGAAATGAAAGGTTTGGAGAAAGCAAGGCTGGGTAAGAGCAGTACCCAGTAGTAGTTGTTTCATTTGTCAACATTTCCAGCATTAACAGGTCAGAAAAGTTTAGCTTCCAATGATGTCATTTGAATCTTTCTTGCCTTACCACCCATTTGATTCTGATATTATTCAAAAGTTATTTCTAGTCTTTGATTACTGCCTAATTACTTTTGGAACCTATGACCCCATCTTTCCTGACACTGCTATCAAGAGGGAGCAGTTGATAAGGCTGCTAAAATCAGGTGCAGAATTAGAAATGAAGGAAGGAGGGGAGAAACAATAGTAATCGGAATGATGTGATTCAAAAGTCAAATATTATGTGACTTAAAATGTCATAAGTGGTTTTCTTGCATGTACACTGAGCACCGTAGCTTTCTAACAGCATGTGGCATTTGTTTCTAGAACTGATACTGCCCATCCATTAATATGGCCCCTAGTCCCTCAGGTTAGCTAGGCTTTTTAGGCACTCATGTCCTGATGGTTCAGGGGCAGAACTTCTTCTGTGTATTTTTCTGCTTTTACTGAACAGAATGCAACCCTGCCCTGAGGTTTTTGAAAAGAAGAGGCAGGTTATATCTTAATGCTTGATATGTGCAAAGATGAGCCATAAAAAGTTACCTTTTCATTAGTTATTGTCCAAAATAAAGTCACCCTTTCATTTCTCTTCTCAAACTGCACCACAGTTTGAAATTACATCCTGATTCTCCAGCCTGCCGCCTGTGCCCTTGTCCTGGTATGACTCTCTGGGTGCAGGGGAGCTTATAGCCTCATACCAATCCTTTCCTTCCCTTCCACAAACCTGTCATGTGGAAGAAGAGTGTCCTGCCATTTCAATTATCCTATATCTTTGTATGAAGTGCTCAGATTCCTGTTCTCTCTGATGTATTCAGGGGAGACCTTAAAGACCCTTGCACTGGGACTCCAACATGTGGAACCAGTTTGGAGTGGCAAGTAATGTCCTCCATTTTGTCAGACGTACATTTTCAAATCAGAGATTAAATTTATCACTGGCCTCAGAGGCAGAGCTTGGTGTATTTGGCAAGGAGCCTGTCTTGCTCCCCTTGACTGTAGTGATGCAATTGAGGGCCTTACGCTGCTATGCCACCCACCATCTTGGCTTAATTAAACAGGATTATCCAAATAGCCTGGCTCAGAGTTTTTCTTATTTTCCAGCTCCAATTTTATGATTGCTCTTAAGGCAGTGCTGCCATCCACCCCACACATTTCCAGGTTTATTCCTGGTTGCAGTTGGTCTCACCAAGTAGGAAAGTATGAATTTGCAACCTTGTGGTTATTTTTATATAAGAATGTCTTAATACATGGTGGATGTTTGAGTCTAGCTTTCTATGTTTTTCAACTGGTGTCTGTATTTTGATTTTTAATTTGCTTCTGAGCAAGACTGTCTACAAACACTGGCCAAATCTAGCTATAAAGGACTCTCGGATCTGGAAGGGGTCCCTTGAGAAAGCACTTCAAGACATTTATTCAGCACTGGCTGGTTTCACATTTGGCTTGAAGTCTGACAACTTTCCACCAGACCTGCAGCATAGTAAAGCACATCCTCTCTATGACAGCAGCAGAGCCAAGGAACTAGCAGGTTGCAGGAGTAAATGCTATAAAGCAGATGTTATTAGTGGGCTTCTCCAAGGGTGGGAGGTTGAGTACAGTAGCCTTATTAGTCTCAGAGGTGGGCCATGACATTGCCGTCTTATGAGCAAGCTGTGCCTACAGTATTTGGCTCAGCACAGCATCCTGAAAATTCCAGTGCTGAGCAGCACTTTTGCGCGATGTGTAAACTCTATGCTAGATTTGAAAGGAAAGATTTTGATTAAAATCAGCATTTTAGAGCCTTCTCTTGGCAGCCATCATGGTGTTAAGGATGGACATAGTTGGAGACTCCTAGAGTAAAGAGGCCCAATGTGTGAATGTTTAAACCAGGTTCTATCCAGTTGTGATGGTGGTTTTTAAAGGGAAAAATACTGCTGTATATTTACACATAGCGCCTGATTTTGCTCCTATTAAACCAATGGCAAAGCTCCCGATGACTTCCATAGGTGCCTGCCTCAAAATGTTTGAACAGTAAATATATTCTTCTGGGTGGGAAACCAGGATAGAAATCTCTGACAGCTTGCTCTCCATATTGCAAATGTCAAGATTTTTCAACACTAGGCTCAGAAATGTTAATTCAACTTTAAAAACCTTTTAAATTTCAAACACAGTAGATGGCCAAACCTCACTACTGTCACTCAGTGTAAGAAGACAGCATATACATAAGGCCTAGATTTACCTCAGTCCACTGCTTGTGCGTGTGTATGTGAGTATATATAGTTTTACACAACTATAAATTTGTAAAAAAAAACAACAACTCACATACATACATACATTACACACATACACACACATATCAGAGATGTTGAGTACAATGATTATAAATAATAGCTTTTGCTCCTAGAGGACCATTTAACAAAACACCTCAGCGTTTTTGTGCTTTACTTCCTTCGACACTACAGGAAGAAATGTTTGAGTGCTAATTGAAGTCAAGGGTGTTAACCAGTAGTTAGAATTTCAAAGAGAAATAGAAAGTTTGTTCTTTTTTGGGGCAATCACATTCTGAGTTAGGATGATATTTAACCCAGGACACTTTAATACCATGGCCTGTAAAACAATTATAGGACTCAGTCAAAACAGTAGTTTTAAAGGTTGATGAACACCTTAGAATGATGTTTAAGGTCTATAATACCTACAACTCACAAAACAGGAAATCAGATTTTTAGAAAGTAAAAATGTACTAGCATTTGTTGGCTGACCTTCCGTTAGGTAAAGCTATCTCTTTCACTTCTCCCTAAAAATCTGAAACAAAAGCCTTTTCTCAACAATTGTCTCTGAAAGTCTCCTCACCCAAGTGAGTTCACATACAAAATGTAGATTTTTTTCCTCAGACAGAGGTAAGGACCATTTCTTAGTCCAAAGTAATACCTAATGCTTTCTTGTTATCTGAGCTTTACACTTCATTCTTTAATTTGTATCCACAGAGTAAAGTTTTAATAACTTTTTAATTCCACTAGCATCAAATTAAATGATCTTATAAAACAGTATATTTGTTCTCTAAAACACTAGGTTTGTTGGTGCTCTGTGGTCTCTTTCAGTCATTTGAAGGGGTCTCCTGTATCCCAAAGGCTGGGAAAGATCCATCCAGTGCAGGTTGGTTCTACCAGGTTTCCTACTTCCAGGTAATGAAAGTATCTTCTCTGTAAAACTCTTATCTAGTATAACCCTTGGTCTCACAGTGTTTTGTTTTTCTTGAATTTTTTGCCTAGAATCAAGGTGGATATTTGCTCAGAGAACACAATTAGCTCATCTGGCTTATTTTGGCTCTTGAGAAAGATGGGGAAAAAGAAAGATATGATATGCTCTCTGATCATCATATTAGAAAGAGGAAGCATAAGATGCCCCCTTTGCTCAGCAAATATCCTGTGTCCTCTTGTATAATTTTCAGTCTGAGTGATCCAGATAGTAAGCCCTTGTGAAGCTAAGCAAGGTTCGGTGCTTTAGGTGGAATACTGTAACTCCTGGAGACAGCTTGGAAAAAGCTAAGTGCCTTTGCTGAGTCTACCAGAAAATTGACAAAGCCTTGCAACTATGAAGCCTATCTTGGATGGTATAAGTCAGTTCTGTGGAGGCAGAAGCAGTGTAGCAGCTGCCTCTGTGGAAGGCAAAGTTTATCCAGAATCAGTGGGTGCCTGTAGACATGTGGGGAGGCTGCTCCAACATGCTGTAATTGCAACACATCAGAGTAGACTTGATTAATTGAGTCTGCTGGAGCATGATAATTAGCATGCTTCCAGCAGCCTCCACATCTTTTGGTTTGGTATCCCCATACTTCAAAATGGTGGCAGGAGTGCTTTAACTAAAGCTCATTTGACAAGCTTTACTTAAAGTGCCCACACTGCCATTTTGAAGCGTGGGGACATGGATACACGAGGCGCTGTGGGCTTTTTAATTAGAGTGGCTTCTGAAGCACATATAAAAACACCTCATGATATTAGCACTCAGTTGAATTTAGCTCATAGATCTTTTGTCTTGCAAAAGTTCTCTTAAAACAGCAGTTGCTAGTGATTCAAAGGGATGCAGACACATTTATTTTTGTATTGGTTTGTTGGTTCTGAGTTAGGGGGAGCCTAAATCACTGGTCTCTGGTTCCAGATCCAATGGAGAAAGGCTTCTTTTCTGTAAGGGCCTTTCTTGTTCTTGCTGTCTTTGTTCAAAGGAATGACCCCCAATAAAGTCAGTCTCCAATTGCTTTCCAGACACAGAATGCAAAAAGAGCATAGATACAGGCTATTACACTGACATTTTTATTTTAAAAGATAAATACTGTGGGGAACGTAAAAGTGTTGTATAAGCTAGATAATCTAAAACGAACTTATTAGTCAATTATTTTTGTGGGAGATATCTTTTATTGGACTGACTGAATGGTTGGGATAGACTTAAATGAAACTTCAAGTTGGTCCAATACAAAAATCACCCCCAAAATCCTTGCTTCTTACCTATTTCCTGGACCACTGATACACTGAGTAGCTACAGCATCATTCAAACACACTCAGAACTTGGTCAGAAATTTTTGAGTCTCTCCATCCATCTGAAATAAATAAACTGGATGCATCCTATGGTGTATGGCACTTTCAAACAAGCTTAGAAACCCAGGTTATCTCTGGTTTATGTGTGCAGTTGATCCATTGACAAGGTATCAGAATGAGAAATGGCAGCATGGGATGCTCCTTTGTGTTTTATTGCTGGCTGGCTTTGAGAGAGTTGCTGTACCTTGGAGTCTCCTCATGTGACAGGGATAATGAATCACCCCTTCATTACTAGTAAAATGCTCTGGGATCTAATGAGAAAAAGTGCGGCATTCAGCAAGGGTAAACATTTGTGTGATCTGTCGTCCTCTGTCATGGTATGAAGAGCCAGGATTTCAGTTCATTGGTTTTAGCTAAATTCTCCCTGCTTTTGTCAACTGCAGAGTATTTTTAAATGATGTCTCATTAATACCTTCTTTATACTAGATTTGTTTTTGACTTTCCATTATCTACATTTGGCTAATAGTAATAAAACTATTTGAGGATCTTTGGGGATAAAAGATGCAATGTATTGCTGAAATATTATGTTGCTATTTTGTTATGTTTTAATATTAACCAGTCTTCCAGGCACTTTGTTGAAAACTGGATATTGTTAAAAGAGTCATGTAGGGTTATAAGAGCCATGTGAATACACGATTTTTCAGATTGCTGGCTATGTCAAAAGATTGAAAAGGGAATTTTGTTTTGGGTCATAATTTGCTTGTTTCTTTAATGACTTTTTATTAAGTTTTGGTAATATTCTAATATTATAAAAGCCTAAGTCTGTCATCTGTCTGTCCATAATGCTTTATTTGCACTTTGATTGGCTGATGGAAACAGCCAATCAGAGTGCTCCAAATGTGGGGGAGCGCTGCCATGATTCTGAAGCCACGCCAAGGACCGGACAGAGGGTGGGAGAGCCGAGGCCAGCACTGCTGGCCTCGGCTCCCCAACCCTGCTCCTTGCAAGAGGCAGAACAGCAGTGGCATGGTGTGTTAGATGGTGGCACTTCATCCCAGCTCCCTCCCCTCCCTGCCCACCCCTCCCCCCCATCTTTCTTGATGGGCAATCAGCTAGTTTGAAATAAAAACAGTGTTTCAAAATGAAAAAAAAAGTCAAGACTTTCTAAAGGAAGCCTTTTTATGAGTTGTTTAAACTTTTTCCAAAAAAATTAATTTTTCAGGACAAGATATCCATCAGAATCTATCTGAATTGGTGAATAGTTTTAGTGAATAGTTGCAATTTTTGCTTCCTTCCTCCCCACCGTCCCCAAAACACCCTGTCTCGCTTACAAGCAATTTTATTTTATTTTTTAAAAGGTGTTAGTGATGGCTATGCCATTTTGGTAGCTGGGATAAACGTGCACAGTCTCTATGCTTCTGTATATGTAGAAAGTTTAAGGTTAACATTGCAAAGCCCTCTCTGCTTCCATGGACTCTCTCCAGCATGTAACTTTCTTGACAGTATCCACAAAAAGGTAACAATGCTCCAAGCTCATCAGGGAGCAGTAAAGAACCTCCTGGGTAAATGCAATTGGATTAAAGTTTTGGATTATAATATATTTGCACTTGACAGATTTTCCAGTATCTTTTTTCACACTGGTGTTGATAACACAGCTTTTAGTGGCTTTTATAACCACATATGCAGCATGGAGCACAGCAAATAGATCATTAATTCCTTAAAAGTACAATTTAATGCAATGCTTCATGACAGGAAGTGAGCAGCACAGTAAAACCTTTACTGTTTGAAACCACACTTAATATTTTTATGGCACATTTGGCTTTACAAAATCCTCTTTGTGACTCACCACTTCAAAGCAAGATCCTGGAGACCCATTAAAATTGTGGCTGCAACCCCTGTGTGCAACTACAAACAGTCTTGAGGTATTTTTAAATCTCTCTTTCAAGTAAGAAGGCTTCCATGCAGATTAACTAGAGAGCCATTCTCTGTAAAACTTTTAGTTTAATATGCCCATGTGCAAACAAACCCTGAGGGAATGGGAGACTGATTTAATTTTTTGTCTTGATGTACCATGATTTGCACTATATAAATAGTTCATGGTCTTCCCTGTATCTTCCAAAAATGGTATCTCATGCAAACAGCCACAAAAGAGTGCCCTTCATGTATCTTGACTATTGTAAGTTTAAGCCTGAGAAACATGTCACAGCGCTAATTTATGAAGGAGCTAGAAGCATGTTACTATTTTCTCCTTAATACTTTGAAAATATTTTCTCTGAACCCCCAGATTATAATTAATAAGACAATATGACCTAGAACAGTGGTTCTCTATCGTTTTAGATTCAAGGAACC
The DNA here is from genome assembly GCF_001723895.1 of Crocodylus porosus. NCBI lineage: Eukaryota > Metazoa > Chordata > Crocodylia > Crocodylidae > Crocodylus > Crocodylus porosus. The sequence continues at coordinate 14,226,661 of NW_017728931.1, read as the reverse complement.
CCTTGTTAAATTCAGGGCACCTCAGAAAATGCCAGCTCTTAGCTTTCGTTCATTTTTTGACTACAGAAAAATAATAGAGCAATTCTTCTGTTGTAAAGAGCTCAGAAAGAGTGCAATAGGTCAAAATGTCTTTGACGTTATGGATTCCTGTTTGAAACCTCTGGGTGTGTCCAGATGAGCGTGCACATGCAGTTTGTACCTCAAACCTGTTTGTGGCATCTCAAACCACACACAGCTCATGTGCAACCATTTGGCATACTACAGATTTGCAGTGCAGTACCAATATTTGATTTTGGAACTTCTGGTATCAAAAAAACTGCAGCAAAAAAGTGGCATGGTGCAGCTCAAGGAGCATGTGCTGATGCAACTGGAGGCTGAGTCCTTCAGGAAAACAGCAGTTTTCCTGAAGCAGAGCATTTTGCCCTGCACCAAACACCATGTGCAGGGGCATGCACAGTGGCAAAAAGCAGCAGCACAAATTTGTGCTGCTGCCATTTTTGCCTCAACAAATGCATGGCCCTGTATGTGGGGATGTGCCTCTGGGTTAATCTTGTGAATCGTGTAGTTGTTTGCACACCAAAGTGCATCCTTAAAATATTGCTGCAGCACCCTGCTTGAGAATTACTGGTCTAGAATAATAAAAAACAGGCTTGGGAACTGAAAATGCCCAAGTTCTAATTTCATCACTGTCTTTGGTACATTGTGTAACTTTAGGGAGGACGTCCAACATCTCTTTGGCTATTTCCCACTTCTCTAAATGGGATTAAATTGATCTAGCACACTGAGGAGCTGTGATTAGTTAGCTAGTATTCAGAGTTTCATAGATGTTAGGGTCAGAAGGGACCTCAATAGATCATCGAGTCCAACCCCCTGCATAGGCAGGAAAGAGTGCTGGGTTCAGATGACCCCAGCCAGATGCCTATCTAATCTCCTCTTGAAGACCCCCAGGGTAGAGGAGAGCACCACCTCCCTTGGGAGCCCATTCCAGATTTTGGCCACTAACCGAAGAATTTCCTCCTACTGTCCAGTCTAAACCTACTCTCTGATAGCTTATGGCCATTATTTCTTGTGACCCTCAGGGATGCCTTGGTGAGTACAGCCTCACCAATTCCCTTCTGCACCCCCATGATGAATTTATAGGCAGCCACAAGGTCGCCTCTCAACCATCTCTTGCAGAGGCTGAAGAGGTCCAGATGCCCTAGGCTCTCCTCATAGGGCTTGGTCTGCAAGCCCTTAAACATACAAGTGGCCCTTCTCTGGACCCTCTCCAGGTTATCCACATCCCTCTTGAAGTGTGGCACCCAAAACTGCACGCAGTACTCCAACTGTACTCTGACCAGTGCCCAGTAGAGGGGAAATATCACCTCCTTGGTTCTGTTTGTCATGTATCTGCTGATGCATGATAAAGTGCAGTTAGCTTTGCTGATGACTTCATCACACTGATGACTCATGTTCATCTTGGAGTCCACTAGGACTCCGAAATCCCTTTCTGCTTCTGCACTGCCAAGCAGGTAATTTCCTAGGCAGTAGGTGTGCTGGACATTTTTCCTCTCTGGGTGCAGCACTTTGCATTTCTCCTTGTTAAATCTCATTCTGTTGTTTTCTGCCCATTTGTCCAGCCTGTCCAGGTCTGCCTGTAGTTGTTCCCTGCCCTCTGGTGTGTCCACTTCTCCCCACAGTTTTGTATCATCTGCAAAATTGGACAGAGTACACTTCACTCCCTCGTCCAAGTCACTGGTGAAGACATTGAAGAGTATCGGTCCAAGGACCAAGCCCTGCGGGACCCCACTGCGTCTGTCCCAGAGGGCAGGCCAGAAAGAGTTAACCTGTGTCTGGCCACCAGTTCCTGGGCCAGAAGAGCAGCAGCAGCAGCAGCAGCAGCTGAGTAGGCAGGTTAACCCTTCCCTGCGTGCTCCATTGGGACAGGCAGTGCAGACAACCTGGGGGTGGGGGGAAAGTGGGAGGCAAGAGGCAGGGGTGAACCCCAAGGGGCAGAGCAGGAGCCATGGGGGACAGGGAAGAAGACTGGAATGGTGGTGGAGAGGGGTGGGATTCTTATCTTTCAGTCCTCCAGGCCCCTGCTGGCCTGAACATGTGACTGCTCCAAATTCAAGCTAGCACTAACACGCATCAACATGTGTGTGGCTCACAATGTAACATGTAACAAGGCCCTTAGAAAGAGGTTCAGTTAACTTTGATTTCTGCAAGTTTTCCAGCAGAGATCAGGTGTTAATGATACAGTGACTTTCTCTTGTTAAGACAGTACCTAGAGGCGCCATGTGCTTGTTATACTGCCAAACACATACTAAGAGATAGTCCTTACCTTAACAAATAAATATAAATAGACCAGACAAGCCAAGAGTTGATGGGAAAAGAACGAAGAGTTGGGGCAAGAGCCAAAGTCCCAGGTCCTAATATGGTGTCCTATCTTACAGTCCACCCCATCAACATCATACATTACTGTAGAGATGTATTCCTTAGGAAGGAAGTACCCACTCCTTTGCAAAAGAATGAAGGTTGAACCTGTCTTTCAGTGGTGTTCAGATGAATTCCTGAAACAATATTACTTTATCAACATCTCACATTTTCAGGAAAAAAAATGTAAATCTTAAAATGTCTGGAAATGAAGAGTTTTAGGATCCAGCCACATAATCCTTCATTACTCACTGTCACTACTTCAGCTTTCCTTAGGAATTCCATGTGCTTTGACTGAACATTGAAAGCTTAAGTCAGGTTGGCATGTAAGGGTGACAGAAACTGAATTCTGTTTTATCAGATCTTATGAGAGCCATGAATGCAGGGTTCCCTACCTAGTCTATAAGAAGCATGCATGTGGCTGGGGGAATTGTATGTGTGTGATATGTAGTGGCAAAAGAGAAGATTGTATCCACATGGAAATCCCACGGATAAACTTTTTCATCTAGAAAACTTCACTTTTTTAAACTTGGGGTTGTTTTGTGACAAAAGCTTTCACTTTTTCTGTTACTCTTCCTATCTTCCCGGACCATCACTGTCCCTCCTATAGTTTTATCCCCCTTATTAGGAACGCTGAGTGACTCCTTTTTGGATCTGAATCTTGGTATATTAGGTGTTTGATTAGCAATGGGGCCCAAGCCAAGCTTCTGGGTTCAAACCATGGAGAAGTTCAAACCAAGATCCAAATCTTGGGGCTCTACTCCATCCTGTTTTTTATTAAATGACTTGGACTCAAAATAGAGGGAAAGGGATAAATGGGTGGAAATAGGCAAAGCCAGATCTCTGTTGCCCTCCTTTTCCCTCCCCTAACATTGTTGCTGTATCAGGCAGAATTTATTCCTCCTTCTCCCATCCCCCTATCTCCCTCTGAGTGGGAAAGAGGATCTATAAAAGCTAATAGAAATGAAAAAAGTAGAATCTTGATCTTTAGACTCTGAGTTTGACTGAGAGCCAAGGGTTCCACACAGCAGGCCTTTCATAACAGGGAAAACTAGCACTAGATCTGTTGGGTATGCAAGGCGACCGCATAATGCTCAGCACATGTCAACATAACTGATAACCAAATTGTACCTCTCAACCTCCCATACAGCATAACATTGGCCAGCAGCCAGCCTCTAAATCCTAATTAACACACTGCCACACTATGACTGGAAGGTTAAAGCCACAATTTTATTTACTGCACAATTAAAGGATAAACATGACTTAATCATATCTTAAACATTCAGCATTTACGAGAAACTTTCAACATCTTTCTAGCAGCCCTTTTGACCTCACCCATCCAAGCAGACCTCCTGTAATGTGGCGTAACCATTCATTCCACTAAGGGACACCAATGTTCTTAGCAATGCTACATACTTCTATCCCTGAAAAAGAAAATAGAAACAAGAGGTGTCTAAATAGGTGTTCTCCTGTGTGTCAGAAGATAAGAGTGTTCAGAGTCCCATCCCTCTGTCTGACAGTCCTTGGCAAGATCCCTTGGCAGCTGGTATGGCATGGCATTGCTCCACTGCGGTCAGTAAGACTCTGTTTCACTTTCTCCTAGTAGCAAGAAAGATGTGTTTCTTGGCAGGACTCCCTACCAGTTGTGCTCAAAATGCAATAGCATAGGTTCCAGTCTTGCAGAGGCATATTAATATGCTTAATTTAATGCACTGGGAGCACACGAGTCTACCTCAAAGAGCTTACAATGCATCAGGTTTGATGCAGTTTTTCCAGGTTCAGCACTTTAAAAGTTGGTCATTATTGCAAGTACAAATAAAGACAGACTGATATGAAGTATTTTCAATCAGGGCTGGTTTCTTTTTTCTTAAGAGAACTGGCATTTCAATGACAAATGTGTCTCTTCCAGTCACAATGTGAAGAGTTGCAAATTCACATTTGAGCTGGCTTCTCTCTTGTTTCCTGCTCAAGTAGACACATTATCCTAATAGATAGATGAGACACTAGATACTCATGGAAACACCCACTGAGTGAGTGCAGAAAAATACAGATCCCTAGAAGGGGGATTGGAGGGTGCCAGGAACAAACAAACTTCTGTTTCAGAGTTAAAAATGCATTCAGCAGAGGGTGTTGTTTATTGATGTATTTTTCTATTTTATATTAATATGATACCTGTCCTGACAGGGTACATCATAGAGAAAACCATTAGACAATTTATAAAAAACTGTCCATGATAAACAAGATTAAACCTTCTCCCAGTTAAGTACTCATCCATCAAGAAAGAAGTAGGAAAAGAAAGAACAAAGTGGTTCCCCCTTTCCTTTTTGCCTGTATTATTTGTCAGCTTTATGTAGCTAATGGCTTAAGTGAAGACATCACAGTAACTGCTCAGCTAGCACTATTAACCATGCCCCTCACAGTTATATGGACTCCTCTCTTGTGTGGAGAGAAGGAAGAAGAGAAACAAGCTGTTCCTATCAAAAAAGGTCTCTACAATGTGCCTGTTAGTACCTAGATACATTGATTTCATAACCGGTACTTTATAATAGGGAGTAAAGCTGATCAAAAAATGGGAACATTGACCTTTTAATTGAAAAAGAATCAATATCCACCTCTAATGGGGTTAACATTGTTGCTTACAGTGATTTGTTTTTACAACCTGTCTTACATATTTCTCTGATGTGTCTAGATGCTACAGGATACATATTTCACAACATGTAAAACTTCATATAAGAATATGTATGAAGAGAAATGGGTATTTGTGGGACTGCTTTTTCTGATGCATAGAGAAGTAGGTGGAAAGAGGATAGCATTTTTTTCATTGCAAAATGTACTGAAATACTAATATGGATATCTTGATGGATATTCAGCTTGTTGGACACTCAGAGCTGGGGATTAGGAGTTTAAGATTCTGTTCCCAGTTCTGCCAGTGATGTACCTGTGACCATGACAGGCAACTCTAATTGTATTGTGCCTCTGTTTCTCCATCTGTAGTATAGTTAATACCAACAAAAGGTGTGTGCTGTGAAGCTTTCTTAATGTTCAGGAAAAAAGCTTTGGTTTCCTTGGATAAAGATGAAAGCTCCATTATAAGTACCATGTAGTGGTATTGTTACAGTAAAATGGTGGGCTTACATGCGTGTGTGTGTGTGTATCTGCAAGACTAAATACTGTATTTACTCACATATAAATGGGATTTTTGCCCCCAGTGAGCACTGGGGAGAAAAGCCCGTCATCTTACAATTGCATTTAAGAAAATCTCATTAAATACATCATTAATCATTAAACTGCTGCCAGAAGCAGCAGGTGCTCAGTAATAAAAACTAACTATGAAGTTAATTAAATGCAGCCAACACCGAACATGCCTGTAAAACACATGACCCATATTGGACAAATATACTGATTTTTTCTTGCAAATATATTTATATATAATACACACACACACCTCTTCCAATCTGTCTTGTGACTGATATTGTTCACTCGAGAGTCCAAACTCACCATTACAGTTACACTATTCTCATTCCTGTTACAGTAACTACACTGCACTCCTGAACACCCATGGTCTGTCACCTTTAACCATCACAACCATGCAAAGGACCACCTCAGAACTCCCCTTCCCTCCCCACTCTCAATTCCCCACCTGTTTCCCCAGTCCTTCCATTCTTCATTGTAGCCATTATCTTCACTGTTATCATCTCTGTCATCATCACTGTCATGTGATAAAATGTGCAGTGGTTTGCAAAAATGATAAAATGCATCAATTCTAAATGAACTAAGTCTGTGGGTACCTGTAATAATTTGCCTATATGCAAAGTACTACAGATATGTCTATTTCAAAGTCAGTTTTCAGATTTGTCCCTCTCTGCCATGTGCTCAGGGAGAGCAGCATCTAATAGTAAAGGGAGACAAGGAGGTGCAGAAGGAAGAACTTGGGGGGAAAGAATGCAAGGAGGCTACCTGACCCCCCACCATTTACTTTCACATTCAAGGAAAATCTCCAATAATTAGATTCTATACATGGAAAATTATAACAAATTCATACATTTTCTGTACTGTATATAGAATCTGATTATGGGGGGGTTATCTTATGTTTGAGTAAATATGGCATATGTGCATGTGTGTGTGTGAATATACATACACACACACATATATACACACATATATACATATATACACATAGATATACATACATACACACATATACACACACATATATATATACATATACACACACACATACATACACACACACACACATAGATATACATACATACACACATATACACACACATATATATATACATATACACACACACATACATACACACACACACACATAGATATACATACATATATACATTCATACATACACGCACATGCACACGCACACAGAGCACTTGGCTTCCGGAATAAAGATTTGCACATAACACAGGATTACATGTGCCAGTGTATAGCATATTGTTTGTATATACTGTTTACAGGCTGCATATAGTGTATGACTTTGGCAGGTTGAGATGTTATCTCTGTGACAACATATATTTGTAAGTGTGTGTGTGTGTGTGTGTGTGTGTGTGTGTGTGTGTGTGTGAGAGAGAGAGAGAGAGAGAGAGAGCTTTTGAGCCTGAGGGGAGTCTGTGGCTCAGACTGTCTGCCTATTTCCTTTTTTTTCCTTAAGGCAGCAAAATATGCCTACAGATTTTTTTTACAGGAGCTTTTTATGTTTCATGTTAATGCACTTCCCTCACAGAAAACCTTGCCAAACATCTTTTACTTACAAGTACCATAAAAACAGGTTGTCCAGACAGCTCCACTCTCCTACCCATTGAGGACTTTGGAAGAACAAAAAAGATGAGCTGTAATGAGACTCCTAGTTAAAAAAGGAGTGCCAGCTTGATCCAAAGGGCTGAGCACAGTGGCTGTGATGTAACAAGGCAGTCAAACATATTGCTGACTTCAGTGTGGGGAATAATCAAGCATTTGGTAACAGCAGTGAAACCAAGGTGGGCACCAGGGCAGGAGCAAGAGGCAACACTTTTGTTGGGGAGGTGCAAAAATAGCCATAGTTTATAGGGCCTTTTTTCTGTAGTCATCGGAAGGGGTTGTAATAAACACTTCACAAATGTGCTGCATACACACCTCTTAGTAATATACACAGCATTATCTGTATCTATATTAACCACACTTATGATAAAATCATTATTAGTGAATAAGAGAGATGTTTCCACCTTGAAATAGGGACCTAATTGAGCTGGCTTGACTTAATTGTCTATCTGCACTAAGTATTGCACATAGCAGTATAACCAGGGTTGGCCAACTAGGGAACGAGCTTGATTACAGCAGTGGTGAGGGAGTGCTGGAATGGAGGGAGGGGAGTGGTGGAGTGGTGACAGGGATCTGTGTTCACATAGGCTCACCCCCGGCTGTTTAGAGGCAGGGATCCCCTCATTAGCTTTGCTTACCCTCCCCATACTATTCATACAAAAGCTGCTGCCAAATTAAAACTTATATTCACATCTTACATACATGTCAGTGGCATCTGTGAGAGGGCTAACCTGGTGCTTGTTGTGGCAGAAGGGGGATGGGATGGAAAATAAGGCTGATGAGGGGACTCCACCTCTACTGCCCAATGGGAGTCTTCAACTTTGGGGTAAGCCTGTGCTGTAGCAGGTAAGCCTCTGCCCACCCCTCCACTTCCATTTGCCTGTGCTCAGGACAACCCCCTCCCAACCTTGCTCCGTCCAGGATGCAGAAATAATTAGTTACACCAGCACAGGACTCAGAAATAGCTAGCTATACCAACTGCACTGTTGGTATCTCCCATCGTGCCTTGCCAAAATCTTTGCTAGGTTATGTCTTCTTCTAGGGCTTCAGTTCAGCAAGAAAGTTAAGTATATGCTTAACTCTAAGGATGCCAGTAGTCCCACTGATTGACTGACATGGTTAACAAATGGGACAATCAATCATGCACCTCACTACTTTGCTGAATTGTGACTTTGTTCCCTTCCTATCTCTAAAGGCTTCCCAAGTGTCTCATTTTTTGCCCTCTTCCAGGCAGCCACTGAAGCTCCCAACAACCTCCCAGTTATTCTACGCACAGAAACTCAGTATTTTAAATGCATTTGGCTAAAAGAGTCACATTTAACTCTATGTACATTGACTTTGCACAAGCTTTTAGGGGGTGAGTTCTTAGAACTTTGCATAAAAGTCCTGTTCATGTCAAAGATGGGACTGTTAAAAAATATTCTGCTTTGACCTGTATCTTCTTCCCCTGAGGTCAGTGGCTCCAATGAAATCAGAGTTAAGCCAATATTGAACACCCATGTTAAATATTCATCACTTCTTAAAATTACATCTTGAAAGTAAATATGCTCTTAAATTACACCTTGACAATGAATTCCAAGTTTGAAAACCTTCCGAATTCTTAACCTCCTGAGTTGACTTAAGCTTCTAATTTCAATGAAACTGGCCATACTTGACAAGTATAATTTGGAAATGTCTTTCTTTGGTTGGTTTTGAGTTCATTGAGCAGAAAATGGACAATCAGGACATATACGGAAATTTCTGTGCAGCTATCTTGTTTTTACTGCTAACATAAATAAATGGTTTAACAGATTTTGTTTAAGCTTTCCAAAAAATCTTAAGCATGGAAAATTTCAGGCCAAAATGGAATTTACTTGAAAATTACAAGCAACTGAAAAATAGGGGTTGAATAGAAATTTGAACTCCTCATTAACCAGAGTTCAGTGCCAACTGAAATGCCAGGTTTTTTATGCTAATATTTGGTTTAAAGTTACACACAGGTTTGGAAGTACCCAGCTCTCTGTAACCCCTTTATTTATGTCACTGGCTTAATTTTGTTCTGTTTTAAAGTCATAGCATGGTTCAGGATTCAGTAGTTGTTCTTACTGAAGCAGGAGGCATATTTTCTAATATTTTTCATATAACTATTAGTTTCCATTTGCCTCAGTGGCCATACAGGGAGGAGACAGGAGGATCACTGACCAATCAAATATAAGGTTTAGGAAAGAGGATGGAAAGGCAGCAGGCAAGGAATAAGAGCCAGTGAGCAAGAAACAATGAAGTGTTGTGTTTTGCATACTAACTAGGATACAAACCTAGCAAAACTGGCACGCTAAAAATGTAGCTAGGAGCAGTTTGAACACATCCGTTTGAAATAGGTGGGTGGACAGGAAACACTGGATGAGTTTTATTCTTGATCTGACTAAATACAGGGACTGTTATGGTTTTGAGGACAAGATCTGAGTCTAGTGTCCTACTGAGCAACATTCTGTTCCTGACTGTGTCACAAACTACTTACACAACCTTTGGCAACACATTTCAACTTTCTAGTCTGTGATTTCTTCCTCAGGACAATGAAACTGTGTACATTGCTCTCAGTTTAAGGAAGCATGTGCTTTGAATATTTGAAGAGGAGTCATTATAGCAGATTCTGAAGATGATTTCTAGAAAGGTAACTATAATGCCAGCTTGAGGTTGATAATGAAAACTGTATCCATTGCTGAGTTTTCTTCCTCTTTCAGCTGAAATGGTATAATTATTGAATTTTCAAGTAATGTACATTTCTTATTCATTGCCTCATTTCTACCTTTAAAACTGCCTTTTGCCTCATTGCTATCAAGGGGCACATCTACATGAGACATTACTGTGTAGTTGTTACTACACATTTATTTAGTATTTGTATTAGCAAGTACTAAATAAATGCACAGTTACTGCACGTAAATAAATAAAACCAAAGTTACTGCACAGTAGTGCCAGCAAACATCTTTTAGGTGACACTTCTACGCAGTAGCCTAATAATACTGCACAGCAGTGTATCATCACTGACCATGCTGTGACATGCTGCTGTGCTGTATTTTTCAGCTACTGCGCAGTCAGTGTCTCATGTAGACATGCCCACTATGCATCTTGCTTCACACCTTGTAACCTCATGCGTCTTTGTTGGACAGAAAGGGGAGGGACCAAATAAACTTTTCAAAAAGAATCATAGTGGCCACATCTATGGAAGACACCAACTACACAGCAGTTTCTGTGCAGTCATTTAGTACTTGTTTATATGTGTATACTTATACTTGTGTAACAGGCAGTTCAAGGAGCACTTACCTTTCAAGTATCCAACGTTGGGTTCTGCCTGAACCCTTGAGAGTGACTGTCCCAACAGGAACACCATACTTGTAGTTCAGTATTATCCATAGCAGGAGATGCAAGCAAAAAGCAGTTAGGGAGGCTGGAAAAATTCCAGCCCACAGATTGGCTGGGCAGCTCCCCAGCCAAAGGGTGGAAATGCTTGGGAAGAACCTGCAGCATGGTCCCACCCTGCGGTTACCTGCTGGACCCTTTGTGAGTGGGCCAGAGGCCAGTGTCTCCTGCCAGAGGGTCAAGTAGGAAAGAGCAAACCCCTAGAATGATCACAAGGAGTTTGTGAGTGAAACAAATTTCTTAGGGTGGAGACACAGCCCTGGGAAGTCTCTAGAGAGCGGGAAGGTGATTACCCCCTGGGCTTGGAGACTTGGGGGTTTGGTAAGGGTGTAACAAATTACTCCCCCGCCATGAGTGGTCAGGAAGAGAACTGTGGTGGGACAGGGTCAGCTTGGTGGAAAGATCCCACGATGCCTGCATGGGCTGAGACCCACGGAAGCGCAACTTGAGGGGAAGCCTTGGTGTGTCTCAGTGCATAAAGCAGTGGTCTCCAACCTTTTTATGGTGAAGATAATTTTTTGGCACCCCAAGACCCACCGTGGCCCCCCACCTGTTCCACCCCAGCCCCCACTGCCCCACCCCAGACAAGCCTCCCGGGCTCTGATCTCCTCACCCAGCCTAGGTGGCAGGGGGTATGGCTCATCCCTGCTGCTTCAAATCATGGAGCCTCTGACAGACTGAGATCAACTGGCAGAAGCTCCACAATCAACCAGAGGATCAAGATTGACTGGTTGGTGACCACTGCCATAAAGAGAAAGTAAGCCCAGAAGTGCTGCCTGGCCTGCTGGTGGCAATTTGCTTTCCCTCTATGGGCATGTCCACACATGCAAGCACGTGCGCTGGCAGCAGCTCAAATAGAAGCAGTGCAAATTTGAGCCGGGGCTTTTTGCTTCAGCGCATGTGCTTGGACATGCACTTTATTGTGGAGCAAATTGTGCCACTTGGGGCAAAATAACCCTGCCTGGCTCCTCCCGGATCTTCAGCCACGGGGAACTAGAGCCCGGGGCCAGCACCTCTGCTCCCCAGCAGTATAAAAAGCTGCCCTGGCAAGTAGCTCAGGGCTATGAGCTCTCAGGAGCTTCTGCAACCCATTCAATTGGTACCTGGGGACACTACCCCTTGTGCCAGCTGGACTGCTGAAGCAGCCCTGAGAGTTCCCTGCACCCTCTACCCACTGCAGCAGTCTGGCAGTGGGGGCTGTTGCCTGGCTGTGACCTGCTGTGCATCTGCAAGACTTGGATGGGGATTGCAGAGCCTGGGCCAGCTGCCAGTGGATTGTGGTTGCAGGGTTGGTCATTGTGCGGCACTACTGCCATTTGTGCCCCCTGCCCGGCCATCTGGGCAGCTATCACCTGGAAAATGTTCCAGGTGTGGTGGCTTGCTTTGAGCTATCAAATCATGTCCTCCTGGCCCCATTTGTGCAGGAGGTCAGCCACAGCCAGATGGGTCCAAGGTGCCAGCTCTGAGCAGGCAGGGTCCTACCACTGGCTTCCCTAGTAGGAATTCTGGTGTTCCATATTGGAAAACTGAAAAATCACTGATAAAAAAAATCCCAAAGTCACTCTGTAAAATACCCCCAAATCCATGTTCCTCCACAAGTAAAACAAAAGACCACTATAAAGACAGAGAGCAAGACGGAGACAGCGATAAGTTGGACAATGTTTTATTGATATAACTTACAGTGTTAAAGGAAGTCTCTTATCATAATAATAAAGTGAACTCTAAATACATGTTTCATAAATTCATGAATACATGTCTATATATTTTGCTGTACTCCCACAGGGCAATGGCCCCCAAAAGGCAGTTCAGCCCTCTCACAAGGGGTATGGCCCCCCCTAACAGGGGGTTCAACCCCCAAACAAGGGGTACGGGCCCCCAACAGGGGATTAAGCCCCACAACAGGGGATTCAGCCCCTGCACAAGGGGTATGGCCCCCCCAATGGGTGCCAAATGGCCCACACAGAGTCTTCTGCCCCCTTGCAAGGCCCACATGCCCCACCCCAGCCCCCAATTGCTGCCACACCTGGCCCTGTCCCCCACCAGTTGCTGCAGCCCCCACAATAGCTGCCCCACCCAGCCTCACCCCCAGGTCCCTAAGGCTACCACCACAACCCCAGGCACCATCACTTAAAACAAAAAAACCCAGAAAAAATGGGGAAAAAAAAGTCTCTGTTTACCTTAGAAGCAGGGGTGGGGGGGCTCCACGGCCTCCTAGCAGACCCCCCTCCCCAGGGCAGCACAGGGCAGTGGGGGGGCAGCAGGACCTGCCCTGGGGCCACGGGGGCTTTCAGCCTACCCCACACTGTACAGGCAGGGCCTCAGTCAGCCAGACATAGCCACACTGCTGGTAAGTGCTGGGGGGGTTTGGTTTTTGTTTTTAAACTATGGGGTGGGAGACAGGGATGGGGGGGGTTGTGGGGATGGGGCTGGCCAGGACAGGGGTTGTGGGAGTGGGCAGGGCCATCGGGGTCCCCCCCCCCCTTCCTCCCATGACCCTTCACTCACAGGCACTGGAGCTCTGGTGCTGAAACATGCGGCCTGGCTGGTCACACGTTTCAGCACCAGGGTGAGGGCCAACCATAGGGACACTCTGGCAGCCAGAGTGTCTCCATGGAGGACCCAGCTTCCAGTTGCTCTGCTTTTTTAAACATCAATTTTTTTAGACCCCCAGGGATCTAACTTTCTCCCTGCGCTGCACGTTTGCAGCACGGGGAACATTTTTTGTTCCCACATGTGCCTGTTGCCTGGCCTCAAAGGGGTTTGAGGTGGGGCAAAAGGCATGTTTTCGCTCGTGTGGATGCGCCCTATGTGTTTAACTGCGTAAACAGCCCTGCAGGCTCATGGAGGCCATGCCCAAGCAGAAAAGCATGCATGGAGGACCATGTGGAAGAATTTGTTTTGCAGGGGGGTTTGGAGTGGAAAGAGCTTCTGCAGACTGTGAGATTCCTGGGCCTGCGTGGGAGAGCCCGAGACTGCTGAGCCCACAAAATGTGGGATGAGAGGAGTGAGGGACTACCCCACCCTTCATCCTTTGGGCAGTTGTCAGAGTTACTGGCTATTAGTTGTAAATAATTAATTGAGGGATTAATACAATGAGTATTTAACATAAGTGCATACATTATTGGTTTTGTATTCGTTATCTAGATCAACCCTTAAGTGTAAATAGTTATCAACTGTTGTTTTTGTATAAACCCATCCTTGTGTATTGTAGGTAGAGTATTGCAAACTTTTGATAGTATTTAATATTCACTTGCATATAGCAATTATTTTCTGCATATAATTAAATTCTGTAAATTGTTACTACTGAGTCTGCAAGATCTCTCCATTGTAAAAGGGAGCCTCTCCTCTCAGGGAACCTCTGGCCACTCCTAGGTGAGATGAGCAGGGGTAAAGCTACCTGGCACCCCAGGTCCTGAACATCTAGACACCACCTGCATCTAGACACGGCTGCAGATAGTGTCGCACACCAAGGGTTACCTTTTATAAACAAGTACTAAATGATTGCACTGTAACCAGAGTTACTGCACATAGCCACACCAATGAATGACCTTTTCGTAACACTGACTTCACAGTAGCACATGACTACTGCGCAGTAGCGTTGTGTCATGCTTCCTGACACATAATGCTACTGCGCAGTCAGCATCTCATGTAGACACAGCCAATAAGTCCTTAAATTTTAAAAAGTTCATAACACATTGCAAAAGGTCAGAGCACATGCTAGTCAGTGATGATGCTCTACAGTGAAAGCATGTGAACAAGGTTTTCCCACACTGCATGACTGCTTTTTCCAGGTTACATAAAACATGTGTACACAAAATAGATAGCAACATACCCCTGCAGTAAAGAGTCCTGCTTCTACTAAAATCATTGAAAAATAAAAACAAGTATTTTATTGGTTTCACTGGCAGTAGAATTGGGCCTTAAGCTACCCACAACCAAAATTATTAACCACTTTTCTAACTATAAATGATTGTTTGGCATTTCTGAAAAGCCTAATAGATTTAGACACACTTTGTTGTTGAAATGAATGAAAATATAATGGAAGATACATTTCTAGGATCCTTCAGAAGGCTTTAAAAATGTTGAGTATTTTCTTAAATGTAGCTGGTGCACACATTTTTAAGGAGATGTAACTGTATGGAGATGTCACAACAAGTTTCATTTTGCTGTTCCCATCCCTAAATAAATGGACAAAAATGCAAACCAACGAGCAAAACATTTAAATTGGTACAAGATGCTTTCTCATTTGTTTTATGCTGTTGCCTTCTGGTATTTCTTTGCATGCATATATTTCACACAGGCAGGCCCATACATAATCATGAGATGTGTATGTATTTAATATAAAAACCGGAAGTAACACATACTAAAATATGGAAGAATAATGCTTCAACTACATTTTATTAAGATCACAAATATGAGTGCCTAAAAGGGAGCTATACAAATTCATTTTAAATAATCCAAGATTTATTGTCAAGGAGAGCAAAATATCTATGGCTGTTCTGAAAATATAAAGATAATGTAGACAACTATCAATCCTCTGGATAATGGTGTATGTGTAAAGTCTAGTCAGTTGCCTAATCCATTTGTATGGATTTGTACAACATACCACTCAAATTATAACCATCTATGTGAAGCAGAAGGAAATAAATAAAATTATCAGATTCATTTGTTGGTGTTTAAGTGGCCAAGAATCTGTATCTGAGCATGGTTAATTCTGGTACATCAATTAGTTTTCATACCATAGCAATAGGGTTAATATTATGTATATTATAAAATATTAACCCTATTGCTATGGTATGAATACAAACACACACACACCAGAAAGATAAACAAGACATTCATGGTCAGAGAGCTTTCCGAGTCTAGTAGTTTGTTGGTTTGGCATTATTAAAGACCATAGTTTCATAGTTTGTAGGGTCGGAAGAGACTTAAGCAGATCATCAGGTCCAACCACCTGCCATGGGCAGGAAGGATGCTGGGGTCAAACGACCCTGGATAGGTGATTGTTTAGCCTCCTTTTGAAGACCTGCAGGGTAGGGGTGAGCACTACCTCCCTTGGAAGTTGGTTCCAGCTCCTAGCTGCCCTGACTGTGAAATAGTGCCTCTTGATGTCCAGCCTGGATCTACTCTCAGTCAGCTTATAGCCGTTATTCCTTGTAACTCCTGGTAGTGCTTGGGGGAGCAAGGACTCTCCCGTTTCCTGCTGGTCCCCCATGATAAGTTTGTAGGAGGCCACCAGATCCCCTCTCAGCCTTCTTTTGTGGAGGCTGAACAGGTTCAGGTCCCATAGCCTCTCCTATTAGGGCCTCCCCTGTTATCCCCTGATCATGCGAGTGGCCCTCCTCTGGACCCTCTCCATGCTGTCCACATCCCTCCTGAAGTGCAACACGCAGAACTGAATGCAGTACTCCAACTGCAGCCTGACCAATGTTGCATAGAGGGGGAGGATCGCCTCCTTGGACCTGCTCGTGATGCATCTATGAATGCATGACAAGGTGCGGTTGGCCTTCCTGACCACATCCCCACATTGGTGACCCATGTTCATCTTGGAATCAATAGCGACTCCAAAATCTTTTCTGCCTCTGCACTGACAAGAAGGGAGTTCCCCAGCCTGTACGTATGCTGCTGGTTCTTCTTCCCCAGGTGCAATACCTTGCACTTGTCCATATTGAATCCCATCCTATTCTCATCTGCCCACCTCTGTAACCTGTCCAGATCTAGTTGTAGCCTGTCCCTCTCTTCTAGTGTGCTCACTTCTCCTCACATCTTAGTGTCATCTGCAAACTTGAACAAGGTACTTTTCACCTCCTTGTCCAAGTCACTGATGAAGATATCGAACAGTGCAGGCCTGAGGACTGAGCCCTGGAGGACCCCACTGCCCACATCCCTCCAGGTCAAAAATGACCTGTCCACTACCACACTCTGGGTGCGGCCCTCCAGCCAATTAGCAACCCATCTGACTGTAGGCATCGACACCACAGTCACCTAATTTTTTAATAAAGATGGGGTGAGAGACAATGCCGAAGGCCTTCCTAAGGTCCAGAAAGACTACGTCCACTGCGACAACTTGGACGCCGGTCCAAGGCTTTTGTGACCTGGTCATAGAAGGCCACCAGGTTGGTCTGACCGGACCTACCTCTAATGAACCCATGTTGATTGCTCCTAAACATAATCTCCCCTGCTGGTCCCTTGCAGATGTGCTCCTGGATAATTCTCTCAAAAAGCTTCCCCAGGACTGAGGTAAGACTAACAGGCCTATAATTTCCTGGGTCCTCTTTCCTCCCTTTTTTGAAAACAGGAGTGACTCCACATACAGAAGTGATGTGGCTAAAAACCACTTGCAGGCATTTATACCTGGGAGTGATTGCTGGTACATATCTGAAGCAGGGCTTGAATTTAGGCAGAGCTAGAACAAGTCTGCCACTGCACTTCTCACTGGTTTGTACCTCTCCTGTGATTTTCATTGAGTAAACTAAATCTTATCAATGCCTGGAGACTGTTATTACCTAGCCTTATAGGGCCTTGTTATATGATAATTTTAGGCAGCTTCTGGAGCTCTTAAACCCTGGAATAGCTGCATGTTAAACACCTCTTAAGTGGTTTTCAGGGCAGGATTCTCTCTAGTCCACCTAATTTCAGTTGGGGGTGGAGGGGGTCAGTGGGAACTGGCTTCAGGGTGCAGTGCTGAAACTGTTGAGCTCCACCCTGCTCCAGCTGCCTGGGGACAGCCAGGGCATGTGTCTGGGCCCTGGGGGCCTGATCCTTTTTTTCCTCCAAAGCTCACCTCCCTGTGTCACCACCAGCAGTACCCAGAGCTGCCTGGCTGCTATGGTGGAGGTAGGGGAAAGAAGGGTTCAAGGGCTTCACATGCCTGCCAAAGCAGCTGCTGTTGGGCAAGCAAAGGTGGGGGGAACTGGCAGCCAGACCCTGCATAACCTGGCAAAGCTCAGGCAGTGCCCAGTTGGCTGGCTGGCAGCATGGTTGTGGGTGGCATAGGAGGTGGGGGGCCTTCTCTGGAGAGAAAAAAAAAGAATCAGGCCCCTCAGAGCTCAAGCAATGAGCTGGTCTGGGTAGCAGCAGGAGGCACCATGGCTGCTGGACACTGTGCTGTGGCATTCACTCTGCCTGGTGGGAGCAGTGAGCCAGTTCTACTCCCAGCGTCTAGTCCTGCCTCTGCTCACCAAGCTTCTAATAGAAAATCATAGCTGTGCAGCGGAAGGACAGTCAGAGATGGTTTTTTGCCTTAAGATGCAACTACCCCACTAAGCTGAACAACGCTAAGTGGATTAACATTTGTTTGACTTATAGCACAAGGTGCAACAAAGCCCCATAGTCTCCTTATTGTTGGGGTAAGAGAGCCTTGCAGAGGTTTTGGACAAAGGACACTGGTACAGGCTTAGTGCTTTGCCTTAAAGAGGAAACAAAGGCAGCTCCCTTTGAGTCTCTGATTAAGAAGAACAGAATCCTTCCCTCTCTGATAGAAGGAAGTACCCATCTCAGTCTCTGACTGACGTCTTGAGGCAGGGGTTTTTCTTTTTTTGGAATTCTTAACAGTCTCCACACTATGTGTGGATATGCTAAGAAATATCCACAGTCCTAACCAGCACAATGACAACTGTGTTACACCCACATGCTAGACATCATATAAAAACCTACACTTGAGATATTTCCATCTCAGAGGCTACTCCTGACCTGCATGGATGAGATTGCCACAGCTCACATACCACTTGCACATGAGGCCCATCCTCCTCACTGCTAATTCAGGAACCTTCTGCTGTTACTCCTCTTGAGCCATTTCCCTCTGTAGCATGACTGACCCCAAGGAGACCCCAACAACCCCTGGTGATCAAGCTATTTTTCCCCTCACTCTGGGTCCTCAGGGTATCCTCCCTTTTCTTCCTTGCCTGCCATCCAGGGATGAATATTATAGTACACAGGCAGACTGGTTCAGGGTCCCAGAGTGAGACTTAGTTCACCTCAACCTGCTAGTACCTGTGGCTGATACCTGCCTTGCCCCTCTAGCAAGAAACCATCATCTTCCTGGCCCTATTTGTACCTTGGGACACAAGCCACCTTATAGATAGTAATCATGGCTTTCTGCCACCCCCTTAATTACACTCATGCCTTGCAGCTGTCATAGCAAATCTGAGGGGGCCCCCTGGCCCTGACCCAATGCTTGGCCTCTCTGATCTCAAACTTTTGCCTGGGCTTCAGCCTTCCCAACCTTGGTCCCTTTGGCTGCTCCCCTCAGCCCAGGTTCACTACCTCAGACCTCAGACCAGTATTGCTCTTGTGCTCCAGGCTCCTGGCCCTGTCTGACTCTCTATTCCAGCCTGCTGGTTTCCTCACAAGATATCCAGTCAGGCTCCAGCAGTTCTTGCTGCTGCCACCCCAGACTTGACAACACAAGGCTGCATGCTGGCGCCTGCACCTGCCCCAGGGCTCCCGTGCCCCAGGCGCAGGCCCAACCTCATAGTCACAAATCAGTCCTCTAGTTAAACTTAAAACCAAGCAATAAATATTGCTTATTCCCCTACTACCCAGTCACTTCCCAAACTAGCATTTATCCCCACTCTGAGTCAGTGCCCCACCACAAGCTTCACCCTTAGCCCTCTCATAGAGCTTGGGTGTTTGCAAGCCTGCTTTATACAACCCTCTCTACCCCAAGAGCTCCTCTTCCTGCAGCTTGCGAAGTCAAGCTACTTGCTTTGCTTCAGGCATTGGGCTTATATGCCTCAGAGTACCACCCTTTCCTATCCTGTGGCCTCCTAGCCACAAACTGGTTTCCTTTGTACTTAATGACCAGCCTTCCCTCTTCTGCTGCAGAGTAACCCAGTTGCTTACAGCCTTTCTTCCTGGCTGACTGGGGGCCTGCCCCTTAGCTGTTTAGTACAGCACAGCTGACTCCAGGATAGTCATTCCCAATAGTAGCTCCTATCCTTGTTGTTTCTGATCTAGATGTCTAGCAGCTACATTTGTCCAGGTGCTTGCCCCACAACAAGTCTAGCCTAGCACACTCTCCCCTTAACATAATAGGAACCTCTGACTATCTTTTACACCCTCCCGTGGTTTAAACAGAGATGCACTTACTGACTGGGTCTCACCTGTAGAGAATGGAGAACAGGTGCTAGAGCTTCTCCACTAACTTACCAGAAGATCTGAAGCCTCAGAAGATCTCCAGTCAGGCACCAACATTTTCTGCTGCTGTTATTTCAGACTTACCTGCCAAACAAGTCCTCATTTCTTTGGCTCCTGATGAAGCCTATAGAGAAGAGCTGAAGAGAGGAAAGAGAGAGAAGGTAGGATTTTGTTCATATGGGGGCAGGATAGAAAGCGTGGGACTGTTGATGCTCATGGGACTGGGGTTTGTGTGGGGTGGGTGGATGTGGCTGATGTGACTCAGGTATCAGCTTGGAGTGCCTGCTTTGTTTCCCCTCAAAGAGCTACCCCAAGCACTTAGAGGGCAATGTTACTTCCAGAAATTGGCAAGCTGTTTCCCACGGCTTTTAGAAGGATGTTTTCCCTTGTTCAGGGTGCACTTTGAATTTAGAAAGAGAAGGGATTGGAGCAGCACTAGAAGAACCCTAATTCCCTTCTTACCCTTTTCCCCCATCCATTCCCAGGTTCTAGCAAATCCGTGTTTTGTTTTGTTCCAGGCTGCTTGTCCTCCACTCTCAGCTGTGGGTTACAAGAGACAGATTACTTGCAGAAATGGAAGTAGGCAATACTAGACCTTTTGGGAATGAACAGAGAAACTGGCCCAGCTTTAATAGTTGATGTAACATCATGACATTGTATCTTTCAGTTAATTTATACAGGGCTAGACTTCGAAGTATTTAGGGGAATGAGGCAGAAACCAAATGGGATTTTCAGAAGTCCCCGTGGGAACTGCATATGTAGACACTTATGAAAATCTAACTAGGTACTTATTCATATGTTAGGCAGCTAAATAATTCTTAAAATCTAACCCATCATGCTTCCTGTTCCATTAAGTTTCAGAAGCTTTTTGGTCTACAGCTAGGAATTGTCTCACTGACTGACCACTGAAAGTCTGCCACTTTGGGAATGGGATTTGGGAGATATTCATCATGGCAAACAACCCAACATGAAACCTAAGGACAAATAAAGATGAAAAATAATAATGGGGGAGCTTTGATACAAATCTTGGCCAGCATTCCAGTGTTAACAGGGGTGACCAAATGCTTGGAACCAAAACCTGAGATGCTTATTTTTAGTCAAGTGAGAGTTCAAAACTGACATGGCACCACTACAAGAATGAAGGCAAGGGTTGTAGTTCTGGGATTTTGTAGCAGGCTTATGGCTTGCATGTGTGCGTCATGTGAAAGCATGTCATGTGCCTGCTTTGGCGGATCCTGTATACAGCTGTTGAACAAGTACACGAAGCAAAATTTTGCACACATGTCTCTATTCGTTGTGCGCCAAATGTGTTTTTAAATAGGGGCTTCATATTCCAAGGGATGTTAATTATTTGGGGCAGGGTGAGAAAGTACCTTCAGCAAACAACTCCTGTACTAAGAAATGTTAGGGTTTTATGACCCTAAAAATACTGAGGCTGGAGATGTCCTTTGAGCCTAGAATTCTGTAAAACGTGTTGCGGGTCAGCCGAGAGGTGATAAATTGTGATCTTCTTGACATCAGAAGGGTCAGTGGCACCAGGAACAACACGATTCTATCTTGGGAGGAAGACAAGACATACTGAGGTTATAACCTTCTATTATTTTTAGTACAACCTTGGAAGTATGAATGTATGTGTCTATTTTGGGTGGAGCTGAGAGGGAAGGGGTCGATCCTCAGAATTATAACAATTGAGCAACAGTTTTTAGACCATACCAATTCTAACCGCTGCAGTACAAGTTCAGTGATTACTTTAATGGGGTTTAGCAAAACATTTGTGAAGACTTGTGGTCTCTATTGCTATCTATAAACACTTTTTTTTCCTCCCTTCATCACCAGTATTTGTAAAAACAGAGTCACTCAGAAAACCACACACAGGCGCAAACAACTCATTCCATTTATTTGTCTTACTTATCTTGAATCTTTGAACCTTGGTAGACCCTGTAGAAAGATGGATGAATAAATTGCTGGTATATTTGTAAATGGACCTGCTTGGGCCTTCTGTGTTATTTACAGCTTGGATTTGCAGCACTGAAAGCAGGAGACCCTATGGCTGGAGCTAAAGGATTACATAGACTAGGAGGTTCCAGTTTTGACTTATGTTATTAACCAATCACAAGCGAGGAAAAAAAAAAACCCTTCTTCATAATGGAGATTGAACTTTTTTTACTTCTAACAGAATATACACCCTTAAAGAGGGCCACAGATTACCATGTTGTCTTGCATACAATATGGCCCTTAGCCCCCCACCCCATAAGATATGTATGTTTTTTAAAGGCAGAATGAAGAGAAAAAGATCTTTCTTTGAATGTACTGGTAATTATGGTGTATTCCCAGAAAAAATGTAGGCAGCTGCAGTTGAGGCTTTTGGGGGAGCAGAACCCTGTGGCTGTTCTGTTAACCCCCAGCTACAGAGTACCACAGGTGCTGTAGGCTGAGCCAAAAATGCCTGACCCCACTTCTTGAGCTGACTTGAGTGGACAGCCAGCAGCACCTGCCAGCTTCTGCAGCATCAGTCTGTAGCAGGGGAAAGAGAAAGTGCCTAGGAACTAGGAAACCCCTTGTGCAGCATACTTCCTCACTTAAAATATATACCTCAATTTCCAGCAGCTGATTTTTTTATTTTTTTTTATTTTTATTTTTATAAAGAGGTGCATGTTGTATGCAATACAATATGATATGTAGAAATACTGTGCAAAATTGGGGATCATTTTAGTTCAAAGACCAGAGAACCCTTTTGATCTTCTCTTGGGAATGTTCTCCTCCTGCCCCTTCTTCCCTCCCCCCCCCCCAACAAAAAGCCCCTCGTCACCTAAGAAGTTTTTTAAATTCATACTGCTCTTCTGTGTGGTGATAACTGGTTGAAGAAGGATGCTGTACATACATCAGAAAACTGAAGAAGGTTTGCCAGGGAAGGCAAAACTTAAGGTTAGAGAAAACAAGTTTGTGGGCTGTTTAAATTTTGGTGAGTTTCCTTAAATAAAAAAATAATCCAGATCAGTCACATCAATCTCTTGTCACTTCAGTCAATGAAGGACAATCCCATTTGCCTTTATAGCTGACTTCATTGTTTCTTAAAAAGAAAATTCCTTACTCCTAAGTGATGCCCCTTTAAAAGATGTTAGATAAACATCTGTCAAGAATGGACTAGTTAGGCTAGATGACCTCTTCAGATCCCTTCTAGCCTTATACTTCTGTTTGTAAGCATGGAATGGATGCTAAGAATTCTCATTGGAAAAAATCAGTTATAAAAAGAATTTCCCTGGGGGTAAAACTCATTGAATATGTGCAGTCTGAAATAATTTCTATGAACAATTTCTTAACCTTTGATGAAACCATTCCAGTTTCTAGCTTTAAGGAGTTTCTCACAACTTGAAGGAAATAAATATTTCTCCCTTTAGAGTCTCTGTATAGACCCTACTGTCCTGTCATGAAATCCTTCCCCGGTGTCATTTTGGGATGAAATGAGGGGTTCCCCTGGCAAACTTAAATGCTGTGTGACATCCTGTCTATTTTTAGAAGAGTTGAATCCCTGAAGAGAAGGGGAAAAAAACATTTGTTTCCAAGACTGTAATTTTCCAGATGACACCATTTTGTTGCACAGTGCCATACCATGAGACAGAGCATTCTTGTGGTTTTTGAACTCAAAATCCTGTAGGAGAATGCTATTTCTGGCATTTATTTGCTGTGAAGCCAGGCACACATGGAGAGCAGACAGACTGACCAGATACAGTTTGTGGTATTAAGGCATTCCAAAGAATCCCTGCTGCACAGCTCTTTTTTTGCAGCATGTGAGGTACTGACTGAAGTTAAAAAAATTATCAATTGAGATCATATATGAAAGCCATGATGTGATCGGACAGCCAGACTTCCATGCCTTTATAATAGTCCTTCCTCCTGTGAAAAAAAATCAGGCTTTGAAAATGCAGCTTTGCAGTCTTAGTACATAGATGCTCATAAAACCAAGCTTGGAAAATAACTAGATTTTGAAATAAAGTGGATGTGAAAGCTAACTGCACAATTTAATTAGAAGCAAGACTACATCACCCATCTTAAGTCTGAGTGGACAGTATTTTTATTTATGTGAACACAGATGTACAAACATGAGCGAGAACTGGGCCAGACTGTGGAGAAGGAGTTGATACAAGGATGAACACAGAACATACTTTTTTAGGGCTCAGCCTTATAAGTTCTAGAGAGCTTTTTTTCTCCCATGAGTAGTCCTACTGAGTTTGGAGATGCCCAGGCAAGTCCTTTCATGTACATGGATAAAGCCTTGTAGGATGTAACCTTTACTGACATAAATACTTGAGTCTTTGGCCCCATGAGCTTGACTCAACATTTTCATCTAGGCTGTGGTTGTGGTGCATGTATATCTGTCTCCTGAGTTGAAGCGCTCTATGAAATCTTTTGGAATAGTGATGTGTCTCTGCATAGATTCTCACACACAGGAACAACTCCAAAATGATAGGCTGCTTGGGCTTAGCAAAAACCCTAATAAATATGGTGCATTCCTCTTTTAAAAAGTATGTTTATTTAGTAAATTTAGAAACCACTCTGAGGTTAGGTTACAGCTATTGGGATTAGAGGGCGTCTCACGGGCAGTTCAGACATCAAGCTATAGGTCCATGGAGCAAAGTGGAGCTGTTTCTAGCCTGATGTCTGAATTATGAATTAGGTTCATTCTAATTCCAATGGGGTAAACCTCAGAGCAGTTTATATACTTACTGCTAAGTGCTCCTAAAATACAAGGTATTTATTTAAAACATACATATAAAATAGGAAAGATGTCTGATCTTGCAATGCAGGAGCACAGCCGTCCAGGGAGATAAAACAACAGAATCCTACGTTTGGCTCTTCTGACAAGGGGACAGCAGAAGTGGTTTAACACGACCTTTGATGTTCCCTGCTGAGCAGAACCCTCTCTGGTGCAGTGTAACTAGAACATCTGCAGGACTAATTGAATTACCTGGTGAGGCTTTCCAAGTAGTACAGCAGCCTCTTGCTCAGCCATGCCCTTTATGTCAAGGCCTAAAGATACTGGCATAAAGCCACCATATCCTCAGTATGACATCCTGAGAACTCCGTTATGCCTATGAAGCCTTCCTGGTGTTATTCCTCTTACTTTCCAACATCTTTATTTTGCTGCAATGGCATAAATTGGACAGAATAAAAAGCAGTCAGGCCTACAATATTTTTGGGAATGGTGAGGACTCTGGGCTGGAGACAAAGCTCAGCACTATTCATTTTATTTGCATATCCCTTCATTTCAAGGTGCTCTAGCCACTGAAAACATCTATTTGCAGCAATCACTACTTGATGAAATTGTGCACACTCCTGTATAGTGGAGAGAGAGGTCAGCCCGTGCTCTAGGTGTCTGTTCTTTTCTCCCTTCCCTCTCTGTTTATACAACAGGTATTCAGGCTGAGAAGAGGATGCTGCCTTATGTCACAGGCCTGGGCAAGGTGACATGAAAGGGCCACAGGAGCTATTCTGCCCAGGCTTGATCAAAGAGTGAACAGTAACATAAGCCAGGTATACTAGGGACAAGAGAAGGATGTAGTGTTGGAGAGGTTGCAATGGAATTGTGTACAAGGGCCAGGGACAGGTGGAAGGAGTTCAGAAATCAGAAGACAGAACAAACCCACCATATCATTTGATATTTGGATCTCATTGCTTTGAGGTAGGTACTGACTCCTGGCACTATTACACTAGCTCCACCGAAGTGTAACAAGGCAATTGGAACAACTGCTCCCACAGGAGCAGTCTCATTCCTATACTTATAACTTGTTCTGGGCTGATTGCTGACACAGTGCTGCGAGATCTAATGAGACACTCCTTCAGCTGGTTTAATTTGTTGTGGCTCTACCAAAGGGAGTGGCACTTCATCTACCCTCTGAGAGGGGAAAGTCTTCAGTGTCATTGGCAAGGTACAGACAAAGTGTTGATGTCTAGCATGGAAGTGTCTTTCACCATGTGATTATGCAGGGAGAGACAAGGTCTGAGATGGAGAAATTCATGGAGCACCTCTGTCCTCTCCCCATTTCTGGAAGAGAGGAAGCCTGCACCCACCCCCTAGTAATGTGGGAATTACTCTTTAGTGGTCAAAGTTCTGAGCTAGGAAATTGGCTGCCTATACATGTGTATGGGGCTGGAGGGGGTGTATTTTAATTAGAGTGTTTCCTGGACAGCTGCAGGAGCAGCACTCCAGGAACAGAGCTCACATGTATTAAGCTACCACTTGTTTAAAAGTGGCCACAGGCTGCTTTATCTAAAACTCCATTTGGTCATTTTTAATGATGTTGGGGCTTATAGCCATGACAGTGAGGCCATGCTGGAGCACTTCAATTGGAACATAAACTAGTATGTGTATAGGCAATTTTTGAGGATAAATTAAAATGGCCAGGCAGTAGAGATGGGTCCAAATCAAAGCCCAAACCAGGGGTGGGCAATTGTTTCAGGTGGAGGGCTGCTTACTGCATTTCAGCAAACTGTCAAGGTTCACATGGGTAGCCCCTCCCCTTGACAGGTTCCCTGCCCCGATAACCATCTTGGGACCTGAAGGCCCACTCCCTAATCCCTGACCTTTGCCACCAGAAGTCCCTCCCCTTACCCAAAAGTAGTTTCAGCAAGGGGTTCTGCCATCTTGGAACCAGAAAAATACCAAACTATAGTCTAAAAATCAAACATCTACAACATTTATTAATCTGATTTCAGTGCAACTATGGGTGAAACACTACACATGCCCTCACCTGAATAGTAGGATCCTGGGGTACCCAGTAGCCCTACCCAGCCCTCCTGGGAAGCTGCTGCAGTACCCCCGAGTGGAGAGCCTCCCCTTACAATCAAGCACCCTCACAGACAATTCTCAAAATATTTTACAAGATATGAATTATTTACAAACATAACAAATAACCATTAGATAAACACATTGATATACCCACTAATAAACCCTCAAGAACTTATTTATACAGTCTTTCACATGTACACAGTGTACTGGGGATCCTGTGTGCACTGCCCCTGGTGGGGTGTCTTGGGGAGCAGGACTGTCTGTGTCCCAGCCCGTGGTCTGTGGACGCTCCCTGGTGCTGGTATCTGTCTCCGTGCTCCTGGGGTCTCTAGGCATCAGGCAGTGGCTCCTCCTCTGCAGTCCCTGCAAGACAGCCTTCCCCTGCTTTTGACCCCCTTCTCCAGCTCAGCAGGGAGCAGTGTCTGAGCTGCAGGCTGTAGCAACTCTCCTGTCCTGCACAGCCTCACAGCCCAGCAAAACAACCCATCCCTAGGCTTTTTCTGCCCTTGGAGCTGCTCACCCATCAGGGAAAACAGGGCAGACTCTTGACAGTCCCACCCTCAGCTCTTGCTGTGCTCACCTAGCTGGTCACCAGGCTGCAGGCGTGTCTTTCCTGGCTTGGAGTCTCCACCCGATCAGCCCCTCCCTGATCCTGCCTCCTCAGGCCCGGGGCAGAGGAACTGGATACTGTATCACATCCCATGGCAGCCTTTTCTGCTACTCCACAGGGTACTCCTAGGGACCACTGTGTTGAGACTCTGTCTCCGGTCTCCAGCCTGTCCCTTAGCCCCTCTCTCTCTCTCGTTCTCTTCCTGTGGGAAAACTGCTCCCCACTTTTATCCAAGCCTCTCAGCCAATCCCAGCCCAGAGCCCTCCCTGGGCTTTTGCTAACAGCTCTATTTCAAAATTTTTGCTGGGGTTACATCACCCCTCCCACTTCCAACAGGGCTGCCTCCAAAACAGAGCCCTCAGAGCCTAGTGTCCCTGCTGGGACAAACTCCGTCCGTCTGCTGGGCAGCCCTTCCCATACTTTCAGGTGGGTCCATTTTTTAAATGCTGCTACATTACACAAAAACAGGTAAAATTACAACAAAAATATTTTTTTAAATGTACATAGAAGTGATTGCACAATAGCTTAAAATTAAGTCTTACTCTTGTATACTGCGGGGAGTAAGGTGGAGGGCATGGAGGGTGGGTATAGATTTGTGGGGGACTGTGGGTATGCTTGTGCAGGGTGAGTAGGTGTGGGGTAAGGGAGCATGCAGGCATGTGTGTGGATATGGGATGTGGGCAAGTATGTGGTTTGTGGGGGAGGGTGTATAAAGTGATATGTGTTGGGGTCTGTGTCTTTGAAAGTGCAAGTGGGGAGTGTGGGTGCATGTGGGACTTGCCATATGAACACACATGCATGCACACTTTGACTGTCATTCCTTTCTCTCTCCCTGCTGTCACTCCTGGCCCTGGGGTACTGGGACAGTCTGGTGATGCAGCTAGGAGCCA
Organism: Crocodylus porosus; assembly: GCF_001723895.1. Taxonomy (NCBI): domain Eukaryota; kingdom Metazoa; phylum Chordata; order Crocodylia; family Crocodylidae; genus Crocodylus; species Crocodylus porosus. The sequence goes on along the minus strand of NW_017728931.1, from coordinate 14,198,604 downwards.
TGTGGTGCTGGAGCAGCCAGTGGGCTGCAGGGAAGCAGTGACAGCTGCAGCAGGCAGAGGTATCAGGTTAGGAGGAAGGTGACTGAGGCTGTGGCAGGGCCTGGCTGACCTTGTTCCTGAGTCCTGCTAGCTTCCCCTGGGTCCTACTGCTCCTGGCCCCTGTCATCTTTGACAGTCAGCCAGGAGCAGATTAATATTTGTTTTCTAAATTTTTCAGGGGCCCTGTGGACCTGATAAAATCATCCAATGGTTATAGATCTGGCCTATGGGTCATACTTCATCCACCCCAGCCTAAACATATCTTGAGTTCAAGGTAAACCTAGATGTGGAATCAAACTCTATGGCTTGACTTGACCTCGTCTCTCATAAGAGAGTGTTTAGCCAGTAAGAGGATTTGGGTACTGGAAGTGTCATTGTGCTCTAAAATGGGACTTGCTGAAGGATGATATTCTTCTAGACTAGAAGATGTGCACATGTGATATTATTTCAAATAGAGAGGTCGTTTTAGCAGTTGATCTTTCAAGCAATTATTTTCTATGCAAGGAAGCAGTAACATAAGCAATCAAAGGTTTGCCTGCTACATGTTTAAGTTAGTTGCTCCCTTGTACTGAAGCTTTCTTTCACTTGTAAGTGCTGTAGATAGCTGGCAGGGACAAATAGACTTCAGCAAATCTTTATAGCAAAATACACATCAGTCACTAAAAACAGGATTGCAGAAAAAGTGATCTTGTAACAAGGCAGTTAAGTACCTGTCAAATGAGTGCAGCAATTTATTTTCTTTGAGCAAAAGCAGTAGATATACTTAAACCAAATCCTAGCCTCAAGTGCTTTATTCTTAGGAGTACTTCTCCCTAATGAGTGTCAACAAGATTAAGTAGTGTTCATTTTTTATGAAAACATTGCATCACGGGGCAGGGCGCAGGGGCAGCCGTGATCCCTTTAGCGCCCCCTTACCGTGCCAAGTAGGCGATCCAGCACATTCTTATCTCACCTGCCACATCTTTGATGATATCTGGTTCTATAGGGGATCAAAGGCAGCCTCCCATAGTACACAGTGTTATGCTGGAACTATTCCCTGTTCTGTATGGGGTGACTCAGTACACCCCAGCCTTAAGGGCTATGTGTGCCTCCAACCTCCCCTTGAGAGCATCCAGTACAGCACGCCCCAAGCCTCACAGCTAATGTCATATGCTCGCCCCCACCTGGGGTCTCTCAATACGCGCACTCCCCCTCTCTGGGGTTTCTCCGTACACGCGCCCAATATTCTCGCCCCTCCCGGGCTTCTGTCCACCTTCTCGCTTTTTCCGGGCCTCTACTTGCATGCTCGACTCTGTTGAGCTCCTATCAGTCAGGCCCCTATCTGCACGTCCGCCCCTCTCTAGGCTTACTCTCACACGCCTGCCCCTCTCTGGGACGTCTTCCGTGCACTTGCCCTTCTCCAGGATTTAGTGTCAGTAGGGTGCTACTCACTCACCCTGGAGCTTCTTATTTTAACCTGCCCTCTAGGCTTGTTATTATGTGCCAGCCTCTTACTGTGCTGCCCACGCTTCTCACCCTCTCTGGGGCTTATGCCACGCTGCCTGCACTTCTCGCCCCCATTTGGGGCTTAGGCAGCCTTAGCCTTACCTGGCCCCCAGACCCACTTTCTCAGGCCTAACTCACACGGTTCCCGCGCTTGGGGGCTCAGGTGGCCCATAGCCGTGCCTGGTCCTTGACCCTTTTCCTGGGTCATATGCCCTACTGGGCAAGATACCACCCTCACGGGCTGGGGCCTCAACACCCCACACACTGCACCTCTCTGGCGCTTGCCTGCTATGGCGCCAATCACTGTGCCACCCTGGCACTGCTTGCTGTGCCCTTACTGGGCACCAGGAACTCCTGGATTCTTGGGGAGCTCCTGTGGGGCCTCTTTACAACCCTACAGCCTCACCCAGTCCTCCAGTATTCACACAAACAGCCCTACTGCAAAGCAAACTACTAGCCAACCAGCTCCAACTCAAAATAGGCCTACCAGCTATAACATAAGAGTCCAGGCCCAAACTCACCCTCTTGCAAAAGCATCTCCACCAGGATTTTCTCTGCCCTCACCATGCTGTGGCCCCTTAGGAGCTGAGCTCAACCCCTGTTCCTGTGGCTGCCAGAAAGGAACTAGTTCTGGCCTCAGCCTGGTTGCTTATAAAGGCCAGGCCCTGCCCCCTTCTAGCCAGCTGACCAACATTAGTTGCCCTGGCAACCCTCACCTGTGCTGCCCTGTTGATTGGCAGCGGTCCCTATTACTATTATTGGTAGCGAGCACCTTAGTGCTCTGCTACACATTGTCATAAAGTGCCAGCGTCCCTGTTCAATGGGCTTATGCCTAAATTAGCCAGTAGGAAGAACTGAAAAAGCAAGAAGAGAATGTTTTTTTATTTTCTGTCAGAAAAAATATATCTGCAAGTAAATGTTTTCATTTTTTGATCAGTTCACAATTATAGTAAAGACTTGATTTGCACCTTGTATCAAGCATCCATCTGACACTCCTGGCAGAATAATTGGCACTACTACCTTTGCCATCAGGCAGTTGCATGCTTTTGCATTATGCTACTTGTAGAGTTTGGATGGAACAAAAGTTCTAATGAACATGTGCCACTGTTTTTCTTCTTCCTTTTGAACTTGTAGCCAAGTGAATTAAATTAAACCCTTATTGCTTAGTGTAGTTTTCAATATGTGTCTTTGCAGCTTGATAACATCTGACTGACTTCATGACATGCTCTTTCTTATCTTGGAATAAGTTTGGATATTCGCTTGTTTCTCCCCTCCTAGCTCATTGACTAGCTAATAAAGGAAGTAGTATGGTCCAGGTGGCACCAAATGCTTTGTTTGTAAATTGTTTTTACCTGCAAAGCCTCTTGGCTTTCGAATACTGCCTGAGGAAACATGTTAGATGAATGATTTTTCTCATGCCCTTGAAACAAAGCACGTAAATGCATCAGTTTGAGCTCCCATAGTAATGTACTCCCATGAATGTTGTACTTAAAACTTAATGCTTTTGGACATGACCCAGAGAATATGGCAATACATATCTGTTTCTTATTCCATTAAAAAATGACCAAGATCACATTTGCGTTCCATTTAGCAACATTGATATAACCAACCATGTTGGTCTTTCTCAGGAGCTGTGTGGGGTTCTCTGCTGCTTGGTATTTTGTTTATTTTCTTATTAATTCACATGCTATAAATGTATTAGTCTTGTCAGACAATAAAAATGAGGGGCTAGACCATGTTTTATACGAGATACCACTTGTATATTTTCTTAAATAGGCAAGTTGAAGGTGTGTTGTTCCAGGAGCATCTTCAGGATTCAGACATGCTTCAGAAAGGCACCATTCCTTTCATGCTCCATCTTTGCTTGCAGCTGGGAGGTACAACTCCCCTACTAGCCTGCACTAGTAGCAGATTATTTCCCACTGCCATGTGCAGAATCTGACATGCCTAGCTGCAAATGGCATGTATAGAATGTTGAAACTCTGTAAGAAGAAACAAGAATCCTTAACCTTAAAAACCCTCAAATCCATGGTCTCTGCTGAAACATTGGGAAATCTTTATAGAGCTGGTTCCCTAAATAGTCATGGTGCCAGACATCTAATGTTCTACTGCTGCAGGTAGTTGGAATGCATCCATCCATTCTTATTCCCATGAGTTTATTCATGATGCCTGTAGCAAGACAAAAGCAATCTGGAACAAAGTAATCTATTACTTGGACTGAAGCTACTTTGCTGGCAGACCTTTACAGGAAAGTTAAGAACAAATTTCATGTGCAGGTTTGAGGTGAATTCTTAGTCCCTCGGTTACCAGAGAGCAAGGATATGTAGGGATGAACCTTACAGAGTAACAGGCTTCCAGACGGAAGATAACTTCAGAGTTCTCTAAGCACTTAGGCCGTGTGTAGATGAAACAACGGGCGTGTGTGCATGACACTTTAAAGGGGGCTAAATGCTTTTGCACTGCTTTAATGGTGTCGGTGTTTGCATACCTTGGCAGCATATTGCACATTAATTCCAGCTGCTGTAGGAAACTTGGCGGCATAATGCACCTTAAATGAGTTGGGGCGCAGCAAACTAAAACTCCCAGGATTCTTCAGTTTGCTGCCCTACAGCTGTGGAATGAAGCACTAGACTCTGTGTGGCTCTGCAGGAAGCCTGGCAGCAGCCCGGAAAACCAGGCTCCACCCAAGAAAAGCAGCGAGCCTGGTATTTATTTATTTATTTTTCTCCCCCTAGAGCCCGCCTGCTTGCCTAAGCTGTGTGGGGGCCCAGTGCTTCCCTCCATGGCTGAGGTGTCCCCTGGGACCACCCGAGCCAAGTGCCTGCATGCGGGTGCCACCTTGGGGTGGGAGGGTGCAGCTGCTGCAGAAGGAAGCACCAACAACCCCCACAGCCCAGGGACCACACCGCCTGCCGGCAGCTCACACTCTCCTCACCAAGAGAAATGCAGGCAAGTCAGAGGGGTGTGTGCATAGTATCATAGTGCTTAGGGTTGGAAGGGACCTAAACAGATCATCAGGTCCAACTCCCTCTCCTAGGCAGGAACAGGTGCCGGGATCATATCACCCCAGCCAAATATTTGTCCAGCCTCCTATTGAAGTCCCCCAAGGTAGGAGAGAACACCACCTCACTTGGGAGCCCATTCCAGAGCCTGGCAGCCCTAACTGTAAAGTAATGTCTACTGATGTCGAGCCTGAACCCTCTCTCTAACAATTTGTGGCCGTTTCTCGTAACCCCAGGTGGTGCCCAGGGGAACCAATCCTCCCCCAATTCCCACTGGTCCCCCCTTGGTGAGTTTGTAAATGGCCACCAGGTCCCCTTTCAGTCTTATTTTGTGGAGGCTGAATAGGTTCAGGCCCTTTAGCCTCTCCTTGTAGGGCCTGCCCAGCTGCCCTTTGACCATGCGAGTGGCCCTCCTCTGGACCCTCTCAATGCTAGTCACATTCCTTTTGAAGTGCAGCACCCAGAATTGGACACCTGGCACCCAGAACTGCGGCCTGACCAATGCCACATAGAGGGAAGGATCACCTCCCTGGACCTGCTTGTGATGCATCTATAGATGCATAACAAGGTGCGGTTAGCCTTACTGACCGCTTCCTTGCATTGGTGGCTCATGTCTATCCTGGAGTTAACAATGACTCCAAGATCCCTTTCTGCCACTGTGTTGACAAGAAGGGTTTTCCCCAGCCTACAGGTGTGTTGCTGGTTCCTTCTCCCTAGATGCAGCACCTTGCACTTGTCTGTGTTGAATTCCATCCTATTCTCATCTGCCCACCTCTGTAACCTGTCTAGATCTAGCTGGATTCTGTCCCTCCCCTCCAGCGTGCCCACCTCGCCCCACATCTTGGTGTCATCAGCGAATTCGGACAGCGTGCTTTCCACACCCACATCCAGATTGCTGATAAAGATGTTGAACGGTACAGGCCACAGGACTGTGCCCTGGGGGACTCCACTGCCCACATCCCTCCAAGTCGAAAATGACCTGTCCACCCCACGCTCTGGGTATGATGATCTAGCCAATTTACCACCCATCTGACTGTGTAGGCATCAGTGCCACAGTCACCTAGTTTTTTTAAGAGAATATGGTGGGAAATTGTGTCAAAGGCCTTCTTAAAGTCCAGGAAGATGACATCCACCCCGAAACCCTTGTCCAGGGACTTTGTGACCTGATTGTAGCACGGCACTAAGGTGCCTGCTACTTGAAAAGCAGGAGTATTGGCTCAGGTGCTGGTTGCTAGGGGCAACCAGGAGGCGCTAAGGACCCACACCTGGTGAGTCAGCTGACCGGAAGGGGCAGGGCTGACTACTATAAAGCACAGACTGGAGGCCAAGAATACTGTTTGACTAAGCAAAAGTGAAAGGTCTGAATGCAAACAGTTCCTTGTACTAATGAAGGATGGAGCACCTGTGGAGGGGGGCTCAAAGGAGGTTAGCCAAGTGGTTTAGTTTTATATTATAGCCCTGGGGCTTGTGTTGTTGTTTCGTTGTTGTGGTAACACCGGAGGACTGGGTGAGGCTATTAGGTGTTGGAGGAGGCCTCGTAGGGGCTCCATGGTAGTGTAGGGACCCCAGTGCCAGAGAGGGCATGGCGTTTGGGGGTGCACTGATCTCAGCCCTGAAAAAGGGGGTGAAGAAATTAGAGACCAGGTAAGGCTGAGGCTGCCTGAGCCCTGCAGGGGGTTCGAGACCCTGAGGAGGAGATTTGATGCCAGGCATGGCTATGGCCACCTGAGCCCCAAGGCAGCGGTAGCCCCAGAGAGGGGGCAGCGTGAGAAGCCCCAGAGAAAAGGGGAACAAGCCAGAGAGCACCAGTGGGGTGCAGGCTGTGAGACAAGCCAGACAGCGCCAGTGGGGTGCGGAGAGTGAAATCGACCAAACAACATCTGGTACATCTGCAAGGCTTGGGGCGTGGTACAAGGGTGGTTGGAGCCATGCATAGCCCATAAGGCTGGAGTGTACTGAGTCACCCAAAATAGCATGCACGCACGCGCATATGAGCACCATGTCCAAAGGAACAAAACACAGCCTCCCTTATGTATAGTTGACATCAAAGATGTGGTGGGCAAGATGTGAGGGTGTTTTAATATTGACTTGGCACTGTAGGGGGTGCTAGGGGAGATCATGGCCACCCCTAGGACCCCATGCTGTTACACTGATCATAAAAGGAAACCAGGTTGGTCAGGCAGGACCTGCCTTTAGTGAACCCACGGTGGTTGCCCCTGAGCATTACCTCCCCTGCTGGGCCCTTGTGTATTTGAGAAAGGACTTTTGTTGTTGTTGTTATCTTTAATCCTTGTGGCTAGCCTTAACTCTATCTCTGCCTTGGCCTACCTAACAGCCTCCCTGCAGTCCTGAGCAACAGAGGTGTAATCCTACTTTGTGATAGCCCCTTGCTTCCACCTCCTTTTTTGCCCTCAGCAAAATCTCCTTTGTTGAGCTATGGGGACTTCTTAGCTGTTCTGTCCCCCAATGGTGCACTTCGGGCTGACTCACTTTGAGCTTGGAGGATTGTCTTCTTGAGGAGCAACATCCATCTTGGACTCCCATCTTTGAAGCTCCAAGACACCAATGCCTCTCCTGCTAACTTTCTTAGCTTACAGAAGTTGGCCCTCCTGAAGTCAAGGACCTCTGACTTGCTGCTTGCTTTCACCACCCTGCGCTGGATAGTAAATTTCAGCAGGCGATGATCACTGTCACTCAGGTGAGGCAAATTTAAAGCTGAAATTATCTGCATATAAAACGGTGATAAGCGTCTCCAATACATTGTCCATCTTTGTGACTGGCTTTGATTGCGCTTAATTTTGAACCTGTGGCATGTAGGCTTCCAGGAACAGTGCACTCATTCTAACTACATAAGCATCCTTTCAACATGCCAGCCTGCAGGAAGCTAGCATGTTGGAAGGGCAGCACTGCTTTTAGGCTGCTTTGAGTCTTTTAAGTCTTGAGATCAAGGAGTCTTTCCTTAATGTCAGTCTCACAATGCCCCAGGATATTTAAAAAGTGAATGTGAAGCTCAATTTTTGAGTCTCAAGTCCCAGGGTACTGTGAGCCCAAAACTGGGGATCCTCTCCTTGACCTTAGGTTCATGCCACCCCAGGACTTCTTAGGGCTTCCAGGGCACTGTCAGCCCAACTCTGATATTGAGGAGACTCTCCCCAGAGTCATGGCATCCAAAGACCTTAACGAAACATGTGTTCAGTCTGGCATGGGGGAAATTGGTTCCTCCATGCTAAGCGTCATGACTTACCTTTTATGTTGCCAGTAAATAGGATGAGAAATGGTATACCTGAGCCCAGAAACTGCACATCTCCCAGTCACATAGTTGTATTAACATTTTCCAGCAACAAAAAGAGAACAGATGGGTTTTTCAAAAGGGCTGCATAGTGGCCTGAACTCTGCTCTTACTGAAGTAAATAAAACTTGCCTAGCAATAGTTCAGTCATCGTTATGCACTTCAGAAACATCCATACCTATGCGTATTGACTTGTTGCCACCTATGTGTCTGTAACAGATCTGCGAACTGAAGCCACAGATCTACAGTGACAAATACCCAAAACATTTTTCTCTTGAATGTCCTGGTTGCTAGTCCTGTCCTTATTCCAATAGACTGCTGGCTGGACTGTGGATAATCAGACACTGCCTTTTGCCTCTTCAAGATCTAGGAGAAATACATTGGAATTACACTTACATGTTTAAAAATAATACTCTCTTTTATCTATTTTAAAGTGGCATATAATCAAACTGTGGAATTCAGTGCCAAAGGATACAGACACAAACAGTTTAGCAAGAATCAAGGTGGGATTAGACACTTGAGTAGGAATAATATGTGCAGTCAGACTAAAACTAGCAATGGTTAAAAAATTACAATGTCTATCTATCTGTTGTTCAGCTTCAGGGGGTAAACTGCCAGCTGAGTTTGGGAAAGAATTTTTCACCTCATCCACTTAAGTGTTCTTGGCCAACTATGAAATGTTTTCTCAGGGAGGGGAGCTTTGTCTGAGGCACCCAAACTAGGTGACTGCTAGCATTAGGATGGTGAATGAGATGGATCAATAGTCTACTGTGGTGTGGTAATTCGTATGCTAACTTTTTGAACAAAATATTTTTCATTAGCAGTTTGATCCCATGGTTTTAAAGGATTTCACTAGACACATGGGAGTCAAATCAGCACACCCTAGTGGGCTTTTTTGTGTTGAATTTTATTTGCAACGTGTTGTTAACCCTGGCAAACTATTTAATGGTGGTCACTTTGCAGTCCTGGGTAGGTTTCTGTGCAAAGGAAAAAGGCTGAACTACATGTCTGCTTTTCTCCATTGTTATTTCTTAATATGCAATAAGCCTTGCTACTATTTGCTTTGATGTCAGGATAGTCTCATTTCATGTCCTTGGTAAATATAAATCGGGTAAAGGTGGGTCAAGCATTCCTGGGATTCTGGTTGTTTCCTACAATATTTCTTTACAGAGAGAGATTATTCATGTACATGTTAGGGCTAGAAGTAAAAGCAGACATTACCTCCAGCAGCAGGTGTTTTAGGGCTTGTTCATCTTCATAATATCTGCCCAGCATCACTTAAACAATTAGCTGTTTGCCCTCAAGGACTGACATTCATACTGTAGAATACACTGCAGCAAGCCTGGTTAAGATGGCAGTTAGCACCAATAAAGTGAGATCATGTATTCAGATTTTATATTTGAGTTGAAAAATTTACTTAATCTGTCTGCCATGGCCCTTTAAGGGTTTGTACAGAAGTTACATCTTTCACATGATGAGGCCTCTGAAGGTATGCTATAGTTGTAATACAACACACATTCATGGCTGCAGAGCAACTTTAAAACGGCTAATCATGTGAAAATGTAACCCTTGTCTGATATAGTATCAAACTGAGGCACTCTATGACAGAGCACCTTTGGAAACCTGTGTACAGGTTCTCTGTGAAGGTCAAGTCTGGGTGATTTCTACCTGCATCCCATGTGGCTTTGTGGGGCTGGGCTGGTGCTCCTGTGGGCTAGTACCAGTCCAGCTCTGCCCCCAGGACTGTCACAGAGAGAAGATGAAAAACCTGTCTCATCCCTGTGCAAGGGGAAGGGATAGAAGTGGGGGAAGGGGAGCCCCCACCTTGCCATGCTACCCCTGGCAGAGATTTGGAGGGAGCTGGTCTAGACCTGGCCCTCACAGTGAGGGGGCTTGCCTGGAGTAGGGGGCAGGGGAACAGAGCTCCCCTGTCTTATCGGTCCAGATGAGCTACCCCTGTTGGGATCTTTAGGGAAGCTGGGCTGGGCTTATGCAGTGGGGTGGGGGGAGGGCTTCCCCCACCCTCACCACCCCCGTGCAAGTATCTTGACAGCAACAAAGGCTGTTGAGCCCATAGCTGGGGCTGGGGTTGAGGGGAGAGGAACAGAGAGCCCCCACCTCACAGGCCTGGCCTGCCTCTCCCCAAGACTGCAGCAGGGGTAGCCAGGCTGGGGTGGGGGGGTCCATTCCTTGCCCCGTTCTTGCGGGGGAGAGGGGGCTGAAAAGAGAGGCAGTTCAGCAGCCTCTTGGGTGGCTACTGGAGTGCCCCCACCTGCTCGCCAGGGCCAGTGCAGGTAGGCTCTGAGCCCCCTTCCACTCAATAAGCAAGTGTTTGTTGCATTCAATGGCATTTTAATTTATAGTGCTTTATAGAAAGTGCTATAGTTGGGGCACCTCCCCGACAGGCTGCCTGAACTTATGTATACATCCTAAATGGCCGAATCAACTAAAATGGAGTTTTGGTTTAAATACCTTGATAACTATACTTGAGTGTCGAACTTGGGGAGACACTTCTATCTTCAAATATGTTACATTAGGAAGCAAGATTATGTGCCTTCAAAAAGAAAAAGGGTGTTCTAGAAGATTTCTAGGAGCATCTAATGCCCCCACTTCCTGGAGCACAGAAGAAAAGACTAATGACATTATAGATCAGTGATGCCAAATCTATCCCACAGCATGGGATCAGCAGCAAACAGCTCGGCTCAGGACATGCCCTGCCCTGCCCTGTCCTGCCCTGCCTGGTGCTGTGCTGTGCTGCTGATCCCCCCGGCAGCCAGAAATGAGTTCTCTTCTTCTTTCTGTTCCCCTCCCCACGCCACCTGACATTGGCAGAAACCTCTTTCCCTGCCCTTCTAGCCTCACCCCTGTACTGGAGGGAGTGGTAGCCCACAATGCATCTGGGTTGCAGGTACCTGGCCCACTGCTCTTATAGGTTGAGCTCCACTGTTCTAGGTGATCAGATTAGACTGATATCCATTCTGCTTTGTATTTAAAATGTTCTCAATACTGTATTTAGAGACATTCTCACCTCCTAGCAACATTGTTACAACTAACATTTGAACACATGAAATTTTCAAAATTCTTGAACATTGACTGAATATAAAGCTGGAACTTCATGAACGCATTAAAGCTGTTACTTGCTGTTGGAAAACAGTGGTTCAAGGTAGCAGTGAACAAGCTCCAACAACAGGGGACAATATCCTGGGTGCCTCACATTTAGGGTTCTGAGAATGGCACAGCACTGAAGTTTATAGCAGCACTAAAAACAACTACTTCCTCTTGGCCACAGCCACAGGTAAGAGCTTTGTGTTGCTGGATCTCTCTGCAGCTGTTAATACAATGGATCTCACAGTATTGCTCAAACAAGTACTTACTTGACATTTCTGGCTTGACTGACTGCTGTCCCTCTCCCAAAGCCTTCATTTGTAAGTTTTCATAGGGATCTAAGCTATCCCTGGTTCTTTTCAATAACTGCACAAAGAGATCATGGGGAGAAAAATTGGCAAATGTCATCAGTGCTCTCTTTCTCCTTAAATGATGAACTGCCGACACTACAAAAATGACAGAATGCCTACAGAAAAATTTAGCCCTTGGAAGAAGAACAGTTGGCTCAAGCTGAACGTGGACAAATCCAGAATGATGTCAATTGGAAAGGGAAAATGTTTCACAGAGCTGGCAAAAAGATTGTCTCTATCTTCTGTCAATGGGCACGGTCCCCATCCAGCAGAGTGGTGCAGATGTGTCTCTCTCCCAGTGGGGAGCAATCTACAACATCCCATACATTTGTCACCTCAGTAAGTCATTTTGCAGATGATGCATAGGTTCCAATTGCTCAAGAATGCAGTTGCCTGCCATCTCCTTGGCTCAGGTGGCTGAAAGTACAGTAGACCTGAACTCCAGTTCCTCCACTGATTCCCAGCCAGCTTCTGATGCCAGTTTGAAGCCTTGGTCCTAATTGTAAAGTATGTAATGAATTAAACCCTACCCACATTATTTAAAAAAAAACCTGAATCTATGAATTGCTGCAACACTGTTTACCAAAAGCCTCCGAGAATGTCTCCTAGCTAAAAAGGAGGCATATACCCAATGGAAGGGAGGGGCCATCACCAGGGAGGATTATTCTGTGGTTGCTTGGGGCTGCAGGGGGGCGGTCAGGCAGGCCAAGGCGGAGATGGAACTAGGACTAGCTACCCAGATCCCTTGACAAGAAGTCCTTTTTTAAATACATAGGGGGCAAAAAGAAGGTACCGGGTAACATGGAGCCCTTGCAAGACATAGTAGGAAATCTGGTTATCACACCAGACAACAAAGCTAACCTATTTAACTACTTCTTTGCCTGCATTTTCCTGAGCAGGGACCAGATCAGCCCCTCAATGGGCCCCCCTCAGGCCCCAGGGGAGGTGCACCCAGGCCTAGGGTCACTGAGGATCTAGTCAGGGAACTTCTGCAGGGACTGGACATATTTAAATCAGCTGGTCCAGATGATCTCCACCCCAGAGTGCTGAGGGAATTAGTTGAGGTCATTGTGAGACCCCTGGCACGGCTTTAAGAGCACTCATGGTGCTCTGGTGTGGTGCCCGAGGACTGGAAGAGAGCTAGCATGGTTCCCGTCTTCAAAAAGGGGAAGAAGGAGGACCCAGGAAGCTATAGGCCAGTTAGTCTTACCTCCATCCTGGGTAAGCTTTTTGAGAGAATTGTCATGGCATATGTCCACAAGGGGCCAGCATGGGAGGTTATGCTTAGGGGCAACCAACACGGGTTCATTACAGGCAGGTCCTGTCAGACCAAGCTGGTGGCCTTCTATGACCAGGTAACAAAATCCTTAGATGCAGGGGTAGCAGTGGACCTAGTCTTTCTGGACTTTAGGAAGGCCTTTGTCACTGTCTCTTACCCCATTCTCATTTAAAAACTAGGAGACTGTGGTGTTGACATCCACACGGTCAAATGGGTTGCCAACTGGCTGGAGGGTCGCACCCAGAGAGTGGTTGTGGATGGGTCATTTTCAACCTGGAGGGATGTGGGCAGTGGGGTTCTGCAGGGCTCAGTACTTAGGCCCACACTGTTCATCAGTGACATGGACAAGAGGGTAGATAGCACCCTGTTCAAATTTGCTGATGACACTAAGATGTGGGGGGATGTGGACACACTAGAAGGGAGGAATAGGCTGCAATTGGACCTAGATAGGTTACCAGGGTGGGTGGATAAGAATAGGATGGGATTCAACACTGACATGTGCAAGGTGATGCACCTGGGGAGGAAGAACCAGCAGCATAGCTACAGGGTGGGGAACTCCCTTGTCAGTACAGAGGCAGAAAAGGGTCTTGGAGTCATTGATGCCAAGATGAACATGGGCCGGCAGTGTGGGGATGTGGTCAGGAAGACCAACCATACCTTGTCACGCATCCACAGATGCATCACGAGCAGGCCCCTCTATGTGACACTGGTCAGGCTGCAGCTGGAGTACTGCATCCAGTTCTGGGTGCCACACTTCAAGAGGGAAGTGGACAACATGGAGAGGGTCCAGAGGAGGGCCACTTGCATGATCAGGGGACAGCAGGGCAGGCCCTACAAGAACAGGCTATGGGACCTGAACCTGTTCAGCCTCCATAAGAGAAGGCTGAGGGGGGATCTAGTTGCCTGTTACAAACTAGTCAGGGGGGACCAGTGGGCATTGGGGGAGTCCCTGTTCCCCTGAGCACTACCAGGAGTGACTAGAAATAATGGTCACAAGCTGGCAGAGGGTAGATTCAGATTAGACATCAGGAGGTGCTACTTCACTGTCAGGGCGGCTAGGATCTGGAACCAACTTCCAAGTGAAGTGGTGCTGGCTCCTACCCTGGGGGTCTTTAAGACAAGGCTGGGCAAACACTTTGCTGGGGTCGTTTGACCCCAGTACTCTTTCCTGCCATGGCAGGGGGTTGGACTTGATGATCTACTGGGGTCCCTTCCGACCCTACCAACTATGAAGCTATGAAACTGACACTCCCCTGGGAGAGAGCCCAGAATGGAGCATGTGAGAGCTGGGGACAAGGCCTTCTCTGTAGCGGGAAATCAGCTGTGGAAGATCATTCTAAAGGAACAGCAGGACAAACCAAAGTGTGATAATTTTTAGAAAACATTGCAAGTCCTTCCTCTGAACATAGTGGAACATAGTCACAATGTGAACATCTTTTTTATTCCAGACTTCATGAAATCCACCAGTCTTTGTCCCTGATTTTGGATACAGTTGTAGCAACATTCTGGGCCAAATCTTAGAAATGGCAGACTCATCAGCTGCTTCCAGATATAAAAAAAACCCAACCCCACAGGGGTTCTTGGATGGTGCAGGAAGAAAGGATCCTGATCCTTCTACTTGGTCACCCATTGCTTCCTATGGCAGTAACCCCTGTTACTGTCATTGTACTGCAGTTGTAAACCTTGCTACTTTGGAAACGGGGGCAGGGGGGTAGTAGAGCAGATAGAGATGCTGGTCTCCTTCAAATTTTAGACTGGGTTCCGCCATTTTTTAACCTTTACTGCTGTTCTGTTATGGCAGGAGTGGGCAAAATGCAGCCTGCGGGGCCCCTAAAAGTTTTAGAAAATTAATATGCATCTGCCACTGGCTGCCTGTTACACGGCCCTCAATGGTTTGTCTAAACTCAGTAAGGGACCCTCTGCCCAAAATAATTGCCCAACTCTGTGTTACAGGTATAGGCCAGTTTCTGATTACTTGTGAAAGTGTAATGTCTGTACCTGGCCTCTGAGTGTTTCTGTGCAGTAAAGCCATGAAAATGTTTTTATAGTCCCTGTCTGCCATGTGCTCGGGAAAGAAAAGGCCAGGGTGGTATAATTGGTAATATCTGCCCCAGAATAATTACTGTCATCTTGCACAATACACCTGATACAATGTGAAGTGCAGCTGGTCACTGCCGCATACAACACAGTATGACAAGAACCAGGGAAAAGGAGCTGGGGCACTCCACCTGTAGTAGGGTTCTCTCTATTCAGATTAACTTCTAGCAAATTGCCCTGCAGGTTTCACTGGATTCAGTCTTGCTGCACTCACTCTGGTTCAGACATGCACCCAGACATGATTTCAGTTGCCAGCCAGAGGAGCAGCTTGGGGTGGAGAAGAAAGATCCAGCCCCTGCATGTCAGTTGTGGCGGTGGGAAGGATGGAGCTAGTTAGAAAGGAAGGATTATATTGTATAGAAGAACTGACTGGATCTCTCAGTTGTTCATTTCTAGGGATTTTGGCCCAAATTCCCTTCTTACCTGAGGGATCCCATGGTAAAGAGGAAATCTTGGCTGGTGGAAAGGCTCTGCTCATAGGTGACTCCTAAGCCACCCCATTCCTAGCTCCATTGTAGTGGGATGTCAGGGGTGGGAGAGGTGTGGCTGAAGTGCAGCTGTGTCCTGGCAGATGGTCTGGTGGAAACTATTGCCAGCTGGCATAGGCAATTGCAGCACAGGGATCTAGGCTGAGACTGGAGCTGTATTGGGTGGAGAACTGGGCAGCTGTAACAGGCTGCTGCACTGCACCTAACTGGGAGGTGGGATCTATCTGAGTGGATCTTGGCACACAAGAACATCTGGCCCAACTTTTTGTGGGGGAGGGAGGATGGGATTGTTTTTTAAGTGTTAGAATTATAAAAAGGAAAATGTAATATTTTTCTTGGGAGTTATTTGGATCTTGCTCTCAGCCTTGATTTTAAATTAAGTTTTTTGTTTGTGACGTTCCTTTTATTTCAAACAAGTACACACATGGCTAGTGTACGAAGTATGCAGACAATATCCATGTCACAGCAGACCTTCTGAGGCCCAGCAAAAAGTGATCCCACCCACACCTTCCCCTGCTTTTGCCTAGTTTCAGCAATCTCACAAGGAGGGTTTCTCTCCCATTGTGGGGGAGGATACTTCCTTTAGCCCTTTAGGGCTCTTTTCTTGTCCTTCTTTTGCCTTCTATTTATATTCCTGCTCTTTGGCAGTAATATCAAACAAATAAATGAGCTTTTCCCCTGCTGAGTGTGGAGTTTGTTTGTATGTATAGAGAGCTCTATAATAAAATACCTCTGTAATTCCCTACAATGTCTCCCCTGCCCAAATATTTAAAGGCACTTTTCCTCTGCAAGGCCAAATAAGCATTTGGAGCTTTGGGACAAAACCATTTTGGGGAGATATGAACCATAAAAAATAGTCAAATGTTTGGAAAATCTTTGCGTGGAGGACAGATTGCATTTCAAAGCATTGTAACCTTAATATGTCTTTTCTGCTTTCTTTTAACTAAGCTAGAAACAACATGTAATTTCAAGGAATTTGGTTTCTCTTTGTGGGGTAGTGTCTAAAAAGTGGGCTTATAATGGTAATCTAGTATTAGGTCTATGTATACTATCCCTTTTGTTTATATGAAGATGTGTGAGTAGGTAGTATACATTGGTGTGTGCTTATATCCATTTCCCTGTCAGGACTTAAATATTTATTATGGATTTTGTTTTTGTTCATCACTATTTTGGATCTGTAGATGAACTCCTATTTTTCAAAAGCCAGCTCCCATTGGAACTTGTGGGCTTGCCCTTCCTGTATGCAGATGAGGAAGGTTTTACTTGTGAAAATCAGACTTTCTTTGGTGTTTTCAAAAGCAGAAAAGAATTTTGCACCTTTCTGAGTGCCACTCTGCTGCAGGTAAAGAATTTAACAGCTTGTGGGAGTACAGCGAGAGCCAATAATAATTTGACTGACATGCTTTGGCACTAAAGTGCCTATTAAAACTCAGTCTGTCCTTGCAAGATGGAGAATTTATTTCTAGGCACTTGTATGCATTTGAAAATTCACTCTTTCATAGATTTACTTGGTTGGTTTCATTCCGATGTAGCAATCCAAAGGGGAAGCTCTCTAAATAGATGTTCATTACAGGATTTTGGCTGGAGTTAGAATCTCTAAAGGATAGAATTAGTTTATTGGCAATTACTACTTAAAGTTCACTGTGATGACAAAGTCCACAGAAGTGTTTCTATCGCCCAGTACATACTGTAAATGCATTGTTAGATACAGTACTCAAATCCATATGTAACACATGTTCTTTTCCATATGGGGCCTACTGGGGTCAAGATATATACAACACCAGAAATAACTTCTAGAGGAAAAATGCTAAAAGCTTAACAATGCTTCATGCTGTTGTCTTGTATACTTTTCCACTTTCAAAAGTTGGCCTACTCATTTAAATGGTCTTTTGAAGAACATAAGTGGACCCTGGATTCTGTTATGTTTGAGTCTGTTGTATCTAATATTAAGTCTACCAAATTATGTAAAATGTATTGAGAATGTACATAAAATTCAACAGTTATAGTCTACCATTACCAATTGTTTAAGCATAGCAAAGTTCAGCTTGGAAACATTACTGTTATTAAATCAGCTATCTTGGATATCAAGTCTTAAGAATTTGGTACTAGTTTCAAGTAAGGGAATTGTAGTCAGAAAATGTCCAGAGTGTGAACTCTGATTTCACAAAGACAACAGCCCAATATGATGTGGTTCCTTTAAGCACGATATCCTCTCTCAATTAAATGTTTACACCCAGTTTCAAAATTCATTGAAAGTGATGGGAGTTTTTTCTTTATTCCAAAAGTATTTGGATCTGATGCTTCAATTTTGTTGCTGGCAGTGCAAGTAACAGAGAATATTGTTTTGTTTTAGTTTGTTTTAAAATACCTGTTTCTTAGATGGCATAATATACCAAAAGTCCACTGACTCCTACAACTCATGGTACTAACATAGATTTGTGTTGGCAATTGGAATTTATATAGCAAAGTGAACTCTGGGGTTGTTAAAATAGGCTATCTACTTACATCTTTTTGCACAAAGCAGTAAGAACTTGCAGTTTAGAACAGTTTGCTTGTCTCTAACACTGAGACAAACAGTTCCAGTTGCTGCAGGTTCTGTGTTTTCTTGCAGAAATAAGGAAGCCTTGTTCAGATCCAAGAGATCTCGAAGTACTCGAGACTCAGACTGGTTGATCTTCTTACCTGGTTTATAATTATTGCAATGATTCTCAACAAAGATGTCACAGCACTCTGGGGTGCCTTCATATCCTTTCAAGGATCCTTCAGGGTGCCATGCATTATTAGCAACTAGGTGAGCAAAAAATATTGACAAGATAAACCCAAAGATCTTTAAATAGGAATCCATAGTTAGTTCTTGCTAGGAAGGAATAAAGATTTTGTCTTTAACTACCCAAATGAAATGTGTGCTGTCTCTTCAGAGTCCTAGTACAATGATGTGGGGAAATTTGGGATTAAATCCCTGCCTTCTGAGAAGTCCCTTCCCCACACTTCCTCACATGCACCAACTTAGAAGAAAGCCTGAAGAAGGGGGATTGTGCCCAAAAGCTTGCTGAGAACTTTTTCCCAACAACTCAGTTGGTCTAATAAAAGTTATCATGTCTACTCAAAGAACCTTGCCAACTTAAAAGAAAAGTACGGATGCTGCTTATAAGAAGTAACTCACTTTTAGAAGGCCTGCCTGTGGATTCCTACTAGCAAAACTCTCTCTCTCTCTCTCCCTCTCTCTCTCTCTCTCTCTCTCTCTCTCTCTCTCTCTCTCTCTCTCTCGTGTGTGTGTGTAGCAGCTTACCTTCAGCCTCCGTGAGGTCCTGAATTTAATTTATTATTGATTAGAGCTAGATCTACCTGTTTGAAAGATACAGAAAAGTGCCATTTTTGCTACAGGAGAAAGTCTGCTTTCTGTATTGAAACAGAAGAAAAATACTTTCTAGAATTAACAAATAAAAATATGAATGCACCAGAATGAACTCACACCTCAAATGTATTGAAGACAGGAATACCCAATTACCTGTGGGGGCACATTTCTCACAAGAAAACTACTCTCTCTCCAATTTCTCAGTTCTAGTCCTCTAAGGGAATTTACAAAACACTTTTCACAGACAAGCCTAAGAACTTCATCAACCTCCTGGATACAAAAAATCATGGACTAAATGTAGACGTTGGATTTATGACACAGTATAACCTGCCTGACATATGACTCCCCAGGTACCTCTCCACTATTTACCAGCTACATTCATCCCCCTTCTCTCCCCCTGCCCACCTTCCCCAGCCTGTCTTTCACCCACTGACTCCTCAATATACATCTTCACTGACTACCTGTCTTGCATGCATACCAGCCTCTGGCTTCTTTGTTATTCATTCCATCTAGAAAGACCACACACCAACTACAGATGCTTCCTCAGCCTGACAAAGGGTTTTTAAACCCAAAAGTTTTTTCTAAGAAAATTTTTTCCCACTAAGTTTGTCTAATAAAAGAGATCAGATTCACCCAAAGAACCTTATCTGCCAGATAAAAATATATTAATTCATTAAAATGGGACAAAATGTATCACTATGAAATTACTTGCCCAATATTTTATGAAGATATACAATTAAATAGATACATTTAACAAATTTGATTTGAATCCAGATGTATACAATTTTTGCCCTTGCAGTTCATATGGAGATTCTTTTGGATGCATGAAATTAGTACTTTGAAAAAAACTATCCTTGACTAAGAAAAAGGGTTCTTATTTGGAAAAAGGTGGAAAGGGCAACAAAAGTGTATGGTGAAAGAGGTGAAAATAGTGATTTTTAAATGGCTCAAATAATGTGGAAGCTCCTCTTTTAAGGCAATTAGGCAAAACTTCTTGATTCACTGTCCCCACCTAACTTTCCCTTCCCCCATGATCTGAAACTTGAGGCCATTTTTTCTCTAACCCTCATTAATCTCCTCAGCTCTCAAATGCAGTCTTTCTAAATTATGGTTATAGTTATAACTGTCACACTGACAACCCCTATGTTTCTACAATATGAGGAAAAAAACCCTGGATACATTTGTCAGGGCAACTTGCTAGAAACTAAGGCTGAGCAAAGCTTTGGTCATTGATTCAATTTGGCCCAATTCGGTGGACAAATCTCAGAATCTGAATTGAGTCAGGAGGCCCTTTAATCTCTCTGAATCAAATCGGAGACCTCCAAATTGATTCAGAGAGATTCTATGATTTGGACATAGGCACAACTTTAGCTGTTTTTTCTACATGCCTCAAGGTACCAGGCAGTTCATGAATGCTGAGATGCTGGGGCGGTAACCCACAAGAGCACGCAGGGGTCCCCAGTACTCTCGGTGGTGGACCCAGAAGCGGACCAGAAGCACTTCCGGTCCACTTCCAGGACTACCATGGATTGCATGGTGGACCCTCCAGCCCCCAGCTCAGCAAGTGGTGCTTCCTGGGCCTCCACCCAGGATCCCCCTGCAGCTGATCACCAAGCTGGTGGTGTCTGGGGGGACCCCCCAGAATGCTCCCCAATGGACTCAGAAGTGAACCAGAAGTACTTCAGGACCACTTCTGGGTTTGATGCCAAGCACGTGCCCCCCCCACCATGCTCCTGTGGGACACTCCATCTGTCACCATCACAGCATTCACAAACTGCACCTAGTACCCCAAGCTATGTAGAAAAAACACTTAAAGCTGTGTCTGTGGCCTAATCGCTGATTCTCTGGATCAGCATTGAATCTTCAGATTTGGGTTCAGCTGAATCGAATTGGGACAGTGATCTGCATCAACTAATTGAATCTCTGTCCCCAATTCAGGCCAAATCTGAATCAAATATGACCCGTTTTGCACACCCCTACTAGAAACCCTCTGGCAGCAACAACATTGAAATACAGTTGCAGATTGAACCATTTCATCTGTGCTCAGGATTGGCACCTTGGTCATCCCAGACATAGGTAGATGTGAATGGAGACAGAACCTGGGCTATCCCATATGTGAGATTAATGAAAAGTCAGAATATTCTTCTTGCTTTTCAACCTCTCACTTAACCAACAAGTAGGATTTTTGCATGTTTACCTTATCCAGTAGTTTGAAGAAATGAATGTGTCAGTTCTTACAAATATGAAAGTATTTGAGAGTAGCACATCTGCTAGCAGGGATATCCACTGAGAACATGAATAATAAAATGACACTTAAGCTCATGTCTAATATAGTGTGTTTTATATATAAAAAATGTACCAGAAATAAACTGTATTGCCTACACCAGTAGTGCTTAATTTTTTTCACCGTGTGGGCTAGACACTCTGCATGCTGGATCTGTTGTTTGAGGTCAGTGCATGGAGCCAGCTCCACACACTGGATGGGGCCAGCAGACCGACCCCGGATACTGGGTCTAAGGCTACATGCTGGGTCTGATTTTGTGCACTGGGTCCAGCTGTGGGCCAGTCCTGCATGCCAGCCTTTTCTGGTACATAGGGGCCATGTCATCTGGCTGGGGAGATTTCCATGTGTCCAAACTTGTGGCAGCAGTGTTAATTAACATTGCCACCATTCCCCTGCCACCAAATTTCTGAATCCATGGGAAGCCCCACAGGCTGAATAATTTGGCTCCACTGGCCAGATTCAGCTATGGGCTGTATGTTGAACACCACTGGACTGCATCCTTTGTTATGCATGGTGCTGATGGGGATTTGCTTCCTATTTGGCCAGATTGTGTTGGCCTTTGAGTTTTGGTCTATTCTGTTTTTAAGTTTCTACTTTCTAGATATATTTGTCCTATGTTGGTCTTAGCACTTCACTTTAGACTGTGAGGAGGAGAAGGCAGGTATATAGAACAAAGGAAGAAGAAAACCAAAATGGTTCCCAGGATCTATGAAAGATTAGGTGTTCTAACATGCTGCACGATGCAAGTAATCTCTCATTACTCTTCCCACTATTAGCTGGGCAATGGGCTGCTTTGATCTGAAGGATCCATTTTCAAAAAAAAGTATAAGACTGGAAGGAACAGATGTTGATGACCCAAAGGGTCAGCCTCATGTCCCCTCTAATACTCAGAGCTATTGCTAAAAAAAAAAAAGGGAACTAGAGGGTGAGGCTTTGGGGATTGCCAGATTTCTTGGGGAAGAATCTCTGAAGAAAGGGAAAAAAGGGTGAAGTTCACAAGGCAGAGGAAATAAAGGCAACCCTAATTCAGAGTTAGGAGGTACATAATGAAACTACATTTAGGGGCCAGCATTCAAATTGCTATTTGTGAATAAACACCTGTCAATTAGTCGGACACATACCACATCCTGGGTTCTTGGCTGTCCCTTTCATTTCCTCTTTATCTGTAGCTGCTCTCTGAAAAATCTCTAAAATCTTCCTATTTTGCCTCTTGGTATTGTGTGCTGAAAGCCAAAGCACATCTCTCTACTGTCTCTCCAGAGACACACCTCTCTTCACGCAGGAGGGGGAGGAGGAAAAAAAAAAGAAAAACACTGAACCTTCTTTCTTGCACACTAAAAGACCTTTGTCCCAAACCACACATGTAGATTTTAAACAGAAAATAATATTAAAGCACAGTGCTTCCTTTATAGTAGACCTTATGTGCCTTATGCAGCTTTCTGAGTTCCTGTGTCCATGGATTTATGATGTGCTCTACACTTTCCACATTCTCAGTGCTGCTTTCCCACATTTGAAGGAGAAATGATCAAGAGATTTGTGCTGGAGTAAAATTTATTCTGTCTTAAGCTGTGTAAAGGTTCCAAATTCACCACAGCATGGAAAATATAAATGCTGTAAGCATCTTGGGCCCTTCCCAGACATGTAGACACCGTGCCTTGTGCAGAAATGAACATTATATTCTTGTAATTACTACTCTCATCAGAACCACTTTTCTTCTAAGGAATCAAGTAACTGCAAACTGACCAGATTCCATGGTCCAAACACCAAGGAGGACTGTTCATTTATGGGAAGAGAGAACCCTCCATCCTTTGAAAAGCTACACTCATCCCTTGAGTGGTAAGGGGAGTGGGCCTTGCAGTTGACTAGGGCAAGCTACAGAACTGCACCATGAATTCCTCAAAGGGCTTTTGTAAACACTGTGGGTGAAGAAGCCTATAATTTTTTTCTTAAAAATCTTTTCTAAGCAATGTAAGATCATGGTATTGTAAATTGTATCAAGTGCAGTCAATTTGCTGCACATGGAATGGGAGGCAACACTATAGTGTTCTGGGGTTTTTTTCTTTTCATATAGGGTTGTTGTTTGTGGGGGGGGTTTAACACTTTACTCTTTGGACTTAGTATTTGCACCTCTACTGACCTTCAGTCCTATTAGAGGCAGGTGCTCAGTAAGCTTCACATAGCTTAGTCAATACATGCCAGTCCTGACTTGCCTCATACTCCTGCTGTTCCAGACCTGAAGGCATCTTTTGATTAGCGCTTGCAAATCTTGTCACAATGTGCAGCACAGACAAGCATTCACAAGGGATTGAAATGAAACCATCAAACTAATATTTGATGGAGAACAATGCAGACTGTAATAGCCTTTCCAGCATAGTGGAGTCTGATGTCACTCATTCCTTTTCTGTTATGGTATTATTTTCATGTGTGCTGTCTTAACGTATTAAAGTTAATTGGGGTTTGAGGTACCAAAGGTGGTTTGGATTGAACCACAAGCACTGATGTAACTTTCTAGAGTTCTGTTCACTAATAAAATTAGCATTTCTTTCAGTGCCCTATAGAACTTTTTGATTGGCAGTAATGAAGCTGTGCTAAAATAAGAACGGAGGGTGAAAGTCGCATCTGCATAGAAGACCAGTCCAAGGCTCGGGCCTCACTTAAATCCTATTTATTCCTTTCTGCTGAATTTCCCTCACTATATCTCCCATGGTGTGAGAGAGGAAAAAAAAGACATGCTGCTATGAACCTTGGCTACTTTGGTTCTTGCTAAATATCAAGCCTGCGCCAGCCCATGCTAGAATCATCAATCAATTTAGGCTCTGCTCTAATGCTTTCAAACTGAATAGTAGTATGTTCTTCTGTCCTCATCCCTTGCTTCCAAGGCTGCAGAGACAGCATATTTGGCTCCCTCAAGGAAGAGGTTAGTGTCTTGTTTGATTTGAGTCTCTCTCCTCACCCCTGAGCCAATGAATTATCACTGTGGGCAGACATTGAAGGGGATTTTCTCTAAGCCTCCTTGAAAAAAAAAAGATTGTGGTAGTGATTTGGCTTTGGGAATGCTCATGCCTCAAAAACCTGACGTGGCCCCACCAAATCAGCGTGGAAACAAAGAATGGGGCATTTGGGTCAGAAACAAGCAGCATATAAAAGCTAAAAATGTAATTTTAGGATCACATGTAGCACAAAAGAAAGCTGGAGGAATTGATGTGCCAGCAGAATTCACTGGAAATGTCAGGAGAAAGGAAAAAAATGAACTAGAGCATCCAGTCATCTGAAAGAAAAGCTGGGGGTGGGAAAGCTGCATTATCAGCTGTTCTAGTAGCTTGCGGTAGATGGCACTGTGGAATTCCTATGGGCTCCTGGATTTTATGTGAGTGGGGGAAAATAATTTGAA
Source organism: Crocodylus porosus (assembly GCF_001723895.1). Lineage (NCBI taxonomy): Eukaryota > Metazoa > Chordata > Crocodylia > Crocodylidae > Crocodylus > Crocodylus porosus. The sequence goes on along the minus strand of NW_017728931.1, from coordinate 14,174,440 downwards.
ACCTCTTTATATATTTATCTTCAACTGACATTAACAAGGGTATCAGGATTAAAAATTGAACCTGTTTTAAATGAACCAACAGTGATCTTGTCTGGAATGGAAAAGGTTTACCTTCACAGATTCTTTTCATGAGGTTTCTTTTCTTTAGAACACAAATCTACTGGCTCTCAGGCATTTAAATTTCACAGACTTGCCATGTGACTCAGAACAAGCAGCGTCGTCTCTCTGATCCTCAGTTTTCTCATCTGTAAAATGATGATTCCACTTACTTTGCATGTAATTATTTTCATGCCTCTTATGATCCACTTGGAGATCCTTGAATGTAAGGCGCTACCTAAGCTGAGAGCTCTTACATTTATTCTCCTTTGAGCTGATTTGTAAAAGCTCAAGAGATCTTTTGCTATGCTCTCCTTGACTAACTTTATCTTAATAGTAGCAAAGGGCAACTTTCAAACACTTACATATCCCCCCATTCTCCTTAAGGCTTCACAAAGCAGGGGGAGAAGAGAGAGAGGGAGAGAAACTGCATGAATAAGTATTGTTAAAACGCAAATTAAAATTGAGTTAGCTTTATTCAACGTTTGAAAGCTGAAAGAAAAGAGGTATTTTGCTAATCATATTGGGTACTGTTAAGGAGTAGTTATAATTCAGTACAAAATAGAGCTTATGGTACAAAATGCCTCCATCTGTTGCAGCAGAGAACAGTGGTACAGGGCAGACCTCGAGGGGATACAGTGAAGCAACTGCCCCCCCCCCTTTTCAGACTGGATCACACCACAGGAATTTCTGGGGACTTTTTTAGTCTCCAAAGTAGGTGAGAATCCCTCCGCTTTCCCTTCATCCTCAAAGGCATGTTCCTTTCCCCCTCTCCTCCTCCTGCCACCTCTACTTTCCATTTTGGTTTGGGGCTCAGGGAAGCTTCAGAGTTGCATTTGCTTGGCTGAGTCAGGGCTGGCCTCAGCTTCCACAGTGACAGCAACAACTGGTGATAGGGGAGGGGGTCCCTGCTCTCTGCGTCTGCTCCCAGGGGGACTGGGCAGGGTGGACAACCCACCCACGTACACATCACTGCAGTCACTGACCCCAGCTCCCATGCAGCATGGCTGGTGTGGGCAGAAACAGCTCTGAAGCTTCCCCTGCCTCCAGGACAGTGGGGAAAGCAGCAGGGGCAGGTGTAGGAGAGGACAAACGGGGCAGGAGGGGACATGATTCTGAGCATGGAGGGGAAGTGGGGCCAGGACTCTTGCCTGGTTTCAGGACTTTAAAATGTTTCCAGAGGATTCTCCTGCCTAGCCTGACCACACCAGAAGGGGTGGGGGAGAGATTGAGAATCAGGGATTCAGTCACTCGTACAGCAGAGGTTGCTGGTCCCCCACTCTCCCTTGCCAAATCCTGGATCCGCCCTGATCAAGTAGATGAAGCCTGCTGCTTGAGGCAGCAACAGAGCTCGTCTGACTGTTTAAAGCTGCGTGTGTACATGCAGTTTGTTACAAGATGACAACAGTGGCCCACTAGCCCAGTGACTCTATAAATGTGAGAGATGGAGGAGCCTGACTGGGCCTTATTTTACATACATCACAGAGGGCCTGGTTTTCTTATGATGGCGGTGCTCAACCTACAGCCCACAGCTGGATCTGGCTCCCAAAAGGACTGGATCTGGCGCTAGTGGCAAGGAGCTTGGAAGGACACTTCCCCTGCCCTGCCCTGATCCCTTCCATAGCCCCCCCTGCTTTCTCCTTCTCCCCTCCCCTATGGCGAGCACTGCTTACTGTATTCCCTCCCCCATTCTCCCTCCCTGCACCCCCATGGCAAATATTGTTTACTTATGTCTATAAGCTCCTCCCCACTTCCCCCAGTAGTGGCCTGTGGTTTGCAAAGATTTGCAAGAACCAATCACCATTCCCACCACTGGTTTTATGTCACTAGTGCACCTACCCATATACCCATACAAATGCCCTTTGGCATATGTGGATGCTGTAACTGCATATGAATCAAGGACACATCCTTATTCCTGTGTTTCTGAAAACTTAGTCCCAAAGGAGGAATGTTCCCTACTGTGGAGTCAGTCTGTTTTTAAAGGACTCAAGGAAGAGGCTTCTGCTGCTTTTATGGGGAGATTATCCCACAACTTAGTATTTTGCCAAAAGGAATTCCCCTCCCGTATTTATGAAGTATATGGCCCTTTTTTCAAAAACTCCTCTTTGTATTGCTAATTGTTTCTAGAGCAGTTATAATGTGATCAGCTCTGTTCAAACAGAAAGACTCAGTCTGTGCCCCAAGAAACTCAGTCTGTTGGACACAGACGATACGGACCATTCATATGTGATGATGCATAAACAGAAGATTCCAGCTCGGATGGAGAAGAAAGGAATGGTAGTGGAAAGGAGGCATGCTTGTTTGGGTTCAAGGTAAATATTCTAAACTGTTGGTGAACTATCACTGAAAGGCTTTGAAGAATAAGACTAAGGCTTAAAACGTGACCACTGATCATGTGTGATCTAACTTCTGGGGCTAGGGACAGACCTTCAAAAAGCCTGAGCCTGAATTGATTCAACCTTTGCAGGTTAGTCTAACCTGGCTATGCTGAACTGTTTGGAAACTGGACAGACATTCTCTCTGGACTGAGGAAATTCAGACACATACCTGCAGTGTCTCAGGCTAGAAGCCAGGAGGGCGCTAGAACAGCCCTCCCTTTCCTTGCACAAAATTGAGCTGAGGGGCAGGTCCTGGCAGGATGTTCTCGTTAGGGAGGTCTTCCTGCACTATCCCAGGATGCTCAAGGGCCTGCTAGCACTCTGAGGCAAGGGGGGCAGGAGGGGTGGAGGCTGCAGTGCATGCATCTGTTGATGATATAGAGCTTTTCTATCTCCCTCCCTGCTTGTCAGACTGTCTGCAGCAAAGTGACAGGTGAGCAAGCCAGCCGGGGAGAGAGAGGGGGCTGATAGCATTCTTTATCACCCAATTAGCAAAACAATAGCCTCTCTCCCATTATTTCAAGCTCTTTGTAAACAGCTTACCCAGGTGACCTGTTGATTACTTCCAAAAACACTGTTCTGTCTGCCTGCCTGGCTGTCCCAATGAAATTGGAGAGTCACACACACGGACACCTCTTGGCATTAGCTAGTATACCACATGCATAAGGTCTGTGGGGCTAGGGTCCATGCTGTGGGAAATGGGAGTGGGGGGTTTCCTGCTTGATCAGTGAGGGAGGAGGAGGGTTGGGCCAGGGGGAATCCAAAAGACTCTGCTATGTCTGCAGTCTCTGCCAGAGCCTTATACAGCACTAGCTAGCATACCACATGCTGCCTATGGTCCGTGCTATGGGAGAAAGGAGGAAGGGATCCCTGCTTTAAGCAGCAAGCGGTGAGAGGGAGGGGGCGTGGGGCACAGGGAAGCCAGCAGACCCTGCTGTGTCTACAAGTCTGTGCCAGAGGCGCTCTGGCCAGGGAGCAGAGGGGAGGAGCCAGCTCTGCTGTGAAGCAGAGAGCCCTACCCAGCCCAGAGAGCATGCTGGGATGCTGGGGGTGTCTGGTTTATCTTAAACCAGCAAAGGGTCTGGGACAGACATTGTATAAACCGGTTTAAGCCAAATCAGTTAAGTATGATACTACGTTCAACCAGGTTTATCTCAAACCGGTTTCAGCCATTTTCAAACTGGTTTATGTGCACTGAACATTTGTTCTGTTACAGGTTTAAACCAGTTTCTGATCACTTAAACCATTTTATGTGTTATGTCTGTCCCTAGCCTGGATGTCCAGCTTCAAACACAGAAGGCCTGTGTTTTGTCAGTGATATGGAGGATGTATAGGTTCCATTGACTTCAGCTGTATTCATAAGGCCCAAATAATATTAAGCTAAATATGCTGAACTGGGGACAAGTGTGTTTTGAGCAAGGATTTGGATGAAATGGATGAAGAGGGTTGCCTTTTGGGAAAGGCTCTTACAAGGGAGCTATCAGATTTAAAATCTGTGCTTGAGTTTGTAAGTTTTTTATGTGCTATTGCAATCCCTAACACCTAAACTCATCATAACTAATACTTTCATTTTTCAATAGGCTCTTTTGTACTTGTAGCAACACTTTGGGCATAGTTTGCTTTTACTTTTCCCTTGTATGGTAGGGTGTTTTCTTCTGTTGATTGTGCAAATGTCACAGGTAGTCTACAGGGGATGAAGAGTTGGGGGGGGTTAGTTTTATTTTTTGTTTTAAATGAGTTTGTGTTATCAAAGTGCATACATTGTCAGGGTGATCCCAGGACAAGCATTTGACCTGAAACTACTTTCGATTCATTACAACAAAAGAACTGGATTTCAAGTTTCTGTTATCTCTTCAGTAATATTAGTTCCTGATCTTGTAAATAAGGTGCAGTAAATCTATATTAAGCTCTTTCAGATATTTTGAATTTCTAACTCCAATGTAATTTGTTGGCCATTGTCTTTCTTACGCCTTTTTCAGCATTCTTTTGGGGGGGCGGGCGGGGGGATTTCCATCCATCTTTCTGGCTTCTCTAGTTTCCTTTTATATTTGTATCTCCTCTCCCTTTTCTTTCATTCTCAGTGTAGCATCTACTCATTTAACTTGTATGCTGCATATCCCTATTCTGTATCATTAATGAACAAAGGAACTAAGAACAGCCCCTTTGGTGACACGCTAGCAAGCTCCACACAATATTCTGAATGAGCTTCAGTTGATCATTACAGTTGATTCACTGAAGTGATTTAAAAAAAATAAATGTAACGAAATATTCATTGCAAATAAAAGAGGAAGAGGGCACAGGCAGGTTTCCACACCCCAGGTATATTTTATTTGTTCAGGGTTTTTTTTTTACAAATAATGAGCTTTACTGTAAGAACAATGACTTGTTGATCATAAGCGCTGTGCTAAAGCTGACCTAGCAGCTGATGTTAGGGGGAACAAGAAATCTTCTTATCCCTGGAGGAGAGAATTCAGTGGCTTGATCCTTGGTATAACTACAGGGCTGCTCAGCTCCTGCTTTCTCTTTGGTGCAGGCATGGATTTGACATGGCATGTGGTTCTCAGCAAAATTGGTTCAACTCTTTAACCATCATGTCTAACAGCCCACATGCAAAACCCCCAAATATCAAAAGTCACGGAAGCTTTAAAAAAAAACACCAAAAGAAAAACACCCCTCATGAAAATCTGACTTGCATGATGCTGTGATAAAAAATGCAGTCTTTATTGTTGCCCTTTTGTTTACAGTCTTCCAGCCAGTTTCCTGTCAGTGACAGCCTTCGTGTCCAAGTCTATTTTGAAATGACTTTGTGAGGAAGATGTTGTAACACTGGTATCAAAGGCTTTGCTAAGATTCAGATACACTACGTCTACTGTGTTCCCTACACCCACTGCTTGCTTCAAATTATAGAATTTTAAAAAAGTCAAGTTTGTCAGACAGGGCTTGGTTAAATTATGTATTTATTTGTATTTAAAAGCCTCTTCTTATTTCATGACTCTGTGCATGTACAAGTCTTTATTCTTTTTCTTAAAGAATTAATAGAGCTGTCAGGTATTTCAGAATCCTCTGATTAATGGTAGTGATCATTGCTTTAAGAAGCTTGCAGACGCCATCCATAGTCCAGTAAAGACCTGGTTATACAGGTGGGTTATGCAGTACATTCTGAAGATCAAATACAAGGGGAATTTGATGACCCCACTAGGTGAGAGTTTGAGTCGCCTCATCCAAGGATTATGTGCCATGATTCTTGTGTCTTTTATATCTCTGAGCAAAGCTTTAGTTGATTTTGGCTATAGGGAGAGGGCTAGTTATACAGGGAATATGGCATTCTTTAATGTAGAGGGCCAAGATCTGTTGGATTTATAGACTGAAAGGTAATAACTACAATTTTCCACAGAAGCAAACAAGCAACAACTCACTAAATTTTCACTTACTAAGACTCCTAGATAGTCAATAATGGCAATGATAGCTCTAGAAAAGGGTTGATTAGAATAGCCCGAGCTAGAGAAGATGAAGAAATGAACAACTCCAGTGATACCCTGTCATCAGATTTGCCTGTCACTTTGGGGTGCGCTAATTTATTAGGTATACCTTTCTGGGTTCTCTGTAATTCTATTAATGTGCGGCTTGTGTTACTTGTGTTTCTATATGGAGCTGTATCTCTCCCTTCTGCAAGCCCTCACCCCCAGTGGAGCTATCTTGCAGGACTCAATTTCAATGGGACTGGGTTCCTCCAGCCACCAAAAGAGTCCAATACACACACACACATACATTAACATGACATGCCTGGTCCGGCCAGGTTGATCAGCATGTACAAGCTGACACCCTCAAATGTCAGGAATCAGTTCATTAGGGCAACAATAAAATGCAGCCAGACACAAGCACACAGGTGAACAGAATACCTCTGAATCCGGCTGGGTGTCCAGATGACACCCTCATGCGCCAGCATTCAATTTATTAGGGCACATCTGAGCCAAACTGGGTCAGTCAGCCTGTACAAGCTGATCCCTTTATGTCTCAAACTCAGCATGTCCCAATCTTTTGCCCTAACTGTCCTAGTAGTGGTAGCCTCTTGATGAGCAGACCCCACAGTATTTTTGGGCTTCACAAGGATCTTTGGCTTAGGTAAAAGAAGCATTGCTGCAGAGCAAGTGGGGAAGGGGAAGTAGGAATTGGAAAAATACACCAGCAGTTACCACTAGTTTGACTATAAAAGTTATTTATTGCTAAGTACATGAAATTTATAATGGTACTAGTAGTAATAGCCATGCAAGGAAAAACAAACAAAAACAATTACAATATTACCCTGGTTCAATTGAGTATTTGGGAAAATCTAGCTCAAGCTTAACTAATAAAATTCAGGTTCAGAAAGCTATGCCTACAGAGAGAGAGAGAGAGAGGAAGAGCGACAGCCTGGATCCCACCATTCCAAGGCACTCGGGTGTTTTGTTGACAGGCAAAGTTCCTAGCACGATCATTGAAGGTTAAATAGGCAACCAAAAGAGATGATCTGTTTATCCCGGGTTCTCAAGAACAATAGCGGACGGTGTCAGAGAGATTTCTCTCTCTTGAAGCACACTGTTTGCTGCCTTACAGCTTTCTTAACCCCTTAGTCCAGTCTCTTCAAAGCATTCTTTTAATTGTGTAAATCAGGAGGGTCCCAAGCCGTAACTGACAGGGAAAATCCTGCTATATAAACAGTTTAAATTTAAATGAATTACCTTTTTCAGTGACAAGGGGTTATCTGGTTAGGAATATCTCAAGAAACTGATTAAAAACCAGGAAAAACAAAGTTTTAAGGAGTAACCAGACACCTAGGAGCCAGCTTGAAATTATTATGAATATAGAAGATATACCAGAAGGGATACTGCATTATTTCTTCTCAGATGGCTAGCTATGCTTGCACTGTGAAGTCAGCATTAGTGTTTTGTATTTTACCTGTTGTGAATAAACCTCAGCTTAGCATGACTCTCAGATCTTACTATAGTCTTGTAACAGACTTAGGGGGGTTACTTGGAGTGTTCATAACTTTGTGGGGAAGACTTTCACCAGTCATCCCGGGAAAAGCGTGACAGCATTTGTGGACAGGGCTTCAATGGGCTGGACATTGTGATGAATCCTTAACTATGGTTCAAATATTGCCTATACCTCCTCTGACTCCGGTCTCTTGCCTCAGCATTCCCTAATCCAGCAGGTGAGTCTTAGTCAATCAAGTTTAAATAGGCCTCCCATACTGAGAGCAGGGAATGTACAGCCCAAAATGCCTATTAAACTTATCTTCTGCTTAGTTCTGATTGGATGAGGTGGGGGGGGGAGGGGAAAACAAAAAGCCTTTTATAAGTCCAGCAAACTGGTACCAGGGTTCCCTCAAGAATACAGAGCTAATGGGTAACAACCCATGTCCACAGACAAGCCGATGGATGGTGGGGGGCATTTTCTACTGAGTGTCCTACTGTGGCAGTGTGCATTCCCAGACACTACTGCTGCTTTGAGAACTGGGGTGTGAGACCAAAAGCTTCTCTAAACTATGAGTATCTTCAGCAAAGGATGAGTACATACTGTCTCAATGAAAGAATGAGATGTGGATCCCATTAGTTCCTCCAGAGGCTATTTTTTGTTCACTACTATTGTCTCCATCTTGTTCAGTACTTTCACTCTTAGTACACCAGTAAGAAAGCAGATTCAATGGAACCACAGCTGGCTGCTCGCTCTCCCTCGCTCTTTCACCTTTAGAGTGGGAAAAATTATTCTGTTTGGAGTACTCTTGATAATATTTCACCCCTGCCAGGTGAGTCAACAACACCTCATGAATAGTGGCATAAAAGGCAAATGATGAATATAAAACTATTCATAAAGACATTGACCATATTAATCAAGATAATTCAGGGAAACTAAAGCCATATCATATTAAACCCAGATGAACAGATTAATATAATCTAGAACCTTTTGATTTTATTAAACAGTTCCATTCAAGAGCAGGCTATGAAATCAGATGCTATTTAGTCAGTACCTATTTATAGACTGTGTTTCTTTATTTCTCATATGTCCATTATTCTCGGGCAGTTTTCTTCAAGTATTTGTGCCCTTGTTTTCAGGGGAAATTGAGGTTAGACTTTCTGGGTGCTAAATGCCAAGATTGCCATGCTTTTCTGTTTTAGAATGTCATTAATAAATTGACCCCCCTCCCCTTCCCCCTTCCTCTGGCACTGTTATAGTAATTTAAAAATGTGATTGTTAATATTTCAGGATGTTCCTTAGTTAAACTCACTTCAGACCCTGAACCATTTGTCATCGTTACTACTAACTGAACAGTTGGGATATGCTCATGTGTCTTCTTTATTCCTATATTTGTTCTTTATCCATGGCTTGGTTTGCAAGATTTTTTTTATTATTAAATTGCCCAGTTTTTTTCCTTTCCCTTTCTGATTGAAGAAAGACTTAAAATGTCAGTTCAGAATTCCAGTGGCTTTGAGTCCTCATCCATTTCTTCTCCCACCTGATTTGTTAGTTGGGTTCCCCTTAACTCCTGGTATAGCCTCTGCTTCTTCCTTTCCATTTGGTGACTTATTTTGTCTACATACCTGGACTGATTATCCTAATTTGCATATGAAGTGAGGGAAGCACACATGCTTTTCTGGTACAGCGTATTTTAGCAGCAGGTCTTTGAGCAGTCCCTCTCAAAGCCATCTTGGCTGCTTTCTGTTCATGAATTTTTCTCTTTCAGAGGAATTGTAACCTGTTGGGCTTTATAGCAACTCCAAGATTCTCCAGATGTCTTGGATTTTAATATTTCCTCTTGCTATATTTCTTCCACTACTCCACCTCTTCTTCCCCTCCAACCATTCTGCTCTTCTTCTGATGAACTGAATTAAAACTTTCACTTGCAGAAATTATGGTGTGCAGCTGTGGACCATTTGCTAATTCCAGATTCTTCCCCTCTATTTATGTTTTCCACACAGATTGTTGCTGCCACTGGAAAAACAAATTAAATGAAACTGGCACTTGGCTTACTGGTGAGACTTACAGTAAACAAGCTGGGGAAAGTCAGCTTGATTGCTTTAAGAAAATGAAATGAAATGAAATAAAAAGTCCAGCTGCAATGAGCCATTTAACACCATGCCTAGAAAGTATCCTGTAGGTGAGACCTCCCACAGGAGGATGATTGTGCACTACTTTGTTTGTTTGTTTGCTTGTTTGTTTTTGGTTTTCTATCTATCTATCTATCTATCAGCCTAATCAATATTACTGCCTTTTTCTCAGGTTAGAGAGCTAACAAGTTATATAGTTAGACTCTGAGGCCTCAAAAAGGATAATTTGCTTTTACTAAAAGTTCATGATTTCCAGTAAGAGATTTGATTTCCCCATGCCTAATTTCAGCAAGGAATTTTGCTTTATTTTCAGCTAATTAGTTCAGAGAATAAGGGATAAGAGAATCAGTTTTAGATGCATATGCCTGTTGGCTGGGGTACGTCAGATTTGCAGCCTCGCTGGCAATCTGTGGGGTTCCTTTCAAAGTGTGTTGCCAGCTGCATGTGAATTTGCATCCCTGAAATGCTAGCATTTGGCAACTCCTGAGATCTGCAAATATTAAAGTATTCATTCTTGGACTTACCAATATGTTTATAACTTGCCTCCCCCAACTGTGTGCAAGTGTCCAAAACCAAAGAATCCCCACCTACCCCTCACACACACTCTCTGGCTCGCACTCTCACACCCACATATAGCACACGTGTGTGTGTGTATGCTATATAAACACACGCTCACAAAGCAGGGAGAAAGAAAAACTGCTTGTGAAGGAACACTATTTGCAGGATGTAGTATTTATAGCTTCATGTTTGTTCTTTCATTTTATTGCCGATATTTGGGGTTTGCGTTCATAAAATATTCTGTCATGAATATGAAATCAGTCTGGCTTTGTGTGGAGTGGATGGATTACAGCAGTGTTGGAGAAGTATATGTGTACATGACTTGGGGTGTGAAGAGATGAGGTTGCAGGGCCAAGTTAAGGTGCCCTTCCTCTTTCCCTCCCTTGGGTAGAAAAGCTTTATATAGCTTTTTGGATTCTTCTCCAAAATGAAAGTGCAAACCTCTTCCACCACAAGCCTAGCCAAGTGATTCTAGGCATTAGAAATGATGATTGCTGTGCTTACCTCTGTTACAAAGGCATCAGGGATTATTGAAGAGACCTGGACTTTAAGGGTGCACACAGAAGAACAGCTCCCTGTTGCAACTCATAGTGCTTTGCAGGAAGCACTGTAAGTTGCAAGGATCCCCCAGACCCAACAGAAGTTCACTGTTGGGTCTAGGAGTTGGAGATTCTAGCTGCTTGCTGCAAACCTGCAGTCTAGTCTCTGTAGCAACACTACTCCTCCCTCCCAGCTGGGATGCTGTTTTACCCCTCCTCCCTGTCAGTCTGTTGCTGTCTTTAAAATGGGGGGGGGGGGCTCCAATCCACCCACCCCACCCTCCAGTGCTGGCTGAAAACCCCCCAGACCAAACTCCCTCCTCTCCCTTCCCTCCCATTCTGAAAACAAGGATGGGCTGAGTGCTTCACAGATACAAGTTACCAAATGCGTTCGGTTTTGGAGTGTGTTCATCTGATCCCTCACAAAATGAGGGTTCAGATTTTCACAAGATCAGGCCCATTTAAACCAGTCTGCAGTCACTAGGGCTGTGGGAGGCTTCGGACAGAGCTTTGGATCCAGAGAAGCTTCAGACACTTCGGGGTCCAAAGCAGCATGTGTGGGTCGAAGCCCTGCCTCGTTTGGCTTCCCGAAATGCTTTGGAGTTGCCTTGGAGCAGCCTTGGAGATTTAGCCATAGGGTATAATGGGGAAACAATAAAATATCTATACCTTTGCTGTTTTTTGTCTAATTTGGATGAAATTTTCTGAGGTGGTAGACTCTGTAGAGGTGATAAAGTCTGCCAAGCTTCAAGAAGATCAGTTCAAGGGTTTGGGGGGAATGGCACCCCAAATCCTTGAAAGCAAAACTGATGTCATGTCTAGGCGTTACAACACAGGGGGGTCAAAACTGCAAGGGTGATAGCTCTTACTGAGGCCACAAAGCCTGCCAAGTTTCAAGGAGATAAGTGCAGGGGCTTGGGGGGAACTGCACCTCAAGCTGTGGGACAAGCAAAACTTATACAATGGGTCCTTGTGGGACTGACTGTCTCTGTCTCTATACTGCAGGCCTGGCTGCTAAGCTGCTGTGTTACTGGTTACCAATCAATCATGATTCACTCAGGGACCAGCGCAATGCACAGGACCTAGTTACTACATAAGGACTTAATGAGTATCAGTTAGCACCTACAAAACCCGGCTAAGGAGAGGAAAGTATCAATACAGACAGTCAACTGCCCCAAGACAGAGACAGTCAGTCCCACAAGCACCCATGTCACGAGTTTTGTCTGTCAGCAGCTAGGGGGTGCAGGGCCCCAGAAACCCCCTGCACCGATCTCCTTGACAGCTGGCAGGCTTCATGGCCGCAGCAGGGGCCACCATCCCTGCAGCTGTCACCCCGCTGCACCTTAACACACACAGTGTCACCCATGGCACGAGTTTTGCTTGTCCTCAGCTTGATGTGCAGGTCCCCCCAAGCCCCTGCACCTATCTCCTTGAAACTTGGCAGGCTTTGTGGCCTCAGTAAGAGCTATCACCTCTGCAGTTTTGACCTCCCCACCGTGTTGTAACACAGATGTGACAGGAGTTTTGCTTTCAAGAATTTGGGGTACAGTTGCCCCCAAACGCCTGCACTGATCATCTTGAAATTTGGCAGGCTTTGTGGCCCTACCAGGGGCTACCAATCCTGCAGTCTTCACCCCCCTGTGGTGTAACACACAGCTGTGACATGAGTTTGGCTTTCAAGAATTTGGGGTACAGCTCCCCCCAAACTCCTATACCAATCTTCTTGAAACTTGTCAGATTTTATGCTCTTAGCAGAGGCTACCATTTCTGCAACTTTCATCTGTATCAGGCAAAAAACAACAAAGTTATAGCTATTTCATTGATTCCCCATTATACCCTATGTCCGGATCTCTGAGGCGGCTCGGAAGATTTGGAGCTGCTTTGGCCGGATCGAGGTGGAAACCCGGTCCGGAGCTCCAGATCAGATCACAGCCATCCAAAGCGGCCAGCTCCAAAGCCGGATCGGATTGCTGACAACTTGCACCGGCCTAGCAGTCATGCACTTCTGTTTGGTCATGGCTGTAGACAAGTTTCTGGCACCAGATCTGGGGAAAATTGTCACTTCTGTCTGTGCCCTAACTGCTAGTTTAGGGGAGTGCAGAAGGTAGATCTGTAATCCTACGTATTTGAAAAGCATGATGGTTCTTTACACACATGTCCATCTACATGCACAAATGCACATATGTTTGCAATTAATGAAGGCAGGCAATAAAGTTTTTAAGCTGTAAAGTTCTTGGAAATTGTAAGGGTTTAAAGTCAGTAGTCCAGTACCCAATTTGTGATTCTCCTTTTAGGAAAGAATTCCTTTTGCTCTGTATAGCACCATGGCATTAAAAAACCTCATGGCCAGCTAAGGCAGAGATGAAGCATATTCAGGCTTCATTTCAAGTTTAACTTTCCTCTGGTGCTGTAAAAGGCAGTATTTTAAAGTAAAATGGTATTATATGTGTAATGTATAATATAACTATTTTTTTCAAAAAGCTCTATTCAGTGAGCAATGGAGTCAGGAGGTTCTGAGCAGGCCAGGACACTTCACAGTTAGATTGAAGACTGTAAACACACAAGTATATACAGCAGATAAAAGCTTGAGATTCTTTAGAGGGAAACCTGGTTGGGATTCAAGCTTTTGATGTGGACAGAGCCTCGTCTTGGTTCTCCAGCCAGTGCTTCTGAGTTCCAGTAAAGTCTGAATGGAGATGCAGTCTTTTCTCTCTCCTTTATAGCACCCACCCTCAGATGGGTAACTACCACATAGGAGGTCTCACTTTAATCTGTTTTATTCTCCCTTACTGTCACAGTGACCTCCAGTGGTTCTCCCCACGTATGTCTTACCTGGTCCTTTGAAAGAAATTGGGCTGAAGGGAAGAAATGAGAACACATCCTTTTTTGCCCCCTCCCGCCTTTCCCCCCTCTTTTGCCAGCGAGGGCACTGGATCCCTCCTAACCAAATGTGCAGAAAAAGTGTGCGTCTGTGAACTGGTTAAATAATTAACTGGTCAAATACAGCCATTATTTGTGACTATTAAATGAATGAGTAAAACTGTTCTGAGATCTGCCAAAATGTCAGAGAGAGAAAAAAAGTCAGTATACTCGAGGGAAGGGGGTGAGACTCTTGGAAAAACTGATTTGCTGAATTTTGAAGCAGGTCAGGCAGGATTGTTGGGGGGTGAGGGAGACAAGGAATAACTTTGTCTCTGAGGTGGTCCCATTTTCAAGAACTTTGTGAGTCCTCTTTTTCGAAGTGGTTCTCTTTATACATTCATACCTGGCTGGCAGGAGTCTACTTCTCTGCCTTCCCCCATTTAAAGAAACAGCTGCATGTCAGTGTTTTTGTTGCAGTTGCTTTGTACCCTGTGCCAGAATGTCTGAAGCTGTAAGTCTGCTCACCTTATATATACAGTATACAAATATGTATTCTGAAGAAGGTGGAAGGGAAAAAACTTGGAGGATGGCAGAAACAGCTAAAACTGGGATTCTATTGTGTACTTTGGATAGATCATTATAGGGTGAAGTCTGGAATTGTGGTGGGAACATCACTGTCACAGGACCCTCTTGAGCACTTCTTGCCTACTCAAATCTGTCACTGAAGTCAATGGAAATTTTGCTGGGTAAAGAGCAACTAAATAGAGTCCTTAAAAATGTCAAAAGGCCTAAAAAAAACTTCTTAGAGAAAAAGATTTACTGCATTCCCAGTCTCTGTTATGTATAAGCACAGTATGAGGCAAGTTCTAAATTAATTTGTCCCTTAGGGTGTGTATTTCTTTTGAATCCTGTGGAAATAAAAGTCTAATTGCTGAAGAAAAGGACTGTGAAAGAGCTTCCTCACATGTTATCAAATAATGCACTAAAAATGTGTTTTATAACTCTTGGAAATACCACCAATCTTAATTAATATGTTATGTATTTAATTCATTTGGGACACTGTCTGTCTGGAAAAAGAGGAGAGACTGGAATAATGAAATTTAGGGAGAATTACTAAGATCTAGTCTGTTTCCTATTTGTAAGTTAACTATTACTTTTTAACCAATTAAAATAAGAACCCGTGGAAGTATTCAATTTAACTGAGGTCAGCTTATAACAGCTTATCCAGGTTGTGGTGTTTGTAGTGTATATGTGATTTGTCTTTCTGTCTACATATACAGAGATAATGTATTTTCAGTTGAAGATGTGGGGTGTACATTGGTCTAGCTAGCAACTACTGCTAAGGAGTTCTGTTAGTTATTTATAGTGGTGCATCAAGCTGAGTGTCCTTTCAGAAAGATCTGGGCACTGAATAGAAGTGTTTTCTCCATGGTCTTGTCTAGACTTCTGAAACATTTATAAAAGTACAAGTCTAGAGTGCTTATGTCCCAACCCGTGCTGTCTACCAGTTATATAATATTCTGGTGTTGCTTTAAAATTGCCTAGTGTGAGTCACGTACATTACAAAGGCTTTTTTTTGTAAAGAGAATTCTCTTTGGTTCTAAAATGAACTATTCTTCATCTTAGGCACATCTGGGCTAACTATAAAAGTGCTTAAGTAATATGTGGACATCTGGTTGTTCATGCCAGTCAGTATATATTCCACCTTCACTGGAAATTTTGGATTGCAAAACTGACTTGTCTTGTTTGTCTCTGGCTGCTCGTCCTTTTGTCAGTATTGATGACCCCAGTAAGGTGGTGTTGTCTGCTAACTACATCTAACTGAGAAATTAAATCTGCAAGTTCCCTTTTTGCTAGAGTGGCTCTTAACTCAATGTTTTTATCTCCTATTGTTCTAGCATTGTCTAAATAATTCAAATACCATAGCAATGATTTGTGCTATACCTATTTATTTTTATTTACATTTTTGATCAAGTGCATTAAGTAAGAAGTACCTGGCTTCTTGTGATCAAAGACGTGACAAAGTATGTCTTGTATTCAAAAGTTTATCTAATTTTATCCCAGCTACATAGCTGGTCCAACAGAAGAGATCATCCTAAGAAGTCCTTGCCCATTCATGATTGTGTGCTTGTGGTAAAAGTAATCTGCTGTGGATGGTAAGAATTTCTTATCAGTCCTCATATACTAGTTTGGTTAATTGAGAATAGGCTTTTTATAGGTCACTTGTTTTTCTATATCAGTCCATACTTTTTAAAGCAAACTTTCCATTCAGGTTCTTTTATAGGTGCCTGTCAATGTAGTGTCAAGAGTTTTTAGCTATGCTGAACATAGCGAGTATCAACCAGCTAGGTGTCAACAACTCTCTTGCTTTGTTCCCAAATGACACACTACCAACTCAGTGATTCACTCATTCACACTAGAACCTTTAAAATTTCGTATCCAATGCATTAACAAACACTAAGAGTTTTATATATGTAATTAGTATAAACAATGGTGAGTGCTTACTTACATGAGTTGCCTTCTGAGGCTAATGCTACAGGTAGCCCTTAATAGTATGTTTTATGAAGTCATGAGGGGTTTAGAGTATTATATTCAAACTTAAATCTGGTTTCTGAACCTGAAAATGAGCATGCTTAACAAAAGTATATCTAAACTGCTTTTCTCAGTTTATTAAGTTACAAAGGGACCAATCACCTGATTTTTATAATTTTTTATGAATGAAAGGATATTTCCTCAGTGGGCAGTGAAAAAACCCCATCATTTACTCTAACACCCAGTTAATCTCAATTTGTCATAGAGAAAATATAATAAAAAATCTACATTCTTTTCTTATCTGTCTGTCTCGGCTAGAGAGGCATCTTGTAGTCTAATTGAATCAGAGATGCCTAAGCTTTAATAAGTAAGAGCACACTTCATCAGATGCTATGAAAGGACATGCATAAAGCAGTCTATCAAATAGAGTGATTTGACAAAAGAAAGTAAAAAAAGGGTGAAGGCAGGGGGAAGGGAAGAAGGCCAGTGCTGAGAGAGGCAAACAATTAATAAACCCGTAGGGCACGTCCACACATGCAAGCGCGTGTGTGGCCGCAGCTCAAATAGAAGTGGTGCATATTTGAGCTGGGGCTTTTTGCCTCAGCGCATATGCTTGGACATGCACTTTGTTCTGGAGCAAATCATGCTACTTGGGGTAAAATAACCCTGCCTGGCTCCTCCTGGATCTGCAGCCAGGGGGAGCTAGAGCCCAGGGCCAGCACCTGTGCTGTTCCCAGCAGTATAAAAAGCCACCCTGGAAGGTAGCTCAGGGCTACTAGCTTTCAGGAGCTTCTGGGGCCCAGCCAATTGGTACCTGGGGACACTACCCTTTGCCAACCGGACTGCTGAAGCAGCCCTGAGAGTTCCCTGCACCCTCTACCCACTGCAGCAGTCTGGCAGTGGGGGCTGCTGCCTGGCTCTGACCTGTTGCACACCTGCCAGACCTGGATGGGGACTGCACACCCAGTAGAGGCATCTGCCCCCCTGGGCCAGCTGCCAGTGGGCTGTGGCTGCAGGATTGGCCTCTGTGTGGCACTACTGCCACGTGTGCCCCTTGCCTGGACATCTGGGCAGCTATCACCCAGAAGATGTTCTGGATGTGGTGGCCTGCTTTCAACTGTCAAAGCCTGTCCTCCTGGCCCCAACTGTCCAGGAGGTCAGCCACAGCCAGCTGGGTCCAAGGTGCCAGCTCTGAGCAGGTAGGGTCCTAGCAGGAATTCTGGTGTTCCCTATTGGAAAACTGAAAAATCCCTGATAAAAAAAATCCCAAAGTCACTCTGTAAAATACCCCCAAATCTATGTTCCTCCACAAGTAAAACAAAAGACCACTATAAAGAGAGAGTGAGTGAGACAATGACAGTCATCACTTGGACAGTGTTTTACTGATATATCTATAGTGTTAAAGCTTGTCTCTTCATAGATTTCATAGACATTTGGGCTGGAAGGGACCCAAGAGGATCATCAAGTCCATCCCCCTGACCCAGGAGCAGGAAGTCAACAGGGATCATAGGATCCCAGCAAGATAAGAATCCAAATGTGTCTTGAAGGTGTTCAAAGTGGGTGCTTGAACCGCCTCTGGCGGCAGTCTATTCCAGACCTTGGGGGCTTGGACAGTGAAGAAGTTCTTTCTTATGTCCAGCATGAATCGGTTGCGGCAGAGTTTGTGACCGTTCGATCTTGTCATCCCTTGGGGTGCTCTGGTGAACAGACGTTCCCCCAGATCCTGATGAGCACCCCTGATAAACTTATAGGTGGCCACCAGGCAGTGCTTTACCTCTTGTTGGCCCGTAGACTTCCTGCATCAGATAGAGGTTATTCACACATGAGAGAAAGCTTTGCAACCACTCAGATTTGGCTGAGTGCTTCTCCCACAAGATGTCTGGGTAGTTAAAGTCTCCCATGACAATGATACACCAGGAGCATGCTGCCTCAGCCGATTCCCTGGTGAACTCCTGGTCAAGGTCTTGACCCTGGATAGGGGGTCTGTAGTAGACTCCCACCATAGTATCCCCTGTGCCATGTTCCCAACAGATTTTAACCCACAGGGTCTTCAGTCATCCACCATGGGTGCCAGTTGGCTTGCTGGGATGCATAGCTTTCCTTGACATAGAGAACTACACCCTGCCCCTTTTGTCCACTTGATCTCTCCTGTACAGGGTATAGCTGTCTATATCTGTGGCCCAGTCATGGATAGAGTCCCACCAGGTCTCGGTTATCCCAATGACATCATAGGTATTTGCATTTAGCAGGAGAACAAGTTCCTCCTGTTTGTTTCCCGAGCTCCTGGCATTTGTGTATAGGCATGCAAGTGTCCCCTTGGGGGTCCTTGCCCTGCCTACATTTTGTTCCAGGGCTGGGCTCCCTTAAGTGCCTTGGCCTACTGGCTTTTCAAGGGTTGCTCAGCAGGACAGCAGTGGCGGTAGTCCCCCCGTCCCCTAGCAGGCTTAGTTTAAAGCCCAGTGGAACAGGCCAGCCAGTCTGGCTGAGAAGTTTCCTCCCCAGTGGAGAGAGGCGGACACTGTCCCTTCCCAGAAGTGCTTTACCTCTCTCTTATCATAATAATAAAGTGAACTCTTAATATATGTTTCATGAATTCATGAATATATATTTTGCTGCCCTCCCATAGGGACTATGGCCCCCAACAGGGGGTTCGGTCCCCACACAAGAGCCATGGCCCCCCAGAAGGGGGTTCAGCTCCCACATAAGGGCTACGGCCCCCCCAACAGGGGGTTACCACCCCACCTGCAAGGCCCACATGCCCCACCTCAGCCCCCTGATTGCTGCCCCACCTGGCCCCATCCCCTGCCAGCTGCTACAGCCTCCCCTGAAGGCTGCCCTGCCCAGCCCTGCTCCCCATGGCTACCCCCGCAACCCCAGGCACCATCATTTAAACAAAAAAAAAAAAAACCAGAAAAAAAAACAGGAAAAAAAGCCTCTACTTAACTTAGAAGCAGGGGTAGGGGGGACTCTGGGGCCTCCTGGCAGAGCTCTCCCCCACCCCCCCCGGGCAGCAGGGGGCAGGAGGGCCTGGGCTAGAGACACTGAGGCTGTTCCTCTGCCCTGCACTGTGCAGGCAGGGCCCCAGTCAACCAGACAGCTGTTGGAGCTGCTGGTAAGTGCCAGGGTTGTTTTTTTATTGGTTTTTTTTTTTTAAATTATGGGGATTCTGGGGTGAGGGGACAGGGTTTGGGAAGGGCTGGTGGGGGGCAGGGCTGGGCAGGGAAGTGATTGGGGGTGTCAGGTGGGGCTGAGCAGGGCAGGGATCGGGGGGCTGGGGGAGCAGGCAGAGAGCAGGGCAGGGATCAGGGGGGCTGGGGGAGCAGGCAGAGCCAACTGGGGAGCCCTCCCATTGGTCGCCTCCCCCCTGACCCCTTACTCACCAGCACTGGAGCCCTGGTGTTGAACATGCAGCCTGACTAGCTGCATGTTTCAGCACCAGGGTGAGGGGCCAACCATGGAGACACTCTGGCAGCCAGAGCATCTCCCTGGAGGACCCAGCCTCCAGTTGCCTCAGGGCACGATCCCGTGCCCTGCCCCGCTCTTTTTAGCTTGAGTTTTTTTAGACCCCTGGGCATCCATCCTCATGGGGGATGTTGGTTAATAAGAAGAGTAATGGAGTAACGCTTGTACATCAGGCAGAGGAGGAGAGAAGAGTTCCTTTATTCTCCAGGCATTTTTTGACATGCTGATACAGATAGTGGGCCAGGACTTTGTTCTATTTCAGTATAACAAAGACTTAAATCTCACCTAATAGGCCAGCAAAGGGTAGACTAGTGCATTAGGAATTTTAAAGTAGGGCAGATCCACTTTAGATGGCTTTTTTTCCACTACTCCATACCAAGGGCCTTAGCATGGGAAGTGTCAGATGAAGAGCTACTGGAGTTGTTATAGGTGAAAGGAGCCATAAGCACATCTAGACACACCCATAGATCTAGTCTGTAAGCTTAGTTTGTATGTGTTTCTGTGTTTCTGTCCTTTCAAGTACAGGAAAGGGTGAAATTTAACCAGGATGAACAGGGGGAAAAGTCTCAAAACACAGGGATAGAACAATGTATGATGACAAACATAGTTTGGTAGCTAGGGCTGTGCAAAACAGAACCATTTTATTTTGACTTCTGGTTTGCCATTTTGAAGGTACAGTGTTTTGTTTCACTGTTTCAAAGCACTGTTCTGTTTCGTTCCATCGAAACTTTTGCTGTTTCAATGTATTTTGCTGTTTCGCCCACGGACTATAATGGGGAATCACAAAAATGCCTATAACTTTGTCATTCCTTTCCTGATTCAAATGAAAACAGCAGGGATGGTAGTCCCTGCTGAGATCACAAAGTCTGTCAAGTTTCAAGGAGATAGGTGCAGGGGTTTCTGGGAAACTGCACCTCAAACTGTCCGGAGCAAAATTCATAGATCATAGATATATTTTGCCACTTGTAAGTGTGAAGGCACAGTGGAGTGAAAACTGCAGGGATGGTAGCTGCTTCTGAGGCCATGAAGCCTGCCAGGTTACAAGGAGATGGGTGCAGGGATTTTCCTAGAGCACTGGGATTGGAAAGGACCTCAGGGAAGGATCACAGTAACTCGCCAGCTACACATGTCTATCAGAGCAGTCCTTCCCCTCTCTTCCCCTCCCTCTCCTGAGTTTCTGTTTCACTGCAAGCAAACCCAGCTTCAAAACTTGAAACATTTCAAAACTACCTAAATATTTTGAGTGCCCTTATTTCATTTCGAAGCTTTTTGAAGCCTTTTGTTTTATTTCAATTTCACTGTTTTGAGCTCAAAACATGTTGAAACAGCTTTGAAAGGAGACACCTGTTGAAATTTTGTGCAGCCCTAGTAGGCATCAAAGTAGTTCTTCTTCATTCCCCAGTGCAGAGACAGGAAAGAAAATTCAGCTGAATATCTGAAAGCATGAATTATTTTATTCATCAGATTTCTCATCTTGTCATGCTAGATATTTGATATGCACAAGATTTTCAAAGTATATAATTCCCAGCAGCTCAAATGGGAGTTATCAACATAAATCCATTCCTCCATTCACTCATGCCCACACACTCAACTGCATGTACACACAATGAAGGAAAGACAGACCACTCTATCTTTATGAAGCTCCTTAAGGTTTTCTATTAATGTGTGCATAAAACCCGTTTTCTAGTTCTCGCTGAGCAAATTTCCTTTAGATTTCTATAGAGTTCTGCCTGAATAAGGACTAAAGATTTGGACCCCAAGTACAAAGTAACAGTTTAGCCCTTGTCTCTGAAACATCGGCATGTATCCCAACACAGCAGTTGTTTTAATAAAATACATAAGTCTGCTCACCTGCATGTCAGAGAACAAAATCAAGCCCTTGAACACTAACAATCTATGGCATAGCTATTGGAAAGCACTATGTTGGATCACTAACTTTCTTGGAAGGAGGGGCATGGAGAGTGTTAGATCATAGATATATTTTCCACATTAAATTAGTTACCATTAACTATAGGAAAGAATTAGTTGAGAGGCGAAGAGTCCAGGAACCCGATCAAAAGAACTTCTCTAGGGGGTGTAACTTCAAAGCATTGTGTGGGTTGTTCCCTGCATAGCTTCCACTAAAGTCAGTGTTCAGAGAGAGAGAAAGAGCTTGGGAGACTGAGGATGAGAAAAGTCCTTGATCTTGGGCACCTTTCCTTGGGTAGGGACCAAATGTTGTCGTTACTTGACAGTTATCTTTGTGGCCAAAAGGAAATTACTAGGATAGTACACAGTGCAAGAAGGGGAGAAAAGAAGTAAAAACATAAAATAAAATAAAAAGGATAATGACGCTTTGTATGCAAAGAGCACTCTTAGCCGGCAGATAGCAAAGCATTTTAGACGCTTAAGTAGGCTTTACTCTACCTGACAAAAGGTGGTGATGTGTGATAAACAATTTAAGTGACTTTCCCATAGTGTCATAGTGACCACAGACCCCAGAAGGCACAGACCCCAGAAGGGTGACAATCTCAGCTGAGAGGACAAGCCTTGTAATCATTGTGGAGATTGAATTATCTGACTTCTAGGGCTGGTGGTCTTCAGTTTGCAGCTGGTGTGATACTAAAAGGGAAACTTACACTGGTGCTATCTCTGATATATCTTCTACATGGATACCTTCCATCTCCAGAGGCAGTACTACAGCACCTTTTCCCAGTGCTAAATAATGTTCAACTAACAAAATGGCTTGAAAATCTGAATACTGCTACTATGCATACTCAGTATTCTCCTACTTAGATTACTAGAAGTTCACCAAATTCTGTGGTAGCTCAGAAAATGAAGACGAGTAGCTTGTAAATGAGGGTATGGCTACATGGTTAAATTACCACAAGGTAAACATAGGGTATGAATTTGCTTCAGCTACCCTGCAGCAACTATTTTGTGCATGCTAGGGCTGTGCAAAATTTTGACCACTGTTTCGTTCCAGTGGGTTTTGAGTGTTTCGATGCTCAAAACTGAATCAGAAACAAAACAGGAGACGTGTCAAAATGTTTGAAATGAAATGAAACAAGTCAAAGCATTTTGAAGATGTTTCGGCATTTCAAAGGTATTTAGAAGCTGGACTGTCAGGAAAGAAGAAGAAGGGGAAAGAGGGGGAAACAGACTGACATGTATAGTTGGCCAGTGTCTGCCAACTGTCCCTGAAGGCTCTTCCAATCCCAGTGTCAGGTAGGGTAAACCTAAAAATTTAAAAAACAGCATATAAGCCTGTGACTGCCTAAGCTGTCAGCCTTTGTCAGCCTGTCTCTTGCCAGAGAACATCACTTGAAAGGCAGTGACTCTGCTTCCTAGCTGCTACTGTCTAGCTAGGGAGTGTTTCTTCTACGTGCAAAGGATTGGATAAGATGCAGCTTACACTGACAGCTTAGCTATACTAGCCTAATTTCAATACTAGTATTGTTATCCCTATATCATTTCTTTTTTTTCCTATATCCATTCCTTTGAAATTATTCTTTATTTTTTCATTTTGTTACCTGAAGAAAAAGAAATCTGTGTTTTGCCTGACAGTGTAATCGCTGGGCACTGTTCAGGAAAGCACAGCATAGATTAGATAGATTGCACAGATATACACCTACTTATACACACACTACACACAGTGAGACACCTTTTCCAGAACAGGAAAACATGAAGCATTCTGGAAAGGTCAGTGCTGCCAAGTCTGGGAGGGGAGCAAGAGGGGGCAGAGGGAGAGGTATCAGTTCCCTGCCACCCAAGCTGAGACGCAGCTTCTTTTCAACGAGCCACGAGGTTTCTGCTGGTACTGGGAGCAAGGAGGTCACAGCAGTGCCTGCAGCTGCACCCCCTCTGACACCAGCTCTGATAATAAACCCCAGCACCAGCAGCATGACAAAAAGCAGCACCAGTCTCCTCCACCTCAGTTGTAGGTCCCAGCATGAGACTCCCACTCCCAGTCTTAGAGGAGATCAATCTTGAAGTAGGGGACCTCAGCTTCACAGCACAAGAAATTCTGGGGCAGGAGGGGGAAGTAGAGACTGTGCTCCACACCCCTCAAAGCTCCCCTAGATCCAGGTTCCCTTCCCCGGAGGGACTGTGGAGAAGGCTCTGGGGGCAGCTGGTTTAGCTTCTCCTATTGTTGTGCCTCTGCCTGCTGAGGAGAGTGATAAAGCAGGAGACCCACCCACACCCCAGAAGTGAGAGGGTAGTGTGCTCTGGAATCATTTTGAGGTGGGAAATGATCCTACATATGCTACCTGCCTGCACTGCCAAGCCAAAACCAGCTGGGGCAAGGGAGTGAAATACATGAGCACCATGGGGATGCTGATGCATCGCTGCAGGCACCACCCCCTTGCCCTTGCTCCTCCTCAGCCTGGCACCAGTGGGAGTGTGCCCAAAAAGAAGTCCCCCTCTCAGTCCCAAGTTCCTGTCCCTGCAAAGCAGAGGCAGGCCATGCTGGAACAGTGGGGGAAAGGTGGACAGAAAGGGGGGCACGCTGCAAGGGCAAGCAAGATCACCCAGAGCACTGGGGAGATGATTGCTGTGGATGACCAGCCCTTCTCCTTAGTTGAGCAGCCAGGGTTCAGGCAGCTCGTGGCACTTGTGGCCCCATCATACAAAGTGCCCACATGCACCCACCTTCAGCTGGATGGTGGTGCCCTCCCTGTGTGAGGCATGCAGGGAGTACTTGAGGGAGGAACTGCACAAGGCAGGTCTGCAGGTGGCCTTACACTTCAGCTTGGACATCTGGAGCAGCCGGGGTGGAGATCATGCACACCTCTCCCTCACAGGACACTGGTGTGACCAGTCAGGCTGTTGGTGGACTCTCCTTCAAGCTGAGGTGATGGATCAGTCCCACATAGCAACCGAGATCATGGGGACCATGAACCGCTTGGTGCAGGGTTGGCTTATTGGGCAGGGCAAGTTCACCTGCAGGTTTATGGTCACCAACAATGAGGCCAATATGGTCAAGGTAGTCCATGATCCCAACTTTGTTGGCATCTGCTGTGTGGCACATAAGTTCCACCTCATTGTCAGGGACACCTTGGAGGGGCTGCCAGTGACCGTGCCAGAACCACCAACAGGCTAATTTCCAAATGCAGGAAGGTGGTGGGCTACTCCCACCAGAGCATCAAGGGGGGCAGGATGCTGTGGGAGAAGCAGGCAGAGCTGAACATCCTGCAGCACAAAATCATGCAGGATGTGAAGACTCGGTGGAATTCCACTTACCTGATGCTTGAGGCTCATGGAGCAACAGAAAATCATCCATGAGATGGCTTTGGTTAGAGAGATTGGGATCAGTGGCCCCCTTAGCAGAGCTGAGTGGGATACCATCTTCCAGATCTTGGTGGTAGGCACTGGTGAGGCAGTGGGATACCATCTCCCAGATTGGCAGCAGGCACTGGTGAGGCAGTTGAAGGAGGGCATCAGGAAATAATTTGATCCCTTGCAGTCCAGTATGGTCCACGTGCTGGCTGCCATGTGACCTGAGAGTGAAGGGGACTGTATGCAGCAGCAAAACCCTGCATCACTGAATGGAGGTGCTAGTGAACAGAGTCAGGGAAGCAGAATGGTGGAGGCGGGGGGACATGGAAGAGGGGGATCCAATGTTCCATGCTAATATGCCATCCACCAGCCAGTCTCCTCTTCCACCACAGGTGCTACCAATGTGGGCCAAGGGAATGGATTAGATGGTGGCATCCAGAGGCCCCAGGTCCCACCATAAGGCAGGTAGTGCTCAGGCCTTGGTGGCTGCCTATCTCGCCAAGGACATGGAGCCACTGCTGTGTGACCCCTTGGCCTACTGGGCAAGCCACAGCCAGATGTGGCAGAATGTGGCCACAGTTGCCCAGGAACATCTGTCTTGTCCTCCAATCAGTGTTCCAAGTGAGAGGGTGTTCAGCATTGCTGGTGATGTTGTGACATCCCACCGCACCTCTTTCAATTCTGGTTTGGTGGAGCAGCTGGTGTTCCTCAAGGTGAACCTCACGCTGCTGTGGTTCCCCAGGCTCCAGGCAGATGGAGTGAGTGCCACCCTCCTCACTCTGTCCACACCTATTTCCTTTTGGTTTATGGTTTCTGAACCATTTAATGTCCCACTCTCAGAGCTGGAGATGACACTCACTGCATCACCAGCCAGCAGAGGAAGAACATATCCCTGCTGAGCTCCCATGCCAGGATGAACTTGGAGGTATGGGATGGGACTATGGGGAAGAAGAGACCTCAGGTCCTAGGCATTACCTAAAACTGCACCCTGCCAGGGTTGGGAGGCCTGGTGGGACTGCTGGAGATGTGGCAACCCCCAGGAAATGCTAGGACTGAGAGCCTCCCTAGTGAAAGGCGGGTAGGAGATAATCTCCAGCCACCACATGCATGCACAGTTCTGGCTGAGGAAAGCCCAGGCCCCTAAGATCGTTGAAGGGCCTGATGCTTGCTGGTTGCAGTAGAGTTGTGAGGCTCCAGGTGAGCTCAGCTATCTGCAAGGCATAGGCCACAGTGTAGGGAAGGCACAGAGCTGTGGAATTGCACACCAGGCAGACAAGATTCTTCAGGTCAATCTGATATCTTTTAGTAGATACTATTTAGTATCTGAATAGTTGGAGAAATATATCTTAGTGAAGTTCATAGGCTTATCTGTGAAAAGTGGTTTGTAAATTCCCTTTGAGGATCAGGCCTGAGAGATTGGAGACATGTAGTTGGGTGTTCTTTTCTTTGATAGATATTCTGGTGCACAGTTGTTGCTTGGTGTCTCCTACATATTTTCCACCAGGACATTTGGTGCTCTGATGGAGATATGTACAGGCATACCTCGGAGATATTGCGGGTTTGGTTCCAGACCACTGCAATAAAGCAAATATCGCAATAAAGTGAGTCACATGAATTTTTTGGTTTCCCAGTGCATATCAAAGTTATGTTTACACTATACTGTAGTCTATTAAGTGTGCATTATGTCTTAAAAAACAATGTACATACCTTAATTAAAAAATACTTTATTGCTAAAAATGTGAAGTGAGCAAATGCTGTTGGAAAAATGGTGCCGTTAGGACTTTCTCGACGCAGGGTTGCCACAAACATTCAATTTGTAAAAAACACAATATCTGCAAAGCGCAATAAAGCGAAGCGCAATAAAACAAGGTATGCCTGTATTGTGAAGATATCTCTATACTATTGCTGGCAGGTTTTACAAGTCTTGTCATGGCATGGTTTGGATCAATTCAATGTTTTGGGCTGTAGGAAGTTGGTTTCTGGTGATGAGGTTAGCGAGGTTCAGTGCTTTTTTAGTGTACAAACCACCTTTCACAGATGAGCCTATCAATTGTACTTCAACCTCCTAGGTACAAAAACTTATGGACTTAATGTAGACATTGGAATTATGACACACTACAACCTGCTGGATGTCTGACTCCCCAGGTACCGCTCCACTTTTACCTGCTACATTCCCCTTCCCAGCCTGTCCCTCACCCCCCAATGTCTCCATTTCCATTTTCACTGACTGAATTTCTTGCCTGCATTGCATGCCATTCTCTGGCTGCTTTACTATTCCTTCCATACAGGAAGAGCACACACACCAACTGCAGGTGCTTCCTCAGCCTGACAAAGGGTTTTCAACTCAAAAAACTTGCTAAGATATTTTTCTCAAACTTTTCAGTTGGTCTACTAAAAGGTATCAGATTGACCCAAAGAACCTTGTCTTCCATGTCCTTAAACCAACACAGCTACAACCTATACCCTTAGCAGCTGTCCTCAGTCAGCTGACCAGAATGAGGCAGGGCCCTGAGCACATCTAAGCCCCAGGGCTGGGGCTGGCAGGTGGAGTTCTCTGGCAGCTGCTAAAGAAGAAGTTCCTGCAGGAAAGAAAAGAAAGGCTGTGTGACAGTTTGGCTGCCTGAGATGTTAGTGCTACTGAGATGCTTACCTGTTGTTATTTAAAGTGGTGGACCAGACTGAGACTGTAGGGGAGGAGGAGGCCTCATTGGGGCACACTACCATGTCATGTAGAGGCCCCAGCAGCAGAGAGGGTGCAGCGACAGGGGCATAGAGAGCCCAGCGACAATAGAAAGTACAGTGAGAAGGTAGACAGAGACCTCATTACAGGGACAATATTGATATACTATCTGCTAGGCATGGCGCATGGTAAGGGGTGGTTGGAGCCATGCATTTAGCCCATAAGGCTTAGGGTGTCCCCTTGAGGCACCTACTTAGAACAGGTCCCAGCAAGGGGTTTAAGAAGTGTTTAGTGGGATCCATTAGGACCATGACAGAGCTAAAGCTTGAGAGCAGCCTCCCTATCTATTATCTTTTCCAACAATACATGGTAGCAGGCAAGAAGAGAAGGTGCCCACAGAGCAGAGCTGGCACAGTTACAGGGCCCTAGGGCTATCATGACCATCTCTAGGGACCCTACTCCATGACAAAGTTCAGTTTCCCAGAAACCCCTGCACCTATCTCCATGAACCCTGTCAGACTTTATGGCCTCAGCAGTGGCTACCATCCCTGCAGTTTTCATCCCACTCTGCCTTAACACACACACGTAACATGGGTTTTGCTTGTCAGCACCTTGAGGTGCAGTTTTCTAGAAACTCCTGCACCCATCTCCTTGAAACTTGGCAGGTTTTATTCCCTCAGAAGGGGCTACCATTCCTGCAATTTTCATCAGAAGCAGACAAGAAACAACAAAGTTATAGGCATTTTAGTTATTCTCCATTTTAGCCTATGGCCGAAACACCAAAACAGTGTCAAAACTCAAAACGGTTTTGGCCAAAATGAAACAAAACAGCAATTCAGAATGCCAAAATGAATCCCTATCTCATCAAAATGCTGAATCCAAATCTGAAACTGAAATGAAAACAGGCATTTTGCACAGCCATAGTGAGCTCTCCCTCACCTTGTAGTAAATGCAAGGTAACTTTCACTGACATGCAAGCTTAAATCACAGTCATTTATTTGTATAGTTGTACCTCAACATACTTGCTCTCTGTACTGTGGATACCTTGTGTTGGTGGTAGTGCCCACATTTTGAAGTGTTGGATACTTAAAATTAAACTGAATTGTTCTGCCAGCAAGGCTAATCCTTTATCTGAGAGCATGTAGAGTCAAATATTACATTGTTTGATTTGGATTTCACTGGGTTTGTGTGTTCAGGATTCAAAATATGTATTTATTTATTTATAAAGGACAGTTAATCAAAGTCTGAGGCTGCGTCTATATGAGACTCTGACTGTGCAGTTGTTACTGCACAGTCATTTAGTACTTGTATGCACACTAGTATATACAAGTGCTAAATGACTGTGCAGTAACCGGAGTTACTGCACAGTAGCATCCCCAAATGGCTTTCAGATGACATGGAATGCACAGTAGCTTGTTACTACTGTGCAGTAGCGTTGCACCACGATTCATGCCATGCAACGCTACTGCGGAGTAGTAATGAGCTACTGTGCAGTAAGAGTCTTAGCCTGAAAGTAGAACTGGCCAAATTTGTTAATGTAAAGTAAAATGACATCACAGAATCAGGTATTGCAAGTTTTTAACAATTGAATGAAGTGAAGAATTTTCACCATTTAATATTTCTTAGTTATTTAGTTGCCATATTTATTACATACCAAATGCACCTTTCCCCAAAAATTCGGACCTCCAAAATTGGGCTGTGTGTCTTAAGTAGAGAGGTTTATTTTTTTCTTTGCCAGAAAAGCAGCATGTAGGAACAGAAACGTGGAGACATTGTTCTGCAAAATGGCTGCTAGCTTCTTTGACACAGCAAGTGGGGGGTGCAGTGTGTATGGGGAGAAATCCAGTGATAACCCTTTCACAGTTGCTCTTGAATTGGCAGCAGATTTTGGCTAAGCAGCCAAATGAGTAGTCAAAAACTGCTGTCAATTAAAAATCAACCATGAAAGGGTTATTACTGGACTCTATCCCTCTTGCTTGCTGTCCTAGAGAGAAGTTGGCAGCCAGCTGGGGACAGAGGGGAAAGAAGAAACTCAGACATCATGCTTGGTATGTCTGGAACTAGCTGTAATGGAGAGAAACTGTGACTAGAATCTGGAAAGAGGAGAGAAATTTGGGTCTCACCCAACAAGGAGTCTAGGAAGCTAGCACAGGGGAGGCAAAATCATTATTGTAAAAGGACAGGAGAGGCTGATCAGACAAGGAGTTGGAAATGGAGAGGGGACTGGAACAAGGAGCCAGGAAAAGAGTGGGGAGACTGCTGTTGGATGAAAAGCCAGGATGGGCAATGTGGGATTGGTTGGGCAAGGGAACTAGGACTGGGGTGAGGAACCAGAGGTGGAAAAGAAAGGAGGACTAGTTGGAGGGAATGAGGAAGGGCACAAGTTTGATGGGGGAAAATGGCCAGGGGGAAGTCTATGATCATGTCATTTAAAGACTGTGTCATGATGCACAGGTGTCAAGAGGTCACAAAGGCAACACTCATTCTGTCATTATCAAAATAGACTTTGCAACCATAATAATGGCATAGCTCAGGCTACATATGTATAAAAATAAAAACACATAAATAAAAAATATATCTACATGAAGATAAAACTATATGCAGGTAAAATCTTTCAAGTTGAAGCTCCTACAGCAAACTTAACTTTCCTGCTCTGAACTTATTCGTTGTTGTTGTGGTTGTTCCTTTTTCTACCATCATAGATCTATTTTTAATTTCTTTTTAATTTTTAAAGTATCCAGATAAATTCTGACTGGTGAAGGGTCTCTGGGGCATCCAAAACCTTTTAAATAATTAGGGGTTTATTTGTTTGGAGAGTTGGGGCTAATGAAGCAAAATTTCTTTAGTGCTTCCAACCTTCTTAGGAATGGAGCTCCTCAGCAGATCTATTCCCATAAAGGTTGGAAGCTCAAAGGAAAGTTAGATTCAGCCCTTTGATGGCCTCTAGTGTGAAAGACACCTGGCTGAAGGTATTGCAGATAGGGAAGCGACTGGAGTGCCCACGTTTGTGAACGCAGGCTTGGAGCTCCAGGTTTTTGCACATGTCCATTTGCAATCCTCTTCCCTCCTCATCAGTTTTTCTCTGATTGACTTGGAGTTTCAGTTGTGACATACTGGGGTAACACTGGGAGACAGACAGTCTGCCCAGTTTAGCATTTCAGTTCATTTGAGCTGGATTGATCCAAGTGTTCATGATACTTTATCAGTAAGCAGGATGGCCACGCTTAAATCTCACAAGGAGGGTAACTTCTGTATTTCTTTGCGTCCTGATTCAAGTTGTTCTAGTAGCATTGTTTATGACTTGTCAACCTGATCACGTACAGGAATGTATGGTGGTGTCAGAAATTGAGCAAGGCATCATTAAGTGGGTTAAGCAAAAATAAAACAAAATGTTAGATGTTACTGAATATAAATAGCAATTATTATATTGTTTATTATATTGTTTGTCAGCTTCCTCAGCCAATGAACATTAAATTGTGAGAATTGGCCATTTTCTCCTTCCCCATGTTAGCCTACATATATGATATTGAATTAATACACTATTTTTCTATGAACAGGGGAAATGTGTGTGTGGGGAGGGAGGTCATTTGTTTGCTTTTCTTTTCAGTGGAGAAAAGGGGTATTTTGTTTCTAACTGTCTGGAAAGGGGAGAAAGTACCTGGGGTGCTGGACAGAGAATAAACATGGAGACCTACTGTCTCCAGAAGTGATTGTTATCCTGTTTCCCAACCTCACCTCTGGTGGTCGCTAATAGGTGGTCACTAGTAAGCATCTGAAGCTGGGTAAACCCTTAACTCCTCCTTCAGTAAACAATTGAAAGTAAGCCAACAGTTTGCAGTAAAGCTCTGTTTGAGCACTGAGTCGTACCTCTGCTAGAGAACTAATATCTTCCTAGTCCTTTCTGTGACTGACTTTCCAAAGGTAGAAGCACGGTGAGTATCACCAAGAAGACAAGCTCCTATTATCCCTGTGGAACTCATATTTTCTTACACACACACACGCGTGTGAGTGAGCATGCACATGCACACACACGCACACAATAACCACTATGAACTGCCTAGAAAAAGTGAGCGTTGTGAAAATAGCAAGCCCATGACAAATTACACTAATGAATCGTAACCTTTTTTCCTTTTCAAAGAAGAGTGGAGTTTTTGGCTTATTGTTCTCCTATTCCTGGTTCTTCTACACACTTATAAACATAGACAGAGCTTGCCAGGACATTTGAAAGGCTCTTGGGCTGACAAACCTGCCACAGGATTCTGTATAGTAATAAACATTAGCTTTTTCCTTTTATTCCCTCACTCATTATAGGAAATTCTCTTTTTCTCTCTCTGTCTCTTTTTCCTCCTATATCAATCAATCCGAATTGGTGCGATGCTATTAAGTGCTGGCTAAAGGTCCACCTGTTCACAAACTAAGCAGTCTCAACTTCCGATAAAAGCAATGACAACCACAGGAACCTAGCAGTTTTTCTGTTTGTGTAAGTCTTTATACAACACTCCTTATCATAGTATCTGTAGCTGTAATGTTTTAATCCCTGTGACTAACGTCTGTCACATGTCAGTCTTGGAAGTTCTCTTCAAGAGAGAACCATGTGGAACGTAGTGTTTTATTTCGGTAGTGATTTTTGTCTGGAAGACTAAGGAACCTCTTATTAAATACATTTAAGACCTATAAGGCAGCACCCTCCAGATTGTTCAGCCTCTTAGCTGACTTGAAACGGAACCCTGGATCATAATATTTTCTGTGAGAGGCAAGGATTTCTTAGGATGGTACTTTTTCATTGAACCAACTGTGTAGTTGGGATAGAGTTAGACAAGCTTTCAAATGCAAGATAGAAGAATGTATTGCATCTGAAAGCTTGTCAAAATCTATCCCAACTACACAGCTGGTCCAGTAAAAAGATACCTCTCTAAGAAATCCTTGCCTTTTGCATACTTTCTGGACCATCACGAGTATAACAGGAGTTACACTACCAATATTTTCTATGCGGTTTTTAACTGAAAGCTGATGTAAAAACGTTGATGCCTGGACCAATGTAAATATATTAAATTTAAGACTATTTTCAAATGTTGTTTAAATAAAAAATTAAGTTCTTTCTTCTGGAATTCCTGAATGGAATACTTTTCTCCTTCTGAGCTATGATTTAATTAGATTATATTTTATTAGACATTCTTTACAAATTTTAAAATACTGCTATTTTACATGCACAGAAGGGGGAAAAAACAGTTTGAACTGTAGGTAAGCATTCATTTAAAAACAACCACAAAAGAGGAACAGTTTGTCATTAACAATGTACTCGATATGTATATCTAAAGTGCATTATGTTACAAAAAATATATAGAAGGTCAGCAGCACCAAGATATGTTCACAAAATAAATACACCGGTCAACAAAATAAATTATGGTAAATGCAACAATAATAATCGTCTAACCTTAGCACAAAAAAAAAATTTCACAATAACCAAATGTGCAGTTTCAGAGAGCAATGGGAAGGAAGGAAAGGGCAGAAGAAGGCTTATTTGGAGCATTTACAGTATTTACAAACAATAAATATTTTAACACTTTTTATATGTTCACTATTACAGAATACTGCAATACGTTTTCCAAAGGTCTCAGCTGAAAATTTCAACGCCTCCTGCAGAAAAAAAATAGAAAAAAGTGGAAAAAATTAATTTGCCTTGTAAATAAGCGGACATAAGATTAATAGTAACAGTGCAACAAATAATATAGGCTGTGCCTCAGTATTAAATATTCCCCCTAGGAAAAGCTGATTAACAGTGCTGGGCTATTAGAATTCTTTTAAGACTCCTGTATGGTGGTTTCAACACAATAATACTAGCAGCGTGAGGAACTGCAGACTGCTTTCATGCAGCAGCTGAGTCTATACCATCTGCAGCTGTATGTACACACACAAGTCAGAGGGAGACTGCCTCATTTAGGTCTTGATTCTGGAAGATGCTTCAGCATAAGTCTACCCTGAAGCTTGGGAATAGCTTTTCCCAAATTAGTGAGCCTAGTTAAGTATGTGCTTAAGCATCTTGTATGTTGAGGTCATAAAGCTCGGTTTCCTAAACAGATACCAAACCACATAAAATAAGGTGGAATAATAAGAAAATAAAGTGGAATAATCGACCTGATTAGGGAGCCAAATCTCTGAATCGGAATCAAATCAGGAGACCCTTTAATCGCTCCGAATTGAACTGGAACCCTCTGAATCAATTCGGAGGGCTTTGATGATTTAGACATAGACACAGCTTTAAATGTTTTTTCTACATACCTCAAGGTACCAGGTAGCTTGTGAATGCTGAGATGCTGGAGCAGATGGAGCATCCCACAAGCACGTGGGGGCGTCCCCAGAGTTATCGGCGGCAGACCCGAAAGTGGACCAGAAGCACTTCCGGTCCACTTCCAAGTCCGCTGTGGAGTGCACGGCTTGGCGACTGTTGCCTTCTGGGTTTGGGGGGCACCTGAGGTCCCCCTGCAGCCAATTGCTGAGCCGGGGTGGTATGGGAGGAGGGGTCCCCCGCATGCTTGCTGGCAGACTTGGAAGTGGACCAGAAGTACTTCCAGTCCACTTCTGAGTCCGCCATCAAGCACACAGCCTTTTCCCTCCCCGCTTCCCACCCCAGGCACTTGTATGGAATGCTCCATCTGTCCCACCATTGCAGTGTTCACGAGCTGTGCCTGGTACCTTGAGGTATGTAGAAAAAAAGTTTAAAGCTGCATCTGTAACCGAATTGCTGATTCTCCAAATCAGCATCGAATCTTCAGATTCAGATTCGGCCAAATTGAATCAATGAATCAAATCACTGTCCCTAATTTGGGCAGAATTCGAATCAAATATGGCTCCGTTTCATACACCCCGACTTATTAGGTGCCGCTGGCAGGCTGGTTTAAGTTCAGTAATCTTCCCTTCCACCATGAATTTGTAAGGTTCAAAGCAGAATCCCAGCTATCTCTGCTGTATATGACTTATGATGCCCTGTATTTTTAAATATTTTCTAATACTGGAAATGCTGCAGGGATTTTTCCCCTCTATCACTCTGAGCAGTACATTTCTGCAATTGTATGTTAGTTCCCTAGGAAACGGCTATAAGATGGGATTTGATTGGCCATATTGTCAAAGTGATTGCCAAAGCTGTGGGTAGACTTTCACATGGCAGACGTGTGTGGGTGAGAAGCACACAAAAAGACAAATTCTTGACAATTTAAGGGTTTTTAATGTGGGTAATGAAAGTGAGATTACATTTAACATGAGGGAGGTTACACTTTTGAAAGTTTTCTTAGGCAAATGGGTAGTATTTATTGAAACTAATTGGACTGGGAACATAACTAGGACTCCTGTAAGAAAAGGTTTGTTTTTTTTTCTTTTTTGAGTCTTTTTTTTTAAGTGACTGGAATAGAAATGTCAGCATGCATACATTTTAGTATAATTATAGTGCATAGTATTTATTGTATGGCTCTTTCGTATTTATAATTGCTACATACTGAAGATTATGTATATTATATACGTATAAGATTATACACATGTATACATTATATGTATATAATCTTCAGTATGTACATTTAAGCATGTGGTGTTCTGATAGTTGTGGATTAGGTTTTTAGGCTTTGTCTTACAGTTTGCGATAAATTGAAGCTCAGCCATGGGTTGCATACTACCAAAATCTGCAGTTGTTCCTATCCCAGTTTGTTGGAATTATTGCAAAATCACGTGTCTGCCTCTCCCCCCTCCCACCCAAACACACACTTCCCCCAAACTGTTCCAATGGAATTAGGAAGCAAGTCCATTGCAGTTAGGTTTCTGATGTGGATCTCAAATTGTGGGTTCAGAATTGGAGAAAGGGCATCAGACTGAGATCTTCAGGTCAAGCTAAATTAGACAAAGTACAAGTCAAGAGTGATGTGAAAAGGGGCCTCTGAATTCACCTTTGTACTTCCCTGGTTTTTGTTGTACTACTCTTTGTATGGCCAATCTCCCTACTCTGTGTCATAGTTTACTCGGAGTTGCAATAGGTTCAAAGGGATGAAAAAATGTAGTGTAATCAGTTTGATATTGAGATAGTCTAGCCATTCCCCTCTTTCCCCAGTCACACTTGCTATCAGAGCCTGCAGATTAGCTGGGTGCATTAGAGGACCATGTTCCCATGGGGCTATATATTTGAACCAGACACCATAAACTGAGCTGTCCTAAGCCTAACATCCAATGCAAAGCTACGGCTATGCACCAGATAATCTTGCCCTCCTTCCTAAAATGCATTGGGGGGGCATGGATTTGAGCTGTCAATTCACACATAGCACTAGCATGTGTACCTAATAAATGACTTGGGTTATTAAGTTAAAAAAAGATGATGTCATATGTCATTTGCTGATTAAATTAAATGTTTCAGGCTGACAGTTGTTTTAATTTAAGGTATAGAAAGGATACTTTGTGCCAAATCGCTTGGATAAGACCTGGCCAAAAGCATGCCTTCTATTTGATTGCTAGAAGCTGAACCTGTCTGTTATGCTCTATGCTCTGCACAGGCGGTATTACAACAGGTAACTCTTGTTTTATGGACTTCTTTACAAAAACAAACGAACAATAAACCATGCAGGACTTTACAGTTAAGTCTGCCAAGCATGCAGTCCTTTCTAAACTCTAGTACCCTGCAGGCCAATATTGCAATATGGGCAATAAGGCTGAGAAGCTAAAGCCAAATCTATAATGTTCTGTAAAGTTAGGTTTTCTTTAGGCATACAAGGGCCCATTAGAAATTTTAGAACCTTAACCAAGGCAGAGCTTTTGGTTCATTTTACCCATAGGGTAGAAAGGCAAATGATAACCTAACAAAGCAAATTACCAAAA
This sequence comes from Crocodylus porosus, assembly GCF_001723895.1. Lineage (NCBI taxonomy): Eukaryota > Metazoa > Chordata > Crocodylia > Crocodylidae > Crocodylus > Crocodylus porosus. The sequence goes on along the minus strand of NW_017728931.1, from coordinate 14,138,139 downwards.
AAAAAAAAAAAATCAAATGCCTTGAAAGTTTTTCCCCATCACTTATAATTCTGCATATGTGTCCATTTGAAGACAGGAACCCCTTAGTGCCCACACCAGCTTCATAACATTTGTTCCAACTCCTAGATGCATCAAGCACCTGTGAACAGAGATCCTGGGACTTCCCTTTCTTAAGTTACTGAATAAAAAGCAGTACCAGTTAAAGTGCTGCTTATTGAGAGCTTTATTAAGCACACATTGACTTTCTTAATTCTTGGGCACTAACTAAATCCCAATCTTAAATTCTTTATGCAGGCTCTAAGTAAGGCTTGCTGCCGGACTTCAGCTTCCATGGACTCCAGTGGAAATGGAGGGCATGGGTGTATTGCAGGACTGGGCCTGTAACATTTGAATAGAAGTACTGCATTTTAGTAAATCCCATAGCTGGCATCTTTTTTTCCAAAAGATTTTCTGTAAAGTGAGGAGACTCTGTTGTGTGTTCAGCCAAAGCGAAAGGGAAGAAGCAGAAAGAGAGTGGTTTTGAGGGGGTTTTCTACCTTATTTTAAAAACTAAAATTCCCTTTGGAATGTAATGCTTTGTACACAAAATGGTTCAATCTCCAACTTGAACTGATAGTTGGAAGCAGGCTATCAGCTCAGGACATCTAAAAGAGAGAGTCTGAATTACCATGGCCCTTAGAACCTTCATTGTCATACATGCAGAAAACAAGTCTCCAAGCGTAATGCTCAACATTTTTCAGCAGCAACGTAATTGTTTCACAAGCTGGCAGAAAGATGGAGCAGAATTTAAAAAAAAAAAAGAGTCCTAATGGCAGGGGAAATTTTATGGCAAAAGGCTGGTTTGTGTTGTTCGCAGATATTACTTGAGAGAGAGAAACTTTCCATGTTCTCCCCTAAGGTGAAACAGTAAATAAAGAAAAACTGTAAAGTAAGGATAGGAAAGTTGCCAAAAAAGAGGGTGGGGGAGGGAAGAAAACCTATTTTGTTTTCTTGAAGCAGGTTTTTAACTAAAGCTCAAAGCTCTCATTCTGTTGAGCTAGAAGTATGGCACCAAAATCAGATATGAAGAAACGCAAAGTAAAATCAGCCCAGAATGTTTTAATAGATGGGAGGTGTATTCCTTTTTCTGAAATAGCTCTCACTATAACCTCTGTTTTCATGAAAGTCTTCTTTGTGATAACAAATTTAACTAATCCCTGCCCAGAAATGAGTTGATGTATGACAGTGGGGGAGTTGCTGCAGTTCTGTGCCTCAGTCTCTGAGCCAGTACCACTGGAATGATGATTTTCTTTGAAAAGCATTTTGGAGTCATTCAGCTATTTTTTTTGGGGGGGGGGCAGGGCAGGGAGGGAATCATTGGTGTTATAAATTATTATCAGAAAACAAGGAGAGCTCCAGATTTGTTTGAAGTATAGGTAAAATAGGACAATATATATATTATATAGTATGTTCCTGCTAAAGATAAAGTGGAATTACCTTAAATTATGATCATGTGTAGTATCAGAGATTTCCAAGAGAGAGAACCCTTTGTCTCCACTACTAGGTACTCCAGAATTTGGCCATGTTGATCGAGTACGCCTCTTTTTCTTTTCTTGTTCCTTGCGTTTTCCAGGCTTTGCTTTCTTCCTCTTACCAGGTGCCTTTAGGGGCTGCTCCTTGTATGTTTGAGCTTTGTTTGTCTCCTGAGTTAGGTATTTGCCTTCATCCTCACTGCCAAATCGAACTGGGTAGTTCTTTGTGTTGGTAGCAGGCTTAGGGTTAGGAGAAACCTCAGAAGTAGCCCGGATCTCTGCTGTGTTCACTCCCTCGATTAAATTTTGGAGGAACATCCTTCTTCGTAAATCTTGGATAGATCTCCCTTTGTCATGCAGTAGTTGATGCTCTGATACAGCTCTCTTACTAAAATAAAAAGGAAGGAGGGGGAAAAAAACACTTATAATTTCATTATTGCCTACTACTTGGCAGAACTTACCTCTTCTTTGGCAGTTGCAGCTACAGAGAATGCTGTACCAGCTTTCAAGCTTTTAATATACCTGGCTAAGTCAGAAGGTTGGAGCAAACTCCCTGCACAAAGAGGAAGAACCGAAGCTAGTAATATTCTCTGCTGACCCATTACACATATCTGGACCTGTACATGGATTAGTCAATGCTCTGTTCTAGGACAATGTTTCTTAATGGTACAAGGTACTGTAGGCACTAAAACAAGGAAGGTGGTTCCCAAAATTAGGAAAGGAACAGACCTGATAGGAAAAAAGAAATATTTGTAGTGTAGCCTGGAACTCTGTTTATGTGATATCATTTCAGTATCAATTTTTTGCTCTGTTGAAGTGCTTTCTGTAGGAAAATTCAATTTACCTTTGTGGCTCACTAAACGTGATTGCTGGTACTTAATGGAAAAAGATTTCTTTGACCAAAGTGATCAAGTCTGGATGCCTAAAACTTAGGTGCCAAAATCTACATTCAGATATCTAAACAAGTAGCCTGGATTTCAGAAATTGTGAGCATTTAGCAGCTAATGCTGACTGGTTCTCAGCCACTTGTGTAATGATGCTTTTATGCACCGAATTGTTAAGCCCCCAATTTTAAAGTTTTAACATAAAATTCTGTTCTGTACTGCCTGGATCCAGTCTGTGCATTGCACTAGTTCTTTCATGTGGTCCTTCAATCTTTTTTTTTCTTCCATGTATTGCTATTCCTTATATTTCCAAAGCTGCTGTATTGTTCATTTTGGTTTGTTAGCCTGTTTGAGAAATTATAAAATGACAACTAAAAGCCTTACAAACAGCTTATACTAGCTAACAAGGTAGAGTAATCAGAAACCTTTCAGAAATGGATGATCCAAGAGGTGTCTGGACAATAAATAACCGTGAGAAAACACACTCCTTTCTCTTTGGTGTGGTGGGAAGGATGCACAGCTGCACTGTGAACCACAGAAAGTGCGCAAGCTGGGATTAAAGTTACGTTCCCATGAATGCTATTAACCAGTAATCCTTCCAGCTTGCCTTGCCTTGATGTACTGAGATTGGCTAGCACAAATCTAGTCACATGTAGTATCCTGATTCCATGAGAGAGGATGCATAGCCAAAGAAAATGATTTCTGTGTCTTGCCTGTTTTGTAGTAATTTGATCAGTAGCTGATGATGCACAGTTGTTTCTGAATATAGACAAGGTGGGTGAAGACGCACAACTTTCTGAGTGAATAGTTCCACTCCATCAATTACCATGGCAAAGTATGGAGTTTCAAAATGTGGCAGGGTATTACTATATATGAAATGACAAAGAGCATTCAGCCCCTTCTGAACTGTTTGCCAAATGCAGGGAAGAGATTATGTAATCAGTTGTAGAGTTGCATGTATTTTGTTGGCTCCACACAACTCAGCTTTATCAGAGAAGAATTAATCATGATTCTGATGTAAAGTGATATATGGGAAACATTTGCTCAAAACTGCATCCAGATTCACTCTAAAGGTTCACGAGACAATATTTTGCTAAGCAGTTTCTGAGTTTCAAGAATTCTGTAACAAGATGTTTCAGAGGACCTCAGGTTTTGGTGCCAGCATTTTTCATATATTTCATAAACTTTAGGGGCTGAAGGGACCTCATGAGATCATTGAGTCCAGCACCACCCCCACCCCACCCCGCGCTGCCATAGGCAGGAAGTCAGCTGGGATCAAGTGATCCCAGCAAGAAAAATATCCAGACATTTTTTGAAAGAATCCAGAATAGGTGCTTGCATCACCTCTGGGGGGAATCTGTTCCAAACTCTGGACACTCGCACCATAAAGAACTTTTTTCTTATGCCTAATTTAAATCCGCCTTCCTGGAATTTGTGGAGTTTTGTACGCTACTTCCTTCGAAGCAAAAACATAAGAGCATGATACTGAACTGGTGTATATGAGTATGGCTTCATTTCCTTCAGTGGAACCATTTTCATGAACACTAGTTCAGGATCTGGCTCCACAAGACAAAAAATGTAACCAATAATCAGACATTCAGTAATACCTTTCTGAATGCTACTCTAGTCATTCTTATGGCCTTTTTTGGTACCCTAGCCACACTCAGTCTGATACTCCAAGCTGTAAACTTTTGCTCCATAACAGTAATCAATAGTCATCTTTAGCTACCTCCTTGATTAGATCAGGCTGACTCATACATATGCTATTAAAACCAGCACCTTGCTCTTCTGAGAGGCATACTTTTGTCATAGTTGCCAGTCTATCCATTGTGACTCACACCACATTCCTAATTCCAGTACTGTATTTTTCCCAGGATATTTTCATGGGAAATGTAGTTATCCTCCCCCCCACCCCCTTCCTAGTTTATAAAAAGTATACAAAGTCGTACTGCTTTACTGTGTTTAAAATAGTATGCTTTATGTGATGAGCAATGCTTTCCTTTTGCTTCTTATAAACTACTGGGGATAATGTGTTTTTTATCACAGAGAACCCAAAGCTGCCTTAATCCTGTAATGTATATTTAGTCAATCTGCCCACTGTTACAAAATCTGGAATCTTAAAAGGCTGTCATTACAGGACTTTTGATTGAAAAGTAATTCTATTTTACATAGCCTTAACCTAGAGCTTTGATTCCAATGCAAACAATGCAGTCAAACAGTATTACAGGACCTACATCTTACTTGAATATACATTTTCAAAATAATCCATAGAGTGACATGTGAATGGGTACTGTGCCAGGAGAGGGTGGGTTTCAGTGTAAAGGTCTGTCTGATATTTAGCATGCAAATCTGACCCCAGACAGCATTCTGCTATTCCAGATAATTGTATAACATTATGTAGTGTTACATTTCACGTGACTTTTATTATCCGGCCAGACTTGAAGATTATATTTTGCCTGTTTTTGTGCAGTGAGAAATAAGTCTCCTGACTTGAAAAAGATGTGGTAGATGTAAATTCCTCCCCTCCCCTCCCCACCCCA